>NC_083872.1:85414183-86039183 GCF_032452875.1 Bos javanicus | reverse complement strand
CTAGACTTCATACCCGAGAAACCAAATGACCTCACCTATAACACAGTCCTTTAGCAGAGACACCAGGAATAGCACCATGAATCCACAGCAAGATTTACCTATAAATATATATAAGCATAGGAATTCTAGAACAAGGTATAATCAGAGCTAAAACCAGGGTATAGCTTCTCAAACAATTTTACAGTTAAATCAATTATAAAAGGAAACTAACAAGATGTATTTAGACCATTACTGTTTACCAAACAACTGTAATACCTCTCTCCAAAATATTATTATTTCTCAGCTGCCACAAGAAAAAAAAAAGTGGAAGTATTCATTTGAATCTGTTTACTTTTTAAAAACAAAGTTCCTCTGTTCTACCTTAATAACTACCAACAGACTCATTCTAAAGTTCCAGATAAAGTGGGCGAGGAGGTTCAGGAGTGGTGTGCAAGACTTGGAAGAACTTCAGCAATAGCCTTCCAACAGTGACTTGTGGAGAGCCTCTGTCCTAACATTTGGGGGATCTGTTTATTGGGTCTTTTTGTCAAATGTCAGGCATGCTTAGTGTTTTAGAAGGATGATTTCAGTTAAGACTCATGACTGACTAATCAGGTAACTAATATCAATATTATTATCCATTTTACTGGTGCCATGGTCACATATGACATGCTGTTCAGTCATGCTCGATTTCTTGCAACCCCACGGACTGTAACCCACCAGCCTCCTCGGTCCATGGGGTTTCCCAGGCAAGAAAACTGGAGTGGGTTACTGGTGCAGATACAGAGGTTAAGTAACTTTCCAAAGATCCAGCAATGTGGTGACAGAGCTGGGACAATCCGACTCCCAAATTCATACCTTTAGCCCTTTTGTTGTCCCACCCCTATCTTATTAGCCTACACTCTTTCGACTTCTGAAAGTGAAAGTTGCTCAGTTGTGTCCAACTCTTTGTAACGCCATGGACTATACAGTCTACAGAATTCTCAAGGCCAGAATATTGGAGTGGGTAGCCTTTCCCTTCTCCAGGGGATCTTCCCAACCCAGGGGTAGAACACAGGTCTCCTGCACTGCGGGCAGATTCTTTCCAGCTGAGCCACAAGGGAAGCCCAAGAACACTGGAGTGGGTAGCTTATCCCTTCTCCAGCGGATCTTCCCGACCCAGGAATCAAACCAGAGTCTCCTGCATTGCAGGTGTATTCTTTACCAACTGAGCTATGAGCGAAGCCCCCTTTCTACCTCTACCTTCCACAAAATATCATGAGCATGGCCATGAGTGAGGAGCCATGTATGATCATCATTCTCTCTGCTTCAGTAAAATATTACTTCCAAACACCTAAAAAATAATTTCTCAGAATCCTCCACGCTTCATTCAGTCAACATTTTGACCAATATTTAGTGACTGCCTCTTGTTAATGAATAAAACTGACTAACACATAATTTCTACCCAGAGAGTTTATAATCTATTCCTTTAAAAGCACTGTACAAGGACTTCCCTGGTGGTCCCATGGCTAAGACGCCATGCTCCTAATGCAGCGGACCCTGGTCGGGGAACTGGATCCCACATGCCACAACTAAGAGTTCTCATGTTGCAACTAAGATGTGCCATAGCCAAATAAGTAAATATTTTTTAAAAAGTAAAAGCACCATACAAATAATTGAAATAAATGAATTACAATGAATCAGATGACTCCACTCTCCTGCCTAAATTTTTCCCAAGAGCTTAGTATCAACACACATCGAACGTGCTTGTTCACAAATCCCTGCATGAACTGGCCTCTCCCCATCTCTCCAAAGGATCTTACTATGACCCCCTCTCTTAGTGCGCTGCACACACTCGACCTTCCTCTTCTGGGAGCTCACCAAGACTTCTCCTGCCTCAGGACTCCTGTGCCTTTCCCCTCTTCTCCCAGCTCTTCTAATCGCTGGCTCCTTCTTTGCATTCAAGCCACAGTCTAATGCCACTTTCTCAAAGAAGCTTGCCCTGAACCACTTAACCTAATCTGGCCTACACTCTTTTCCCTCCCCAACTCCCTGAGTGTAACTATATCATCATGATCTGAACTGTGTTCACAGAATGCATTACCAATATAAAATAAGTACTTTTAAGTTTTACTTTCTTGCTTACAGTCAATTTCCTCAACCAGAAGGGAAGTGTCATGAGACCAGCAAGCATGTTCTGGTACCTCCTGGATGGAAAAGGTTTCACAAAGTCAGCAGTAGGAGATGCAGACATTAAAAGAGATGTGGCATCTCAGCAAAGGTGGGTTCTACAGACACTGCCAGAAAACAGAAGAGCATGAACAAATAAACCAGGAGAGCAATCTAAGGCCCACTCATGAAAGACAGAATAGTCCATCTATTTTGAATGCGTCAGCACATATCCAAACATAGGAAAAGGAGACTGAGTTGACATCATGGAGGGTCTGCAGGGTCAGAAAGAATTCTGTGGGTAGTAGGGAGATGAAACCAGTCAATCCTAAAGGAAATCAACCCTTAATATTATTGGAAGGACTGATGCTGAAGCTGAAGCTCCAATACCTTGGCCACCTGATGCAAACAGCCAACTCAATGGAAAAGACCCTAAAAAAAAAAAAAAAGAAAGAAATGGAAAAGACCCTGATGCTGGGAAAGATTGAAGGCAGGAGGAGAAGGGGCAACAGAGGGTGGAATGCTTGGATGGCATCACCGACCCAATGGACATGAGTTTGAGCAAACTCTGGGAGATGGTGAAGGACAGGGAAGCCTGGCTTGCTGCAGTGCATGGGGTTGCGAAGAGTCAGACATGACTTAGCGACCAAACAACAACAAGAGAGCTACAGAAAGTATCTTAGCGAGGAAGTGACACAAGCAAAGTGGACAGCGTTAGGAAGATCAAAGGCTGGTTTATTAGTCCAGGCAGAGGACACTATTAACATTTTAAGTCACTCTGACAAAACACTAAAAAATCTCTGCCTTATTTTTTTAAAATAGAAAACTCTCAAGAGAGAACAGGAAGAGAAGAACTGTGGACTTAGTGCTATTAACTATTGGAACAGAAAGTACAATGTTATGAAGTATAAAGTTGAACATAATGATGAAATTTGTTTCTCTAATATCTGTTCAAAAGCCTTTTGCAAAATAAACACAGATTTTATTATATCAAACCACCCAGAGTGACTCATCTCTTTGGAAATGCGTCTCTGGCATCTTCTTTCCTCGGGCCTCAAATTCTTTCAGAAAATCAAGCAGATTAGTAGCCTGATGACAGGACAGAAGTCAGAACTCAAAATCCTAAATCCACTTCTGCCACTGACTTGCTGTCTGACATGGAGCTTTATGTCATGTTTGTATTTATAAAAATATCTTTGTGTGGCAAATGTTTTATAAATTAGCTAACCCACTACTAGGAAGTAATATAAATTTTCAAAATAACTGTATTAATACACTGCAATCAATATAAACTTCGAATGGAATCCCTTAAAAGTATTCTGGAATTATCTCATTTATTTCTCAATCGGGCAGGGAAAACAGATGTATTCACATTAACACATATATGGGAGAGTGTGTATGTCTTACAAACAGTGGCTCTGTCTTAAAAACTCCCAGATAACAAAAACTGAAAAAACAAAGTTTTTTTTCAAAAGACATGATGATGTAAACATAAGGAAGTTTAAAATAACACTTGTATAAACTGTTTGAATTGAGGAGAAAAAAACACACCCCAAAAGAGTTTTGTCAGAATAAAAAGAAAACAAATCCCAAATCCTGACAGCAACATAAAAGCCAAATTCTCCCCCTTCCTTTCATAATGGCTTTTCTATTGAGCTTCATTTTGACCTTTCATTACTTTCCCAACATTGAAGAATATTGCCTTTCAAAACTCTCCATTTCTCTGCCGGTTGTACTATTATTCCTTCCCCCATTGTTGAGAGTTCTTAGCTACCGTGGTTCCTATATGAAATGCACAACCTTTGGTTTCTGCCAAACAAATATAAACCAGCACTTCTGCACACGTTCCACTTTAAATTCATACCCTGCATAAAAAGCAAGATAATCATAAAGCTATAAACATGCCAAGAAACAGAAAACAGGAAAGTTTGTTATCTACTTGCTAGAAGAGAAACTATCTATCTTGTAATCAATCTATAGCCAAGGCACCCTCCCTGCTCCGCTGCAACAGGATGGAACACCAACAGCCTTAATTCATTAGTCAGAGCTGGGAGGGTGGACCAACTGCATGATCTGATTGATAAAGTTTCATTACAAATTAGCCCATCTCTTTGATGAAAACAAGAAAGGCAGAGACTGTACCATAATTTTATCCTCATAAATTAGTCAACCAGACAAACACTAAACAGAGCTTGCCACATGAGGGGCAAACTAATTTAATTAATTCATACACAGCACCTCATTAAGAGCAGTTTTAGCACCAAGGTTGTGATCTTGTTGATTCTGCATTATTTTCCACAAAGATGCCCACTTAGTTGTCAGGGATGAGGGGCCAGGATAGGGGCAGGATCTATGCCTTTGTGTACTTGGGAAGACCCAGTGCAGGGAAAACTAACAGGAACAAGCTGTAAATTCCTACAACCCAAATCAGCACAGACAAGACTTTTTAACCTAAGTCTTCATTTTAATACACAGATTACATTTTGCTTTTTTTCCACGTTCCTTACTTCCAAGTGGTAGTGGAAAACAAATACGTTTCCTCACTGGCACAGCATGATTTACAGTCAGTATAGCAGACAGAAAAGAAGAAAGAAAACGGTTTTTTTGTAAAAAGTAAAGATTATTACAAATGCTTCTAGGTCATCTTGGGAAAAGACACAGATGCAATGCTTTCCAATATCTTCACATCCTGAAAAGAATGCTGTAACTTCTATGGGCTCCCAAGACCTAACACTTGGAAAGAGCCTTCCAACGTGCAGTTACACGTGTCTAAATATTCTGATTTATTCATTTACTATTTCTTTCTTTTTATATATCCTCTTAAAAAGCACAACTCTTCAGAGGGGATAAAGGATAGTTAGGGAGTTTGGGACTGACATGTACACACACTGCTACATTTAAAATGGATAACCAACAGGGATAGCACAGGGAACTCTGCTCAATACTATGTAACAACCTAAATAGGGAAAGAATTTGAAAAATAATAAATACATGTATATGTAAAACTGAATCACTTTGCTGTATACTTGCAACTAACACAACCTTGTTAATTAAGTCTGCTGCTGCTGCTGCTGCTGCTGCTGCTAAGTCGCTTCAGTCGTGTCCGACTCTGTGCAACCCCATAGACGGCAGCCCACCAGGCTCCCCCGTCCCTGGGATTCTCCAGGCAAGAACACTGGAGCGGGTTGCCATTTCCTTCTCCAATGCAGGAAAGTGAAAAGTAAAAGTGAAGTCACTCAGTCGTGTCCAACTCTTAGTGACCCCATGGACTGCAGCCTACCAGGCTCCTCCATCCATGGGATTTTCCAGGCAAGAGTACTGGAGTATACTCCAATTTAAAATAAAAAGTTTTCAAAAAGACAAAACGTACGTCTTTTTCACAAATTCATAGGGCAAGAGCTTAATTTCTAAATACCATTAGTCAAAAAGACAAAAAGTATAGGCCTTTTTCATAAATTCACAGGACAAGATATTAGTTTTTAAATACCATTAGTCAATGGTATTTAGCTACAAGTAAGGAGACACTTCGGAGAAGGCAATGGCACCCCACTCCAGTACTCTTGCCTGGAAAATCCCATGGACGGAGGAGCCTCGTAGGCTGCAGTCCATGGGGTCGCTAAGAGTCGGACACGACTGAGCGACTTCACTTTTACTTTTCACTTTCCTGCACTGGAGAAGGAAATGGCAACCCACTCCAGTGTTCTTGCCTGGAGATTCCCAGGGATGGAGGAGGCTGGTGGGCTGCCGTCTATGGGGTCGCACAGAGTCGGACACGACTGAAGTGACTTAGCAGCAGCAGTAAGGAGACACTTTGAGGGCTTCCCTGGTAGCTCATCTGGCTGCAACACAAGGAGACTAGGTTTGATCCCTGGGTCATGAATATCCCCTGGAGAAGGAAATGGTAACCCACTCCAGTATTTTTGCTGGAGAATTCCATGGACAGAGAAGCCTCGGGAGGCTATAGTTTCTGGGGTCGCAAAGATTCGGAAACAACTGAACTACTGACACTTTTCAAGAAGACGCTTTGAAGTACTAGAGTCCAGTGGGGAGGCAGGGAAAATATCAGATGAGGCTGGGACATCTTGTGGTGCCAGAAGATGAAACAGTGCTAGAAAAAAGGATAAGAGCACCTGAAAAGGACATAGGAATCAACTCTAAAATGTTGCCAATGGCATTAAAAAAAAAAAAAAGCAATGAAATTATAAAGACATTAGATCATAAGCCAAAAAGTAAAAATATAAAACATACATGAGCTTCCAATGATGGTATTAAAGAAACTTATTAATGACAAACACAAATCACTGAGTGTGCAAATAAATAACTGAGGGAGAAGGAACAGCTCTTCCTTACAGAAAAGTTCTAAATAATTATAAAAGAGGGAAATACAAAATCAACAGTAGATCACTACAGTATTACTCGCTGCCAGTGAGATCTACCAATGAGTATTACAATCAGTGGGCAAAATTCAAGAAGAAACAAGGGATTTGAATAGTCTCATATTTCTCCCCCAAGATGTCTATTAATTTAATGGGGAAATAGTAAATTTACAGTGAAGAAGCACAGCAGACATCATTCTAACCAAGTGATCAAGATTAACATACCAACACAACAGTGGCATAAAACTGGAGAAGGAAATGGCAACCCACTCCAATATCCTTGCCTGGAAAATCCCATGGACAGAAGAGCCTGGCAGGCTACAGTCCATGGGGTTGCAAGAGTTGGACACGACTTAGTGAATAAGCCACCACCAGTGGCATAAAACATGATGCATAAAACTCATGTGACACCATGAGAAAAACATATTACTTCTGTAGTATTCTCACCAAAAATACATTATCTTCAATCTGATCATAAGCAATCAAACCCAAATCCAGAGACATTCAACAAAACAACTGACCAGTACTCAAAAAAGTTGTCAAGGTCACAAAAGAGAAGGAAAGACTTAAGAACTGTCACAGATTGGAAGAGACGAAGGAGATACAATAGCTAAATGTAATATGGGATTCTGGTTTGGGTCCTGGATCAGAAAAATTACATTAGTGGGAAAACTAGTGAAATTAGAATAAAGTCTGTATCTAGTAATAATATTGTATCAATGCTGATTTCCTGGGTTTAAACACTGAACTATGGTTCTAGAGGTTGTTAATATTAGCAAAAGCTAGATGAAGAATGCTAAATAAACTCTGTATTATTTCTGCAACTTTTTCTAAGTCTAAAATCATTTCCAAGAAAATTTTTAATCCAGGTCAAAAGTAACAGAAGGTAGAGTAAGGCATTCTACAATGACATCTCATCATAGAACTGCCAGAGTCTACACAGTCACCAAGACTGAACAGTCCTAGTGTCCTTCTCAGATTAGAAACTCAAGGTTTTTTCCAATGAAATTATAGGGAAATGCCGTCTATGGGGTCGCACAGAGTCGGACACGACTGAAGCCACTTAGCAGCAGCAGCAGCATGCAGCAAATGTTTCCCTTTCTTCAACTTGAGGGCTATTTCCCCATGGCTCTCTTTCATAGCAGTATTTTTTAATTTAATTAAGAGTTCAGTTAATTTGGCCTTTTTATAGTCTAATTTTCTTAGAGACCTATCCTGATCACTAGTGTAAAATTTAATAATTTCAACATCAGGGCTTCCCTGGGTGGCTCAGAATTCAGAAATACACCTACCAATGCAGGACACAAGGGTTCAATCCCTGATCTGGGAAGATCCCACATCCCATGAAGCAGCTAGGCCAGTGGCCACAACTACCGAGCCAGTGCTCTAGAACACACGAGCTGCAGTTACTGAGCCCGCATGCCACAAATGCTGAGGCCTGCGCAACTAGAATCTGTGCTTTGCAGCGAGAGGCCACCACAATGCGAAGCCCATGCACCTCAATTAGAGAGCAGTCCCCGCTCACCACAACTAGAAAAAAGCCTGCACAGTGATGAAGCTCCAGGACAGTCATACAAAAATAAAATTACTTTTAAAAATAGTGATTAAACGGTGTTAAAAAATAATTCCAACACTTTTGTCTTTAAACTATGAATTTATCAGACTCCAGGCCACGTGAACAGGTCCACTGTGCTTATTCTTACAAGACTGTGTTTAGTCTTCTAAATATGGGCTCTAGAACAAACTTTAGGGTCTTGAAAACAATGTCTTCCATATATACATGTGGACATTTAAAGTTCTTTAAGTCACAGGTCACTGAAAAGGCTTTTCAATTAAACCTATACCTATTTTACGTGGATCACAATAAACTGTGGAAAATTCTGAAAGAGATGGGAATACCAGACCACCTGACCTGCCTCTTGAGAAATCTGTATGCAGGTCAGGAAGCAACAGTTAGAACTGGACATGGAACAACAGACTGGTTCCAAATAGGAAAAGGAGTACATCAAGGCTGTATATTGTCACCCTGCTTATTTAACTTCTATGCAGATTACATCATGAGAAACGCTGGACTGGAAGAAACACAAGCTGGAATCAAGATTGCCGGGAGAAATATCAATAACCTCAGATATGCAGATGACACCACTCTTATGGCAGAAAATGAAGAGGAACTAAAAAGCCTCTTGATGAAAGTGAAAGTGGAAAGTGAAAAAGTTGGCTTAAAGCTCAACATTCAGAAAACGAAGATCATGGCATCCGGTCCCACCACTTCATGGGAAATAGATGAGGAAACAGTGGAAACAGTGTCAGACTTTATTTTTTTGGGCTCCAAGATCACTGCAGATGGTGACTGCAGCCATGAAATTAAAAGACACTTACTCCTTGGAAGGAAAGTTATGACCAACCTAGATAGCATATTCAAAAGCAGAGACATCACTTTGCCAACAAAGGTCCGTCTAGTCAAGGCCATGGTTTTTCCTGTAGTCATGTACGGATGTGAGAGTTGGACTGTGAAGAAGGCTGAGCGCCGAAGAATTGATGCTTTTGAACTGTGGTGTTGGAGAAGACTCTTGAGAGTCCCTTGGACTGCAGGGAGACCCAACCAGTCCATTCTGAAGGAGATCAGCCCTGGGATTTCTTTGGAAGGAATGATGCTAAAGCTGAAACTCCAGTACTTTGGCCACCTCATGTGAAGAGTTGACTCACTGGAAAAGACTCTGATGCTGGGAGGGGTTGGGGGCAGGAGGAGAAGGGGACGACAGAGGATGAGATGGCTGGATGGCATCACTGACTCGATGGACGTAAGTGTGGGTGAACTCCAGGAGTTGGTGATGGACAGGGAGGCCTGGCGTGCTGTGATTCATGGGGTCACAAAGAGTCAGACATGACTGAGCAACTGAACCGAACTGAATTTACAGATATATGTTGAAGAGTAAAAGTAGTTTACAAAATATGCAAATATAACCACTTTAAGAAGAACTAATAATATCCCACAAAGATACATGCATATCACAGTCTCTTTCATAACAAACCTAAAAGTTAAAGCACAGGCGCCTTATTTTCAAACTACCTACCATGTTTGCAAAATGGATGTTAAATGCAAAAACAGTAGAGAGCTAAATAAGCAAATAGTACACATAAACATTCAAATAGAACATAGCCTTCCTTTTTTCTGCTCATGATAGCTAATGGTAAGAACTCTAACTCTAGCTTTCTCTTTTTTAAACAAAACTTGATCTCATTTGAGTTTGTATCTACCTGGGTGAGTGGATTATTTTAAAAGCCAAGCAAACTGAGCCTCAAGCTAATCCAAACAAGGTGCAATTACAATATAACCACCGTGGCTAGTCTTTTTTTTTTTTTTCATGTTGCATCTGAGATAAGATGAGGTGCATGTGAGAAAAAAAAAAAGATCAAAACTATTTAAAGTATTACCTCTCAATCCCGGGGTTCGCAAATTGTACAGAGAGGGAAGGTGATACAGACAAGAAGGGACTAAAAACCAGAGTCTTTGTGAAAGATGTTAGGATTTACCTGTAGCACTAGTAAAACAGTTCTGAGATCTGGTCATGTTTGCAAATTTATGCCTAAAATCTGGAAAAGACAATAAAGCTTCATTGTGCCCTGTTTGTTGCTGTTGATTTTTTTCTTCTGAAGCTTCAGAAACAATGGCTTTACACTGCTAAATTAGATCAATACCCCTATAATATCAATGTCAGGCTTAAACTGAAAGTTGCAATGTAGAAACCCTTGAGTTATATCTAGAAAAAAGAAAGAAGCCACAGAAACAAAAGAGGCAGTGAAGTGGAAGCTTGCTGGAGGAATACAATCAATATAAGAGAACAGATGTCAAAGAAATTAAAAATAAGAAAAAGGTGGTAGTGTCTTGAGATGTTATTGAATTATGTAATAATTGAAAAAATAAGAAGTCAGTATGTGCCGTGCTTTTAGCATGGACCTTCTTTTGAATATGTCCATATTTAGCTATAAGGTACATAAATCTAACCATAAGAACTTTGTAAACACACCCAGAGAAAGCAGGTGTTCTGATAACAAGAAACTATGCAGTGTCCCACCACTGTTGCACAGATAAGTTTGTCATGGCAACCAACCAGCCAAGTGGGTCAAAAAGCAGGCTTTTTTCCCTTTATTTTACAAGTAATTATTACACAACTTCTCAAACACAAATGCACCACGAGTCCATCAACTTTATGTAAAGCGCTATCCTAATAGCATAAGTCATTAAAATTAAGCTTTTACTACTCCCATACTTGGAAAGCCAACGGTTGGGTGTCTCTGTGTGTGCGCATGCAGAGCTGGAAGGCAGCAAGCAGAGGGTAGGTAATTTCTTCTCCAAACACACGCCACTCTCTTCATAGCCATGTCTGACCCTCTCTTTTTTTCAAACCCTTTTCAGTACTCTGCTCAGGATAGCTGATGCACACATCACAGCTCTTCATTCTAAGCACTTTATACAGATTTATTAATTTAATCTGCAAAAGGATATCATAAGATTAGTTCAATTATTACAGATGAGGAAACTGAGATGTGGAGGAATTAAGCAAATCATCCAAGAACATAGTCAAGATGGGATTGAACCTGGGGGTTTGGGTTCCACATCTGATATTCTTCAGTCTCTACTGTCTATAGTAGTTTGAGGATGTTCTAAATGTTATCTTTTAGAGTACATGAATGGTACCAACACATGACTCATTTAACTCAACATGAATTTGAACTACTAACAACACATCCCACTTCTTTCTCTGTCTTAAAAAAAAAAAAAAAAAACCTGCAGTTTCTAGACCAAAGGGCTCAGAACCTTTGACTCACTGTCACTTCTGGTTGGACCTTTCCCTGCCTCTATGGTTCTACTTCCAAAGAACGGAGCTGCCTATCTCTATCTCCTAGATCCCTGAATTAGTGTGCTATTTTTCGTACCCCATCTGCTTAGTTTCCATGGATAATTAAAGTAATATAACTCACATAAGAAAACAAAGAGTTAGTTATTACTCACTGGAAAGCTCAGAAGTAGTAAAGAAGAAAAAAAAACTGAAGTGTTAATTGAAGTGGTTTAATTACTTCAAGCAGCAAACACACAAGATATATTTTCTAAATGTGTGTATCATATTTCGTGTGCCAAAGAAAGGATGTATAATTGGGGTTTGTTGGGATGGTACTCTTACAGTAAATACTTCTGACTCACACCATAAGTGGAAGTTATGAGAAATCAGAATATATCTTACTACATGCCCAAGGCTGACCTGCTAATCAAATTTCAAGTCAGACAGATGTTTCTGAAATTCCATATAAGCAGAAATCTGTTTTATTCCACTTTGGGGCACAAAAAAACCAAGGATCTTATTTTGAGTAATGGACACCTTTAAGAATCTGATTTCTTTCCATACACAAGAAAAGCACATATACCTAAAATTTTACATTCAATTTCACAGAATCCATAAATCCTTGAAAGTTATACACAACTCTAGTTTAAGAACCCGTATTCAATACATATACAGAGGGCTTCCCTGGGGCTCACTGGTAAGGAACCCACCTGCCAATGCATGAGACACAGGTTTGTTCCCTGATCTGGGAAGATCCCAAATGCCATGGAGCAGCTAGGCCCATGAACCATGACTACTGAGCCTGTGTTCTAGAACCCACGAGCCACAACTAGTGAGCCCATGTGGCACAACTACTAAAGCCCGAGCACCCTAGAGCCCGTGCTCTGCAATGAGAAGCCTTCACACAACTAGAGAAAAGCCTGTGCAGAAATAAAGACCCAGCATAGCCCAAAACTAATCAATAAATAAGAGACCTATACAGAATACCAAAGCACACACTTCAGAAGGACAGCACTGACCAAGTTCAGCTGTGTATCATGGTCTTATCATTTAATATAGGCCACATACTGTGGCAGATTCATGTTGATGTATGACAAAACCAATACAATATTGTAAAGTAATTAAGCTCCAATTAAAATAAATAATTTATATTTAAAAAATAATAATATAGGCCACAATTCTTCATAGATATAATTTTATTAATTATTCTTTGAGGACGATGTCCCAAATCTAGTCTTACTGATACTTTATAGAGCACAACCATTTACAGTTTTTTCACACTGAAAACTTATCCCATGTTCAGTCTGGGGCCTAAATCCAGCCCATCCAGGGAAACACCATTCTCTCCCTAGTGTGTGTCTTTCTGGAGTCTGTAAACATAGGCAGAGGAGCAGCATCAGAATGCATTCCCCTCTACTGCCTGCAGCCACCGAGAGGGCTGTGCACCAAACCACAGAGGTAGACAATGTGGGCCTAGTGCTCCTCCAATCAGTGCAGCCTCCTGCGTGTTCCTCCGGGTATAAGCATCCTGCATTTTTATTTATGAGAATATTGGAAAACACCATAATGCTGGGAAAGACTGAAGGCAAGAGAAGAAGGGGGCGACAGAGGGTGAGATGGTTGGATGGCATCACCAATCCAATGGACATGAGTTTGAGCAACCTCGGGAGACAGTGAAGGACAGGGAAGCCTGGTCTGCTGCAGCTCATGGGGTCTCAAAGAGTTGGACGTGACTTAGAGACCAATCAACCGGAATTTTGAGAGTAATTTGATTCTAGACTAATTTTTGCCTTGTTAACAGACTTGTGAACTTTTCCTCATGGTATAACAACAACATAATAACAATATGACAACATTCCTATGTGTAGCCAAAATGTTTAACAGTACCATAGCATATTTTTGTAATCTTTCTCTGTAACTGCATAATAGAATATAAAAATCTTTACATGGTGATGGTTACATGTTCATGATATTATTTATAATGACTGCATACTATTCTATTTCTTGGGGGTCCTATTATTTAAGCAATGTGCCATTTCTAAACATCTTCACTGTTTTCAACTTGTAACTATTACAGGTATACATATAAAGCAAGCCCAGCTAGCTGACAAACAATTCAAAGTTAAAAAGAAAAAATTTTAAAAATCTGAAATGGACAAAAATATTCCAAGATGCATGTAAGTTCACAAAAACTGCCTCAGAGAAAAATGAGATGCAAGAATGATTCTGAACAAATTATTTGGGAAGACTGTATTCTACCAAATTACTTTCAGTAGCACTGCTTTAGGCCGTATCATCCACAATGAAATAAAATTTTCAGTGTTAAAAATACAATACTTTCAAGATACTATGAGAAACCTAATGGCAGAAATAAGTACGGAATTTCATGGAAGAGGAAAGTAACATTTAGTTTGCCTCTATAGGGTTACCAACGGCGACCAACAGATGAAATCCCCTGAACTGACCCTTGAAGGATGATCAAGATTTAGCAAGGTTATCAAAATGAAAACTAGTATTCTTACTGTCTACTCCTTATGACTCACATTTCAGGGTAACCAAATGTTCTTACTACTTTGGCCACCTGATGCAAAGAGCCAACTCATTGGAAAAGACCCTGATGCTGGGAAAGACTGAAGGCATGAGGAGAAGGGGACAACAGAGGATGAGATGGTTGGATGGCATCACCAACTCAATGGACATGAGTTTGAGTGAGCTCTGGGAAATGGTGAAGGACAGGAAAGCCTGGTGTGCTGTAGTCCATCGGGTCACAAAGAGTCAGACACAACTGAGCAACTGAACAGCAATAAACATTTTCTTAGTTGATGAAATAAAATTCTTCCTTATAGAAGAGTTCCATCCCTTCTCTGTCTTTTGGCTAAGATTACGTGTAGAAGAGTTTCAGCCAGTAAATGTGGAAGAAATTATGCAATTAACACTTTGTAATCCTTATGAAATAATTGATTCAAGCAGTGATCATCAATGGATTAAACCATTAGCTGCACAATGACTGATGTGACTTTTATAAGAGAGGGATGAGGCTGTCACCACTTGAACCCACTGATCTATCTTATCCTAAAAGACAGCAAGACAGACACATAATGGAAACTGCATCTATTCAAGCCTCTAGAGCTAATTTCTATTGATAAGAAATACAGTGGATACAGAAACAAGTTAAGGAACAACAGAAGAAAACAAGTAAATAAATAGAGTATGGAACATTCTATATGACCACTATCTTGGTTTCTGCAATACGAAAATAGCATTAATAAAAGAGAGTGGGAAATATTTCTTATTAAAAGAGAATTAGAAACTTAACCACATTTAATATGTAGTACTTATTTGGATCATGATTCAAACAATCCAGTTGTAACAAGATTTTTTTTGCAACAACTTAGAAATTTTCATTACACACAGGTTATTAGATGAGCCCAAGGAATTATTGTCAATTTTGTTAGGTTTCATAATAACATTGTTGTTAGGTATGAAAATGTCCATACTTCTGAAGGTGCATATTCAAGCACAGCTATCTTGGATTTGCTTTTAAATACTTGTGCAAAAAAAAAAAAAAAGAAGAAGAAAGAGATGGGTGGTGGGGGGTGGGGGCATAAATGAACCAGAGTGTCAAAATCTTAAGCATACAGAACTTTTTTGTATGTTTCCATCTCCTTCTGTGATCCTATGAAATTATTCATAATAAATGTTTTAAGTTTAGCCAAGTATTAATAATACAGAACAGGAAACCAAGAGTTGGGATGTATAAGGAAGAGAAAACAGTATAAGGAAGAACTCTGACTCAACAAACATCGCCGAGAAAAAATCAGAGAGCAGCAAACAGTTGGGTAGGAAGGTCAGGCAGTCTAGCTGGGGCCTGGTCCCAGATGACCTTGAGTCCCATTCTAGGAAGCTTGGGTTTTTCCCTATAGACTATGGGAAGCCAAGCAAGGGTACCAAGCATGTTTCGATTACCACGCCATTTCTAAGGTAAAGAACCGGCCTCCCAATGCAGGAGACAAAAAAGAGACATGGGTTCGATCCCTGGGTTGAGAAGATCCTGGAGGAGTGGCAGAATAACCCACTCCAGTATTCTTGCCTAGAGAATCCCATGGACAGAGGAACCTGGCAGGTCACACAGGGTCACAAAGGTTGGACACGACTGAAGTGACTTAGCATGCATGCTAGACCATCACTCTGGCGACCCTGTGTGGAGTGGACTTCAGGAAGATGATGGAAAAGGGAGCAAGGCTGGAGAAATAAAGTCCTGTTAGGAACCTACTGCAAAACTAAAGGCAATGAACGGCAAAGGAGTAAGAGAGAGTGAGAATAAGGCAGAGGGACCAGGAAGTAGTCATAGGACGAGAAAGACTGAACAAGTATCAAAGCAGGTTTTCAACTTTCTGCAGGTACAGCTGAGTGGCTTTGACACTGAAATGGGGAATTCAGACGGAAAAGCATGTTTGAAGATAGGAATGTGGGGAAAAGGAAATTATAAAAGTCCATGTTAAGCATCCCGAATTTCTATGTAAGATAGCCAAGCTCATTATACATGGAGAACTCTGGGCATCTATCACAACTCCTCAGAATATGGGCAGCAAATGAAGCCCCAAGAATGGATAAGATCACTTACTCCACAGTCCAGGGGTCAGATTTGTCATTATTCAGTATCCAGCACAGTGTTTAGCATGGTATGGGACGTCTACAGAAAATCAACCCTGAACATTCGTTGGAAGGACTGATGCTGAAGTTGAAGCTCCAATACTTTGGCCACCTGATGCGAAGAGCTGACTCATTGGAAAAGACGCTGATGCTGAGAAAGACTGACTGCAGGAGGAGAATGGATGAGATGGTTGGATGGAATCACGGACTCAACGGACATGAGTTTGAGCAAACTTCAGGACAGAGTGAAGGATAGGGAAGCCTGGAGTATTGCAGTCCATGCGGTCAGAGTCAGACACAACTTATCGACTAAACAACAGCAATGGGGCTCCTAGTAAGTACTAAATAAGTGGTGAATGATATTGTCCAGGGACAACATGAACAGTGTACAGGACAGTAAGCTAATGGCAGAACTCGAGAGGCCTGACGCTAAGGGTGAAAGCATCAGGAGGTCCTCGAAGGAAATAAACAAGTAAGCTTAGACAGGGAAGAAGGCAGAGACCACACAGGTACAGAAGCGGAAGAAAACAGAGATTTCGAGGAAGGGTGAGGCGTCAACACTGTCAAAGACAAGGAAGGAGGAAAATAAGGTTTGGAAAATGCCCATTCACTGGGCAAAATGGAGGTAGCTGATAATCCTAGCCTTCCTGAGGCTCTGAGGCAAATGACCTACTTTGCTCACCCTAAAAATAACGATAAGTAAGCAGCATGATGGCCAGTGAGTAGACAATGTCACTGTTTGTGTGGCCCTGACTGTGTCATTTAACCTTTCTTATTCTTTTCTTATTTTAAAAATGAAACCTATGAACTATATTATCTCTAAGGTTACATTCAATTCAAAAATTCTACAAAAGCAAATCCTTCGGTTTAAAGTGTTCCAAAGATAGTAAGAGTCAAGTACCTACTGGTATCCATTGCATTTTATGCTGGACTTCCACTCTACTCACTCTCCGCTTCATCCTCCTCTTCTCTCCCACCATTTTTTTTCCCCTATAAGTGATCTTTAAATTGTTTCAAGGTAAAAGTGATAGACCTTATAGGAGCATAAAAATGATCATGATGTTTATTGCAAAAAATAAAAGATGACAGATGAAGAGACTTGCCAGGCCCAGAATTTAAGTTAGCAACTCACAAACATAAGAAAGACTAAGAGATAAATTCCTAAAATATTCTTTAGGGATAAAGAGTAATTAACAGTGAGAGCCCAAATGCCATCAACCCAGTAAGTAAATATGAAAGCAAACGAACCTCCTACCCTAAGGGAAGTTAGAGAGAGGCCTGATGTGGAATGCACTCGCCTCTAGTCAGCAAGTTATTAAAAGGCCCTCACTTTTATTTGATCTGTGCTTATATATGGTCATCATGCTCTGGGCCTCGCAAATAACTAAAAAATTCATTCATGTTACTCCAGCAAATCCGTTAACTTGGGTCTTATCTACACTAAATATTTAAATCATGTCAGACAGATTGCACCTTAACATTGGAACCAGAAATTCATTTACAGTCATAAAGGCCAGGCAATGAATCTGACATTCCCAATCTTACTTTTATTGATAAATGTTGAGAGTATCAACCACAAAATTCAGTTTAAAAAAAAAAAAATGATCAGATTTCTTTTCACTTAATCTGTATTAATGGCTTCACAAACCATTTTAAGAATGAATAAGAAGAAACGTCATTTGAATAAGAAGTTTTATGTTTACTACATCAGACAAATTATTCAAATAGGCTGGAATCACTTTCCTCAAATTAATCTCATAATCAGGTACTTAACAGAAACAAGTATAGTTTCATGTTCAAAATAGACATTTGTTCATATTGCTATCTACAATCAACACACAGGTGAGCACAGTATGTTTTGGAAACAATTTTTGGAACACAAAATAAACAAAAAATAGGATATTCCACACAAAGATGATGGAGTGGGTAAACACATAACTACTGACCAGAAGAGATGCTATGCATACAACAGAGATTTTTAACTGAGGTCTGGTTCTCTATAACTCAATCAACTGGTTCCAATTTTCAAATGTTTAATGGTCTTAAAAGAGTTATGCCCCCCCATAATGTTGGTTAAGACAAATCAAATTAAACACCTAAAGGAGGGGTCATTATACAGGCAGGAAAAGACCAACCAGGCAGGAAGTAAAGACCAGGTAGATAAGCAAATGAGAAGCAGATCACTGGCCCCAGAAGTTAGATGGTTAAAAGTTATCAGAAACACATGTTCAAGTCTTTCAAAAATACATTTGCCTAAGCCACAGCCACGGAAGGTCTGTTAGTGCCTGAATATTAAAACTCCACAGATGACTCTGGTGATGAGCCAGGATTGAAATCAAAGGGTCAGAGGCACAGGGTAGATGATCTGAACAGAGGGAACACGTGCCAGGTACAAGCATGGTTCTGAAGTGAGGACCTGGCCCCAGCAATTTCTTATGCCATTAAAGTCATGAATCTCAATCAGGAGCTGGTCCCAGGTCTGAGAGCTCACGGTGAGCAGCAAGTAAGTATCCCTGGCTGGAAGGGGCACTGAAGGAAGAGACGCCAATCTTTAGAGCATATTCTGCGTATTTTCACAGTGACACAAATCTTAGGTAACAAACTGCTTCACATGTGAATGTCTTATTCTTTTTCTACTCCCAAAGAAGGCAAAATCTGAAGAACCAAGGGATGTGACTTGTTCTTGATTGGAATAGACAGTCTACAGAAGACAAGCAAAAATTACTATACTTTGTTGCAAGGAAATCTCTAAACCACTCCCCTCTACCTTCTCTCTCTGTCTTCCTCCCTGAAGTCACATGAACCAGAAAATTTACTTCTCTTTTGATTTTTTTACTTTCAAATATCCTAAAGTATTTCTTAATTCAAACTTTAAATTCATGTGATTTTAGTTTTCTAAACTAACTTTAATTTGGTTATCTGTTCACCTTCGCCATTCAAATAGGTTCACTGGCTTATTTAAGTATTTTCCCCACAACACCCAAGGTTCCATAATTATGTTAAATCTCTATGTTAAATTCATATGGCAAGAACACAGGAATTACTGATCAGGAACTGTCCAAAAAACATTCAGTCACTTCAAATTGCATCAATCTGATTATTTCTAAAGATATATATATATATATATACACACACACATATATGCTACTGCTGCTGCTAAGTCACTTCAGTCATGTCTGACTCTGTGCGACCCCATTTACGGCAGCCCAACAGGCTCCTTCGTCCCTGGGATTCTCCAGGCAAGAACACTGGAGTGGGTTGCCATTTCTTTCTCCAATGCATGAAAGTGAAAAGTGAAAGTGAAGTCGCTCAGTCATGTCCGACTCTTAGTGACCCCATGGACTGCAGCCTACCAAGCTCCTCCGTCCATGGGATTTTCCAGGCAAGAGTACTGGAGTGGGGTGCCACTGCCTTCTCCAATATACATATATAGATATATATACATTTTAAGGAGCTTCCCAGGTGACTCAGACAGTAAAGAATCTGCCTGCAATGCAGGAGACCCAGGTTCAGTCCCTGGGTCAGGAAGACTCCCTGGAGAAGGGAGTGGCTAGCCACTCCGGTATTCTTGCCTGGAGAATTCCATGGACAGAGAAGCCTGGCAAGCTACGGTCCACAGGGTTACAAAGACTTGGACACGACTGAGCGACTAACACTTTCACGTATTTTTAACATTTATGGGTTCATTATCAAAATCTTAATGGAATTAACTCAACAAACAATGAACACACCTTACTTTTTTCATAAATTTTAGTGAGTCAAATACTCAGGAGTTTGCTCCATAAAAGCTCCATTAAAATTATCACTGTAATACATTTTAATTGATAAGCCATTATAGTGATTAAATCCAATACTGAGTCAATTATTGTTGAAAACAATCAAGTACCTAATCATTACCTAAATCTATATTCCAGAGGGAGGTGGGAGGGAGGTTCAAGAGGGAGGGGACACAAATATACCTATGGCCAATTCATGCCATGTATGGCAAAAACCATCACAATATTGTAAAGTAATTATTCTCCAATTAAAGTAAATAAATGTTTTTTTTTAAAAAACTCTATATTCTAGTCACAAGAGAGAATAAACAAAAGAATCGTCATTACAAAATGATTTTTAACTCTTACAGACTTTGTAGCAAAGTGCTCAAGCATGCTGACCTTCCTCTCTGCTAGAAGTTCAGAAGCCTGAATCAACTCTAAGTAAAGTGATATTCTGCTCAGATGTCTTAGATTTGCCCAGCTTAAAAGCTGTCCTAAAACACAGATACTTGATCTATCTACTACTAGAATGGTAATCTACATAATGTAGGGAAGTTGCTAAGACTAGCATAAGCTCTAAATCCTTTTTGAAATTAACCACAGAATTCTATCTCCAGCCCTTCTGTTTTCATCAGAACAGAATTTTAAACAGACTCTTATTTTATTTCCAGAGATCAAAGTTTAATAAAACTGAAAAATACTTAAGACTTAAATATAACACCTTTATCTTGATGAAGACAATATAGATATATGTTCCTTTTTTTTCTTTTGTATCTTGAGACACCGCATACCTTCAGTTTAGAAGGTATTTCAGCTCCTGAGTATCTGACTCACTAAAGAAGCAGCAGAAGAGACTATGGTAGTCTATGGCCATACCACCCTGAACGCACCCGATCTCATCTGATACTGGAAACTAAGCAGGGTCCGGCCTGGTTAATAGTTGGATGGGAGAGACTATGGTATAATAGAGATGTGAATTCACTGAAATTCATAAGAGCTGGGTTCTCAACCTTGTTTCTAACTAAAGAGAATTGCCTTGGGCAAGTCAGTCAACAGCTCTAGAACTCAACTTCTGCATCTGTAAAATAAGGAACTTGATATTAGGTCATCTTTCAGGTCTTTTCCAATCCAGGATCCCAGTGTACATACAGAATTATCTCTAAATCCAAGTAGACTCTGTTCAGCCAAGGATTATAATCCATCCAGAGTCTTTTGTGATAACTTGATAGAAAAAAAGTATCAGGTAGACCTAATGAGGTTAACTTGAGCAACACTAGAAGTGGTTTTTAGGTACTGAGGATCCAACATGGTGTCTTCTTACAGATGAAACCTCTATGTTTAATTTAATACAAAGGCAACGATTGTTGGTTTCCCAAATGAAACCTCTTTGCAACCTGGCAAGCATGTCTGCTAATCAATGGAGAAGCAGAACACTAGGGAATAATTAAAGGGATCTCCAACATAAGTCTACCCTCTGTGTGCTCAGTCGCTGTCTTGCTGGACTCTCTGCGACCCCACAGACTGTACCTTTACCTCCCCAAACCAACCAGGGGTCAAATTCAGACCATTATGTTTCTTTACATACTTTTGTATTTATCTGAGAACAGCCCAAGAATGTTTGAGGGAGAAAGGCTGTAGCCACTCCCCATTCTGACTTTAATTTCTAGTCTTCAGGATTGCCACTTGTTTGATGTTTTTTTTTAAAATGCCCCCACTCATATGCAAACTATTCCCCTGGAGCAAATCCCTCTTATCTTCTCAAATTGTCATAACAAGCCTGTGAAATTATAGAATTATGCAATTCTAAAGAGAGGAAACATAGAGATTTCCTAATACAATTCTTGTCCTGACATATATGACCCACTTCTTTCTCTACAACAAGACTGTCTCTACCTTACACGGTAGTCCTCTTTATTGTTGGATAACTCGAATTTTTTTTTGGAGGTTTTCCATTTCACAGTACTGAAATGATCTTCATTTATCTCTCACAGTTCTTTGAGAGCAACACAAAACCACTAAACTATCTTTTCCACATGCCAGATATTCAAATATTTGAAGACAGTTGTGATGTTCTGATGGAGATGGCAATGGCACCCCACTCCAGTACTCTTGCCTGGAAAATCCCATGGACGGAGGAGCCTGGTAGGCTGCAGTCCATGAGGTCGATAAGAGTCCGACACGACTGAGTGACTTCACTTTCACTTTTCACTTTCATGCATTAGAGAAGGAAATGGCAACCCACTCCAGTGTTCTTGCCTGGAGAATCCCAGGGATGGGGGAGCCTGGTGGGCTGCCGTCTATGGGGTCACACAGAGTCGGACATGACTGAAGTGACTTAGCAGCAGCAGTAGCAGCAATGATGTTCTGAGTTAGGCCGCTAGACCTACTTAAGTTTATCAATAAGGCCTTGCAACAATTAGCCAATTCTTTCTTAATAGTGTAATCGAATCTTTGGCTTATTAACCATTTAAACTTCACATTCTTTTTTCCTAAAGAATCACTCTCAAGTGTCTACTATTTTAGCCTTACATACTAATCTTACATTTATCTGAATATTGGATCCTGATTATTTGATTCAGCATACAAGCTACCCTTGTCAGATACTTGTCATCTAAAGATCTGCTAAGCACATTTTCTACTGAAGTTTTGTCAATAAATATTCAAAGACAAGGACCAGGTGACAGTCCACATTCCACTGGCACTCATCCATCAATCTATGACTTCAGTTGCTCTACCTGCCAAAAGTCTGCCTAAATATCTCAAGCTCTAAATATCCCCCCCCCTTTTTTTTTTCAGAATTATATGAGCAAGTTCTCTTGTAAGCTCAAATATACATTTGTCTTGGACTAGAACTTTGAACTCACTTCTAGAAGTCTTACTGTATTCTTTATCCCAGGCTAGATTTGAACGTCCAGTGAAATATGTTGTATCTAAAGGCTTCCCTAGCGGTTCAGTGGTAAAGAATCCACCTGCCAATACAGGAGATTCAAGTTCCATCTCTGGAGAAGGAAATGGCAACCCACTCCAGTATTCTTGCCTGGGAAATTCCATGGACAAGAGAAGCCTGGAGGGCTACAGTCCGTGAGGTTGCAAAAGAGTCGGACATGAGTCAGTGACTAAAACAACACCAACAAATGTTGAATCTCCACTTTGCATTTAGGAGATAAAACAGGGGTTGAAGAGTTCTCCTTTATTATGTCAATCATTCATTTTATACCCCAATATTATCATAATAATTTTTGAGAGCAAAGACCTCATTATATTTTAGTATCCACAGTGTAAACAAGATAATTTAGCCTAATAATCCTAATAAATGTTTAAGAATGAATGAATGACCATGATCATTGACTTTCCAAAAGTCCCTATCTTTCTTATAAGCCTTAGCTTTGTACCCCTTCTTCTATCTTTGATACCCCTTTAAATTTTGAGCTTATCAAAGAGCACCTGATACAGTTACACTTTTATTTAACTCCTTTTCTTTCTCAGCAGGATTATTCCCAATTATACAGTCAGAATTACAATTTTAGAGCATCTCATCCTTCTTGAGCTATATTTCTTCTTTATAATCTCTGTACACGGAATTATAAATCAGGCAACATTCACACTTAATTGGTATTTTCAGTGTAGTTTTTTGTTTCTTCCTCTATTCTTTATGCTTCAGCTTCAAAACATTTAGGCTCCTAACACTCAAAAAGATAAAAATAATAATATAAATTTGTTCTTTTGTCTCTTCAAAGCTTTTATATTTCAGTTCCAATGCTTTAACTCCTTAATCTGTAGAATGATTTAAAATCTTAATACTTACTAAACAATAAACAAGATTAAAAAAATTATTCTAAGGAACTTAAAGACTAAACCTAACATTCACATTAGCTTTCAAAAGCAGGCATATCATAACTGATCCTTAAAAATTACACTCAGTAATTTAAATTAGAAGAATGCCTTCTTTATGTAGCAAGTGTTCTGCAAACCTCAGCCATCTGAAACAGTTATGATACCCAGTTCTACTCTTCCCTTGACTTTTCACCAACATCTTGAGCAGCAAATTAATAAATTCTGAATAGCTTTTAAAAACAGAAGTCTCCAAGAAGACATAAAATCATGCATGACTCAATATGTCCATATAGCTTATGAGAAGAGGGTCATCACTTGTTGGGTATGAGTCTAATGGTCAAGTCAACAGGCACTAACCCCAGAAGCATAGAAAACCCAGTGGAGGAAGGCAAAGATAAGATAGGGGAGGTGGGAAAGGAAGAAAATAGCAAACGAGAGAAGCGGAGAAGTTCAATGCAATCATTGTAAGCAGTGCAAAAAAGAAAGCCCCACATCCCCTGCAGTCCTTGATACTCTCAAGAGATGACAGTTTGGGAGAATAACTCATGTCCTTACCGATTACCCTAGAACACCAATGAATGTTTAACAGTGACCATACGTGTTATCTAGTAACACCTGAAACACATTACTGTCAAAGAAAACATTTCTATGTCTTTTATCATCTCCCTACCCCTGGATTTTGAAATCAGCAGCAAGTAGGTAAACTTATATTTGTATCAAACTCTCTGAGCAGAACTCTAAAAAGCTGATTTTTATCAGAATTCAAAAATTAAATAAGAAGGACTTCCCTGGTGGTCTAGTGGTTAGGACTCTGCCTTCCAGAGCAGGCAATGTGGGATCAATCCCTGGTCAAGGAACTAAGATCCCACATGCCTAGTGGCCAAAAAAACGAAACATAAAACAGAAGCAATATTGTGACAAACGCAATAAAGAATTTTAAAATGGTCCACATCAAAAAACTTTTAAAAAGTAATAATAAAATCCTATAGTAGCTGTACCTCTTCAAAAGTTTTTAAGTATTATATATACACCAATCACCACTATTTTCAAGTGGAAAACACTCCCATGTCACCACAGTGAATCGAAAATTCGTCTCCACTTACAGAAGAAAAGTGCTATTTAGGATTCTGAAGCCCTCACAAATCAGTTTCCCACACCCTCCAGTGTTATATTATACATGATATGATGATCGCAAATGTTATTAACCAGATTTTGAACGAACCAGATTTTAAATCAGCTTGGAAAAGTTCCAGGTAGAAGCTCAAATTCTCCCACAGTTACTCAATCATGAAATGTTGAAATGAAGAAGTGATAAGAAATTAAAAGGTACTTTTTCTCTCCTCCACAGAATACACAGAATCACTTACATCTCAGACAATTATATTTAGAATATTGGCAGCTCAAATTGTCATGATTGACACAAGAAGATAACACTCGAAACAAACCCCAGGCTAGGGAAAATAGTTATCATAAGCAGTTTTGCGATCCATTTTTTTTCCCTCTGTGAAACAGGTAAGAGAATGCTCCAAGATATTGCACATAGTCATTTACATACAGTATCATTTTATGGAATTTTCCAAGGTGTTAATTAAAAGTTTTAATGAATGTTAATCATCTGTCAATTTCATTGGCAATCTCTGTTCAACCATATGCTTCTCTTTTACACCTGTAAGTTATTTTCTAAAACCATTACTTTAAATTATTTTACTTCCTTAACATGTTATTTGTATTAGTATTTAGGAAATAAAACTTCCGCAGGATATACAGCAATCTTCTACAGCTTTTGTGTATTTTCTAACTTCTTTAAATAAGGTATGAGTTTGTAGGATTTGCATGATCATTATACTTCCAAGAGAAAATCTAAAAATCTTCATTCATTTTTTAAAAAACTTCACTCTTAAAAAAAAATCTATTATTTTAAGTTAAACTGGTTTTATGCCCAGTAAAGAATGCTGAGCTGGAAAATGGTATGTGGTATTGTATCCTAGAAACCTAAAATTGAAATTTTCATTAAGTCACTATACAACTTTGCTGCCTTAATTTTTCTCTGGTTCGGTAAGCTCTTATATTCAATCAATTCATTCGTTTGTTTAAATACATTTACTTAGCACTCTTCTAAGTTCTGGGGATACAGCAATGGACAGAACAAACAAATATTTCTCTCCAGTGAGCTTACAATCTAGTTAAGGAAGCAAGAAAATTCAAAGTGGTAGTAAGAGCTAAGGAGAAAAAGCAGAAGGCAGCAAAGGGAAAGATGGAGACTATGTATGTTCTTGGGAAAGGGTAGAAACAGGTGAAATTCTAGATAAGGTGGCCAGGGAAGAACTCACTAAGAAAACACACTTGAATAAAGATCTGAAAAGACAGCCAACCATCCAGGTATCCAGAGGAAGAGTGCTCTGTGGAGCCGCAAGTTCCAAAGCCCCGGGGTGGGAAAGCATGGGAAGTGTTTGATGAACATCAAGTGTGGATGGAGGGACCTCCCTCATGGTCCAGTAGTTAAGAATCCGCCTGCCAATGCAGAGGACACAGGTTTGATCCCTGGTCCAGGAAGATCCCACATGCCTGGCAGCAATCAGGCCCATGTGCCACAACTACTAAGTCCATGCACCCTAGGGCCCGTGCTCCACAACAAGAGAAAGTGAATGTCACTCAGTTGTGTCCAACTCTTTGTGACCCCATTGACTATACAGTCCATGGAATTCTCCAGGCAGGAATAGTGCAGTGGAAATACCTTTCCCTTCTCCAGGGGATCTTCCCAACCCAGGGACTGAACCCAGTCTCCCGCATTGCAGGCAGTTTCTTTCCAGCTGAGCCACCAAGGAAGCCCAAGAATACTGGAGTGGGTAGCCTATCTCTTCTCCAGCGGATCTTCCCGACCCAGGAATCAAACCGGGGTCTCCTGCATTGCAGGCAGATTCTTTACCAACTGAGCTATCAGGGAAGCCCTACAACAAGAGAAGGCACCTCAATGAGAAGCCTGGGCACCTTAACTGGAGAGTAGCCTCTACTCGCCACATCTAGAGAAAAGCCTGCACATAGCAACCAAGGCCCAGCACAGTCAAAAATAAAATTAAATATATTTTTTAAAAAAAGATTGTGGATGAAGCAGACTAAGCAAAAGGAAAAGTAATAGGTTACGAGGTCCAAGATGTAGGGGAATAACAAATCATTAAGGCTTTGTCGGTCAAGGTAATGACATGGTTATTGATCTGTAAGAGAAAGGGAACCACTGCAAGCTTTGAACAGAGGAATAACATGATCCATCTACATTTTACCATGGTCACTCTGGCTGGCCAGAGACAGGCGATGGTGGGAGCAGTTAGGAGGTCATGAAAATAATCTACGTGAGAGATGACAATAGCATGAATTATGGTGGTAGCTTAGGAAGTGGTAAGAAACAGGCAGAATCTGGACACATTTAGAAGGTGGAAAAGATAGGATTTCTGAGAGACTAGGATATTAAAAAAAAAAAAAAAAGTTGTCTAAGGATGACTTCAAGGATTTGGCCTGAGCCGCTGAAAGAGTGGATTTGCCATAAATGAGATGGGAAAGACTATAGAAGCTGGGGGTCTCAGGTGGGGAGAGATCAAGAGTTCATGTCTATAACCATTTTATTAAAGTCCCTATGAGTCATTGGAAGAGATGTCAAACAGGCAGTTGTATATGTGAGTTTAAAGTTCAAGAGAGAGCTCTGGCTCCAGGCATGTATTTCAAAGTCATCACTACATGCATGGCATTTAGAGCCATGAGGCTGGATAAAGACTAGCAAAGATTTTTGTTTTTACAGAAAAAAAGAAAAGGTCAAGAACTTCCCTGGTGCTCCAGTAGTTAAGAATCTGCTTCCCAATGCAGGGAACATGGGTTTGATCCCCAACTGGAAAACTAAGATCCCACATGCCAAAGGGCAACTAAGCCCACACTGCAACTACTGCATCCATTCGCCACAACTCGAGAGCCACATGCTGCAAAATACAGAGCCCATGGGTTCTGGAGTCCACAGGCCACAACTAAAGAGAAGCCCAAGAAACACAATGAAAAATTTTGCATGCCACAACTAAGACCCAATGCAGACAACAAATAAATAAGAAAGAAAGGAGAAGGGGTCCAAGAACTAAACCCTCCTGCTGCTGCTGCTGCTGCTGCTGCTAAGTCGCTTCAGTCCTGTCCAACTCTGTGTGACCCCATAGACAGCAACCTACCAGGCTCCCCCGTCCCTGGGATTCTCCAGGCAAGAACACTGGAGTGGATTGCCATTTCCTTCTCCAATGCATGAAAGTGAAAAGTAAAAGTGAAGTCTCTCAGTCATGTCTGACTCTTAGCAACCCCATAGACTGCAGCCTTCCAGGCTCCTCCGCCCATGGGATTTTCCAGGCAAGAGTACTGGAGTGGGGTGCCATTGCCTTCTCCAAACTAAACCCTAGGGCACACTAAATGTTTGGAGAGTAAAACAATGAAGAGGGACCAAATAAAGAAGAGAAAAGCATCAGCTAGTAGGGAAAAGGAAGATCAAGGAAATGGAAGTCAAGTCAAAAACTTGTTACCAGACAACAAGTGTAAATAACAGTTTCCAATGTTGTAGACAAGACAAGTAAGGTGAGGACTGACAATTAATCACTGGCATAGCAATGTGGAGGCCACTGTTGACTTGTTTTGGTGGTGTAATGAAGACAGATGCCTCTTTGGAGTGGTTCCAAGGGAAAAGCAGAGGGAAGAATTTGGAGGAAAAAAAATTTACACAACTTTTTCAAGGAATTCTTCTTGAAACAGATGGAGACAAATGTAGAGTAGCTGGAGAGGAGTGGCACCAAAAGAATGCTTTTCCTCTTAAAATGGAAGAAATAAGATTTTAAGAGGAAAATGTTGATGGTAGGTTGATGGAAAAGATCTAGTAGAGGAAAAAGTTGATGTCGCAGAGAGAAAGGAGCATGGGTGAAGGAATAAAGGTGAAATATGCTCAGCTGCATCCAACTCTTTGCGACCCCATGGACTATATAGTCTATGGAATTCTCCAGGCCAGAATACTGGAGTGGGTAGCCTTTCCCTTCTCCAGAGGATCTTCCCAACCCAGGGATCAAACCCAGGTCTCCCGAATTGCAGGCAGATTCTTTACCAGCTGAGCCACAAGGGAAGCCACGTCTGAGCAAGCCAGAGGTAATAAGACTGCAGGATCTCATGCATAAATGGGTTGTCTTTACTAGAACCACCTAGAGTTTATATATAGGAAAAAGAAGAAGGCAGAGTGCATGCAGGCAGGTATATAGCTATGTGATAGAAGTTTTAAGAAGTCCTATGCTGGTTCCTTTAATTTCTAGAAGAAATAGGAAGCAAGACCATGAGCTTGGAATGCAGATGGAACAGGAGGCATGACAAGTGTGAGACGAGTGGGCCTTCCCCCCAGAACAAGCTAGGCTCTCCCCTATCACTGGACCCAGTATGTGCTTTTCCTGTTCCTGAGAAGTCTGTTCTCTTAGGTCATCACACAGATTCTTCCTTTTCATCATTCAGATCTCAACTCTACCATCATCTTCTTCCTAGACCACCCCAACCAAAGCAGATGCTGGAAAGTACTTTCCATCATATCACGCTATTTATTCTTCTTCATATGAAATTACCACATTTCTTATATATAGTTTATTTTCTATCCCACACACTAAATTTTAAGCTCCTCAATGGCAAGGGCTGTCCATTTTGTTCACCGCTTTATCTCCAATGCCAAAAGAGGGCATGGCACCTGCTAGGTATTCAATTACAGGTACCATGGACTACACTCTGGAGATCTTAACCTCCCCAGAGAAATGTCATCTACGTGGGACATCTGCTTAGAGCAGGCTTCTCAAAACCACATAAATATAGGATCTAGGAGAGAGGTGAAACAGTAAAGCTAGTTGTGTTCTTGTTGCCAGCATATGAATAATAAAAATTAAAACTTGCTGCATCCCTACCCTTGCTGAGATTATCTGGAAAAACACTAAAACCAGTGATAACCTGGTTTGGGACATAACTTGCACTAACCTCTAGCTATGACACTGAAAGAACAATTCAGTTTTCAAAGCCTACCCAAAAAACACGATTAGTAATGAGGACTCCAATTCTGTATCTCTTTTCATTTTCTCTCTTGTAGGATTATTTTTGCCTCTTTAAATGTTGCTAAATAGACACTAGAGAAAATAAAGGGAATTTTCTGACATTCTGCAAGCAAATCAAGGCATATTACCAGCACTGCATTCAGTCATCAAGGGCCCACTCTTTACCTGGGAGCAGCCAGGGCACCCAGACAGGAGCACTTACCAAACTAGGTTCTCAGGGGAGCTCAATGTCGCACTGATTTCTTAAGAAAAGAACTTCTTTTTTTCCTTTAAAGAGAGTGAGTCATTGCAAGTTGTAATGAGTGCAAATGTCAATTATTTTAGAAATGGTGAATTAAATTTACATGATTTTTTAAAGTTGTGTTTGGAGCAAGTTACATATTTGACTTATATGGATGACCACTCCACTCCAGTACTTTTGCCTGGAAAATCCCATGGACGGAGGAGCCTGGTAGGCTGCAGTCCATGGGATCGCTAGAGTCTGACACGACTGAGCGACTTCACTTTCCCTTTTCACTTTCATGCATTGGAAAAGGAAATGGCAACCCACTCCAGTGTTCTTGCCTGGAGAATCCCAGGGATGGCGGAGCCTGGTGGGCTGCCGTCTCTGGGGTCGCACAGAGTCGGACACGACTGAAGCGAAGCAGCAAGCAAGCAAGTGAAACATTCATGTATATACAAAGCTGTGTTCAACCCATTTCTGTAAATGCATGTTTAATAATTTTTATCATTTTTGTTTTATTTTGGGGCAAAACAGAGGGAAAGAAGAACCTCCTGATGGCTCATTACACAGCATTTTCACAAGAAAGAAGCCAACAAATTGGAGGGGACATTGTGTTAACGTGAGCCATGACTAACATGCTCTCTCCATAGCCATTTCTCAGTATCTCATTTACACAAAGTGGCAGAGTCGGATTTGCTGGGTTTTGAACTAACTATATGTTCCCTTTTATGAAAAGTATCAACAGGGATTTTTTTTTTTTTTTTTCATGGCTGGAGGTCTTTTCCTCATCTAAATATTAAAGTCTGGCAAGTCTTTCCAACTTACTTGGGGTATAATCATGCTTGCTACTTGTTAATTAGGCGCAGGGTGATAACTATTAAAAGTTGAAAGAGTTTCCTGATGCTTTCAACAAGTTTCAACATGATCCCAAGCTTTGTCAATAACCACAAGGGAAAAAAGAAACCAAAAGGAAAATGCCTCTCCTGAATCCTTTATTTCCGAGAGAAGGATGAATTCTACTCTTACTGTATCACTCTCACTTGAAAGACATCTTACCCTCAAAAAAGCAGGCCAAATGCTAGACCCAATCATGTTCAGAGAGAAGAATACAGCCCAGCAAGGGAGCCGGGAGACCTGGGTTCTATGAGCAATTCTTTTACTCCCTGTGCCTTTAAAAGTCTTGTCTGACATCTCTGGACCTCAGTTTCCTTGGGACTGGAGGAAGGATTACAGGCTATGAAATATGTCCCAGTTCTAAAATTGTATTTTCACTAATTAATTTAAATTCTTGAATAAAATATTTACAAAACAAAAGGTGTATTATGTGTCTCTTACAGCAGGCAAATAGCTCAGTAGTTTGATAGCTACTATCAAATAGTGTTGATTTGCCACTTCTCAAGTTTAGAATATTTGAGCTTTATATATATTATCTCATTTCATCGTCTGAACAGTCTTGCAAAAATACATTATCACTGTTTTCTTGACAAGCTAGAAAGAAAGAGAATGAAGGAGACAGATGAGTGACTTGCTTAAGGTCAAAATGGAGGTGTTACAACCAACACCCAGGAGAAGTATCTGTCCCTATCGCTTCACTTGGAATTAAAACTTACTAGTACAAGCCAGTTATTAATACTACATAGGAAACAGAAACAAACAGTGGCTATGGAGAGAATTTTTTTTAAAAAAACCTAAGTAAAGAAAGATTACAAACAGTTCCCATAAACTCAGGTAATATATCACATTATTTTACTATGTTGGGATTTCCCCCCACACTTAAATTCACTGTTCCTCAGAAGAGTCAGTCTAAAATAAATTTGTCTGCAGTGGCAAATTTCCAAAAATAAATATTAAACACAACTACTGGAATCTTTGTAGTGTGTTATCAAAATAATGAGATATAGATACTCAATGTATATACCACATACGTTTTAACACAAAAAAAAACACACACGGCATCCCCAGGCCTGAAACAGAATTTATATTACTCAAGAAAAAGAAACAAGAAGTAGAATCTTAGGAGAGTTTAAGTATAAAGGTTACTGTTAACACTCAGTGGTACCATCAGAAACCTTACTCCAAACTGTAGAATAGCCAAAATGAACATAACCCCAAAGACAGACCTTGTATTTTATTTCCAGGGGTTATAATTTGCAGGCCTAGTACCATTCTAGTTGAAAAGTGATAAAGTTTGAACTTCATCAAAAAGCATAAAACATATTTTTAAAAGACCATAAAACCATCAACAAAAATAACTACAAATCAAGCTGCAGTACTTGCTGTTCTGCATCGCACCAAATCAAAGAATGAACAAGTAACATCTAAATGCCAAAAAGTTCATATAACTGACTCCTTTAATTCTTGCAAAAATCCTGTAAGTTAAACCCAATTTTACAGGTGAGGAAAGAGAAATTCAGAGAAATTAAATGGCCTAAGTACAGAAGACCTGGATGGTGGGTTAGCTCCTTGCTCTGCTATGTTATTTCTGAAGCAGCAACACAAAAGCAAGGTGTATTATGGGACTAATAAACAAATATATTTAAGCCATTAAGAACTAGGAGAAGTCTTATAAAAATAATATATAGAACTCTCCTAGAAAGCCAATTTTTATTGCCCTCTTCCACTCATATCCAATATGCAATAAGAACTAAGTTGGGAATTTAATATTAACACACACAAACACACACACACACACAAAAAAAAAAAAGGGAGAAAGGAAGGACATAGGGAGAGAGAGAAAAACAGAGAGAAAACACATTTCCTAAATTAGCTAAAAGAATCTATTCTCTTCTCTGGACTAGAGATTGTGGTGGAAAAATGCAACTCTAAGGAGTAGGTTAAAGAATGAGGTCTGGGAATCCAGTTAACCACTGGACTCTGTGCTTCCACTGCCAAGGGCGTAGGTTCAATCCCTGGTCAGGGAACTAAGATACCATAAGCCATGCTGTGTGGCCATAAATAAATGATAAAAGTGAAGATCAAAAAAAAAAGAATGAGGTCAGAAATACTAAAACTATTAAAATCACCTATTAAAACTGCTAGGATTTCATGGTACTTTAAAGAGTGATCTATAGTTTCACTGGTTATGGAGGTAACAGAAAGTATTTACAAAACCAACTCTACCTTAATTCAAATTTGAAAGAAAAAATTGATTCCTAATCCAAACTAATCTAAATCTCATTTCTATTAGACACATGAATTAATATTCCCCTTGAGTCACCTAACTATGAAAACTGGTTTCTTAACCCTCCTGAAGAACATGGCAATTCCCTAAGTAATCTGAGTTTACAAATAATCTACAATAAGATAAAATAGACTCAACTATTTCCTCTTACCCCAACATTCTTTGTTAAACCCGCTCTTGCTTGTATCAACCCTTCCAACATGATTCCCTTAGCGGAGCTTTCCAAGGAGTATCAAAATGAGGAATGTGGAAATGTGGTATCTGAGTGTGTGCTGTGCTGTTCTAAGTCACTTCAGTTGTGCCTGACTCTTTGTAACCCTGTGGACTGTAGCCAGCCAAGCTCCTCTGTCCATGGGATCCTCCATGGACAATACTGGAATGGGTTGCCATGCCCTCCTCCATCCCAATCCATGGATCGAACCAACGTCTCCTGTGTCTCCTACATTGCAGACAGATTCGCTACCGGGGAAGCCCCGAGGTATCTGAGATCCATCCCTAAATGAAAGTCATATTATCTGGACTATTTATCCTGTTACTAAATAGATCTCCAAAATCATGGTCTGTTTATATAATTACTATGGAAGTTAGTCATGAAACTCTATGTGTGTATATATGAATGGTGAATGTTTCTTACTGCTTATCTATGGAAGTGATCTGTTTGCAAGCAACTGCACCAGTCTACAAGCAGCTGAACTGGTCTTGAAGAGTCAAGAAGTAGACTCAAGTAAAGAAACTCCCTGAAATAAATTGTACTATTATGAAACTTAAAGCAACTGCTGACCAAAATTGAGCAGAAAAAAATAAATCTATATTTAAAATACTTCAATATGGAAATACTAGGAAAAATTAATCTGAAACACCAAAAAGACATACAAAGTATTCTCCCATTTAGACAACTTATCTGAGCTCAGAATTTATGGCTTTGAAAGACTGTGCATTTTTCATAATTTGGAAAGAATAGGCACACCAATCTAAAAATGGACACAGTTTTGCATGTCAGTTATAACAGAAGAACACAAAAAGACATGAAATCTATTGTGACTATGTAAGGTATAACTTCAAAGTAATGTAACATCTATTTTAAACCATATTTTAAACTTTTGCAGACAAATAAGTGTGGTTCTCAAAGAACTAAGCTTAAGAAACTGTATACTTATCTCCCGGTTGCTATTATTGCTTAAAAGACTTCAGAGGCCCTGTTTTGTAATCCTCCAATTTATGACTGACCCAAGAAAACAGACTGGTTACTTCAGTTCCACAATTTGTGTTGCCCTCCACTTCCACTCCCCTTTTCACTACCTGCCTGTTTTATTTGCCAGAATTGGCTCAAATATATCTTTCAACTATTCTGAAAAATAAAGACTTTCTTCAAAGTTAGAAAATTTGCCCACTGAGGTTATCAAAAGAAGATGCCTCAGGCTCTCTGGCAACTTCCCACGGAGGCGTTCCTGAAATATTCTGAACAATTTCATAATCACTGAAAGAAGTATATACAGTCTTGAAAGTGACTACACTGAATTAGATTCAACACTTCTTTATATACAAAGTTTTATTTTTTAAATCGGAATTCGTTTCTAGCCATCTGATTTTAAAACGTATCTTAATAAGTAAAGATATAAACAAAACATTTTCAGGCATTCCATTTAATCCATATATAGCAAGGATCAATAGCTTTTCTAAAAATTTGGGAAAATAATCTAAATTAACAGGTTGAAGGAAAAGGGATAAATGAGGAAATTCATATTAAATATACATACTACTAGATACAAACATAATCAGCAAGGACTTACTGTATAACACAGGGAACTCTACTCAATACTCTGTAATAACCTTTATGGGAAGAGAATCTGAAAAAGGAAAAATACATATGTATATAAAACTAAACCACTTTATTGAACATCCGAAAACCGTACAACGTTGCAAATCAACTATGCTAGGTCGCTTCAGTCGTGTCCAACTCTTTGCAATATCATGGACTGTGGCCCGCCAGGCCCCTCTGTCCATGGGATTTTCCAGGCCAGAATACTGGAATGGGTTGCCATTTCCTCCTCCTGGGTATCTTCCTGACCCAGGGATCGAACCTGCATCTCTTAAGTCTCCTGCACTGGCAGAGGGCCAATGCATTCGCACCAGTGCCAAAGGAAATAAAACACTTGATCCACTTTTAAAAATTAACATGAGGACCTTATTTATGTAGAGCAATTACTTATGTCGACCACAAAAAGTTGGACAAAGCAATCAACTTTGTTAAGTAAGGAGGAAATGTCAAATAAAAGCAGAAGGAATATAGCTTGTTGAAACAGCAGCCTGAAGCTCCACTACTTTGGCCACCTGATGCGAAGAACTGACTCATCAGAAAAGACCCTGATGCTGGGAAAGATTGAAGGCAGGAGGAGAAGGGGTGACAGAGGACAAGATGGTTGAGTGGCATTACCCACTCGATGGACATGAGTTTGAGCAAGCCTCAGGAGATGGGCAGGGAAGCCTGGCATGCTGCAGTCCATGCGGTCGCAGAGTCAGATATGACTGAGCAACTGAACTGCCTGAACTGAAAACAGCAGCCAATGAGATCCTTTCTTTCCACTATATCAGAAAAGTATCCAGTTGAGAAAGTATTCCTTCTTTTGTCTACTTCTCTAACACTCAATCTATTATTTCTGTGAAAAATTCACATTACACCAGAGAAAAAAATATCTAGGTTTTGGTGAGTACCATATAATTCTCTGTCCTACTTGGGGTCTGGCTACTTGGAATCAACCCATCATATCTGGAACTATGTCTAAAACCAGAAGATGGGACTCTACTGTCTTCAACATGCAGACATGATTCAAACAACTATGTGAAAGTCACTGAAGAAACATACAATAATATACTGAGACAAGTAGATAAGATATTAATCAGATTTTGCATCAAGTCTAAATTTCCCTTCAGATTTCCAAGGGCCATTTTAACTGGATGATATCAAACTTGCTGAAGACAGAAAGCAAGAGAAGGGTGGTTTACAATGTTATCAAATGGAGATACTTCAAATTTTCTGCATGATCATTTATCTGAAACAAATTCATCAATAATGTCTAGCAGAAAAAATAAATTTCATAAGGCTGACTGCAAAGTAAACAGATTAATGATAAAAGCATCATTTTCAGTAAAAAGACTCTTCACACTAAGACTACCATCTTCCACATGCTTTTAACTCCAAATCTGTTCCAATAAAGGGTTTAATAAGAAGTGGTCATGTGCAAAAGCACTAGATTTGGAGGACATTAAATGAACTGTAGGGTTCTCAAAATGAACATTCTAAAATGAGTTTACTGGTTACTAACGAAAATGAGATGACTTCAAAGTATTAAAAAACCACCAGTAACCCTCTCATAAGATATAATTTCAATGAATCCTTTCACCATATTCTGTACCTAAAATTTCCATTAAACATAACTTTTCAGCAAATTATCATTTAGAGTTTTAAATAATTTGTTTTCTTCATACCTGCAACACATAGGCGTATTTCTAGATTTTTTCTTTCTGATCCAAATTACTATTTTTTTAAAAAGACAGTGAATCTGATACCTAATTGCAAGTAAGCAGTGGTCATTTCCATTTTGCAAGCAAGATGTCCAAAATAAAAAGATAAAGTTTCAATTTCTTAAATCAGTGAATCCTGTTCACTTTAGAACTCAGAACTTCTCTATCCTGGAAATGGAAGATGATATTAATCATCTGACGTTAATTTCTCACATACATAACAGTTCTTGTCACTACATGGAACACAGGCTCTTTACAACAAACACCCTACAGATCTTTAATTGGTAACTAGGAAACATGCTTTTCCTAATTATCGAGTCTCTTTTAAATATTATAGTTTTAAATACTCATTTAGGGAAACTAATGAGGGAAGCTATGAGAGGGATAAAGAAGGTATGTTGTTTTCAAAATTAAAAATTTCAGGACATTCGTCCAGCAGGCATAAAATAACATAAAACAAATAACTAGATAATCAAACAATAAAAGCAAAGTAGAAAGAATATGAAGGCTTTTTTAGAAACTATTACTGCACATATGCAATAATTACTTCCATCAACTTTTATTATACATTTGTTCTTATGGAATCATGATGCACAAGTGCATGCTATTGTTTAAACACATTCACCGCATACCCCATAACAGAATATGATGACAATATGTATTAAGGATAATACAGAAAATGTGACTAAATGCATTCTGTATTATGGTTCCATAATACAGCATGCAAATGGTTCTGACTAAGCAGACACAGGAGACGGTCGTTAGTGTACACGCTGTGAATGTATATTATGAATAATGCATAAAACTTGGCTAAATCCTAATGAGTCCATTGACATCCTATGGGGTCCAAAGGAGGCTCGGATCCCAAAGCCCTGGCACATTTCTACCCACCAATCATTATAAAAAAACAATACCATGAAAACAAAGGACGTTAAACTACACAAATGCACTCTCATTCTAGGTAAAGGTTTTGAAAGAAGCGCAAAAATGGAAAGAAACTTTGAAAAGAGAGTTAAAAGTCCATCTTACATCATCACCCCACTTACAGTTTTTCAAAATTACCCATTGCAATTTAAATGGGACAAAAGCTGCAGTTGAAGGTTTGATGTTATTTCTTTTCTCTGGGTTTCTTCAGGGAGCTGCTATTACAAGGGAGCTCTGAGCCATCCCTAAGAAGTGACCAAACTCTTAGACCATGGCTGTAGCAAGTCTTCCTGCTTTGAAAGAGTAAACGTTTACAAAATGAATTATGGTCCATTACATAAGGAAACGATAGAATGTGTCTGAAAGCAGGCTTTATGGTAGAAACACCTTCAAAATCTAGTTTTACACAGTTTTTGAAGGAATCGAAAAGAATGCCATGAATATGTTCTTGCACGTTTTAAAAAATTAGTGTTTTTTGCAACAGCCACTAAATACTCTTAAAAACTGAGTCCTTGCAAAGAGAAAACATATGGATTAATCCTACAAGAGTATACCCTAAGATGAACACCTATAGGAACATGATCAGCATGATCACTGAGCCAAGATCCAGAGCCGAGCAAGCTGTGCTTCAGATGCACAAATTAGGTATAAGCCAAAGGCCGGGCCACCCAAGCCTCTCCTCGGAGTGGGAGTGGCAAAGCCAGACAGCTGCTCTTTCCTGGTGCTCCCAGGGGCGGGTGGGAAACGGGCATTCTGAGAGCACATCCCCAGGGTACCGTTCAGAAAAGAGGAGCGGGCTGGTCACTTGGGGAAGCAGCCGGCCAAGAAAAACCCTGAACTCTCAGAAAACACGCAAGGGGGAAACGTTGCAGTGGGAGCCAGAGTTAAAGTTCTGGAATGGAGTTCTTGACAATTTGCCCAGCTGCCTGCCATTTTCCCAGCTGTTTTCCAGGTAGGAGGACCAGGCACGGTCAAGGCCAAGGCTGAAGCAGGAAGCTGCCACAGAGCCGAAAGCCTATTAATGCATCCACACCTCATCACTGAATTCTAAAATGCAGTTCATTTACCATCCCACATTTGGGCTAAAATCAGCTCATGGCTTCGCTGTAATGGTAATTTTTTGCCTCTGTGGACTGAGGATTCCCAGGAAGACCCCTTCTCAGTGATAGCATTGCTGAATTTTCCATCTCTCACTACCAGTACAGCCAGAAATTCTGACTCTGAACAGTTATGAAAAACAGCCCTTCCTAAGTTTCTATTTAAAGTACAAATACTCCTGGGTGTAGTTAAATAAGAAAAATTATGATGATAAATTTCTGTTTGCTTGACGATCTAGGACAATGGAGCAGCCCTGCGTGTTTTGGTTAGACACTAAGAGATTTAAAGACAAGGGTAAAAGGTGAATGATGGGACGTGCTGACATTCACTCAGGTTTTCTGATCAGACTGCCTCTAGCCCAGCCAGGGATCCTGTGATGAGGAACTAAGACTTTCAGTAGAGACTTCAAAGTTTAAAACTTTCTGGGCACTGGGTTATTGTTTGTATTTACACCTGGGTAAGCACTGTCATTGCTGCTAGAGCATGAAGTATGAAAATCATACAGAAATACAAGATATCTGCTATAACCACTTCTGCTGTTTTCCTTGTTCTGAAATCTGCCTCTTATCAAGTGCAATAGAACAGAGTTCAGTTCCTGATATAACAATTCCATCAAGCTATTCTGCCTCTGAAAACCATTCTCCACCACAGCTTGTCCTGGCGGCGACACTCTAAGCAACTGACAATTGCTTGCCTCCCCCACCCCCACCCGCCAGTGGCGCTTCACCCCTCCCAGCTGCCACCAAAAAGAAAACAGAAAGTCTCTCAGTACCACTTTGCTTCTCAGCAGGAAGCCGGTACTGTTTGTGATATCCATTTTGATACAAACCTAAATTAGGCCTCTGGAAATAGGTAATGCATAAAAAGAAGCGTTTTGTGTCACCAAATTATTATTATAGGTTACTGTTAACCCTTGGAAGATAGAGGTGAGCCCGGCAGCTCCCCACTGAGGTGGCGATTTGACATGAAATCACAGGCCCTACCTCAGAAGATGGTTCAGGTGAGCTTGCGATGAGGGAAACTATCTGGTTGACCTAGAGGACTGTGATAGCTGGTTTAAGTGGGGAAGCTGAGAGTGATGCCAGTTAAACAAAAGGATCAGCACAGCGTGTCGAGCCAGCGGTCTGCTGGCGCAAGTTTAACAGCTGACAGAGCCTGGAGATGCAGGAAAACGAGAACAGTCATGATAGTTTACTATCAAGCAGATTGAAGACTCTTCCAAAGTTCTCCTCGCAGAGACACGTAGAGGGGCCAAGGTTCAGAGCAACACTATTTTTTAAAAGGTCGTTTGTGATAAAACTGTTAACTAGTCCTGTTGAAATAATAAATTAGAATATTGCATATACTAAGGTTTGTGTATTTCTTCATATCATTTGTCTTTTAAAAAACTTTTTATTTTATATTAGAGTATAGCAGATTAACACTGTCATGATAGCTTCAGGTGGACAGAAAAGGGATTCAGCCATATATATTATTAATACACGTATCTATTCTTCCCCAAACTCACCTCCCATCCAGGCTGCCACATAATATTGAGCAGAGTTCCTGTGCTCTACAGTAGGAACTTGTTGGTTATCCATTTTAAATGTAGCAGTGTCTTCATGTCTATCCCAAACTCCCTATCTCTTCCCCCAATTCTTCCCCACTAGCAATCATAAATTCATTCTCTAAATACATGAGTCTGTTTTGTTTTGAAAATTCCCTGCTCAAAAATTTAAATTGCTGGTCCATAATTAAGATTCGAAGAAATCTAAGAACTTAGCCTAAAACTACTCCTACATTAAATCATTTTACTTTTCCTATTTAACTTCTGCAATATTTGATTCTCTCATTCTTCTTTCTGTATTACTACATTAAAATAAGCAGCAGTTATCATGTTAATAATTATAAATATAACTGAATTCAAACATCCAAATCAAAGACCTCTTTCTATCAATCTTGATTAGTGAAAGAAACACAAAGAATCATGCAAAATATCCTCTCATCTTTCAGCTCAGCTCAGCTTACTTTCCAATTAAAAACTATATGACAGAGAGTCATCATATCATACAATAACTTGGATTTTCCTCCCTCCTCATGCATTTTTATTCTATGTTTTGATAAAAATTATCACGTGAGACTGGCTTATCTCATTAAAATAAACAGACATGACTGAGTTCATATCTCTTGAGACAGTCAAAACAATGCAAAATGTAATTCCTCAAATTGGGATAACCAGTATTTACTGAATAAATAACTAAACAAGTAAAGCTTTTTCAAAGGGAGTATCACAGGTTTATGATGAAGAGTAACAGAAATATTCTGCAACTGGTTTCATGGAAAAAGAAAACAACTAATACGAACAACCAAAGTTTTATAGGAAGTTGAGGAGACAATGGATACCAGCCAAATTTCATAGCTGCAGTTTTTAGCTGAGTCTCTAAATTTGAAGGCAGAGTAAATGTTCCTCTCTCCTTTCCTAGACACAACCCATAAAATGACAGGCTCTTTTTAATGTCTAAGAATGCTGTTTAGGTCTCATCGGAGTGAGCAACAAGATCTTCAGACTGAGAAAATACCTAGTCAATTGCATTTAGCTGCAGTGCATAACATGGTAATATCAAAAGTGCTGGAATCACACACGTCAGGGTAAGGGCACCATATGATCCCAGTACAATCTCATTCAGGGAATTCTGACTAATTCCTTGGCATCCTCAGATATCTACATATCATCTGAGCCAGTTACCGAAATTAAATCTCCTATGTTTCCATTTTCTAAAATAATTCAATTCAAATATTCAACAGCAGTACATCTGGTCATAGTTCAAGGACCTCAGTGTTGATGAGGCACTTTCTTCAAAGTTTCTGCAGGCTATTTGCCACACATCGTACATACCTGTGCAGTTCATTCCCTGGGAAGTCGCTTTTGCCGTAGCTTCCGCCTTAAAAATATTCCTACACCCATGCTGATTTTGTATCTGTTCAGTTCAAATTTAGATTCATTGGTACTTTTCCATAGTTACATTTCTTGTTCAGTTGATTTGTCCTTTTATTTATTCTGAAGTTTTTGATGTAAGACAAACAGGAATACCACCTTCTAAAATTACTACTATCCTACCATCCTCCGATGGAACATTAGCGGGAAGCAATATTCTCCAAAGCTATGAAGCATACACTGCCCTAAATTACATTGCAGTCGCTGCCCTGAGCTCACACATTTTTGAATAGAAAGGCTCCCAGGGATCTCTCTGTACTGACTGCATTTACTGCTTTAAAATATTTTTAACCCAGACGCTGAAGTGCCAGCCTTGCAGTTCCTCATGCTAATCCCAGCCTGGGTGGCTGTTCTTAAGGGAAAGCATTCAAAACATTGTAACAGTGCATCAACTTTGACCCTTTTCACTTAAACATGAGACTCTTTTTAAAAGTTTGAATTCCAGAGGGAATCACTGAACTTTGACCTGCTTAAAATTAGTTTTGTTTTAGTGCCTTCATGGTGACTCAACAGGCCAATTTTCCAGACACTTAAGACGTTTCTGCCCCTGAAGATTCCAGTTCAAGTCCACAACTATGTTTGCTGGTCAGAGCAGAACACTTTGTCCCAGGGTTTCAAGCAACAAATTCCCAGATCTCTCCATCTCTCTGCCAGATGTTGGCATTAGTTGGTATTAAGATGGATCTAAATACACACACACACACAATACACAGTCAGAGGACAGGCTTTTTTTTTTTTTTTTTCCACTTAGAGCCTTTTAGGAAAGAAAGTTTTCCACTCAAAATTCAGTCATGGAGAAATGTTTATCAGGATTATATAAACATTACTTAATAGCCTAATTCCTACAAGAATAAAACTCCTAACTTTTGGTAAGCAGTACAATGATACATTTATAATATAAGCTTTCTGAATCTACTTTTCTTAATGAGGAACAAAACAGTTACTGGGGTTTTATTTTCTAATTTATTACAGATTTTAGAAATTGTCGATGAATAATTACATTGTGAGTAAACATTATCACAGTGTTATACTTTCCTTCAATGGAATTTCCAATATGACATTTGTTGTCAAAAATTCATGACAGTTAATAGGTAAAATAAAGTTTCCAAAGAACTAAAGGGACAGCACATGTTAAGCTTGATTCAGTCCCCAAAACTGCTCCCCCTGTTGGAAAAAGGAACAAAGCAGTACCCAATTTCATTAATGCAAACTAACTAAGGTGTTTAATATGAAGGAAGTAGCTATTAGGCTGGAACAATTCCTGCATAAACTATGGACTTTAGAATTTTTAGAACAAAGATAAAGGCATTCAGCAAAAGAAAACCCATTCAGGATCACAAAACCAGAAAAAAAGAAATGTGGACATAGTTAACCAGGATAAAAGAATCACTATAATACAAATTGCATACCATGTTAAACTAGAAGTCTTTACTGCCTCTGAAGGGTGTGTTAGATATACTGAAAAGTGGTGCAAATGTATATACCAGATCTTTGTATTCAAACACCAGTTTTTTTAATTTTTTTATTGAAGGATAATTGCTTTACAGAATTTTGCTGTTTTCTGTCAAACCTCAACATCAATCAGCCAAAGGTATACATATATACCCTCCCTTTTGAAACTCCCTCCCACTTCTCTCCTTATCCCACCCCTCTAGGTTGATACAGAGGCCCTGTTTGAGTTTCCTGAGCCATACAACAAATTCCCATTGACTATCTAGTTTACTTATGGTAACGTAAGTTTCCATGTTACTCTTTCCATACATCTCACCCTCTCCTCCCCTCTCCCCATGTTCATAAGTCTATTCTCTATGTTTGTTTCTCCACTGTTGCCCTGAAAATAAATTCTTCAGTATCGTTTTTCTAGATTCTGTATATATATAAAGATATTCTGTATATCTTCCTTTTTCTGACTCACTTCACTCTGTGTAATAGGTTCTAGGTTCATCTACCTCATTAGAACTGACTCAAATGTGTTCCTTTTTATGGCTGAGTAATATTCCATTGTGTATATATACCATAACTTCTTTATCCATTCATTTGCTGATGGACATCTAGGTTGCTTCCACTTAAATCTATTCATTTTCAAAGAGCTACCAAGTGACACCCAAAGCCGGAAGTCAAAAACTACCTTTGGGCTTCTGCTGAGCCTTATGACCTAAGGAAGGGGCAGAACTGTTTGCACTAACTCCAAACCCAGACCTGCTATAGGGTCCACTCTTGCTTTGAGTTTCTCCTAAACCTTGCATCATTTTATATCTTCTGACAAATGGATCGTAGCCATCTTCCAAATATTCTGTGGCTGCTGCCTCTAATTTCCAAACAGGCTCTCTAAATGCTTTGGAGTTTTCATGAAGATGGGGAGGTCAGGTACAACTAGTGGTCCTTGATCTTACAGGTCCAGCTATTTTTTTCTTAAAGGACCACAGAGTAAATATTTTTGGATACTATCTGCCACAACTATTCAACTCTGCTCTTACAGTTTGAAAGTAGTCATGGCTAATGTGTAAATGGATGAGCATGGCTGTGTTCCAATAAAACTTTACTCACCAACAAGAGTCCTGCCCAGCCTCAGAAAGCTGTCCTAAACTCTCTGTGATCTTTGGGCATCTAATCTTCACTTACCTTTCATGGTCACAAAAACCAACCATGGCAAAATTATATTCGAGCTCTTTGCTTTCCTTCTAATATCAATACCAAATCTAATACTCGGAAAATAAAAACTATTCAACTGAGTCTCTCCATTGATTGCTTCTTTCATTTCCTACCCACTGAAGAAAAGAACACAATAGAGATGTTCAAACTGGAGGTAAATGGTCATTCTGGATCTGTACATTACTAATTCATTTTCATTTTATTCATAAGTCATTTAACACACACACTGTGTGTGAGCTGTCCTGAATGATCACAGGTTTCTTGTAAACTAAGAAAATACTTAGAAGTCATTCCAATTATTTTACATTTCAAGTACATGTGACTATTTGGGTTTTTACTGATGGTTAAGAAAATAGCACTAATAGTTCTGAAAACTGCGTCAATTACTTACTAGGAAGAGGTCAACTGAAATGAAAATTTCACATGCTACCCACTAGTACATTCAAATGACATGAAAATAAGTATGAATTACGTAAGATGCTAATGGAAATACACATACGTTAAGGATCAGACAGTAAAGGACAGTATTTAGATAAAGTAAAACTATACAGAGACATTCTTATGGAAAGACCAATATCTGGAGAATCTACCAACACATAATTAACATTGTAGTTGCTTAATTCTTTAATTGTCTTACTAATAAAATATGCTACTAATTGTGTAAGATATTTTGGCCTTGCATTCCAAAAGGCATATTTGCATTTTTCTTTGTATACATTGTGAAAACTAATATACAGGGTCATTAAAAAGTAATGTGACTGGTTTTTAAACAAACATACCATGTCATCCAAATGTGCTTTCCCTTCACACGGTCACCTGAGAAGGCCACTTACTCACTCTAAAGCTCAGCCATTATTCAAAGTATTTCTCCCTCCTTTAGAAACTGCTTTCTAAGTCTGTACCACACACATGCATACACATTTCTAAATATCCTCAATGGTGACAAATTTCATAATTTGAAAGTCAATTTTAGCCATTTTCATCATTTCAGAGAGACATTTATAGCCAACTCTGGTGAATAAAAAAAAGCATGATGAATCTTGGTATAAAATGCGAATAGAAAGTAATGAGATGGATGTTTTTAGTCAGGCTTGCAAATGATTCAAAAGACAATTCGGAGAGGAAGTTTTCCAAAATGTTTTGAACAAGGGCATCAATGGAATCAGGGTTCTGCTTCTCTGGGTGACAATTTTGAAAAACAACATTAATATGAATGCATAAATTATAATGTGATCATTGTCTTTAAAAATCACACTCCGTACTTTTCACTCACACTCTGCAAATACAAAATAAAGCAGATATACATCTTCATTCGGAAGGTTATTTATGCATATTCTGAAGCTTCCACGGGCGAAACTCACCATAGGTTGATTTATACATATCATATAAACTGAACTCTTTTGATCTTTCAAAAAAATGTAATTTTTAAAATTTCTTATTTTCATAGTTGGATATTTACACCCGACCCCACTCTGTAGCCTGCTCTAAACTTTCTACTCCTCTGTGCAGTCAAATCCTGACAAGAGCTTACTGTGGGATTATGCACAAAAACTGCAAATTTAAACAAGGTGCGATCGTATACTTTTTCACACATTAGTGTATCTTGCTGCACAAGAACACTAATGTATGCACAGTTCCAAAATAGCTTGGGCTATTACTGCACAGCCTTGAAAACTACTAAAATCCCAATAAGAGCACCTTTCAAAAGCTGTTTCTTCATTATCGCACACAAGGAAAAGCTTGCTTTCGCTATTTGTATTTTACAGTAGAAAAAAAATAATACAGAAATGTCTATGACATTGTCTCATAATTCTGAGGTCTTATTTCTTATTAGAGTCTCTGCAGTTATGAAAGTTGTTTCATCAATATGAATATGACAATGGGACTCAATACTATTTAATCGACTCAATTATGGAACAAGTGTGCTTTTTTTCCTTGTGCTGCCCTAGTTTCTTTTAAGTTGCATTTGAATTATTGATGAAGTTGCAATAAAGCATTTCTTTGTTACACTTAGTTTAGAAGTAGAAAATGATGTTTCATGGTTAATTTTTAGACTCACAGTGATAAAATAAACACACTTGTTGTCCTTTCAAAGAAAATCAATAGTGTGGTACAGGCTTAAAAGAATGCCTTTCCCTTTTTTCCTATTGTCTTGAAAACATGACGTGCTGGAACTGTGAATATAAATACAAATACAAAAGGAAAAATGGTAAGCAAAGTACACTATAGAAAATACTATTCCTGGTCTTTGGGGATACTGAAAGACTTATATGTATGATGAATTTAGGTTCTGCTTTTCCTCAAGTATTTCAAGGACCCGTTTAGACTTGTAGCAGGATAAGGCCCTGAAAAATGGAAGAATAGGTTTGGAGACAAGGACGATGCTTCTTATTTAGACTACTCTAATCACTACAGAACTGATGCCCTATTCATTCCATTTTCCAAACAACAGCCAGAATGATCTTTTTAAAAATGCAAATATGAATCCTTTAACTACTTGCCCTTACTTTTATGATAAAAACTCAGAACCTTAGCAGCATCTACAAGACCCTACGTGACAGGACCCCTGCCCCCTCCTCCAGCCTCCTTCTTCATGACTTTTGCCCTTCTTTTCTGTGCCCCAGCCACTCTGGGGCAATAGAAGAGGGAGGCAGAGAGTGAGTAGGTTAGATAGTATCACCGACTCAATGCATCTGAATTGGAGCAAACTCTGGAAGATAGTGAAGGACAAGGGAGCCTGGTGCACTTCAGTCCATGGGGTCACAAAGAGTCAGACATTCCTTAGCGACTGAACAACCCTATAATATATCCTTAAAGCTCCCCACACTCATCTCCATAATACACTTCATAGCCCTCCTCCGGACTCCTAGTGTAAAACCTTCACAGCCAACCTACATTCACCTAATCACCAGAGTAACTCATGTGCTCCATCCCCTCTGTGAAACATAGAATTAGCCATGGTACCCTAATGGCAAAAAGGCTACTCCAGCACACCACACACACCTACTCTAACTGCTTTACTTGTCTGCTTGATCCAAGTCTCCTTATATCATTTCTATTTGTTACTGTAATTGACTAAATTCATTAAATATTACATAAGTGAGAGAATATGAGGGAAAAAAGGATGTTATTTGTAATACTAGATTGAATGCTTTGGAAGGAATAAAGGTAAATTTTAAAAAAGCTCACATTAGGTTTCAATAGCTTCATAAAATTAGAATAAAAATTTTAAAAAAATTTAAAGATCAATTTCAGCACTTAAATTGCTTGCCTTTTAGCTCTCTTATCATTTTCAGCAAATCAAAAACCATAGAACGTACATCTCGAGTGTGACTTATCCAAGATGATAAGCAGTGGCACTCGAGACTCATCCTTAAAAGCCCTAACTACACATCAGTTAATTGGTAAATTAATAAATATTGATAAACAATGGAACAGCAATAAACCAACTGATTAAACACTGTTTAAAATGCTAAAATATATAGGGAATACGTCATTTCTCTATGATTCTATGCTTTAGCAATTTTTTTAAATTAACAATCCAGTTACCAGTCACAATTACACTAGACAAGAGAATGTCTCTCAAGTGTGATTAGCTGATTAATCTCCACTTTTCTCACTAAACTGGAAACTCCATAAGGGCAGGGACCAAATCTCTATTATTCACCCTGGTAATCCCATTAGTCAGCATATCTTATATGTGACAAAGAACAGACTCACAATAAACACACTTTAAATTAATGAATAATAGTTAATCACAGTAAAATATAACAACATTGTAAATTTTAAATTACTATTAAGATCAGTATGCAAATAGTTATAAACAGAATAAAAAATATGGATGGAATCGCCTGAAAATGTCAGGGCACAATATTTTTTGAGAGACAGTATTTGTCCTTCACTCAATAATTAGAAAGATCACTTGAATGTATATTTAAAAAGGAATCAATTATTTATTATTTTAAAAAGTATTTAAAAAAAAAAGTATTTAAAAAAAAAAAAAAAGTACCATTCTCTAGCATAATGAGGTTCTACCTTATAACTTATGAACTATATTTAAGATTATGTGATTACTTTTTCTTGGGAATCCAACCATGATCACTATATCCTTATTAAGACTTCTATATACTGGTTGCAAATCTTGCTACCTTTTAATCACTAATGAAAAGTAATAATAATGCTACCTGAAATGTATTTATCCCCTTTCTTCCAAGAAATTCAAAGCAACCAACGTTTTGTAAGCAGAAACTGTTAAATATAAAATGAAAACACAACTAAAATGAACTTTGATTAAGAAAATAAAAGATGTTAATAAGGAAGCCAAGCTATCCAAAGTTCAGACACAAAACAAATCTAGAATAATTCTTTAAAGTAAGGCTGAGTATTGCTATAAAAGTGCTTTTAAACATTTAAAATTTCCAAAGGACATGAAGAAACTTACTACATTTATGAAAGGTTTTGTCTTCTTAGGTTCTCTACTGCTGAGAGACACAAATAAAGACATCTTTTCATTGTTGCATGTAACTGATTTACAAATCTATGACTCCAAGAAAAAATAAGCAATGAGAGAACATTCAAAAGCATTCTGGCATATTAGGCAGGATATGGCTCATAAATTAGAGCCAGATATTCAGAGGGGTAATGGTGTCAGTGTGGCCCCAACCTTCTAGTTAATTATGAGGAATTGCTAGACATGAGGAAATGCTAAGTCATCATGACCCTGGCTAGCATGCACGCACGCACGCACACACACACACACACACACACACACATTCCCTTCATGATTTTTAAAATATCGTAAAGTACCACAACTGTGTTCTAAAACCTCGTGTTCGTGTGTGCTCAGTTGCTTCAACCGTGTCCAACTCTTCGGAACCCTATGGACTGTAGCCCACCAGACTCCACTGTCCATGGGATTCTCCAAGGAAGAATACTGAAGTGGGTTGCCATGCCCTACTCCAAGGGATCTTCCCAACCCAAGGATCAAACCCACATCTCTGCATCTCCTGCACTCCAGGCAGAATCTTTACCACTGAGCCATCGGGAAGCCCGTTCTAAAACCTTATTTTTTAATACCTGTAGTTCATGCTATCACATTTAAATAGTTGCACAGACCAAACTCATAAAACCATCAAAGTCTGTCGTCAGTACTTTCTCCCCTATTTAGTATATAACTTACACTCAAGAAAACTAGCTGAAAAAGTCTTCAAGAAGGGTTCTAAAAAAAAAAAAATCCACTAGCATGATAAAAGAAAATATCATAATTTTTGCTTACATTTTTATTATATAGATATTCCTTATTCCCTCTTTATCTCAGGCCTTTTAATGTCTCTTTTTGTATGCTTACTATTAGTAAAGCAATATTTTCTTTTTTATTGATGGTGTATATAATGATCAAAGGACGTTAGGAGAACACTGACTTAGATGCCCGTCTGGGAACCCGGAAAACCTAGATTACACTCCTGTCTGCATACTCGGCAAGAATTCCTCCTCCTTTGTTATTACAGAGAGACACCATCTCCACCACCCTATGTCTATGTCCAATCAGCTATCCTACCTCCAATTAAAATGGTCTCTTGGTCTCATTTCATAAAGACATTTTCTCCAAAGCTGGAAGTTCCAGATGATCCACATTTCTTTTTTTAATCTAACTATTAATAGATTGCCACAGGGCCCTTCGTGTCACAACTAGAAGAACTGAATGTTAATGCCACTGTCTTCTTTGTCACACATTGTGACATGATGGACTACACCCTCTAAACATTTAGCTAAATTAATTCACATAAAGCTAACAAATGATTTTAAAATATAATCCTACAAAAGTCCAGAGGTTTTCAAAGTAATACTAATAATGCAAATACAAGTGAACATGGGAAAATGGCAGAACTGTATCTCTAAGACCCACTGCTTACCCCTTTGTCAGCCATATTTCAAGGAAAATCTATAGGAATTCAAAAAAGTAGAGTCTCAGAAGGTTGCGTTTAGTGGATACTGTAGTATGCTACTTGCTGCTGCTACTGCTGCTAAGTCGCTTCAGTCGTGTCCGACTCTGTGCTACCCCAGAAACGGCAGCCCACTAGGCTCTGCCGTCCCTGAGATTCTCCAGGCAAGAATACTGGAGTGGGTTGCCATTTCCTTCTCCAATGCATGAAAGTGAAAAGTGAAAGTGAAGTCACTCAGTCGTGTCTGATTCTCAGCCACCCCACAGACTGCAGCCCACCAGGCTCCTCCATCCATGGGGTTTTCTTAGGGGCATTGATTTCCCAGCTTCCAAGAGCGTTGGCTGCTGAATACTCACATCTAAGCCCCCTCTGAAGAACTACCCCTCCCCCCTGCTCCCCAGGGATGGCTCACATCCAGAGCCAACATATGGTTACAAAGGCCTGGCCCACTTGCCTCAGTTCAGGACATCTCTGAGGAGCCATCCAGTTCCAGAGTTATGCATAGGCTAGCGGAAGCCTCAGCTGCATCACAGTCCTTAGTCCTTAGGCTCCTCAGCCCTTCATGGCTGTTGTCCCCAAGAGCCATCCCAATAAACCCAATGCGTGCAACTCTACGTGTCAGAGTTGGTCTCCAGGGAACCCTGATGTACGACCACTACTATTACTTCAACTGTCATTTAAACTGAACCTCGCCCTTAGTGTTTACTGCAGGCTGAGTGTTAGGTCCAATACAACACATGTACATGAATTGTGAATACATGTGCATGCGTGCACGCACACATTCTAAAGGACTGTGTGCTCTAAAAACTTCACTGGTGGGGTACCCCTAAAGTACTAACATGTCACCAAATATGGATTTTAATTGCTGACTTAAGGAGAGTTTTCCATTTTTTTATCCAGTATACCATTAGTTCATTCACAAGCAAAACAGACCATATTATTCAACACCATAAGGTTCCCCATGACCTACAAGACAGAATTTGTGGCCTTTGGGTCTATGACAAAAAGATCACCTTGATCCAACCACTGCCAACATCGCCGCCTCATCTCAGCTGGTTCCTATCACGTACTTTATGCTCTACCAACACCACACTGTCTGTAATTTCACAAACACACCATGCTCTTTCTCACCTTCTTGCCTTTTTAGTCACACTGTCCTGTCTGCTTGGAATACCTTCCTCCCTTCTCAGAGTACCTCCCTCTGCCTTTCTAAGCTTAACTCAGAGCCTTACCAAGGGCAGGTTGGCAGGAGCAGTGTGCCCAAGTATAGGCAATAAGTGGATGCAATGTCTGCATTTTAAGAACAATATAACTAACTAAAAGTCAATGGGCTTTTTATTATCTAATTCTAAGAATAATTCTAAATGATGTCAGTGATAAAATGATCTTTCCAACCACAGCTGACTGCCCCCAAAGTCTACCCTGGTTATGCTACTCCCCCTTTTTAAGCCTGACTCAGAAATTCCAGTAAACATTGAACACTTTTACTAAAACTTGTGGGTTTGAATAGAAACCATTATTAACTCCAGAAAAACCAAAAAAAGTAAAAGTAATCAACATACAATATCCTCAGTGGTCAACAACACTTACAGAGTTAAAGTAACTGTGTGTTTGGTTTTTTGTTTGTTTGGGTTTTTGTTTTGGGGGGGTGCCTTACAGCTTGCAGGATCTTAGCTTCCCGACCAGGGATCAAACCAGCAGTGAAAACACCGAGTGCTAACCACTGGACCACCAGGAAATTCCTGTAACTGTGTTTACTGAACTGATTTAACTCTAAAAAAGGAGGGAGATGAAACTACATTGAGACAATGGGAAAAGGAATATGTGTGATGTTAGGAAGCAAGGGTGGGGGAAGAGTAGTATAACAAGGCCAACTAGTAGGAAGTCAATCAATAACTCACATTTCTTGGAAAATAAGGAATAAACATTTTATTCAGAAATACAGATACAGAGTTGGAAGTAATAGGAGTGGCATGATCATCAATAAGACAGGTGTGCTATTTTGTTATGTAGCTTTGAGTTTTACACAACATATATACATTATTTCAATATATATTTAATTGATTAATAAAACACTCAACTCACCCTTCAATTCACTTAGAAAACCTTCCCCAACCTCTCTTCCTTGCTCTCAAAATACTCTAACACTATACCTATCACACTGATACATAATTACCAGTTTATGTTACTAACCTCCCTATCAAGTAGAGGTTTGTGCAGACAAGAACCAAGATGTACTTATATTTGTATCCCCTGGCAGAAGTGATACATAAATTTAAATTTAAATGTGAACTCAATAAATTTTTACTGAGCTCCAAGTAGATAAAAGTAGTAATAAGACACAGGTTTCTGATTTCAAAGAATAACATTTATGACCATAAAATGTCATCATGTAGCAGAACTCATTATGGCCAAGGACTGTTTTATAGACTTTATACTCTTTCTCTCATTGATTCTAGACAACTGCTTTATGAAGTACATATAATTATCCCCATTCTGCAGATGAGGAATCACAGACTGAGAGGTTAAGTAGGCTGCCATACTAAAGATGTAAATGAGGATCCACAATAGGAGTATAATACTGGACTACAAATCCACATCCCTAGGCAAACTCACAGGATCTCTCAAAAGATAAGACATGTTCACAATATGCTTATAACATGGAACAGTCAAAGCTTTAAAAGTGGCTATAGATGTAAATATCATCAGATCACAAGGAGAAAGCATCAGTCAGTAGATTCTGTAAGGATGCTGTGAAAAAAGCAAACTTCAACTTGGAAATTAAGGGATGGGTAGTGTTTCAGAAAATCTATGGGAAAGTATGATATAAACCAAAGGAAAGTCCAGAAACATGAAAGCAAATATATATGTAGAGACAGAAGACACTATACATTTTGTGTCAAATCTCTCGCTTGAATGCTGCTGATGTGCTCAGTCGTGGCTGACTCTTTGCAATCCCATGGACTATAGCCTGCTAGGTTCCTCCATCCATGGAATTTTCCAGGCAAGAATACTGGACTGGGTAGACATTTACTTCTCTACTATGCTTAAATACTCAAGGGCTAAAAGAGGTATAGATGCAGTCAGCAGCATCCGTGGGAGGCATATGGACTTACACATCTTTTCCCCAAACTTATGAACAAGAAAACAATGATTAATTATCAGATGGAATATTCCATTAGGTTGGTAGAATTGGAGTGGGGGCAAATACAAAGCACTGAAACTAGGTGATCTCCCCTCCATGTTTGCTTGTAAAACCTTTCCTATCATCTCCATCTCTGATACTACTGCTAAAGTCCAAAATCAAAGCCACTATCTTTCTCTGTGTAAATCACTGCAACGGCTTCCTTACAAGCTTGCCAAATCCATTCCTTCTTCTCTTAAATTTGGTCTACATGCTCTGGCCACAGATTTTATCAGTCTCTTGCTTAAAACTATTCAATGGGTTTCTTATCACTCTTATTTGAAGAGTCACCTTCGAAGACTCACCTTTGCAGCGCCATCAATGTCCATTTCCCAGTCACTCTGCTCCAGCAACGCTGGCCTTCTAATTCCAAGAACACACCCACCCATCTCTCTCTGGAACCTTTGCATATACTACTCGTATGTCTCAAAGGTTTTTTCTCTTGTCCCCTTTTTCTCATTAAAGTGTTAGTCACTCAGTCACGTCTGACTCTTTGTAACCCCATGGACTGTAGCACACCAGGTTCCCCTGTCCGTGGAGCTCTGCAGGCAAGAATACTGGAATGGGTTGCCATTCCCTTCTCAGGGGATCTTCCAAACCCAGAGATTGAACCTGGGTCTCGCGTGGGTCTCCCACAGTGCAGGGGGATTCTTTACTATCTGAGCCACCAGGGATGAGACCTCGATGAGACCTCAGTAACCATCCTTCAAATGTGACTTCCTCATGGCTGCCTCCTCTGGCTGTCCTGCCAAAATAGCAGACACTTCTTCTCCATGTTGTATATACTCCTGCAAAATACAGTTCTAAAGTTTACAGTCATAAAGTCAGGTGATATACAAGGATTTGTATATAAGGTATGTGCCTGTTCCACACATCACAGACACTCTAGCAGTTAAAGTGGGGTCTGGCTCACAGGAGGTGCTCAACAAATATTTGTTGATTACTGAAAATCACTGCAGATGGTGATTGCAGCCATGAAATTAAAAGACGCTTACTCCTTGGAAGAAAAGTTATGACCAACCTAGATAGCATATTCAAAAGCAGAGACATTACTTTGCCAACAAAGGTCCGTCTAGTCAAGGCTATGGTTTTTCCAGTGGTTATGCATGGATGTGAGAGTTGGACTGTGAAGAAAGCTGAGTACCAAAGAATTGAGGCTTTTGAACTGTGGTGTTAGAGAAGACTCTTGAGAGTCCCTTGGACTCCAAGGAGATCCAACCAGTTCATTCTAAAGGAGATCAGTCCTGGGTGTTCTTTGGAAGGCATGATGCTAAAGCTGAAACTCCAGTACTTTGGCCACCTCATGCGAAGAGTTGACTCATTGGAAAAGACTCTGATGCTGGGAGGGATTGGGGGCAGGAGGAGAAGGGGACGACAGAGGATGAGACAGCTGGATGGCATCACTGACTCGATGGACGTGAGACTGAGTGAACTCCGGGAGCTGGTGATGGACAAGGAGGCCTAGTGTGCTGCAATTCATGCTGCAAAGAGTCGGACACAATTGAGCAACTGAACTGAACTGAACTGAATGAATGAATAGACACATCAAAAGAGAAAGTTTAAACCCAGAGTCAAATGGATTGGGAACCAAGGAAAGTCAGACAATGAGGAGGTCTGAAGCAGATGGAAAAGCAACTCGGGGAAAATTCCTCGAGTCACAGAGTTCAGATGCAAGCACTGGCTTTTCATGAGATACCTTTGGAAGGCCCCTGACATGAGCATTCTGAGAGGAGTTGACAAGGCTCATGTGTCGCAGACACTTTGAGAGCCATTTGGGAAACCATGCTCAGCTTGAATCCAGACCAGAAGCAAACTGGTCTCAAAAGGACAGTTTCCAATATGAGCTTGAAAAAGTAGAAGGCTTGGAGAACATGGTAAGGCCCTTAGAAAGCAAACTTAAAGGTCTGGATCCCATTGGGTGTGGTATTCAGGCACCATGAATGTTCAGGAAAGGGGCAACACAATCTCAACAGCATGTCAGGAAGACTGACCTGACAGCGGTAAACAGTGTCAATTTTAAGGAGAGATCCCACTTTGGGGAACTTTGCCAAAGTTCAGAAACAAGCCAAAAAGAGCCTGTCCTAGAGGGATAAAGGTACATGTATAGAGGAAGAGGAAAACACAAGCATCATTTTGAGCCATGACTCAACTGGACTTAAAATATACTTCCCATGTTACAGTGGGCAAGAGCCCCAGCCTCTGAGCCAGACCACTCTGTGTTCAAGTCTCAGCTCCACCAGATGCCAGCTGTACTACTTGGGGCCAGCTCAGTTTCCTTATCTGTACAATGGATCAACATGTGTATCTACATCAGAGAATTCCTGGGAAGAGCCAATAAAAATAAACTGCTTAGCACAATGCTTGGCAACAGTATATTATCAATCAACATCAACTGTTATTTCAAGCTAGACAGGTGAAGTAGCACAGTGATGGCACGCCAGGGAACTTATGTGGAGGGCTTCTCTTCATATCACAGGAAGATAGTCATCTCTGTTGTAAAGGGTTAACTCCTGTCCTGGCTTCTGCCTGATCTTCTTTAGGACGCATCTGCCTTTCTGGCTTCTGATCTGGATCTATGCCAAACACAAGCTCTGCCAACTCTTTCAGAGACCTTATTCTTCAAGCTGCTTGAGCCATTTCTAAACTTATGCTTTCGACATTTATTTCCAACTTGCCCTCTTACTCTAATGCCGCCCCCTGGAAGCAATCCTGGATACTAAACTTGGAGGCAAAAACCCCTCCATAGCTTCATGCGCCACTTCTCTCTTCCCAAGAAATGTCAGAAAGATTATGTTGAAAGCCAGCACAATGCTAAACTCGGTTTTTAAGAGTTAACAGAGAGTGATTTTTTTTTTCTCCAAGGATAGGTAATAGCATCAGATTCTGAAATTAAGCACAGCAGGAAGAAAAAGCCTGCATAGATTTCACAGAGTATCACAGGCCTCTGCAATAAAGCACTTAAAAATGCCTTGTATTGCTAATTCTTTACACAATCTCCTTTTATTTCCAAAGCAGGATGCGGGGCTTGAGCCACGAGACGCACATTGATGTTAACATTACACCGCTTGAATTAGAGCCATTTTTCTACTGAAACTCCTGTTAGGTTTAGAATTACTTTTTTACCGTTTCTTCCCCCAATACATTTTCCAGCCTGACATTCCAGATCAAATGAATGGCTGCCTCTTTGAACAATGCTGAACCCACCTTTGCAGTCATTACCTTAGCAAGCATCCTTCTTCCCAAGATTACAATACCCAGGCTTTGAGTTATATGGGAAATCTGCCTGCTAAAGGTCACTGGACCACAGGCCACTCTGGGAATTCTAAGTGAAGGAAGGCAACTCTCTTCCTCATCTGCTTTCGATTTCCCCCCTCCCCCACCCCAAGTCAATACCCTTCATTCACGGATTGAACTCTTCAGCAATTACTTATTCAATAGTCAACCTGGGCAAGGCACTGTGCTAGGCATCACCGTGGATTTTCGACACAGCAAAGTGAAAGTGACGTGAACAGCAAAGCACTGTCTGGGGGCAGGCAAACCATCAGACGGAGATGCTCCTAAATTCCAAACAGACTGCCCAAGAACTTGCAGTTTTTATGAAGATTTGCTATCTTCATCATCATCCATTATTGGTTAGCATTCATCAAGATTCTTCTTCTCTTTTTCCAAGATATTTTTGCATCATTTAAAAGCTTTCTTTTTCAGCCCATGTGGAAACCCGGTCACTTATTCAATAAATATTTATTAAGGACTCTGATCATTTGGAGAACAAAACAGACTCAGTCCTTATCCTCATGTAGTAATTGCTGCTCCCAAGATAATACACACAAACAGCAGCTGGATGATTTGATCCCATACAAACCCCAGGTTTGCTTTTGCACTGTTTGTTTGTTTGTCTGAAGGCACTCTCCTGTAAGGACCATATTAGTCTAATTATAACTTGTCCTTATCTGGTCTCACTAGGATTCCTTCCCAGCATCTTCCTTCTCTATTTCTTTAACCACAATAATCATAATCAAGCTATTCTAATCTATTCGCCACATTGCTCTCTCCCTCCACCTGTTTTTATTCATTTGTTAAGCAAAGGTCTTTAAGCACCTGCCATGTTCCAGACACTGTTCTAAATATTTGGGATATGGAACTGAATAAATAAATCAACCCCAGGTCTTCAGTTTACCTCTCCATCTGTCCTGGAAAAGAAAGATCTTTCTAAGTCTGGAATGCACATAACTGCCATCCTTCCCCCGACCCAACCCACTCTGTGGCGGGTCCCATCACTCTTGACCTTCAGCATGCTAGCATTCCATATACCCAAACTTACTTAGGTTCTTTAAAACCTAAATAAATGACCAAAAACCTGAATCCAAATCACCAAAAAGTCTTTCTAGCAATCCAACAATCACCTGTGCTTTATTCTGGCACTTCCACTACTCCTTGAGCATCTTTACTTTACCTCTATAAGCCATATATATAACTTACTACCAATGTGAATCAATAAAAAGTTTTTATCACTGGTTCTCAAACTTTTATGTGCAAAAGAATCACCAGTCATGCTTGTTAAAAATTCAGGGTTAGAGGGCTTCCCAACCACAGGGGTTCAGGTTTCTTATGTCTGAGAAGGGGACAGAAAAGCATATTTTCAAAAATATCCCAGGTGGTTTTCAGCAAGATGACTGGGTGATCACCTTTGAGACACACTGCTCTATAAATTCCTTTGATGTCAGTTTTTATGTATTCAGGATCTCTGCTTCAAGTAAAAATATTTCCTGTTAAGTATAGCTTAAGCAATATCTATCTGTGTGTTCAATAAATATTCTTTGGCTTAGTAAATGGATCAGTGGGTACTTGATAATGATAAGTGATGTTTAGAAATTACTTTACACTTCTCACCTGCTCCTAACTGTCCCCTGTGGTAGACAGGAAGGCATGGTTAGTGCTCGCATTTCATGGATAGGAACCCACACCAGCATCTTGGCCAGGGCATGATGGAAAGAGTACACGAGGGGTTGAGTCAAAAAGACTGAAATCCAGGCAGTGATTCTCCTGTTTACTAGTTGAGGAGAACGAGCAGGCACCTGACCCCTTGCAGTTTGTTTGTGGAAAAGAGATAATAGCCACTTAATGTGTGGGCTGTGAGGATTAAATGGGATTATCCATGTAAAGCACCTAGCAGGTGCCTGGAACATGGTCGATGCCTAACCTCTATTAGTTTTCTCACCTCCCCATCATGGTGGGTGCCTTGAATCAGAATGCAGCTTAGTTTGCAAGACAAGTTGGCTCAGCCATCATTGATTCTGTGGCTGCCTTGTTCCAAGTACTGTGATTGTGCTGGAAATACAATGCTGTGCCCTCAAGGAGCTCAGCTTCCAAATGTTTGTCACCTATTGCTACCCCCTGTCAAATCAGGCAACTGTATATATAGCAAACTCTCCACTTCTCACTTCCTCTGGTGAGATTAACTTTATGCATGTGGCGATGGTGCAGAAGGAGAAAGACCTTGTGGGAAGAGAAAGGTTGAGAAAAGCCCAATAAGCAGTGACAGAAGAAGGGAGGCATGTTTATGGGGCTGAGGAGGTCCCTAGAAACAAACCGTGAGCCTATCAACTTTTCCTAATGGCTCCTGACGGTAAAGAATCTGCCTGCAATGCAGGAGACCCGGGTCTGATCTCTGGGTCAGGAAGATCCCCTGGAGAAGGGCATGGCAACCCACTTCAGTATTCTTGCCTGGAGAATCCCATGGATAGAGGAGCCTGGTCGGCTGCAGTCCAAAAGTTGGATAGACTGAAGCAACTTAGCACATATTAACTTTCTTTACAAACTTAAAGGAGACTTCCCTGGTGGTCCAGTGGTTAAGACTTTGCCTTCCAACGCAGTGGGGCTTGGGTTCCATCCCTGATCCAGGAGCTAAGACCCCACAGGCTGAGCGGCCGAAAAAAACAAAACAGAAAACAGAAACAAACTTGGAGATTTGTTTGATTAGTTAGTGTGCATTAAAACTATCACTTCACTTCCTGATTTAATGTGCAAAGGCATGATTCTGCTAGCCATCAGGGTACAGTGGAGATGCGGCTGAGAAAGTGAAGGAGGAAAAGTCAAGACAGAATTCTAAGAAATGGTATGCACTTGTTCCAGAGCAGCTCCCAGTCCAAGAGGAAAGTAATGAGACCGCCTGTGCCAGATACATGTGACAGGCTGCCAACACGGCGTACTGACAGCGGGCATCACAAGAACGTCCATGCACATCGCAGTCAGCCCCTGCTACCACCCATCAAACAACTTCAGCTTTCAGTAGCCATGAAGGGCACCCGGGAATCCCAGCAGACATCCAAAATGAGGGCAGGTTCTAACCCAGAATGGGAATGGACCCGAAACTGCAGAGAATACAGTGTCGGATTCAGCAGAGGGGCTCTCCAAACATTCAGTTTGTCAATCTTTTTAACAAGTGACATGGAAGCAACCAGCACTCACTATTTGGGGAAAACTATGCCAAAAGCCTCACAGTAAGCAGTCCTTATCCTGGGCACAGATTCCCTAGAGGGGGCACTCATCAAAGGAATGTGTCAAAAATTAGCTCCCTCTTCCTGCCTCCCATCCTCCCTGGATTCTGAAGTTGTCCCAGTGCCAGTTTCCCACAGTACAATACACAGAACCACCTAAAACTCAGGGGCAAGACACCAGTGATCTCATTATCCCAAGATGCTAAATCAATGTCTTCCATTCCCCCAAAGCCTCCCCAGCAGGCACCGAAGAATCGCCCCCCACCCCCCATGACCTTACTGGGAGCCAGATCCTCCCTCGCAACCACCCCACCCCCGACTCTGGCCCCAAAAAAATAGCAACAACTCAATTCTCAGTCCAATAACGTCTTTTCTCAGATGTTGTTCTCCCAGTGGGTAGAAGAATGAACTGCTGCAAGGCCACCAGCTCCTCTACAGTTTCTTTTAATTTAAAGTTACAACAGGAGGGAAGAAAAGAGACTTTCTATTAAGGGACAACTCCCTGAAGGGTCTCTTAGCTGACAATCGAAGGACTGCTCATGGCAGTGATCAAATCTAACGAAACAAAGTGCGGGTGGCTCTGTGACTCATCACAGCAGTAGCTCGCACTGAGGGCCACTTGAGTTCAGTGCTTTGTGGTGCAAGGAAAGTTGGTTTAGGAGCAGAAGCATAGGGGAGCAAAGACTCGCAAGGTGTTTGAGGCTCAAGATAAAATGCAGACTTACAGTGCAAGTTGCTTCTCGGCTGAATAGGAAGCCTAGAGGGGTACGGAAATGAAGAGAGAGTGCTGTCTACCTCGCGCTTTAGAGCAAATTACCTGAAGATGGTCAAGGTCGGCAGCTGGTCTATCTGTTGCACAGTTGACAGCCTCATAAAAATAAGGGCTGAAGCCTGAGAGCTAAACTGGGTGACTCTGAGAAGGCGAACATGAAGGATGCTTGCTGGCAGAAACCATACCTTCTAATTACATGAACTACCTGTTGTTAAAATATATTTACAATCCCCTGATACAATTCACCTATACCTCTCAACTGCATTTTATGAATACATTAAAAAGAGAGAAATATATGTTGAACATGTCCTCTATGCCACGCATGGTACTGTGGATTTATATAGAATCTCAAAGAATCTCAATCTTGACTAGCACTCTGTGAGGTGTGCTACATACATTTTTGTGATACAGTCATTTTTCTCATTTTACAGTGGAGGAAAGTAAGATGTCAGAACTCAAAGAAATCACCAGGTCTGTTTCTTAGTGGCGAGTGCACCCAACCAGGGGCTTCCCTGTTGGCTCACTGGTAAAGAATCTGCCTGCCAATGCAGGAGATGGGGGTTCAATCCCTGGGTCAGAAAGAAACAGCAGCCCACTTCAGTTCTTGCCTAGGAAATCCCATGGGCAGAGGAGCCTGGCGGGCTACAGTCCATAGGGTTGTAAAAGAGTCGGACACAACTTAGCAACTAAACCACCACCATCACCACCCAACTAGAGCCAGTACTCAGGGCTATACTTCCAAACCACTACCCCATTCAGGTCTCCTGTGGTCAGGATATAACAAACTCAGTGCCCCCACCAGCTGGCCCTCTATGACTTCAGGGTCATTTGTGCTCCAAGGCCCTGTTTCCAGGGGCTGCTCCTGGCCAAGGACTGAGCACAGTGAGGGCTGTGAATGCAGCCATTCCACTGAGACAGAGGGCTCCTCCAGTGGCTGACTCTCATCTCTCTAGCCAAACCATCTAGCTACCATCCTGCTTCTTCCTACTCAGTCCTCTTTCCTTCCCTCTCTCCTTGCGTAAGTGTCAAACCTGGATCACAGGTTCTCCTATGCCTTCCCTGCAAAACACTTCTTACATGTTGAATCACATCTTGGTGTCTACTTCTTGATGGACTCTAATGCAGTAACCAAGTTATTTGCTTTTTTAAAAAGTCTTTTGCTTATCTTTGGTCAGTAGACTTACGGAGAAATTCTCTGAATCATTGGGAAAAGAAAACTAATTTTCGCAGGTTCTGTATACCATCTATTCCAGTAGGCAATGATACATTATGTCTTTCTCCTTGCACCCAATTTAGACAAACAAACCTATGAGATTCTCCTTGAAGGAACTGTCGACTCTATAGGACAAAACAATGCAAAGGCAGATTTATTTCTTTTTCCAAGTGGAACTTCTCTCAATCCATACATGCTAAACTTAATATAACCCAGAGGCAGATGACTCTCCATGGATAAAATCACAATAAATCTTCCCTAGTTTATATCTGCAACAAGAAATCAAAAATTGTAACAAGAAGAGAGATCTATAGTTAGGTCCTAAAGCTTTTGTTTCTTTCACGAAGGAACACTTATATGAATAAAAGATAGAATTCACACTTGCACCAGATACAGCATCTTAATAAAACCACATTGTCAGAGATCATACATAGATGTTAACTGAATCACCATTTTGAAGTGTTGATCTCAGCCTCAAGAAAGTGATATATTTTTCTTCTTGGATTCAAATAAGTTCAAAGCAAGTACAAAATGAAGCTTTGAACATTATTAATGATCAAAATCTAGCTTTGATTGAAGGAAGAGAGGAGTGCAGCTAACAATTACAGAACACCTAGTTCATGAGACACCCTATGCTAGGAATCTGATATACAATATTGAGTGTAATCCAGGCAATATTCCTACAAGAAAAGGATTATAATCTCCAGCTTTAGAGGTTAAGAAAAGGGGCAGAGCACTGAATGTTCAGAACTCCAAGTGAAGTCCTGGAAGAATTATAAATAGACCTAAATTGAAAAGCTCTGCAGGCTAGTGGGTTGGCTTCTTTTGCATCCTGGTTCCCTCCTGAATTCCCTAGCTCCCAAACTTGAACTGGTGCTGCAGGGACAAGGCACTGAGCTTCCAGGGAACACCAATAGTGTATCCCTTTGCTGTTCTACTTATCCCCTTTGGACAAGGGGTAGCATATAATCATGAGGCAACTGAATACAGCATCAAAGATATAATCAGGTGGCTCATTTTTTAAACTTCTAATAAACTTTCAGCAATGAAGAGCTGATAAATGGGGGCTTTCCCAGTGGCTCAGTGGTAAGGAATCCTCCTGCTAATGCAGGGAACACAGGTTCGATCCCTGACCTGGAAAGATCCCACATGCACAACTAAGCCTGTGGACCACAACTACTGAGCCTGTGCTCTAGAGCTCAGGAGCCACAACTACTGAGCCCACGGGCCACAACTACCAAAGTCTGTGTGCGCTGTAGAGTCCATGCTATGCAACAAGAGAAGCCTTGCAATGAGAAGCCTGCGCACTGCAACTGGAGAACAGCCCCGGCTCACCGCAACTGGAGAACAGCCCGCGCAGCAACAAAGACCCAGAAGAGCCAAAAATTAATTAATCAATTTTTTTTTAATGAATGAAAGGATCTCTACCTGCAGCATGCAATACCAACACCATCACCACCGGTGCCACTTCCTGGAGATGCATTTTTTTCTCGGAAATTTTAAGACTCAATTTTTAAAGGCTGGCTATTGCATTGATTCTTTAAATGCATTCATTTTCCCCCTGATTTTATGAATATGCTTCCCCCACTGAATGTCACTCTTACTCAAAAGCAGAGTAATTACTTCCCTGTAAGGTATGATTTGAGTGCTACAACAACAAAAAGAATGCCTATGTTTCTAAGTATTTCTCCCTGGTAGCTTCACTTGATACTCCGTGTTTTTCTCTAAGGCATTAGATGGTACCAATAAACTGCAATATTAATAATAACAACATTTAGTTAGATAATTAAACCATAATAAGCTATTATCACTTTGAATCCATTAGTTGATGAGCCAGAGGTTAAACTGGGCAAATGGGGCAAAAATTCAAAAGACTCCATTACAGCAAACTGGGCTGTCATCAAGGGCCTATCCTAAATCCAGGCCCCTGATCAGGACGGCATTCCAGGGCACTCATGAAGGCAGCTAGAGGCATAAGGGTTGGGAGAAAACCACCCAAAAAGCATATTCCCCTTTTTTAAAACAAGGACACTGAATAGAGCAAAGTTTATTTAAAAATACCATAGACACGTCGCAGTATGGCCCAGCTGAAAGTGCCTAAGGTAGCTGAGTATCTGCCCTGCTACTGGGCCTTAAGTGTTCCATTCGCCCCGTTTTAATATAAAAATCACTATTTTTAAGCAAAAGGTTAAATCCTGGCTTCACAGTCTTAGAAACTTCATTTTACTCTTCCATGAAAAGCAACTGTACATGCAAATGCACTGTTAGTTTAACTGAAGGTGGTTCAAGTACGCGTCTTCCTCTGAAATCCTTCTAAATCCTAGGTATGAGTGATTATATCACATACAGAAAATAAACAACAAAGACCCCACTCACATTTGAGAATCATTTACCATCCCCACTCCCTAAGCACCCTCAAATAGGAAATGGAAATAACAAGACTTATCATAATTGGATTAAGAACTATAATTCTTTAATTCATTCATCAAATTGAGGCATTTGGAACAGTTTATTTACAGAGTTGTTTAGACAGTTTTGTGTGGTGTTTTTTAAGATAAACCAAAATGCCTTTCTGAAAGAAGTTTCAGATCCCAAATCATTAACATATGAAAACCAAATGGAGACAATTTACAAATGGGTGTTTTAAAACAACGTTTGGAACAAAATTAGACTTTTATTTTATTAACTATCTACAAATCTAAGCTCAGGATATAGCTTATTTGAAACAGCCAAGCACTTTCTTCGCCTTTCAAATAAACCTCCATTTCTCAGGCTAAAGAAGTGTGATAAGCATGTGAGGGAACGCATCAACTTCTGGCCTAGACAAATAAGTTTTCCAGGCTACTCTCAAAACTCTTAATTACAGCATTCTCTGCTACCAGAGGTGATCAGACACTGGGTGAATCATCCAGGTTATGGCCATCAATCATAACAAACAATTCTACCTGCTGGAAATCTAAATAGTGTTCAATGTTAGAACTCTAAGTTATTTGAAATCCAGTATATTTTAGAGTAATAAAAACAAGTTTTATACTGCCCTGATTATTATATTTTTTATATAATCTAGCTGCACTTATTTGCTTAGTCATATCCGACTCTTTGCGACCCCATGGACTGTAGCCCTCCAGGTTCCTCTGTCTATGGAATTCTCCAGGCAAGAATACTGGAGTGGGTTGCCATGCCCTGCTCCAGGGGATCTTCCCCACCCAGGGATTGAACACAGGTCTCCGGCATTGAGGGTGGATTCTTTACCATCTGAGCCATCAGGGGAGCCTATATAATCTAGACATACCTTCAGAACAATGATTGCCTATCACTCAATAAAGGGATACAGCTTTTACAAGAAGACAGTTTGTTCTTTTAGTCATTATATCATATTTTTCATTTGCTTTAAAAAGAAAAAAATTCTCCAAGCATTCAAGTTTTTTAACTGGAAAACGAAATTTTAAACTCTCCCTACAGCTTCTGCCTTATGCCCAAAAAGGATCAAAAAAAAAAAAAAAGAAGCAGCAGCTATATCTCAGTATAAACTTCACTCTTCTTATTTACTGTTTACTCCATATACTCCACAGATAACATCTTTATAAGCATATATTCATTTTTCTCTTTTACAAAACCATGTGTCAGTCTAAACAGGATGTGCATTTACATGTATAGAACTAAGTTAACTTGAAATAACCACTGGATCTCAAATGCCTGGTTATTTACCAAATAAGTTTGAGTTTTGAATCCCGTCTGCCATTCAACCAGAACTGTTCAATCTCAACAACAAAACTGTATAAGGTTTCTGTATGAAGAGTTCAAGCTCTTTTTTCCTGTATTAAGAGTACTCTTTCAAGTCTATATCAGATTGATTCAATACTGCCCGCTCAAAATGGCTACAAAAAGATTTTTTTAACCCACAAGCAAACAAAAACTCTCTTATTTCTGCATGTACAAGGTTGTTAGAAAGACCACTGGAAAGAAAGGGAAAAAAAGAATTTCAAGGGAGTATGCTGCTATATAATTAACACAAATAACTAAATAATTATGCACATCCCTTCCCATCCCCACAATTAAATGTTTTTAAACAACTCATGTGATGAAAGATCTACCTTTTAGGCAAACAAAAGCCATCCCTACCAGTTTAAGGATTTAACTGATGCTGTATTGCATCAGTTTTAAGTGATGCTTATGATTTTTATCTTGTATACTTCTGAGGAATAAACAGTTAATGACATAATCTGCAGGAGAACTTTACACAATGCCTAAGAGAACTTTCAGTGTAAGTACTTATGATTTTAAATCATTGTGGCTGGATTTATCTAAGCTTCAGCCTCAGAGCTATATTTAAATCAGGAAGAAGCACCCCCAGAAACTCTCTCCCATGTATCAGCGTTGGAAACCAGATTCCTTTCCTATCAGAGTTAATGGCAGTTCACCGTACAGCTGAATTCTTTCAAAATTAGACAGATCAAAATTCAGCAGTTCTGTAAAGACTCTAAGAGACCGTCCTCCTTGTAAATGCTATAAAAGTCCAAGTTAAAAAACATTTCCGTATACTTTAAAACCATCTGGCCCTTAACCTAATCACTTCTGGCAATCGAGCCTTACTCCTGGTAATCCTGATCAAAAAGTCTGCTCTGGTTTTTCTGATTGAAATGTCCATTGCCTACAAATCTCCCACACACCTTCTTGATTGGCCTGTTTTGTTTGTGTGGTTTTGTTTTGTTTTGTGTGTGTGTGTGAAAGATACTAAGGGCCATTATTTATGAACAGCAAGGAAACAAATCACTCTTGTCTAGTCTCTCTGCAGATTCCCACACTTATTACCCAAAATCCCCCAGCTCTTCCTCGGTCTTGCCCTGAAGGAAAGAACTGTGCTGGGCCTGAAGGCAGTCTCTTGGGGAAACCGGCTTCTGCTTTTCTTGAGAAACTACTTTGGATATCTGGATATAGTGAGGATCTCAACTGGGTTAGAACCAATCCCTAAACTTTTCTCAAAAAGTACAGCTGACTGCCACCCAGAGTGCCTGGGCTGGCTGGCACTGAGAATATCGTTTTGCACAGTCACAGAATTTCTCATTTTGACCCGCTTTCAGTTGGGAAAGGAAGATAACGACATGAATTCACATTCGCCACCGCTCTGCCTTTGGTCACAGAGGCCAGCGTCTTTAGATATTCACCAGAGTCCACCTATATATGAACAGATTCGCTTTGTAACGTGGAAGGGAAGTTACTTTTAAAATATGTAAACAGTGCTTCGTGTGCATCCCATGCCAGCCGATCAATACTCAACCAACTGCTGCTAACAGACGCAAACATTTCCAAATGCAATTTGATCTCAACTCGTATAACCTCTTTTCCTGGATTTAGGACTGGAGCCCAAAGTGCAAGCGAGGTTTCCCCAACCCGCGCTTCAAGTGACACAACACGTGAGCGGTCTCCACTTCATACTCGGAGCGGGGTGGGGGGGTGCAAAACTAGTTGCAATTAAACATTAAAGCTTCCGGTGTCTGAAATCCCTAGAGTCCACAAGGATGAGGCTCCTTTCCGAAATTCCGGGCGGGAGGGGCCGGGAGGGGGTTGCTGGGGAGGAGAAAGACTGATGCGGAGAGGGATGGCAGAAAGCGAAACAAAAAGACAACCGGGGGAGCGCTCAGGTAGTGGGGTGGGCCGGGGTCGCGCGTCCGTCCGGGGAAGGATCGGAACCACCCCGCCCCGACCAACTTTGAGGGGCTGCCGCGGGGCGCGGGCCGAGAGACACGGACCAGCCTTAGCGTTTTCCCAGCGCTCCTCCGGCCCGCCTCGCTCATCACCATCTCCACCGCCACCACTTGCAAAACAATACCGGCAGCGGCACGCAGGCTCCCCGAGCGAAATATATAAAGTTAGCCGTTTGCTGAATTGGGTCCAAGCCCGCACTCCGGGGTCCCCGGCGGACGGCCGTCCCCCGAGGAGGGGTGGGGGGACGGGGCGGCTGTCAGCCCCGAACCTCCTCCCGCCTCCCCGCGCCCCCACCCTGTCCCCCTCCCTCCGTACTTGAGGAAACTCCGCCGGCGGCCCCCTCCCTCCTTCGCCGGCTCTCCAGCTGGAGCCGCGAGCGAGTGCGGCGCGGCGGGCACGGGGAGAGCGCTGCGCCTTGGAGGGCTGCCCGCAACCACGTCGGGACCCACAACAAAGTTAAAACGCTGCGATTCACGCACCTTACCGGCTTTCCTCTGCGTCTCCTCGGGCGCGGGATGCAAAGTGGCACAGTGGCGGGCTGGGGGGCCCCCCGGGAGGAGACTGGAGATGGGTTTGGTGGCTCGCCTTTTTCACTCTGTATGTGTGTCTGTGTGTGTGTGTCTGTGTGTGCGCGCGCGCGTCCCTCTCCCCCAGTCTCTGGCTCGCTCGCTCGCGCTCCCCGTGTAGCTCTCAAGGACGAGGTGAAATCCCTTGGCTGGTCATGAGGCGGCTTCAGAGACAAACAACACAATGCGAGTGCAAATAACAAAAGGCAAAAAGACAGTCGGAACAATGGGGGAGGCGAGGGCAGCGCACCCGCCGCCGGTCAGCTCGGCCCGGCGCCCGCCCCGGGGGGGGCGGTGGTGCCGCGGGGGCGGGGCGGGGGCTCGGGCTCCCTCCAGGTCGCCCCCAGGGCGCCCGCAAACCCACCCTGACCTCCTTCCTGCCGCGGGCCGCCCGGTCGCCCTCTCTGTCCATCCGAAGGGGAAAGAGCCCGGAGTTGGCTTCCCGGTCTGCTGCCGAGTAACTAGATTGTAAATAACGCGGCGATGACCCACACCGGGCAGGAATGTTATTTTTTTTTTTTTTTTTAAAGAAAACAATCTGCCCTCCACTTCAAGGAGCGATAAAATGAAATGGCAGGAGGGGAAGGAGGCAGGGAGAAGGAGACTATCTCTAGATCTTGATGGAGCTCGCGTCTATAAATATGCATTCGTGTTTAGTCAAGTCCCCTTTGTCAACTTCTTCCCTGCGCTGGAACCTCACCCGCTGTCCTGGAAGCATCACCTGGGCCCCTTGGCGCCCCCCACTCCCGTTTGCACGCGGGAAAGCCGGCGCGGAAGGCGCGCGTGGGGGTCTGCGGCTGTCCGCGGAACCTTCTGGGAGGCGAGCCGCCGTCCGCCCAGCGCCGAGGCTGGAGCGGCGAGTGGTTTGGTTTTTAAAGCGACCACTGCTCCCCCGAAGAGCCGCTCTGCGCCCGCGGGTCCCCGCCGACGGCACTCCGCACCCACCTACTCCTTGACGGGTGGGGAGGTGGGTGAGGGGGAGAAAAGTTTTGAGGCGCTCTCATCTCTGCCTCTGGGGTGGTTGAAGTGGTTTGGTTTTGTGTGCCTAAAGCCCCAAATCCCAATGCCCAAGAACCGGAGATTGATGTTTAGAGGGGTCTCAACAAGGCTTGGCGGCTGGGCTTTGACTGCTAAGTCTGCGACCGTGGAGACGGCGCAGGAAGGCGAGAACAAGCCTCCCCGGAGTCTCATACCCATAGGAAGAAACTCCGAAAGTAATGCCCCGAGCAGGAGCTGTGGGGGCTGATTTGTGTGTGTTCTGACAGCTCCCGGGCTGCTCTGGCGCTTATCTCTACCCATCTTACTTTCATTGACTTAAAACAGCAGCCGGTTTGCCAGGGGGGTTTAAAAAAAAAAAAATCCTATTAAATCTCAAACCTAGGATGGAGCGGGGGAATCCTGACCGCTCTCCCCGGATCTGGTGTCCAGAAAGGGAAGGCAGGGGGATGTCTCGAGGGAGGTCACGGGTCCGGAGGAGAATGGTAGAGCAGAAGACTAAGACACAATACGAGCAACACGTTTCTTTTTCTCGCCGTCCCCTTTCCTCTTGTTGAGCTGGATGCCAATTTGCATGTTCTCTCTCCACTCCTGGGCAAATTTTTTTTTTTTTCAGACGCGCCTCCACGGACTGAGCCGCGTCCCCCGGCACCCCCAGCATTTCCCAGAGAGCAACACCACCACCCGGAGATCAATGACCAGCCTGTTTATTCTTCACGCGCCTGGAAGGGCAGGGCACCGAAGGAGCAAGGGAGGGAGGCTTGGGGCTCGCCTGTGCGCGATCTCTCGCAGACTTTTTTTCTAGCTGGTTTCTAAACGGCAGCGAACAAGCAAAGAGTGTTCCTTAATGCACGCAACACATACCAATCACAATATATTCGCCTAGAAAGTGAGACATCCTCTCTCCCCCCTTCCACCCTTTGTAGATTTGTCTCTGGAGGTGGGTTGCTAATACCTGAGATTTTTGCACTTGTCTAAGGCGGGAACTTTCTGGGGTATTTGACAATTGATTATTTGGTACCTGCTTTCTAAAAATGGCTAAACACCTTTCCTTAGAACTAAAAGTGAGAAATGCAAATCTTAATAACTCAAGGCAAAAATTGCCAAGTGTAAGCAAGGTTATAATCCACTCCCACAAAGAAAAACTTCCTCTTCCACAAATATTTGATAGCATAGAGCCCAGTAATTAAGAGAACAATCAAATAAACTCAAGGCTTTCATGGGGACTCTAAATTATCATCTGCCTAGAATTTTTAAGCAGTGTTAATCACTTGCCAACTTGAATACAGCTAGAGCTATAGCATTCTAAATGTGTATCCTTAACAATTTTACTATGTTTTCTTAAGTATTTAATGAGAGAGACCACGGATAATAATAATATTCAAATTGCTGGATCAATGTGGTCTCACCAACTGTGTGAAAAAATTCTCTGCCTGTGTGTATAAAACATCTTGCTGTATGTTAGTTCTCCTCATATTGACTGTATCACACAGGCTTCAGGTCTTGAAGCACTTGCTTAGTAAGAATATAAGAATTCCTAAGAATGCACCAATAATTGCACTGTGCACCTGGAATTTAAGTGTAATTTTATTCCAAAGGGTTCTTGGCATTTATTAAATGATTTATTCTCATAGTACATATGTAGTTGGTTTTCACAGTTAGCTTTCACTACTGGGGTCCTTATATAACCTGCAAGAAGCAGATCAGGCCAACTGCACACAAAAAAACCAAAACAAGCTCCTCCCCTCACTACCCATTATATGAAAATAAGTAACATTTGACAGGGGGCTGTTGTTTACAGTGAACTTTTACTTCCTCTTGGCCCATACTCAGTGTAAACAAAGGGACAGAGTGAGTTCTTTTCCCCTAGCTCTCTATCCAGTGAGTAACAAGTGTGCCTGGCTGGCCTAACCCAACCAAGCAGAACAGAGCCGCCTTCTCAGGGTTTCAGTGTAGCAGCTCCTGGGACCCTTGGGTTTCCTACTTGAAGGAGATGAGAGCCTTGGGCAGAAGGAAGAAGGCGCTCTCAAGCTGCCTGGTGAGATATTGGTGAAACTTGAATTACACCAACCTCTTCTTTTCTTTTCTTTTTTTTGCTCCTACAGGCAACAGAACTTCCAACCATTTATGGTTATTGAAACCACATGGCCTTAAGACTAACCCATGATCATTATAGAGCAACAGCATAGCTGATCAAAAACCTCCAGTGGAATGTTTGTTTGTGTTGGGCTTAAAAAAATACCCATATTTGAAGCAGGACTGACACATGAAAGATCAGTGTTTCCATTTATCAAGCATTTACTATGTGCCTGGCTTTTGGCCAAATGCTTTTTACCTATTTTTTCCCTATTTTTTACCACAAACCTGCAAGAAATATTACATCCCTGTTTTGCAGATGAGAAAACTAGAGCTCAGAAAGGTTAAATGACTTGTCCAGAATCATATGGCTTCTAAGTGGTTGTGCCAAATTGCCAGTCCTGTCTGCTCCAGCTTTAAGCCCTTCTACCGCACCTAGATATACTGACATTTTATATTAAGTTCAGTCTTTCAGTGAGAAATATTATTTCCTTAAATGCAGAGATTTAAAATACCAAGTTTGTATTATGTACTGTTCAGACATGATCTATGTTGATATTCTCACACTGCTTAACAGATAACTGTGAAATTTCTAAGAAAATCTTATGTGCCATATAAAAGAGTGTCCATATATACTAAATATAAAAGGTACCTAACATATATGAAATTATTTTATAGGTCAAGCAATTATGTATTATATGTATATATCCATATGATATAAATGGTAAAACAGTAGCTGAAGTTTTGGAATCCGTATAATTTTACAAGCAATGTTATAAATGCATTGCATGTATAAACTCATGTAATCTTCACAACCATAATTTTATAATATCATTTTATAGAAAGGAAACTGAAGCAGAGAGAGGTTTTATAATTTGTCCAAGTTTACACAATTAACAGGTGATGGAGCCTGGATTCACACCTAGGTACTCTAGCTTTAAGACCTTATCTACTTTGTTATGCTACCTTTCAATATATATACTCAGATGTATAAACAGTCTGCATACTTACAGGCCTATATGCTACAGTTGTTCCTTAACATAGATTTCAACTGCGCAGGTCAATTTATAGGAAGACTTTTTTTCATAAACACCACAGTTCTACTCCATCTACAGTTGGTCGAATCTCCGGGTGCACAGGGCAGACGACAGGACTTGAGAATCCGGGGATTTTGGTATGCAGGCATGTCCTGAAAACAATACCCTGTGGATGCCAAGGGACAACTATGTAGATTTAACTCTCAACTTTAGGGGAAAATAAAGGCACATCAACTGAGATCTGTTGCATCCCCATATTCAAGTTGCCTCCTGTAGCACTAGAAATATTATTGATGGGAGAGGCATTTACATTTGTCCAAGGTATTAAAGATTCTCTAAAAATTGTTGAGGCAATCTCAAGCTCCCAAACATACTTGGAGGCATTGTTTTGTTGCTGTTGTTTTAGTCATTAAGTTGTGTCTGACTCTTTGCAACTCCATGAACTGTAGCCTGCCAGGCTCCTGTGTCCCTGGAATTTCCCAGGCAAGAATACTGGAGTGGGTTGCCATTTCCTTCTCCAGGGGATCTTCCCGACCCAGGGATCGAACCCATGTCTCCTGCATTAGCAGGCGGATTCTGGGGGAGTGCTAATGAATATGAATTAGGAGTATACATACACATTTGACCCCAGTTGATTTGTACTAAGTTCATTTGAGATTCCTTTGGTCATATGTGTTAAAAAGAGCAGAGATAGGGTACTTGGGAATCCTAAAGAAGATAGTGAAGGAGGCTAATAAATACAAAAATCTGTGACCTGAGAAGTAGAGGGAAATTTAGAGGATGCAAGAAACCAAATATGTCATCATAATGGTTATAAATAATCCATTTTTATTCATTTTTTAAGTTAGTGTAGTTTGTCAACTCTCACTCCATTAACAAGAGTATATTATATAGCAGTTATTTAATATAACGGTTATTTATGTTTAACAATTATGGACTAAATTACATCCCTCAAAGGAACCTTAAAATATTTGATAAGAACCCCAGATATATGAGTGGTTTATCCCATGTCCATTTTTCTATATGCATATCAAATTGTAAAAGTGAGCTTCTCCAGAAACTAACACAACTTTGTAAATCAACTATACTCCAATAAAAATTAATTTTAAAAAACTTTAAAAAATAAAAGTTAGCTTCTCCAAATCAGTCAACTTTGAGAAATTACTGTGAGATCTTCTCTTTTTCTTCTTCTCTCCCTAAATACAATTATGGATTATCTGTGAAAGGAAAAATAACTGACGACAATCTTCCTTCCTTGGATCCTCTTAATGCTGATAACAACTGAGATACTGACATCTAAACCATTAACTTTACTGGTTCTAACGTTCCTCTTCAGAAAAACTGAAAAAGACACCCTATACCTAACAGATGCCACACATTAAGCTCTTACTGAAAAAAAACTTTTAAAGCCCTATTACAGATACATATGTTTTCATTTAAAAACTACTATGAAATCGAGTGTTCTTTTATTTAAACATTCCCCTGTGGTTCTACGAATTAAGGATCAGTAGTACTATATTAACTGAGAGCCAGACCCAACTGGTTAAAGACAGTTGGTAAAACTGCCAACACTGGTTTTGTTGCCGAAGTTGACTGAAATGTGAGGCAGCATATACCTTAAAGAGTGAATTCTAATTTTTTAAACTTTCTCATTTTGGTAAGTATTTAGAATGAATTTTTTTTTTAATTTCAGCCACAGTTTTGAAAAGAGGAAATAATGTATAAAACCCAGATACTTTACACAATCAAAACCACAATTGCATTGCTTTTATTAGTGAAGTGTGTTTATTATTCTGATTGTTAAATTTTCCTTTCCTGGGAGAAAAACCAAAAGAACAAGATTGGCTCGATTCAAGAGAAACAACTTGCAGTTCCCACATCTTGTCTCTTAATTTTACTGGTTTTCAGTTTGACTTCTGTCCTTTAATTTTAAATAATGAGTATAAAATGTGGGAGGATTTAAACATGTAAAAATCGGGTTTTTTAATGTGTGGATTCCTTTCAAGTGTAGCTTTCACAATATAGTCTGTGTTCTCTATTGCTACAAATTTTGTATCAAAAATATATGAAGGTTTACATGCAATGGGACACATTGATTTAATTTATAAGGAAAAGGGTAATGACATATTTTGCTTATTTAGAATTGGTAGCAGAACAAATTATCAAGTGAGGCAATAATATTTCAAACTTGAATCCCAGTAAGCTTTAGTTATTTGAGTCTGTGAACTCATGATTACTCCTGTTTCTGTTTCTTCTTTCAGATTTTTGATCACATATTACCAAATGTGTCGTATAGTATGTGAAATGTGGAGGGCAAATGAAGGAACGAACAAAATGAAAGGTTAACAAAAGCACATAAAACAAGGAGGGTGGTTAAAAAGCATTGCTTAAAAATGTCCTTTGTATTTGAATTTCAGTAAATTATTGGAAGGAGGTAAATAAAATTTCAGTCTCTAGGTATCTGACACTTCTACTCTATGCTGTTGTTAGTCCTACTCTTTTGTGATGCCATGGAATTCATACCTAATTCTGATTCAACTACCCAGAACACCTCTTGGGATTGATGAGGTCTTGATCCTAAAGATGATGACCATTTGATTTAGTACATTGTTCATTAAGCTTCTCCACATGGCCCTCTTTGGTCAAAGTAGGGGACATAATAGATCTTTGTAAGTTTTGTAAAAATACCACGTTTCATGTGCATCATACCTTTCGAGACAAAAGGTATAAGTCTAAATTAGAGGTGATCAGGAAAAGGTGAAGTTCCATCTAGTCAAAGCTGTGGTTTTTCCAGTAGTCATGTACAGATGTGAGAGTTGGACTATAAAGAAAGCTGAGCACTGAAGAATTGATGCTTTTGAACTGTGGTGTTAGAGAAGACTCTTGAGAGTCCCTTGGACTGCAAGGAGATCCAAAAAGTCCATCCTAAAGGAAATCAGTCCATATTTATTGGAAGGACTGATGCTGAAGCTGAAACTCCAATACTTTGGCCACCTGATGCAAAGAGCTGACTCATTTGAAAAGACCCTAATGCTGGGAAAGATTGAAGGCGGGAGAAGAAGGGACAGTGGAGGATGAAATGGTTGGATGGCATCACCAACGCAATGGACATGAGTTTGACTAGGTTCCTGGAGTTGATGATGGACAGGGAAGCCTGGTGTGCTTCAGTCCATGGGGTCACAAAGAGTTGGACACGACTGAGAGACTGAACTGACTGACTGATGGCTATTGGGATGATTATACCAATTTCATAACTGGAGGGAAAGCAACAATCCTGGCCCTTGGAGAGTCAGTATCACACCTTTGGTGATGGTAAGAGTGGGATGGGCGACAAGGATATCCTTGTGTCCTAGATCCAGCACCATGGTCTGGCAAAAGACACCTGCAGCTGGCAGTCTGATTACCTGCTATATCTACATATTATAAACACATGAAAACTCAAGTGGACCTGAATGGCTCCAAACTCTTCTGCTGCACCTGATGCCATCAAGAGCAGCTTCAAATATGGGTGCTCAGCAGCAAATAAGTGTAAACACACACTGACATACTCTTGTTTCATTTTAATGGTTACAAATTCAAATGCTTCCCCTGGTGCCCTAGCATTCCTTGGGTTATGTCATGAATAATCCCAAGGCTGTAACTACTTGCTCCTGTGGCTCAAACAAAATAATGTGATGGTGAACCAAACCAAGTTCCACAGAACATCCCTGACTGGAATGACTTGGAACATGAGCATAATGCTAGAGGTTAGAGCATCCATTTTGTAATCGAGTGACAAAAACATACTAAGGGTGGCTCAGAAGAAATAAGGAAGTGATTCGGGTTCTAGAAGTGATTGGGAGGACTTCCCTGGTGGCTCAGTGATAATCTGCTTGCAATGCAGGAGACCCAGGTTCAATCCCTAGGTCAGAAAGATCCCCTGGAGCAGAAAAGGGCAACCCACTCCAGTATTCTTGCCTGGGAAATCCTAGGGACAGAGGAGTCTGGTGGGCTACAGTCCATGGGGTCACAAAAGAGTCAGACATGACTTAGGGACTAAGCAATAACAACAAAGTGATTAGGAGGTTTCCCAAGACCACGTGACTGCCTACCTCTGGATTTCTCATTATGTGACACAAATAAAATCTTTATTTTTATGCCAAAATTTTGCTGTCTTCTGTTACTTGGAATCGAGTACAGTTACTAAGTAAACATTTTTCTTTGGGTCCAGTATCCTTTACCGTCTTATGGAAATTGCTCTACATTCTCTATGTAAGCAATTCTTCGTAATGCTTTAGTTATATGGTCCTTTTCTTTCATGCTCTACCTCCTAAGAGTCAAGTGTAGATAGGCAAAATAGCCCTATTTTCTACCTTGGGCCTCATTTGTGAGAATGTAAGCCCAGAAGCTGATTTCAGCCATGAATCCAAGTTTACGATGGCACACAACTTGAGAGAATGAAATAGCAACACAAAAACAGTCTGAGGATGGTGTTGAGCCCAGTCGAGACCATTATTCCAAACTGAGAGGTCATCTGAGCCACCCTAGTTTCTACTGTTCACTTTTTTCATTCTTCTTCTTTTGATCCACTCTAGTATCTTTCCACAGAGAAGGCAATGGCACCCCACTCCAGTACTCTTGCCTGGAAAACTGGAAAATCCCATGGGCAGCGGGAATCTGATAGGCTGCAGTCTATGGGGTAGCTAAGAATCCGACACGACTGAGCGACTTCACTTTCACTTTTCACTTTCATGCATTAGAGAAGGCAATAGCAACCCACTCCAGTGTTCTTGCCTGGAGAATCCCAGGGGCGGCAGAGCCTGGTGGGCTGCCGTCTATGGGGTCACACAGAGTTGGACACGACTGAAGCAACTTAGCTGCAGCAGCAGCAGTATCTTTCCACAGAGAAGGCAATGGCACCAGACTCCAGTACTCTTGCCTGGAAAATCCCATGGGCGGTGGGAATCTGGTAGGCTGTAGTCCATGGGGTAGCTAAGAGTTGGACACGGCTGAGCGACTTCACTTTCATTTTTCATTTCATGCATTGGAGAAGGAAATGGTAACCCACTCCAGTACTCTTGCCTGGAGAATCCCAGGGATGGGGGAGCCTGGTTGGCTTCCATCTATGGGATCACACAGAGTTGGACACTACTGAAGCAACTTAGCAGTAGCAGTAGGAGCAGTATCTTTCCAATAAATTTCAAGAATTTTATTTTGTTTCAGTTAGTTTCAATTCAATGCTTATTTGTTACATGCAAAAGTATAGTAACTAATACAGGAATGAGAGTTCAGTTCAATCAGTTCGGTTCAGTGGCTTAGTCATGTCCGACTCTTTGTGACCCCATGAACCGCAGCACGCCAGGCCTCCCTGTCCATCACCAACTCCCGGAGTCCACCCAATCCCATATCCAACGAGTCGGTGATGCCCTCCAACCATCTCATCCTCTGTCGTCCCCTTTCTCCTCCTGCCCTCAATCTTTCCCAGCATCAGGGTCTTTTCCAATGAGTCAGCTCATCGCATCAGGTGGCTAAAGTATTAGAGTTTCAGCTTCAACATCAGTCCCTCAAATGAACACCCAGGACTGATCTCCTTAAGGATGGACTGATTGGATTTCCTTGCAGTCCAAGGGACTCTCAAGAGTCTTCTCCAACACCACAGTTCAAAAGCATCAATTCTTCAGTGCTCAACTTTCTTTATAGTCCAACTCTCACATCCATACATGACCACAGGAAAAACCATAGCCTTGACTAGACAGACCTTTGTTGGCAAAGTAATGTCTCTGCTTTTTAATATGCTGTCTAGGTTGGTTATAACTTTTCTTCCAAGGAGTAAGTATCTTTTAATTTCATGGCTGTAATCACCATCTGCAGTGATTTTCAGTTCAGTTCAGTTCAGTCGCTCAGTCATGTCCGACTCTTTGCGACCCCATGAATCGCAGCAAGCCAGGCCTCCCTGTCCATCACCAACTCCCAGAGTTCACTCAAACTCATGTCCATTGACTCGGTGATGCCATCCAGCCATCTCATCCTCTGATGTCCCCTTCTCCTCCTGCCCCCAATCCCTCCCAGCATCAGAGTCTTTTCCAATGAGTCAAGCATGAGGTGGCCAAAGTACTGGAGTTTCAGCTTTAGCATCATTCCTTCCAAAGAACACCCAGGGCTGATCTCCTTTAGAATAGACTGGTTGGATCTCCTTGGAGTCCAAGGGACTCTCAAGAGTCTTTTCCAACACCACGTTCAAAAGCAGTGATTTTGGAGCCCAGAAAAAGAAAGTCTGACACTGTTTCCACTGTTTCCCCATCTATTTGCCATGAAGTAATGGGACCGGATGCCATGATCTTCGTTTTCTGAATGTTGAGCTTTAAGCCAACTTTTTCACTCTCCTCTTTCACTTTCATCAAGAGGCTCTTTAGTTCTTCTTCACTTTCTGCCATAAGGGTGGTGTCATGTGCATATCTGAGGTTATTGATATTTCTCCTGGCAATCTTGATTCCAGCTTGTGCTTCATCCAGCCCAGCATTTCTCATGATGTACTCTGCATATAAGTTATATAAGTAGGCTGACAATATACAGCCTTGATGTACTCCTTTTCCTATTTGGAACCAGTCTGTTGTTCCATGTCCAGTTCTCAGTGTTGCTTCCTGACCTGCGTACAAATTTCTCAAGAGGCAGGTCAGGTGGTCTGGTATTCCCATCTCTTTCAGAATTTTCCACAGTTTATTGTGATCCACACAGTCAAAGGTTTTGGCATAGTCAATTAAGCAGAAATAGATGTTTTTCTGGAACTCTCTTGCTTTTTCCATGATCCAGCGGATGTTGGTGATTTGATCTCTGGTTCCTCTGCCTAAAACCAGCTTGAACATCTGGAAGTTCACAGTTCACGTATTGCTGAAGCCTGGCTTGGAGAATTTTGAACTAGCGTGTGAGATGAGTGGAATTGTGTGGTAGTTTGAGCATTCTTTGGCATTGAAATAAAAACTGACCTTTTCCAGTCCTGTGGCCACTGCTGAGTTTTCCAAATTTGCTGGCATATTGAATGTAGCACTTTCACAGCATCATCTTCCAGGATTTGCAGTAGCTCAACTGGAATTCTGTCACCTCCATGAGCTTTGTTCATAATGATGCTTCCTAAGGCTCACTTGACTTCACATTCCAGGATGTCTGGCTCTAGGTGACTGATCACACCATCGTGATTATCTGGGTCATGAAGATCTTTTTTGTATAGTTCTTCTGTGTATTCTTGCTATCTCTTCTTATGAGAATGAGAGTAACCTCCCAGTTACCTTCTTATAGGAATGAGAGTAATCTCCCAGTAATAGACTGAATGCTTATGTCCCTTCAAAATTCATTATGGTCAAATCCTAATCTCCAATGTGATCAGATGAGGAGGTGTGGCTTTGGGAGGTGATTAGGTCAGTTCTTATGCATAAGATTGAGATTTAGCACCCTTATGAAAGAGACCCCAGAGAGAGCCCTTCTTTCTGAGGTACCCACATCCAGATATCTTCACACATGTCCCATACAAGAAATTGTCTTTTCCTCTTTGGAAATGAGAATCCTAGAGATATAAAATGCAAATCCTCTGTGCATCTCTCCAGGAAACATCAGACTGTTCTGTAAAAATTTCTTTCTAGAAGACTGCTTAAGTATCCCCAACAGTTCTAGATGAGCTTGCAGATTTGACTACATCAGAATTCCAGCAGCAGCTGCTTGCCTTCCTTCTTTCACCTGTTGTTTTAAAGATCAGAAGAGATGATGGTTACAAATGTATTTTATAACCTTCAAATATGATTACATCAAGTATTATTGAATCATAAAAATAATTTCTTTGTGGCAAATAGCTGGGGGAAAAGTAGAAACAGTGACAGATTTTATTTTCTTGGGCTCCCAAATCACTGTGGATGATGACTGTAGGCATGAAATTAAAAGGTGCTTGCTCCTTGGAAGAAAAGCTATGACAAAGCCTAGACAGCATATTAAAAAGTAGAGATATCACTTTGCCAACAGAAGTCTGTATAGTCAAAGCTGTATTTTTTCCAGTAGTCATGTACAGATGTGAGAGTTGGACCATAAAGGAGGCTGAGCACCAAAGAATTTATGCTTCTGAGTTGTGATGCTGAAGAAGACTCTTGGGAGCCCTTTAGACAGCAAGGAATCCAACCAGTCAATCCTAAAGGAAATCAACCCTGAATATTCATTGGAAGGACTGATGCTGAAGCTGAAGTTTCAATACTTTGGCCACCTGATACAAAGAGTCAACTCATTGGAAAATACCCTGATGCTGGGAAAGATTGAGGGCAGGAGAAGAAAGGAGCAACAGAGGGTGAGATAGTTAGACGGCATCACCAACTCAATAAACATGTCTGAGCAAACTCCAGGAGAAACTGAAGGACAGAGAAGTCTGGTGTCTTGCAATCAATGGGGTTTAGCGACTTGTCAGTTGAACAACAACAAAAAATAATCTGACAAAATTATATATCTGTAACCACTTCATGGGAAATAGATGGGGAAACAGTGGAAACAGTGTCAGACTTTATTTTTCTGGGCTCCAAAATCACTACAGATGGTGACTGCAGCCATGAAATTAAAAGACACTTACTCCTTGGAAGGAAAGTTATGACCAACTTAGATAGCATACTCAAAAGCAGAGACGTTACTTTGCCAACAAAGGTTCGTCTAGTCAGGGCTATGGTTTTTCCTGTGGTCATGTATAGCTGTGAGAGTTGGACTGTGAAGAAGGCTGAGTGCCAAAGAATTGATGCTTTTGAACTGTGGTGTTGGAGAAGACTCTTGAGAGTCCCTTGGCTGCAAGGAGATCCAACCAGTCCATTCTGAAGGAGATCAGCCCTGGGATTTCTTTGGAAGGAATGATGCTAAAACTGAAACTCCGGTACTTTGGCCACCTCATGAGAAGAGTTGACTCATTGGAAAAGACTCTGATGCTGGGAGGGATTGGGGGCAGGAGGAGAAGGGGACAATGGAGGATGAGATGGCTGGATGGCATCATTGACTCGATGGACGTGAGTCTCAGTGAACTCTAGGAGTTGGTGATGGACAGGGAGACCTGGCTTGCTGCGATTCATGGGGATGCAAAGAGTTGGACACGACTGAGCGACTGATCTGATCTGATCTGAAACTCATCAAAATAATAAAGGGGTTATAAAATTATGTTCTTATTTATTTTATGTTTTAAATTTTGGCCACACCCAACAGCATGTGGGATCTCAGTTCCCCAGCCAGGGATTATACCTGCTCAAAGAGGTGCAGTCTTAACTACTGGACCACCAGGGAAGTCCCATTCTTGTTTATTTTAAAGGAAAGCCTATAAATCTGTCAGTCTTTGATAAACTGTTCAGTTCAGTTGCTTAGTCATGTCCAACTCTTTGTGATCCCATGGACTGCAACAGGCCAGGTTTCCCTGTCTATCACCAGCTCCCAGAGATTGCTCAGACTCACTTCCATCGAGTTGGTGATGCCATCCAACCATCTCATCCTCTGTTGTCCCCTTCTCCTCCTGCCTTCAACTTATAAACTGTTAGATTGTAACATACTAGACAAGACAAACCTTTGCTGTTACTTCAAGTGACCCACTGATACTACAAAAGCATTAAATATAAACATTTACATTTGTATAAAAATTTACTGTCATTTTCATAAAGGAAATGATAATCTTATTTAAAAAAAGTAGAAGAGACTCAATGAATTGAATGTACCAGAACAGGTAAGAATCTATGACAACAAGGCTAGATTTCTTCTCTCTTCTACATATAAATGCAGAAAACCTGCCGTTGAAAGTTCATGTAAAGACTTTTTAAGATTCAGGCATCCTTTCAAGTTGAATGTCTTTAAGTGTGCCCTGGTTTGTACTGGTGTTCATTTTTCAACGTCACAGTTTTCCAGGGAGAATACTCCCGTAAGGCATTGTCCTGCCTTGGCCCCTACTGTAAATGGAGTTTTAGAAATGAGCTTACACTTATGCAGTCCTGATTCATGCAAGACCTTTTTGGAAATTGCTCACCCCACCTTCCTTCCATCACCAATTCCTCAGTATAATACATGCAAAATGAAGAAAGAAGAGATGACACCCTGGGAAAAATAGAATTAAGATAAACCAGTTGAAATCTTACAAGAAACAACATTTATATCAAAATTGAAATCTAAAAACTTTTTTTTTAATTTCAAAATTTTGCAAGAGACTAGCAAAGGAAAACACTTTGTGCCTTTCTCCGTGGGCCACTTTCCTGTTGATCTGAGGCTATTCTCTATGCCGCATCATGCTGCCTGCATGTGCAAAGGGGCAGGAGAGTTCAAAAAAACTCTTTCAGTGCTTTGTGGCCCTCATACACAATTAGATGACACTTCATCTGGCTGTTCCGGTGTCTTGAAGTCTGCAATTACCGAAGGTCTACCACCAGCTGTGGCTCAAAGTGCACCACATTGTCAAACAAGGAATCCAGAAGTAAGAATTGTGTTAAATTTTTTTAAACTTCATTTTCCCTATCTGGAGAATGAGATCAATTATGAAAAGGTTAACATTAATGTTTGGGATTTCCCTGGTAATCCAGGGGTTAGGAATCTGTCTTTCAATGCAGGGGACTGGATTTAATCCCCGGTTGGGGAACTGAGATCACATATACCAGAGCTACTGAAGCCCACGCAGCCACAACTAGAGAGTCCATGTGCCACAATGAAAGATCCTAGCTGCATGCCACGACTAAGAACTGACACAGCCAAATAAATAAATAAATATTTTTTTTAAAAAAGAGGTTAATATTTATTGAGAATATGTGCCAGATATTTACTGTATATATATATATATATATATATGCGTGTGTGTGTGTGTGTGTGTGTATTCTCATTTAATTTTCATAATAATCCTAAAAGACAAGTACCATTCATACTCTGTCTTACCAAAAAGGAAACTGGGGCACAAAGAGAATAAGTAACTTTTCCAAGGTCACCCAGCTAACAGCTGCCTCCTGGAAATGCAAAGACAACAACAAGCCCCAGTGATGTGCATGGATATCCCCCCAAAGAAACCAAATGTGTGAAGAAAATGTTAAATTTTTATGTTATATTTTTAAAAGACTTTAGGCTTTGGCAAAACCAATACAATATTGTAAAGTAAAAATAATAATAATAAAAAAAAACTAAAAAAAAAAAGAGCAAAAAGAAATGTAGACTATGAATAAAGTATTAAATATATGTCAAATGGACTTCTTGCTTTAGCTCAGACACATAAAGATCTTGGCAGCAAACACTCCAAACCTTCTTAAGACAAGAAAACGTTGGGCAAACTGAAATTTAATGACTTTTCTTGAACCTATCAGAGAACGAAGGTCATGAGGTACACCATCACTCCAAAACCTTGAGGAATGGGCACATGCCCAGTGTCACAGTCAAGGTCTGCTTACCTGGATCAGAAGATGCTGAAGCCATAAACTTGCAGGAACACTTCAGTGGTACTTTGGATGAATTGCTGGAGGCTGTATGGGAACTAGTGTGAGAGTGAGAAACTCCTATCTTAAGCAGCATCCACCCTACTTGAGTGGACTTTACTTCCAGGTAAAGTCCTCATGATGTAGATCCATTGCCTCATAGCTCTGGCAGGGGAAGGACATAAGTAATCATTGTGAAATAATACACATGGAGCCTTCTCCATAACAAGGGTCTATTGTCCAAAGGAAAAGACTACCAGAGTTTTATTCCAGTGGGAGGAAAGGTATTCCTCCCATTCAGCCCCTCTAGCCTTCTCGTCTCATCTGTCTCACCTAAGTAAGGGAGAAAATATAACCAGGGGGACTTCAAGGAAACAAAAGGGGAGCCCTGCAGCTAGGGAAGGGCGCTGGGAGGAAAGGCTATACCACAAGAGACGCACTTGTGAAGGTCACTGCCCAGCCCAAGCCACCAGCCCACTGAAAACTGAGATTTAATTCAGGTTACTGAGTGTTTCCTCTTCCCCTTCCCTACCGCCACTGTAGCAGGGCTTCAGTATAATAACAGCAGATCAGAGATGAAAGAATTGCAAGACACTGATTCTCTCTGAGGAGGAGTACTTAGGGAAGCCCAAAGTAAGGAAGGGAGATAAAAATAAGAACACCAAATAAATTTGAAACCTCTGACCTCTATGGCTACAGCAAACATAAACGCAGTCTGAATACTACCCATGTTAATAGAAGTTCTCACAGCGAGGCCCTATTACCCCAGTTTTTAACATGTCTAGGTTTCAACAAAAAACTTACAAGACAAGCCAAAAGTCAGGACAAAACAAAGTCAGAAGGGAAAGCAACCATCAGAATCACTCAGATCTTACAGATCTTAGGATTTTCAGAATGAGATTAATACAGTTTTTTTTTACTTTTCAAATATTGGCTATATGCCACTTCAGTTTTACGTATCACACATATTAGTACCTGTTTTCAATAACCAAATGAAATCCAAAAAGGATTTTAACTTCTATGAAAAAAAGGAAAATAGTGAAAACAGCAATCAGCATTTGTTTTTCAGTGCCCATTATAGAGACCACACACCCTGAGCTAAGAGTGTGTCACTGACATGCTCCTTCCCTACAAAACACACTCAGCATCTCAGCATCAAGCCGCCATAGGTTTCAACTGTGTCCGTGAGCATCTGTGCTTTAATCTCAATTTATTTTGTACATTTATTAACATGATGTGTCCTAAGGTAATTGTTACCTCACTTTACACCATTTCAGCTTATAAAAGTTTTCAGGGGAACGCTACTTTTGGATAGCAGGGGAAACCTTTATAACTATGGTCAGTATGTTAAGTGCTGTAATGGAAAAAGCAGACAACATACAAGAACAGATGGGTATATGTAAGCAGAGAGGTGGAAACTATAAGAAAGAATCAGAAGGAAATGTCAGAACGAAAATATGCTATAACAAAAATGAAGAATGCCTTTGATCTGTTCGTCAGTAATTAGAATGTCTGATGACAGAATCAATGAGCTTGAACACAGATCGATAGAAACCTCCCGGAGTGAAATGCAAAGAGAAAGAAAGAAGGAAAACATAGAACAGAATATCCAAGAACTGTGGAATCATTTCATAAGGTGTTTCCTGTGCATGGTCTTGGAATACCAGAAGGAGAGGCAAGAACAAGGCAGAAAAAATACTTGAAGTTAACATTGGTATATGTTGTTGTTCAGTTGCTCAGTTGTGTCTGACTCTTTGCAACCCCTTGGACTGCAGTACACCAGGTTTCCCTGTCCATCACCATCTCCTGGAGCCTGCTCAAACTCATGTCTGTTTAGGAGGTGATGCCATCCAACCATCTCATCCTCTGTCATCCCCTTCTCCTCCTGCCTTCAATCTTTCCCAGGACCAGGGTCTTTTTCAGTGAGTCAGCTCTTTGCTTCAGGTGACCAAAGTATTGGAGCTTCAGCCTCAGCATCAATCCCTCCAGTGAATATTCAGGATTGATTTCCTTTAGGATTTACTGGTTTGATCTCCTTGCAGTCCAAGTCCAATCAGATCAGATCAAATCAGTCACTCAGTCGTGTCCAACTCTGCAACCCCATGAATCGCAGCACGCCAGGCCTCCCTGTCCATCACCAACTCCCGGAGTTCACTGAGACTCACGTCCATCGAGTCAGTGATGCCATCCAGCCATCTCATCCTCTGTCGTCCCCTTCTCCTCCTGCCCCCAATCCCTCCCAGCATCAGAGTCTTTTCCAATGAGTCAACTCTTCGCATGAGGTGGCCAAAGTACCGGAGTTTCAGCTTTAGCATCATTCCTTCCAAAGAAATCCCAGGGCTGATCTCCTTCAGAATGGACTGGTTGGATCTCCTTGCAGTCCAAGGGACTCTCAAGAGTCTTCTCCAACACCACAGTTTAAAAGCATCAATTCTTTGGCACTCAGCCTTCTTCACAGTCCAACTCTCACATCCATACATGACCACAGGAAAAACCATAGCCTTGACTAGACGAACCTTTGTTGGCAAAGTAATGTCTCTGCTTTTGAATATGCTATCTAGGTTGGTCATAACTTTCCTTCCAAGGAGTAAGTGTCTTTTAATTTCATGGCTGCAGTCACCATCTGTAGTGATTTTGGAGCCCAGAAAAATAAAGTCTGACACTGTTTCCACTGTTTCCCCATCTATTTCCCATGAAGTGGTGGGACCGGATGCCACGATCTTCGTTTTCTGAATGTTGAGCTTTAAGCCAACTTTTTCACTCTCCTCTTTCACTTTCATCAAGAGGCTTTTGAGTTCCTCTTCACTTTCTGCCATAAGGGTGGTGTCATCTGCACATCTGAGGTTATTGATATTTCTCCCGGCAATCTTCATTCCAGTTTTTGTTTCTTCCAGTCCAGCGTTTCTCATGATGTACTCTGCATATGTTATATAAGTAGGCTGACAATATACAGCCTTGACGAACTCATTTTCCTATTTGGAACCAGTCTATTGTTCCATGTACAGTTCTAACTGTTGCTTCCTGACCTGCATACAAATTTCTCAAGAGGCAGATCAGGTGGTCTGGTATTCCCATCTCTTTCAGAATTGTCCACAGTTTATTGTGATCCACACAGTCAAAGGCTTTAGCATAGTCAATAAAGCAGAAATAGATGTTTTTCTGGAACTCTCTTGCTTTTTATATGATCCAGCAGATGTTGGCAATTTGATCTCTGGTTCCTCTGCCTTTTCTAAAACCCGCTTGAACATCTGGAAGTTCACGGTTCACATATTGCTGAAGCCTGGCTTGGAGAATTTTGAGCATTACTTTACTAGCGTGTGAGATGAGTGCAATTGTGCAGTAGTTTGAGCATTCTTTGGCATTGCTTTTCTTTGGGACTGGAATGAAAACTGACCTTTTCCAGTCCTGTGGCCACTGCTGAGATTTCCAAATTTGCTGGCATATTGAATGCAGCACTTTCACAGCATCATCTTTCAGGATTTGGAATAGTTCAACTGGAATTCCATCACCTCCACTAGCTTTGTTCATAGTGATGCTTTCTAAGGCCCACTTGACTTCACATTCCAGGATGTCTGGCTCTAGGTCAGTGATCACACCATTGTGATTATCTGGGTCATGAAGATCTTTTTTGTACAGTTCTTCTGTGTATTCTTGCCATCTCTTCTTAATATCTTCTGCTTCTGTTAGGTCCATACCATTTCTGTCCTTTATCGAGCTCATCTTTGCATGAAATGTTCCTTTTGTATCTCTGATTTTCTTGAAGAGATCTCTAGTCTTTCCCATTCTGTTGTTTTCCTCTATTTCTTTGCATTGATTGCTGAAGAAGGCTTTCTTATCTCTTCTTGCTATTCTTTGGAACTTTTCATTGAGAATTTTATATCTTTCCTTTTCTCCTTTGCTTTTCACTTCTCTTCTTTTCACAGCTATTTGTAAGGCCTCCCCAGGCAGCCATTTTGCTTTTTTGCATTTCTTTTCTATGGGAATAGTCTTGATCCCTGTCTCCTGTACAATGTCACTAACCTCATTCCATAGTTCATCAGGCACTCTATCTATCAGATCTAGGCCCTTAAATCTATTTCTCACTTCCACTGTATAATCATAAGGGATTTGATATTGGTAGATAACATTCCAAAATTAATTATAGACACTGTATTGAGTTGAATTGTCTTCTGTCAAATTTCATCTCCATCCAGAATCCCAGGATGTGATCTTACTCAAGAGCAGTCTTGACATGTTTTTCATCAAGAAGAGATTATACTAAATAAGGATGAGCCCCAAATCCAAAGACTGCTGTTGTTATAAGCAGTTTATGTGGAGACACAAGCATACACAAAGGGGAAATACTTACATGGAGATGGAGACAGAAATTGAAGTGCTTCAGCTGGAAACCAAAGAATGCCAAAGATGGCCTGTAATCACAAGAGGTTAGGAAGAAGCATGAGAGAATTCTTCCCTCTGAGCCTTTGGAGGGGAGCATGGCCCTGCTGACACCTTGCCTCTGACTTCTAGCCTCCAGAAGTATGAGAGAATAATTTTCTGTTTTATCAGCAATCCAGTCTGTGGAAACTTGTCATGGCAACTCCAGAAGCTTAGTAGACATCAAACCATAAATCTAAGAAGCACAGATAACACTAACCAGAATAACACATACACACGTAGGCATACCGTATTCAAACTTTAGAAAACTGAAGTCAAAGAGAAAATCTTGAAAGAAGCCAGAGGGGAAAAATAAAACTTACCTACAGAGGAACAAAGGAAAGAATTATAGTGGACATCTCACCAGAAAGAGGCAAAACAAGAAGAAAATGAAGTGAAAATTTTAAAGCCTTAAAAGAAAAAAATTCGCTATCTTAAAATCCTATATCCAACAACATTTACTCTGCATATAAATTAAATAAGCAAAGTGACAATATACAGCTTTGACATACTCCTTTCCCAGTGTTGAACCAGTCAGCTATTCTGTGTTTGGTTCTAATGGTTGCCTATTGACCCACATATAGTTTCTTAGGAAATATGTAGAGTGGTCTGGTACTCTCTTTTTTTAAAGATTTTCCAGTTTGTTGTGATCTACACAGTCAAAAGCTTTAGCATAGTCAATGAAAAAGAAGTAGATGTTTTTCTGGAACTCTCTTGCTTTCTCCATGATCCAACAAATGTTGGCAGTTTGATTTCTGGTTCCTCTGCCTTTTCTAAACCTAGCTTATACATATGTAAGTTTTCCGTTCACATACTGCTGAAGCCTAGCTTGAAGGATTTTGAGCATAACCTTGCTGGCATGTGAAGTGAGCACAATCATACAGTAATTTGAACATTCTTTGGCACTGCCCTTCTTTGGGATTAGAATGGAAACTGACTTTTTCCAGTCCTGTGGCCACTGCTGAGTTTTCCAACTTTGCTGACATATTGAGTACCACACTTTAGCAACAGCATCTTTTTGGATTTTAAATAACTCAGCTGGAATTCTGTCACCTCCACTAGCTTTGTTCGTAATAATGCTTCCTAAATCCCACTTGACTTCACACTCCAGGATGTCTGACTCGAGGTGAGTGACCACAGCCCTGAGGCTATCTGTGTCGTTAGATCTTTGTTGTATAGTTCTCCTGTGTATTCTTTCCACCTCTTCTTAATCTCTTCTGCTTCTGTTAAGTCCTTACCGTTTCTGTCCTTTATCGTGCCCATGCTTGCATGAAATGTTGCCTTGATATCTCCAGTTTTCTTGTAGAGATCTCTACTTTTTTCCATTCTATTGTTTTCCTCTATTTCTTTGCATGGTTCATGTAAGAAAGCCTTCTTATCTCTCCTTAGCCAACCAAATAATATTTTTAGCTGCTGAACAGAAAAATAAAAAGGAAGAATTGGGTCTCTTGCTCAAGATAATTAATATAATTCTGACAGATGAGAAGCTTGGAGGAGAATATCTTCATTTCTATGTTGTTTGCATCTTTTTAATAAAAAGAAGAATCTTTAAAAATAGGAAAGAAAAAGGTAAACACAGCCAAAAGACAGCTGAAGTCTAAAATATGCAGAAATAATGGGAAAGTATCTAATGCATTCAAATAATACAGCTCTTCCAGTCCAGGGCACTGCAAGAACTAAGAGATAGCCTGCTAAACTAGTCCTAGTAATCTTCAGGAATCATGACAACTGATGTGTGCATATCTGTGAAGATCTCTAATGCAAGTCACCAAGTAAAACAGGAGTGAATATGTGTTGCATGATCTTATAGATGTGAAAGGTAATACTATGTGTGTGTATATATATATATATATATATATATATATTCCTCTATATTCATTAAAAAACAACCAGAAAGATGTACATGAAGTATTCCCTACTGGTGTTATTTTTAAAGAAAAATGAAAGCAAAAACTAAATAATAAGACATGCCTATTAAAGAAAAACATGGGGTAAAAGAAATGGAGGTGGGAAGAAATGTTCAATTAGAAAACAGGTAGGTGCCTTTCACATTTCAGATTACACACACACACACACAGATGCACATATGTTTGTATATATTGAATTGGCAGGACCCACTACAAAACAGATATGAGTACTCTATGTTAAAAAATTAAGAATTTCAATACTCTAATAGCAGGGCATTAAACCGAGTGCAGAGTTCTAAGTCTGGAGTCCTGTGCAACAATGAAAGTGAAAGTCACTCAGTTGTGTCCGACTCTTTGCGACCCCATGGACTATACAGTTCATGGAATTCTCCAGGCCAGAATACTGCAGTGGGTAGCCTTTCCCTTCTCCAGGGGATCTTCCCAACCCAGAGATGGAACTCAGGTCTCCTGCATTGCAGGCGGATTCTTTACCAGCTGAGCCACAAGGGAAGCAACAGTACAATGGTGTAGTTTAGTTATTCACTAAGCTGGTCTTGTATATGTGCATACACATATATGTATGCATACATATGCATTTTTTTCTTGAATGCAAAGATTGTATCTTTAAAGAAAAAGATAATGCGTACTACAAAGTGTGGTTCCATCCATTTTTTAAAAAAATATCTATTTATTCATTTGGCTGTGCTGGGTCTTAGTTGTGGTGTGCAGGATCTTAGATATGGCATGTGGGATCTAGTTCCTTGACCAGGGATGGAATCCCAGCCCCCTACAATTGGAGCACAGAGTCTTAGCCACTGGACCATGAGGGAAGTCCCATGGTTCCATTCTTGAATGCTCAGATGTTTTCCCTTGCACACTATCCTGAATGCATCACCCGTCTCTGTCTTTTTATCAGGACATCTCTTCCTGTTGCTTGTACTTCACCCTTTGAGAATTCTAGCTCCTGCATGTAGTTCTCTTTATGGTTTAATAGGCCACATTGAAAGCAATGATAAAAACACTTTTAATTAATGGGGTGCAAATTATATGTGAGGAGTTTGTCATAGGTTGAAATCAAGACCTGTAAATTTACTCTTTCTATTTTGCATTTTCCCAAGGTAACAATACACACAGGAAGTAAAAACTTCCCAGGCACTTAATAAGCTATAACTATGGGCCCAGCAAGTAGAGAGTAATGAGTCCTGGTCTGTCTCATGCTAAGTGGAGGAGGGAGGAGGGACGGTGAGGAAAGGGAGGAGGGAAAGACGGAAGGAAAGGGACTGAAAATCACGTATGGCAGCAGTAGAGAATATAGGAAAAGGACCTGATGCAAAGAATATCCAAGTCAAATCCAAACTTTTATTACGGATGACTTCCAACTGCCACAGTTGGAAAGGACTTAAATCTTAAAACAAAACATCATGTATTAAATATTTACTCTGTACTAATCACTTTGTTTGAACTTCTCATTTAATCTTCTCAATAACCCTGAGTTAATTTCTATTATTTTTATTTTATAGATAAAGCAACTGAGAAACAAAGAGATTGTATTCTTTTCAGTGTCACATAGACACTAAATATTGAGTCTGGTTTCTTTGACTTCATAGTTACAACCTCACTGGCTGTATTATCTTGTGTCCCAGACCTTAAGTATTATCTAATACATCCATTCTTCTGATATTGAATTCTTTAACATCCACACTAATAGTTTTACAGACTATACTTGAATTTCCCCCAAATGAGGAAATCCTCTCTAATAACCTACTCTAAGTTCAGGTAGACAGCATTTCTTCATATTGAGCCAATATCTCTCTCCTTGAAACATCAACTTAATTTCAGCTCTACCATCCATAAGAAAATGTCTGATTTCTTTTCCACTTAATACATTTTCAGATATCTGGTAAATAATTGGAAGTTAACTACCATTGCCCAAGAATATTCTCTTCTCTGGGCTAATATTTCCATTCCTTCAGATGAAACTCACGGAAAATTATTGTGAGTTTCCATATCCAAGAATTGTTCCCTTTTGAATATAGTCTAATTTGTCTGTTTCTCAGATCCTCTGAACTGAATATAACACACCAAGCTTGTTCAAACAAGCTCCCGGAGCAGGACAATCACTTTCCTCACTCAAACCTTTATAGGTCTATTACCACATTCAAAGGTGCATTAGCTTTCTCAGCAGCCAAATCATACTGCTGGTTTTTATTGAAATGAAATTCATAAATCTTTGTTACACCGTCACCAATAAGTCAGGCTTTCCTTAGCTGATAGGAATGCAGGGGTGTGTGTGTGTATGTGAGAGAGAGAGAGAGAGAGAGAGGGAGAGAAGACAAAAGAGAAGGGATGGGAAGGGAACCGAAGGAATAGGCAAGGAATTGAAGGGAAGGGCAGGGACACCCAAGTGTTAAGTTCCAAATTTATATCAATTAAGTTTCATGTTGTTAGATTTGACCCTTCTTCGCACATGTTGGAGCTTTTTTTGGTGTGTGGATCTTAACTCTTAACTCCATCATACATGGAATTTCTCAACTCGCAAAATCATGCTCAAATGCAAATTTGAGAAGTAACTTTTTAATATCATCATCTAAGTCTCTGACCAAAAAGATTAACTAGACAAGACAAAGCCTTTTGGTTTGCCTCTAGAAACCATCCTCTAGGTTAGCATAAAAACTTCAGTCCTACTTTTTTGGACATATAATTAATAATGTATATAAGTACAAGGGTATGTAGCCCAGAATTCTTCACCCTAGCTGGGTTTGGTAAACTTTATGCATTAAAGATAAGTGGAAGACAAGAGGAAAATGGTAGTTTCTTTCAGGGAAATGCTCTCTGCCAACACAACTGATTTATGTGGCAGACAAGTTTTCAAGGCAGGACAGTTGAGCAGCCCTCCTGCAGGTTCCTAGAAAAGCAGGTTTTCCCTCTTTGAAGTTGAACTGAAAACAAACTTGGACCATCAGGGCAGGTTTTCTTTGTTTTTCATTAGTTTTAGAAACAAAATAATAATATTTCTCCTCCCTCTGCCCCTCACACACTTTACAAAATACATGTCAAGAATGAGAATTATAAGCAAAATGTGTTTTCAATATATTCTAAATTAAAAGAAATTCTGATTTGTTAGTATGGTATGACCAAGAAGCTATTGAACGAGGCAGAGAACTAGTTGGGGAAACAAGTTGTTGTCTTACAAAACTATCCAACAAGCAGTTATCTAAGATGTTGGAGAAAAGTCACAGGATTTTGAAGTAGATTAGTTAAAAGTGTTACTTATCTATGCCCATCTCATGCCTCAATACTTCCTATAGTAAGGAAAAACAAGTCTCCCAGTCCACAAAAAGCCAGAGATGACAGTTGGTATTCAACCCGTGTATTTTGTTGTTGCTGTTGTTTAATCACTAAGTTGTGTCTGACTCTTTTGTGACCCCATGAACTGTAGCCCACCAGGCTCCTCTGTCCATGGGATTTCCCAGGCAAGAATACAGGATTGGGTTGCCATTTTCTGCTTCAGGGAATCTTCTGGACCAGGGATAGAACCTTGGTCCTGTATCACAGGTGGGTTCTTAACCACTGAGCCACCAGGCAAGCCACGTATTTGGTCTACTGTGTTTTTGCCTGTGTAGTTAGAGAAGGGAAAAAAGTGTCTGAAAGAATTCAGGAAGAGTTACCATACAAATACAGGTAGTAATGTTATCAACTTGACATTTTTATTCTCCAGTGTATAATTTTCATGATCTATAATATTTTTTATTTTATATATTTTGGTAAACATATTTTAGTATATTTTGGTAAGAGATCTAATTGCTAAGTGTGCAATATAGTATTGTTGATCTTATCAATTGTTGATCATATCAATTATATGATTGATAGGTACCTTGTTGTTTGACAGATGTCTAGAACTTACTCATCTCCCTTAAATGAAACTTTATACCTGTTGATTAGTAACCCCTCTTTTCTTCCTCCCGTCATCCTCTGGCAACCACCATTCCACACTGACTCTATGAATTCGACTATTTCAGATGCCTCATATGAGCTGATTCATACAGTATTTATCTTTTTATGACAGGCTTATTTCACATAGCATAATGTCCTCAAGGTTTGCCCATGTCGTCCCACATTGCAGAATTTCCTTCTTCTTAAAGGTTGAAAGATAATCTATTGTATATAATTTTAATTTATTTTAAAAAGACTTTTATTCTTAGCCCATGATCCTTCCCTAGAACTTACTCCTGTGGCACCATCCCGGGAATCAGGCTTTTGTCCTTGTATGTATGTTTGTGTGTCTGCTATTCCTCATACTTCCTCAATCCTCATTCTATTTCTTCATCTTTTGCTTTTTATCTGTTTAGTTTTATCAACTTTTCATTTTTTCCATGTTTAAATTTTTTTTGCTTTAAAAAAAAAAAAAAACTTCCCTCCACTATCTCTTCCCACATTTAAGTTATTTCCCAACCCTTCTTCCTATCTAGATCTTTAGACAACTTTCTCCTCCCTTCTGCATCACCTCCAAGGCACTGTAGATTCCGGGCTCTCATGTTCATTGTTTCTGATACAATCACTGAATTTTGTTCATTCTTTCATCTTCAGTCATTGGTCTTTGGTTGAAAATGTCTTTTATTCTTCTTAGTTTATGCAGTTCACTTATTCTGAGAATAACTAGCCTCCAAAGAACAAAATAAGTGAGTTTATTCTTAGATAAAAGGTTAGGATTTGACATTCAGTGTACTGGAAACTTTGACAAAGCTATAAAAAATATGCCACTAACTAGGGCTGCCAGATTACACACATATATATATATATGTATTTTTATATATATATATGTATTTTTTCCTCCTAGATGTGTGTGTATGTATGTACACATATATACATATAAATTTGATTTTCAGTTTCAAATAAACAATAAATGATAGTTTTAGTACACTTGTTATTTTAATTGCTAAGTTGTGTCCAACTCTTTTGTGACCCCATAGACTGTAGCCCACCAAGGTCTTCTGTCCGTGGGATTTCCCAGGCGAGAGTACTGAAGTGGACTGTCATTTCCTTCTCCTTAGCACAGCTGCTGCTGCTGCTGCTGCTGCTGCTAAGTTGCTTCAGTCGTGTCCGACTCTGCGAGACCCCGTAGACGGCAGCCCACCAGGCTCCCCCGTCCCTGGGATTCTCCAGGCAAGAACACTGGAGTGGGCTGCCATTTCCATCTCCAATGCATGCAAGTGAAAAGGGAAAGTGAAGTTGCTCAGTCGTGTTCGACTCTTAGCGACCCCATGGATTTCAGCCCACCAGGCTCCTCCATCCATGGGATTTTCCAGGCAAGAGTACTGGAGTGGGGTGCCATTGCCTTCTCCGTTAGCACAGCTAAGATCCATCAATATTTTTATTGTTTACCTGAAATTCAAATTTAACTGCTTTTCCTACATTTTTGCCTGGCAAGCCTACCACTACTATATTTAGTTATATTATCAGCTAATAAACAAATACTAGATTTAAACTGTGTGTCTAAATAGGATAATAAGCAATGTGAAAGATCATATGTGTACAAAACCAATCCCCGTCCTCAGAAAGTTTAGTAGAGAGTTAAGAAGTTAAAAAATATAATGAACAATTAGAAAACAATGAAAAATAGCAGATAATTAATTGTTTAAGTGGTTCCAGTGATAATCTAGCACAAACTCAGGTGTCGATCTGAACAGAACAGCTCAGAAATTATTCCTGGAGTAGAGAAGGAGGTGATTTCTGGTGGCCTTGGCCTGCTGTGGCTTGAAGCAGGGTTTCAGTTCCCAGCCAGAGACTGAGGTTGGGCGGCAGCAGTGAGAGCACTGAACCCTAACAACTAGACCACGAGGGACTAGTGGCCAGCGACAAGGCCCTGGTCCATTGGCTATTTAGAAATAGATTTCCACAGAGGGACGGAAGTGACAGAAGAAAAGTGTTTTAATAAACATCCCTCCTAATGGAAAAAAAAGTACGCGTGGACATATGAGGTGGTCTCAGAAAGACAATCGTGTCCTCATGGTGGTTTGAATCACTTTTAGGGGCATTTCTTCTGGGTTTTCTTTGGCCAGTCATCTTGCCTTGCCTGGTTCCAAGTCCGTATTTGGTGTATCTCAGGATCCTCCCACATGTGCACACAGCTCTTAGCAAAGATGCATTCTGGCAAAGGGGCCAGTGTATAGGTTGACGTCACTTACTATGAGGTGACGTCCCCCTCTGTTTTGATCTCCAAGGAGCCTTGTGTAGTTAGGGAGGTCTCCTTGACTTCAAAAATGAGGAATATGTGGTCTCTATCTCTTATCTGGGCTGGGCTCAGCTCCTCTCTTGCTCCTACTGTTTTGGAGTATGTGTCCACAGAGGAGAAACCAGCTGTTCACCCTGGGGCCCATCTCGCTCCTGCCTCAGATATGATCTGCTTTTAGGGGACAGAGTGCACTCATCAAGCAAACTAGAGGAACAAAGCGTTCCCAGATTGTTGCCATGTTTTCCTGCCCATGCCTTCTAATATTATTCCTTTCTCCAGAAACAATCTTACCTGGACTATAAGGCCTTGTTCACGCCACCTACCTCTTAAAGACCTTTCCTTCTTTAAACCTGCTACAGCGCTTTCTATCTTCACTGTCATTCATCATACTGTGCATTGTTCTTCTGGCTAATTTTCAATGTATCTTTCAAGGGTGATCTGCTTTTTGGAAAAAGAATGCTGCATCTGCCCAGAGTAAGTATTCTAGATATTTTGATGGAATGAGTGAATGAATCCTGAAACTATTTCCAACTCTTAAATGATTATCCACAATGGCCACCCTCGCCACATCTGGACTTCTTAAAGGCAAAGTCGGACCTTTTATCTTCTGGGCACCCATAGCTCCCAACATCTTTAATACATGCACAATATGCTATTGCATTGTAAATGGATACATATTAATTAAGTCCTTCTACTGGTCCTGTTGCTCTTTGTAACCACACTGACTTTATAGTGAGCTTAAGAAAAGACTTTCTAAAGAAAAAAATGAATCATTCTCTGTTTTACAATGTTTGTTCTTACATTGATTAAAGTAAATCATGTAACATAAATTAAAAATAACCATCTATAATATATATAGAAGATCTTATTTATAGTGGAATAAATTATAGGTGGCATATATTTCATTGTGAGAACAGGCCAAATCCAGTTTAAATGGATATAATTTGACTTCTCACTTATTATAAAATCTTCCTTTGTGATGTGACCTCACTGTAATTTGTTTTAATGTGTATTGTAGATTAATCTATTGCTTACTGTTCAATTAAGCAATACAATTGCAACTGTATTATTATGGTCATATATTTATAAGAACACAATGGTTATTTATAGGGCTTTAGGTCTATTTGGAATTATTGTTTGTAAATATTTGTTCTTGTCTATAGCTAAAATTTTTCCATGATGTTGTAAGTCCTTCTACAAGCCTTTGTTAGCTATATTTGGAAGATCTCCAGGCAGCACAAATTACTAAGAAACAATACAGAACTTCAAAAGCATGTTTATTTGCACTATAATGTGGAACTCACTATCACACATAGGTATTTTGAGGCCTTTACTCTCATTCATACAATAGGCGATTTTCCTGTAAAAAGTAATAATAATTCACTATAATTTTCTTCTTTTGCCTCCAAAGACTTTTTAAAATATATACCCTCCTAGGGAGTCAAACACAAGGAGAAAAACCCAGTCAAGTATAATTAATTCCTTGGGCAGTACAGTGACACTCAGCTAGACCTGCAGATTAGAATATGGGGATTTTTTTTTAAAAAATGCAGAGATCCCATCCCTGAACCCGCTGAATCAGCATTCCTACAGGGTTAGGGGGGAGCTCTTGGCATGAATATTTTCAAAAGTTGTATGATAACTATGGTATTCACCCACCATTTGAAACCACCACTGCATCTATTATTCAAGGGGAATAATCTCCAGGAACTAGAAATACGCTTATTTTGGAAAATGATTAGGATTACAAAAAATATGGTTGATGTAATATACTTGCTTTTCACAAATTATATCTCTTCTTTGAATTGAACTAATTATTCTGCATTTTGATTAGGCTTTTTCTTATTCACACAAATAACTAGACAACTGACCTAATAGCACAGTTAATTATAATTATGATATCTCATCAGTTTGGCAACTAGTTATTTCTAACCAATTATTTTGACTATCTTTTAACAACCGAATATGATTGGCTATTCTGCCAATTCAAGCTATTTTTCAGTAGATTTAAAGAAAAAAAATTCTTGTCTTATTGACTTGGAATTTATTAAAAGAAAATTGTTACCACGATAAACAGTGACCATTATATAGTTATATGTGAAAAACCAGTTCTGTATATATGTTATTGATCTTTAAGTATTCTGAAACCTGTATCACTATCCAGCCATGTTATATCATGTCTAATTCATGTATCTATGATGTCCAATAAAAACTTTTATAAATTTATTTAGCTATTTAATTATTTCTTAAATGCATCCTTAAAACTAAAGAGGTGATTTGCTTCCTTGCTAAACCAAACAGACAACAATCCAATTACCAAGTCTAATAAATTGAAATTAATCACATGAAAAAGTACACAGCACTTTTTGGAATGGTCACAGAAAACATTATGTAAAATTTTCTTCTCTCAACTGAAACACATTTACTCATCCTTACAACCACAGATTTTGCAAAATTTTAGGATGGACAAAAACAGTAACTATTTCTGATCTTTGTGTCACAAATGTTTTTGAAGGAACTTTCGTTGGTATTTTTGGCATCCGTTGTGTTGTATTATTTAATTAACCTGGTTTCAAAAGAAATAAGGTCATTGTGTGCATTTAAATCTCATTGGGATAATTCCACATACTTTTAGGATGGAAGAACATTACCCCCTCTAGTGGATAAAGGCAAAACTCATGGTCCTGGGTTGAAAAAGACGGTTTCCTTAAACTGTCATAATTTAATAGATTGATGGGTTAATTCCCCTAGTCATCCTTCATTTCAAGCACATTGTCTTGGAAAATGTGCTATGTCACACATATTCTTATATGAAGATGTGTAACAGTATTTGGAATTTAACACAGGGCAATAAAGGAAATGTAGTTCATGCCAGGCATCCTGTTTCATGTTAAAAAAATGGATTTTGCAGGAGTCATCCTACGGTGTTTACTTCTACTGAGCAAAGCACCATGAAAACACTTTCTTTATAATTAAAGAACAGGAAAATTACAGTAGAAATCAAACTCAACTTTTTAAAAAGTTTTTTTTTTAATTTATTTCTTTTAAATTGAAGGATAATTGCTGTACAATGCTGTGTTGTGTGTGCTCAGTCACTTCAGTCACGTTCGATTCTTTGTGACCCTATGGACCTCAGCCCTCCAGGCTCCTCTTGCCACTGGGATTCTCCAGGCAAGAATACTGGAGTGGGTAGCCATGGCCTTCTCCAGAGGATCTTCCCAGCCCAGGATTCAAATTGTCTCCTGCACTGCAGGCAGGTTCTTTGCCGCTGAGCCACTGGGGAAGCCCACAGTTTTGTGCCGGCTTCTGCCATAACATCAACATGAATCACCCATAAGTATACATATGTCCCCTCCTTCTTGAACCTTTGGCCCACCTCCCATCCCATCCCACCCCCTAGGTTGTCACAGAGCACTAGTAAACTCATAGTTTTTAACCATGAAGTTTTCATCATTAGGTATACCTAAAGTACATTTAAAAAAATTAAGTTGAATGGGCCAGCCGTTTGAGTCTAGCATTTTTGTTTATACAAAAAGTTGTCCAGAATTTATCATTTTAATTTTCTACAAAAGAAACACTTGTGTTTCTAGAGTCGAGTAGCATGAGGAAAAGTGTTAGTTGTTCAGTCGTGTCCAGCTCTTTGCACCCCTGTGGGCTGTTATCCCTCCAGGCTGTCTGTCCATGGAATTGTCCAGGCAAGAATACTGGAGTGGATTGCCATTTCCTTCTCCAGGAGATCTTCCCGACCCAGGGATCAAACTTGGGTCTCCTGAATTGCAGGCGGATTTTTTACCATCTGAGCCAACCAGGCAAGCCCAAAGTAGATTGTGCACATAGTACACACAAATCTGGGAGCTGGTTTATTTCCTTAAATTCATCTACCAGCAAATGGTCCATTAATCCTGCTCAGATACGGAGATTCAAGGTCATTCAACTTACTGTGGTAGTTGGCTTTAACTTTAGATGAACAGAATAAACAAATTCCTGCTCAAGCATTGACCAATTTTTACTTCTCTAAATCATCAAAGGCACATTTCAAAGGTAGAGTGTGACAAATGACCATCATTATCTTGTATTTAACACTAAGGAAGTGAAGTTATCCTCAGTTGACTCATCACCAACAGAACTTTTATTTATTTATTTTTTATTAGAGTTTAGTTGCTTTACAAGGCTGTCTTAGTTTCTTCTGTACAGCAAAGTGAATCAGCCATATGTATACGTATATCCCCTCTTTTTTAGATTTCTTTCCCATTTAGATCACCACAAAGCACTCAGTAGGTTCCCTGTGCTATACAGTATTCTCATTAGTTATCTATTTTATACCTAATAGTATATATATATGTCAATCTTAATCTCCCAATTCATCCCAACCCCACCATTCCTCTTGGTGTCCATATGTTTGTTCTCTACATCTGTGTCTCTGTTTCTGTTTTGCCAATAGGTTCGTCTGTACCATTTTTCTAGATTCCACATATATGCATTAATATATGATACTTGCTTTTCTCTCTCTGACTTAGTTCACTCTGTAGACGATCTCTAGGTCTATCTGCTGCTGCTGCTGCTAAGTCACTTCAGTCGACATCTCTGTAAATGGCATAGCTTCATTACTTACTATAGATTATTTAAAAATACACTGCAGATAGTTTTGAATTAATCTTAATATTTTCCCTTCATTAGGTCATATTTGATTAGCTTACTTAAATACATTTGAAATATTTTCAAATAGGAAAAATCTTAGTTATACTTATGTATAACAGCCTGAGGCAGCCCACATAAGAGAGGCTTATCTCTTTTCCTTGGTAATCCCCCCATAGCCTCTCTAATGTCAGGTATGTGGCTGCCAACTAATAGGAAAAAATAGAGGAAAGAAAATTTTAAGCTCCTCTAATGGAAAAGCAAAAATCATCAATCAACTATCACATAAGCTGTGTTTCAAAATAAACTTGAAAATATTTACAAAGCAATTACTCACTCTAGTTAATTATCATGAGAGGATATACTCTAAAGAAATGCATAAAAATAATTTATACCTTAAAATAGCTTAAAACGTAGTTGGAAAAAATTGACTACATAAAATGGAAGATTTAATAAGAGGTCACAAACAGATAAAAATACACATTTTCCTAATAGTTTCTCAGCTTTTAAAGTATTTGCACACAAATTATTGCCAGAGTTTCCTTATCTATAAAATCAAAATAAGACCTACCTATATCACCGAGTCATTGGAAGGTTTTAATAAGATAGCAGTTTATTGAAACTAGCAAAATGTTTGACATATAATGAACCAATAAAATATTAGTTTCTTTGATCCTCAGAAAGACCCTACAAGTTTGGGAGGTTAGATATTTTAAATTTCATTTATAAAGTTTAAAAAAAATTGATTTACATTTGACAATCAGATTCAGAGACATTCCAAGAATGGCTGAGTGTGGCATAAAGCCTAAATCTGTAGTCCTCTCTGTCTCCGTCTCTCAATGTGTGTGTGTGTGTGTGTGTGAGAAACCATTATGAGTAAAATATGAAAGTAGAAAAAGAAAAGTGGTTAAGGAGTGGTGAGTAAACCATTTGGACTGAAATAGAAGTGTTAAAATAAGTGGTTATACATAAGATGGTAAAGATACATTGAAGACAAATTTAATACCAAGCTAAGGGGTTCAGGGGCTTTCCTGGTAGCTCAGACGGTAAAGCGTCTGCCTACAATGCAGGAGACCCGGGTTCGATCCCTGGGTCGGAAAGATCCCCTGGAGAAGGAAATGGCAACCCACTCCAGTATTCTTGCCTGGAAAATCCCATGGACGGAGGAGCATGGTAGGTTACAGTCCATGGGGTCGCAAAGAGTAGGACACGACTGAGCAACTTCACTTCACTTTAAGGGGTTCAGATTTTATCTGAAGCACAGCATGGTAAAGGGTCCGCTATAGCAAAATTTGAGGTATTTACAACAAACAAATGCCTCAAGCTAAATTTTATCAGTGTTTACATTGGGTTTCCCTGGTGACTCAGACAGTAAAGAATCTACCTGCGATGCAGGAGACCTGAGTTCAATCCCTGGGTTGGGAAGAACCCCTGAAGAAGAAAAAGGCTGTCCACTCTAGTATTCTTGCCTGGAAAATTCCATGGACATAGGAGCCTGGTGGGCTACAGTCCATGGTGTCACAAAGAGTCAGACACAAATGAATGACTAACACTATCACTTTTCACATTGCACTGAAAGCAGGAATAATCTGATCGAAATGATGTTACAGTGGCAGTTTTCAGGGTGGATAGAAGGGATAGAAATGCTGAAGGCAGGGAGCTGAGTTAAGTTGCTGATACATTAGCTCATACAGAAAGAACATAAAGAAGAAGGAAGGGACTCTAAAGGGAGAATGAAAAGAACAGGACTGAAATGGAGTATGGGAGGTGGGAAAGAGGACTGGAATGTGTAATCCAAGGTGATTTTGTGGTTTCAGTCTTATGTCTGGCCCTATTTACAAAAACAGGGGAGTTGGCTTGATCAGGAAGCTGAAATTTTCCATTTTAGATGTGCTGAACATATGCATCTTAATATGTTAAACAGCTTCTTTGAGAGACTAATTGGATTCTGCCACTAAAGCATTTACAGTATAATATTTTTTAAATGCTAAGGAAAACTTGTTCTCAACCAATGAAATCGTGGACTCTAGGGAATCCTGCATTTCCGAAGTCAACTTCCCTTTTTCAAGACAGCTTTTTGCATGCTTCAAGGGTTGTGGTTGAAGTTGGACACCTGTGGGCACCACCAGAGCTAGCTTTAGGCAAAACCATGAAGCAGCAGAGTAAACTTGGTGAATCTCTTTTTCCTTTTCCATGCCTCTCTCCCTACCTTGGGTACTCTCATCAGCTCAGTTGTCTGACTTCAAATGGGAATGAGCTCTGGGTCAAGATTTCTATCACCTAGGAGAGTGCTTGGCCCATTAGAAGGCTCTCTAAAAGCTGTAGCAATCAGTGAGATGAGTGAAAGAAAGAAAAAAGTAATGAATGAATAAAATACCTGACAAATGTATTCATTCTAAGATTTGGGGATTTGATCTGGGGCTATCTCCTCAAATTATTTCTATTGAAGTGTAGCCATCCAGAGAAGCATTTATGTTCTCCAATGGGAGGAGTTATTGCTGATAGATTTCAGACAGCAGAAGAGACTAAATTTTGAGAGCAAGGGCTACCACTTACCACAGTAAATCACACAGTCATTATTTACGCACAGTAAATAAAAACAGTCATTCACTCATAAAATTGGTTCCTTTGGACAGTGGTTCTCATTTTGGTTGTCATCCACTTTTTAACAACTGTTGGTGAAATGAAATCATATTAAATGTAAAGAAAATTCTGTATTACAGGTAGGATTCATTCAGTATCACTATCTAGTCCTAAAATACAACTCTCCTCTCAATAGTTCTTACAGTAGGCAACCTGAGCTTCAGGCTGAATGTTCATGTCGGTTTTGTCCTGTCTACAGTGTATGCCAGGAGGCTCCCCTTGTCAGAGCTGCCAACCTGCATGAATATGATGATTTAATTTGGGCTTCGGTTGATTTAGTCATTGACAAGAAAGCCTTGACTAAACATGGAGCCAAATTTCAAGTGTGCACTGTACATAAAAATAAATTATAATATTCATGCTCAATGATTTTTATTGCTTTCATATAAATATTTGAGTAATGTTTCTTACAATCAGTGATGGATAAATACATAATAAATATTTGAAAATACAGTCTAATGAATAGCTAGCTATTTCCATATTCTCTGAGTCCCTCTAATTTTGATTTTGTGGCTGGAAGTCCAGAGAAAGTCTCAGTTTCCAACTCTTCTAAACAACGGCTTTCCTCAGACTTTTTGGTGCTTCCACTCACAGCTGTGCATTTGGCTGAGAACTGGAAGCACTGTTGAGAGAGGAGACGGAAAGAGCTTGAACCAAGTAGTCTGACTCACTGAAGAATTAGAATGAAATTTTGCTGTGAGGTATGTCAGATTGCAATAAAATTCCCTGGATGACTATCTGGTTCTTATTACTCATATTCTTGATTAAGTTCATATACTTAAAATAATCTATTCATGTAGTATTAGTATCCAAACATACACAAGTTCAGATTTTCTAGTCTGAAAAAGTAAGTCCAAAAATGTGAATAATAAAGTAACATGTGAGGCTTATAACTCACAAAGTTATGTATCAGTTCAGTTCAGTTCAGTCACTCAGTTGTGTCCGACTCTTTGCGACCCCACGAATTGCAGCAGGCCTCCCTGTCCATCACCAACTCCCAGAGTTCACTCAAACTCACGTCCATCGAGTAAGTGATGCCATCCAGCCATCTCATCCTCTGTCGTCCCCTTCTCCTCCTGCCCCCAACCCCTCCCAGCATCAGAGTCTTTTCCAATGAGTTAACTCTTCGCATGAGATGGCCAAAGTACTGCAGTTTCAGCTTTAGCATCAGTCTTTCCAAAGAACACTCAGGGCTGATCTCCTTCAGAATGGACTGGTTGGATCTCCTTGCAGTCCAAGGGACTCTCAAGGGTCTTCTCCAACACCACAGTTCAAAAGTATCAATTCTTCGGTGCTCCGCTTTCTTCACAGTCCAACTCTCATATCCATATATGACCACTGGAAAAAGTTATGTATAGTGCTGTTTATTTATATTTGTTTAATAGAAGTGGATAAATGCAATTTTTGTATTTTCAAGTATACAAAATATTACCTAATGAAGTCACAGTGATACATATTAGAATACAATTTCTCAGTACATTTTGGATAACCTTTAAAATGCATATAGTTTTACTTAATTTATGAATTTTTTAAGATCTTGGACCTATAATTCTCCCTATGTCAATCTTGAAGAAGTAACTGACTTTAATGTGACTTGCTGAAAATGGTATAATGAATTTTAGAAAATATAGAAGTAAATTAATGGAGCTTGAAGTTTATCATCTTGGTTTACAAGGAAACTAAGACCCAGAGTTTGTATACCCCAACAAATATGTAGAGAGAGACTCCAAAACCACTAGCTGGATTTCTCTGTTTAAAGATAATATTAACATTTTATTTATGTGTTCATTCTTTCAAAACTATAGCAAGCTGTGTAGCTCTTAATGGAATCAAATACTCAATAGAACATATTTAATCTCTGTTAACATGAGACTAACCTATTAAAAAGTTCAATGTTTAAATGCTGTTCATAATGACACCTCTTGGAGATCATCAGAGTCAGCAATCCAATGTGCAATCCTGTTTTCTTACAGAAACAGCAGAAGGTCTTTTTTTATGTTAAAATATACTGATCAGTTCAGTTCAGTCACTCAGTTGTGTCTGATTCTTTGCAACTCCATGGACCGCAGCACGCCAGGCCTCCCTGTCCATCACCAACTCTTGCAGTCTACCCAAACTCATGTCCATTGACTCGGTGATGCCATCTAACCATCTCATCCTCTGTCACCCCTTTCTCCTCCTGCCTTCAATCTTTCCCAACATCAGGGTCTTTTCAAATGAGTCAGCTCTTTGCATCAGGTGGCCAAAATACCGTAGTTTCAGCTTCAACATCAGTCCTTCCAATGAACACCCAGGACTGATCTCCTTTAGGATGGACTGGTTGGATCTCCTTGCAGTCCAAGAGACTCTCAAGAGTCTTCTCCAACACCACAGTTCAAAAGTATCAATTCTTCTGCGCTCAGCCTTCTTTATAGTCCAACTCTCACATCCATACATGACTATTGGAAAAACCATAGCCTTGACTAGACGGACCTTTGTTGACAAAGTAATGTCTCTGCTTTTTAATATGCTGTCTAGGGTGGTCATAACTTTCCTTCCAAGGAGTAAGTGTCTTTTAATTTCATGGCTGCAATCACCATCTGCAGTGATTTTTATTGATCAAGCCCCTTACTAAAATTAGAAGAAAAAAAAAAGATAAATAGGTGTACAAGTAAAGGCAAAGAAGAATATTTAAAGAGAAAATTCAGGTGTCTGCATTACAAATTAATAAAAGAGAGCCTGAAATGTCTTGCAGTTTTATGGCTAGTTATGTGTGAGAAATATAAAACATATATATGGAAAGTAAAAAAAAAAAAGTAGGGAGAAATAAAAATATAAGGAAAGTTAGAGACCTAGTGACTGGGGGGGGAGTGACCTCGAGAAAAGATAGAGTGACCAACACACATTAACAAACTTTCAGAGCATAATATTCTTATTGAATTGTTTTAGATATAAAGACTCAAAAACCACACTGCAATTACATAACCTTGAACATAAACACACAGATTTCACCTAAAGTATTTCTCCACCCAGATGAACTAGCTCAGAAAAAACTGGAGACTAGAAATAGCTCATAGAACTGAAGTTCCCTATCACTCTTACCATTATAAAATGTGATGGTCCAACCTTCACTAGAAGTTGGAAACTAAGGTTATACAAACTTGAAAGCACTGGTCTCTCAAGCAAAAGGACTTCTTAGTGCTGTCCCTTTGAAGCAGAATGATTTTGTGTTGTATATCTATGTGTACCATTGGTTCCTCAACCCCTTGGTTCTCTTCTCTGTGACTACTGAACTTATTAGGGTACTGCAGGTGACAGGGTGGTAAAGAACCTGCCTACCAATGCAGGAGATGCAAGAGATGTGGGTTCGATCCCTGGGTCAGGAAAATCCCCTGGAGGAGGAAACAGCAACCCTCTAGTATTCTTGCCTGGAAAATTCCATGGACAGAGAAGCTTGGCAGGCTACAGTCCATGGAGCTGCAGAGTTGGACATAACTGAGAACGCTTGCATGTGTGCATTTGTTACAGGCCCATCAGAAAACACAGGATTTGCTTAGCATCCAGGCAGAGTTTAAGCAGGACTGCCAGACATCAGCACATATCATTGCTATGATACTTCTGATTAAAAGTGTGATGATGCCATTGAAGTTAATCCAAAAATCAGCCACGAAAACACTGTCAAAAGGTTGACACATTGACATTTCTATTTAAAAAAATCTAGGAGGACTGTACCTTCAATAGTCTTCAGAATTATTTTAATTAGTTTTGCCTACTTCCTAATTTGCTGGCTGCCTATTTATTTATTATAGCAGATATTTTTAACCTGGAATCTATTTAAAGCAACAAGATCGGCAAAGAGTGGAAAATCATTACCGGAACGTTTGGTTGTTAAAAAAAAAAAAGATTTGCATCTTCTTTTTTCTTTAAGGCATAGTGCTAACAACTTTTTAGAAATTCTAATAATGTCACTGACCAACTCAGGGTTGATGGAGTATGGTAACCATTTCATGGATTAAAAAAGGAATCTCACATGTTTTCCTATGGGACTTCATGTCCACTTAAAAAAACAAAATAGAAAAATACATCTCAAGTGAGCATGGTATTGAGAGGAACCATTTCTCATTTCTAAAAGTTAAACTGAAAAGATATAGTGACTAAACCAGTCACTCAGTCCAGGTTCAATGCACGATACTGGATGCTTGGGGCTGGTGCACTGGGACAACCCAGAGGGTTGGTATGGGGAGGGAGGAGGGAGGAGGGTTCGGGATGGGGAGCACACGTATACCTGTGATGGATTCATTTTGATATTTGGCAAAACTAATACAATTATGTAAAGTTTAAAAATAAAATAAAATTTTAAAAAAATAAATAAATAAACCAGTCACTCATTTTGGGTGTGTCTGCTCTGACAAGTGCTTTTCCAAATGATAGTCTAGCATTTTCTACCCTTCTGCTCAATGGTTTCTGTGAGTGTTGGTGTTTTTATGATGTACTTTAAGGGGACAATGTATTACAATTGATATTTTAATTTTTCTTAATATTTAAGCATTTAACTTTTCAAGCATTGATCTGCTCTAAATTCACAATCATTCATCATCATATGTGGTAGATTATATTATTCTTCTGAACTGTAGCTGCCAAGTATCATAAATCCACGCCTTCCCCCTTGTGACTTCCCATGTCCAGGGCTGTTAGCATAACTGACACCATCTTGGCCTCTTAACACTTTTCCTGTCCTTCCCATCTAGGACTGTACTGTGCAATCATTTCTCTGTCATCAGGCACTTTGCAGTTAATAGATATTGTTTGATAATCATTAGGACTAGCTACCCTCTATGCTCTGCTAGTCCCCAAACAATGATGAAACTTTTCATTGACTAATTCCTGGTGGCTGTGAGACAAGTTATCCATTTATAAATCTTGACTTAGGAATGCACATCCTGCTTCCAAGTACTTTCCCCATTCCCTAGGTTAACTATAAAATTGTCCCAACTGTCTGCCCATCAGTGGTGCAGAATGTGGCTATGAACCACTGTTTGCTTGATCTTGATGCCATCCTGCATAACATCGGTACCCTATTATACACTGGTCCAAGAGTCTCTTGATGAAGACGAAAGAGGAGAGGGGAAAAGCTTGTTTAAAACTCAACATTTAAAAAACAAAAATCGTGGCATCCATGCCCATCACTTTATGGCAAATAGATGGGGAAAAAGTGGAAACAGTGGTCAGATTTCATTTTCTTGGGTTCCAAAATCACTGAAGATGGTGACTGCAACCATGAAAGTAAAAGATGTTGCTCCTTGGAAGAAAAGCTATGACAGACCTAGACAGCATATTAAAAAGCAGAGACATCAATTTGCTCATAAAGGTCTGTATAGTCAAAGCTATGGTTTTTCCAGTAGTCATATATGGATGTGAGAGTTGGACCATAAAGAAGGCTGAGCACTGAAGAATCTATGCCTTTGAACTGTGGTGCTAGAGAAGACTCTTGAGAGTCCCTTGGACAGCAAGATGAAATCAGTCAATCCTAAAGGAAAATAACTCTGAATATTCATTGGAAGGATTGATGCTCAAGCTAAAGCTCCAATACTTTGGCAACTTGATGCAAATAGCCAACTCACTGGAAAAGACCCTGATGCTGGGAAAGATTGAGGGCAAGAGAAGGGAGTGACAGAGGATGAGATGGTTGGATGACATCATGGACTCAATGGACATGAGTTTGAGCACACTTTGGGAGATGGTGAAAGACAGGGAACGCTGACATGCTGCAGTCCAGGGGGTTGCAAAGAGTCAGACAGGACTGAGTGACTAAACAACAGCAATTGTTTATATGGAGCTTTCTGCCTCTTTTCTCAGTATCAAGACACCCTTTTAGTTTGGTGGGTAGTTTTTGTTCACTCTGTCCAACACCAAGCCTCTTTTGGCAGCATACATTATCCCGTCTCATTTTTGGCTAAGTGATTGTTTTGTCCAATGTAATGTGAATGGACATGAGTATGCCACATCTGAGCAGAAACTATAAATGCATTTGGATGAATAAGTTTGGCCTCTTGTCTTCCTGTTTCTGCCATGAGAACAGCATTTCCAGCAAAGGACAGCATCTTTAGCTGTGGTCCTCTAGCCTGAGATGGGACGGTGCATAAAGCAGAGCTGAACAGACCTGAGAAGTGTATAAACAAGCCACAACCAACTGACAGACTCCTGAACCTAATATAATATTCATTGTTCAAGGCCACTGAGATTTAAGGATATTTGTCACCCCAGAAAACATTTAAAGTTAAATGGACCATATCATTAAAAATAAAAGAACTAGTGATTCAAGTTCAGTTCAGTCGCTTAGTTGTGTCCAAATCTTTGCAACCCCATGAGACACAGCACCCCAGTCCTCCCTGTCCATTACCAACTCCCGGAGTCCACCCAAACTCATGTTCATTGAGTCAGTGATGCCATCTAACCATCTCATCCTCTGTCACCCCTTTCTCCTCCTGCCCTCAATCTTTCCCAGCATCAGGGTCTTTTCAAATGAGTCAGTTCTTCACATCAGGTGGCCAAAGTATTGGAGTTTCAGCTTCAACATCAGTCCTTCCAATGAACACCCAGGACTGATCTCCTTTAGAATGGACTGGTTGGACCTCCTTGCAGTCCAAGGGACTCTCAAGAGTCTTCTCCAAGACCACAGTTCAAAAGCATCAATTCTTCGGTGCTCAGCTTTCTTTAAAGTGCAACTCTCTCATCCATACATGACCACTGGAAAAACCATAGCCTTGACTAGACGGACCTTTGTTGACAAAGTAATGTCTCTGCTTTTTAATATGCTGTCTAGGTTGGTCATAACTTTCCTTCCAAGGAGTAAGCGTCTTTTAATATCATGGCTGCAGTCACCATCTGCAGTGATTTTGTAGCCCCCAAAAATAAAGTCAGCCACTGTTTCCACTGTTTCCCCATCTATTTGCCAGGAAGTGATGGACCAGTTGCCATGATCTTAATAATCAAGTTCATTTGTAAAATGAAAGGAGAGGGCTTCCCTAGTGCTCCAGTTAAGAATCCATCTGCCAGTGCCGGGGACACTGGTTCGATCCCTGATCTGGGACGATTCCACATGCCATGGATTAACTAAGCCCATGCACCACAACTACTGAGCCCTCGCACTCCAGAGCTTGTGCCCTGTGACAAGAAGTTATGACAATGAGGAGCTCGTGTACCACAACCAGAGAGTAGCCCCCACTTGCTGCAACTAGAGAAAGCCTATATGCCGCAAAGAGGACCCAACACAGCCAAAAATAAATTAATGAATTAATTGTAAAAAGAAAGGATAAAGGTTGCCTAAAAATTGGAGTATAGATAAGAATAAAATGCAACTAGACAAAGCTTTGCGATAAGTTTCAATTCTGAATTTTGCTACTTACTTACTCTAAGCATTGGATAATATATTCATTTTCAATTGATACTTAAACATGATCCCTAATCTCCCTAATCTTCAGTTCAGTTCAGTTCAGTCTCTCAGTTGTGTCCGACTCTTTGCGACCCCATGAATCGCAGCACGCCAGGCCTCCCTGTCCATCACCAACTCCCAGAGTTCACTCAAACTCACGTCCATCGAGTCAGTGATGCCATCCAGCCATTTCATCCTCTGTCGTCCCCTTCTCCTCCTGCCCCCAATCTCTCCCAACATCAGAGTCTTTTCCAATGAGTCAACTCTTCGCATGAGGTGGCCAAAGTACTGGAGTTTCAGCTTTAGCATCAGTCCTTCCAAAGAACACCCAGGGCTGATCTCCTTTAGAATGGACTGGTTGTATCTCCTTGCAGTCCAAGGGACTCTCAAGAGTCTTCTCCAACACCACAGTTCAAAAGCATTAATTATTCGGCACTCAGCTTTCTTCACAGTCCAACTCTCACATCCATACCTGACCACTGGAAAAACCATAGCCTTGACTAGATGGACCTTTGTTGGCAAAGTAATGTCTCTGCTTTTGAATATGCTATTTAGGTTGGTCATAACTTTCCTTCCAAGGAGTAAGCGTCTTTTAATTTCATGGCTGCAATCACCATCTGCAGTGATTTTGGAGCCCCAAAAGACAAAGTCTGACACTGTTTCCACTGCTGCTGCTGCTGCTAAGTCGCTTCAGTCATGTCCGACTCTGTGTGACCCCATAGACAGCAGCCCACCAGGCTCCCCCATCCCTGGGATTCTCCAGGCAAGAATACTGGAGTGGGTTGCCGTTTCTTTCTCCAATGCATGAAAGTGAAAAGTGAAAGTGAAGTCACTCAGTCGTGTCCAACTCTTAGCGACCCCATGGACTATTTCCCCATCTATTTCCCATGAAGTGATGGGGACCAGATGCCATGATCTTAGTTGTCTGAATGTTGAGCTTTAAGCCAACTTTTTCACTCTCCTCTTTCACTTTCATCAAGAGGCTTTTGAAGTCCTCTTCACGTTCAGCCATAAGGCTGGTGTCATCTGCATATCTGAGGTTATTGATATTTCTCCTGGCAATCTTGATTCCAGCTTGTGCTTCTTCCAGCCCAGTGTTTCTCATGATATACTTTGGATAGAAGTTAAATAAGCAGGGTGACAATATACAGCCTTGACGAACTCCTTTTCCTATTTGGAACCAGTCTGTTGTTCCATGTCCAGTTCCAACTGTTGCTTCCTGACCTGCATATGGGTTTCTTAATCAGCAGGTCAGGTGGTCTGGTATTCCCATCTCTTTCAGAATTTTCCACAGTTTATTGTGATCCACACAGTTAAAGGCTTTGGCATAGTCAATAAAGCAGAAATAGATGTTTTTCTGGAACTCCTTTGCTTTTTCCATGATCCAGCGGATGTTGGCAATTTGATCTCTGGTTCCTCTGCCTTTTCTAAAACCTGCTTGAACATCTGGAAGTTCACAGTTCACATATTGCTGAAGCCTGGCTTGGAGAATTTTGAGCATTACTTTACTAGCGTGTGAGATGAGTGCAATTGTGCAGTAGTTTGAGCATTCTTTGGCATTGCCTTTCTTTGGGATTAGAATGAAAACTGACCTTTTCCAGTCCTGTGGCCACTGCTGAGTTTTCCATATTTGCTGGCATATTGAGTGCAGCACTTTCACAGCATCATCTTTCAGGATTTGAAATAGCTCAACTGGAATTCTGTCACCTTCACTAGCTTTGTTCGTAATGATGCTTTCTAAGGCCCACTTGACTTCACATTCCAGGATTTCTGGCTCTAGGTGAGTGATCACTGCTGCTAAGTTGCTTCAGTCGTGTCCGACTCTGTGTGACCCCATAGATGGCAGCCCACCAGGCTCCCCGTCCCTGGGATTCTCCAGGCAAGAATACTGGAGTGGGTTGCCATTTCCTTCTCCAGTGCATGAAAGTGAAAAGTGAAAGTGAAGTAGCTCAGTCGTGTCCGACTCTTAGCGACCCCATGGACTGCAGCCTACTAGGCTCCTCTGTCCATGGGATTTTCCAGGCAAGAGTACTGGAGTGGGGTGTCATTGCCTTCTCCAGGTGAGTGTTCACACCATCATGATTATCTTGGTTGTGAAGATCTTATTTGTACAGTTCTTCTGTGTATTCTTGCCACCTCTTCTTAATATCTTCTGCTTCTGTTAGGTCCATACCATTTCTGTCCTTTATCGAGCCCATCTTTGCATGAAATGTTCCCTTGGTATCTCTAATTTTCTTGAAGAGATTTCTAGTCTTTCCCATTCTGTTGTTTTCCTCTATTTCTTTGCATTGATACCTGAGGAAGGCTTTCTTATCTCTCCTTGCTATTCTTTGGAACTCTGCATTCAGATGCTTTTATCTTTCCTTTTCTCCTTTGCTTTTCACTTCTCTTCTTTTCACAGCTATTTGTAAGGCCTCCCCAGACAGCCATTTTTCTTTTTTGCATTTCTTTTCCATGGGGATGGTCTTGATCCCTGTCTCCTGTGCAATGTCCCTAATCTTAGCAGTTTGCAATAATAAGTACTTATTATTTCACAATTTCTGTGGACCAGGAATCCAGATCTGGCTTAGCTGGGTATCTCTGGCAAAGGGTCTCTTAGGAGGTTGCTGTCAAGCTGTCAGCAGAGCCTTAGTCTCTTTCACAGGCTGGACTAGGGATTTAGGGGGAAGATCCATTTTCAAAGGCGCTCACGTGGTTGTTGGCAGACCTTCGTCCCTCCCCATATGAATTTCTCCATTGGGCTGCCTTACTACATGGCAGCTCTTTTCCCTCAGGGCAAATGATTCAACAGAAAGCAAGACAGAGCACAAAGATGAAAACTATGGACTTTTATAATCTTACTTCCAAAGCGACAATCCATTAGTTCTGTCAAATTTTATTCATTAGAAGTCAGTCAATAAGTCTCATGCTCAAAGGGAGGAGAATACACAAGGATGTGAATTCCAGGAGGCAGGGATTGTTAAGGACTATCTCAGAGGATGCATGGACTTTTCTAATGGCTCAGATGGTAAAGAATCCGTCTGTAATGTAGGAGACCCAGGTTTGATCCCTGGGTCAGCAAGAGCTCCTGGAGAAAGGAATGGCTACTCACTCCAGTATTCTTGCCTGGAGAATTCCGTGGACAGAGGAGCCTGGAGGGCTACAGTCCATGGGGTTGCAAAGAGTTGGACACGACTGAGTGACTAACACTTTCACTTTTCACTTTAGAGGCTACATACCATAGATAGAGCATTTGATCTCTCTGAGCTTCAATTTTCAAACCTGTAAAATGGGTATAATTGTACCTACCCCACTTATCTCACAGAACTCTGGGAAGATCAAATGAGCAAATATATATGACAGTGCTCTGTAAACTGTAAAGCACTCTACAAACATAAGATGCTTTTGTTAGTCTGGGTCTTACAAGAAGCAGAAGCCTAGATGGGATTAAAGCTACAAGGATTTTATTAGGCAAAACATCTGTGAAAAGAAATGAGGGGGAAGGGGAGTGGGAAAGAGCTGTCAGATCACAAGTGATGCTGAGTGAAGAGAAGAAAAAATGTTATGCAGAAGCTTATTATGGCACCTAAGGTGGAGAAGGCAATGGCACCCCACCCCAGTACTCTTGCCTGGAAAATCCCATGGACGGAGGAGCCTGGTAGGCTGCAGTCCATGGGGTAGCTAAGCGTCGGACACGACTGAGCGACTTCACTTTCACTTTTCACTTTCATGCATTGGAGAAGGACATGGCAACCCACTCCAGTGTTCTTGCCTGGAGAATCCCAGGGACGGGGGAGCCGGTGGGCTGCCATCTATGGGGTCACACAGAGTCGGACATGACTGAAGCAACTTAGCAGCAGCAAGGTAAGTTTAGGGCTTCCTTGGAGGCTGAGTGGTAAAGAATCCTCCTGCCAATGCAGGAGATGCAGGTTCAATCCCTGAGTCGGAAAGATCCCCTGGAGAAGGAAATGGCAACCCACTCCAGTATTCTTGCCTAGGAAATCCCTTGGACAGAGGAGCCTGGCCGGCTGCAGTCCATGGGGTCACAAACAATAGAACACAACTTGGCGACTAAACAACAACAATAAGGAAAGTTTGGCAAGACTTTTTCTAACCAAAGCATCTATCAAAGAGTCCCAGAGTCCCATATCTCTCAGGACATGCTGCTGCACTCAGTCATTAGCTGGGCGCAGCCCAGGGGAGGTTGAGCCTTGATGCAAACACTGTGGCTTCCATCCCATCAGTAAGGATAACTAGATGTCTTTCCTGTTTTCTTCACCTGAATTCTATCTTGGTGCCATTTCTAGTATTTCTATCAATAATTCTAGAACATGGACCATATTAACAACTGTTGATTTCTCAATGGTCTTGTTCAACCTTTTGGAACCCCCAACTTCAGGCTGAACCTTCTTGGCTTTGACTACTGGAGTGTAACACCACTTGTTAAATATTACTACACCCCTTAGACAACATACTTTGCCACAGGACTGAGCTCCCTGGACCTGCATTTGAATCTGTTCTTCCAGGGATCAACTTCATCCTAAGGGAAATTTTCATTGTAGATCTGCATCCCTCCCTGGCTTCTCCTTTGGCCTGTGGTTGTTAACAGTAGTTGAAGCCAGATTTCTTGGATTTTCACTCTTGCTCCATCACTCTCCTCTCAAGTTCTGTAAACTTTGGCTAGTCATTTAAGCTATGTCATGGTAAAATGGGGGTTACAAGAGTATCTATCTCATAAAGTTTTTTGATTTGCTTTGTTTTGTAAAGTGCTTAAGACAATGCCAGGCCCCTAGAAAATATTTTATAAATGTTAGTCATTATTATTAATTATTACCTCTAAGACTCCCCAGTGTACAAACTAAAATACCTGTGCCATTTAGAGTCCTGTGACCACTCTGAGTTGTGTCAGTGCAGTTTCTGATTTGGATAAGGAAAGAATTAATTGCAGGAAGAGACAGTGAGAGCAGAAAAGAGAGAGAGAAGATGGAAGAGAAAGAACACTCTTAAGTACATTAGTTCAACTTCTGAAAGCCTCATTTGTTCACTCCTGGGTGGTTGTGCTTACTTTGTTGTTCAGTCACTAAGTTGCGTCCAACCCCTTATGACCCCATGGACTGTGGTATGTCAGGCTTCCTTGTTCTTCACTATCTCATGGAGTTTGCTCAAACTCATGTCTGCTGAGTTGGTGATGCCATCCAACCATCTCATCTTCTGTCCCCCTTCTCCTCCTGTCCTCAGTCTTTCCCAGCATCAGGGTCCTTTTAATGAGTTGGCTCTGTGGTTACTTACTAACTCTGTCTGAAGCTCTAAGGTTAGCTGATTGAACTCCCCATCGTCTTCTCTTTCAGCTCTGGTAGGATCACTTCATTGGCTAGCTGCTCACTGGTTTGGTTCTGGGTCCTGCTACCAGGCCTTGCTTTCTAACATCAAGTTCCCATTTCCAGGTCCTGGAGCTGAGACTGGGGGCATCAGGGAGTAGGAAAAAGCAGCGTTCATTCTTAGGTGTGTTTGTGCAATCTGGTCCCTTCATCTGCTTTCACAATAGGTTTGTTTTCTTAATTGCTCTATTACTCTCTGAAATAGGACCATCAATTAAAACAAAACAAAACAAACAAAAACAGTGTAGAAGTTGGTCTGGAAAAGATGGAGGTGCTTTTGCTGGTCCAATTTGTTACAGTTGGGATTTTTTTTTTTTTTTTTTAATGTTATACCTGTTCCCAAGGGCACTAATTCAGTATTGTGCTTAGGTTTCGTGAACACTGGATGGAGAGGTTTAATTAAAAACACGTTCCAGAAAGGGCCTTGTAGCTTAACACAGAACTTCCATTGCCTCCTCCTCACTCAGAGCTGTGCCGCACCCCCCTCCCGCTCCTTTTATCACTTCATTATCTCAAGCCAAATGTTGATTTGGTCAATTTCCTGTTTGAGTGTAAGCCAATCTCTTGAAGTTATTTCAGTATTGTGGCTCCTAAAATACAAGGTTTCCCTGTTACACTTCCACCATTTTAACACTTCATCCATTGTTTCTTCTCTTTTTTTCTTACTGACAAGACCATTGGACATTTTCAAGTCCACCGCTTAATAACCCCATATGTTTTTGATACCCTAAACTCCTCAAGTCTGCATTGATAGTGACTCATCCTCAGAACTGGTAGAATATTCTGTGCAAAAAAGTACATCAGAGGAATTTTTTTATACGAAAACTGGATTTAAGGAGCCACTTTCTTTCCTGAATTTGTTTATTCAACCTTTCCATTTCAGCTTGATTTGAAACATTGTCAAGCTACATAAATCAGAGTTTCCTTTTTACAGTTGAATTAATACAGTCTGATAAAATGGAATAGAGATTCTTGATTAAATACTCCTCAGAATTGGCTCGGAGAAGGCAATGGCACCCCACTCCAGTACTCTTGCCTGGAGAATCCCATGGATGGAGGAGCCTGGTAGGCTGGAGTCCATGGGGTCACTGAGGGTTGGACAGGACTGAGTGACTTTACTTTCACTTTTCACTTTCATGCACTGGAGAAGGAAATGGCAACCCACTCCAGTGTTCTTGCCTGGAGAATCCCAGGGACGGGGGAGCCTAATGGGCTGCTGTCTCTGGGGTGGCACAGAGTTGGACACGACTGAAGCGACTCAGCAGCAGCAGCAGCAGCAGCAGAATTGGCTATCCTTGACATAAGAACACCTAAGCCTTTTTGTCAGTTTCAGATTTGTAAGGAAATATGACTTTATTCAATCTCCTCATTTTGTCTGAGAAAACTGAGGCTCAGAGAAGTTGTGTGATTTGTCCAAGGTCACCTGTTTAGTTAGTGAGACAATGATATTTCTGCTCCAGCAGGCCATCTCCCTCAGCTTAAAGCATGACAGTTTCTGGTCTCTTTAATTCCTTCCTTCACTGGTTTTGTTTCAAGTTGAATAATTTTGAGTCAATTTTAAAAATCGGATTTAAGTGTAATTTTCATGCAGTAAAGTTAACGAATTTTAAGTGTATCTTTTGGTAAATTTGGCCAATGGATACAGTTGTATCAACACCACCACAACCGAAACTCAGTTACTCCAAAAAGTCCCCTCACATCCCCTTATTTTTAGCCTGGCTACTGGCAGTCACTTTTCTTTCTCTCACTGTAGTTTTGCCTGTTTCAAAATTTCATAGAACTGGTTTGCAGCATTTAGTTTTATGTCTGGCTTTTTTCACCTATGTTATATATATCTGCAGTTTTTTTCTTTTTCTTTTTGCTAGTTACTACTATCCTATTTTATAAATATACCATAATTTGTTTATTCACCAGCCGATGAACACAATAGTTTCCAACTCTGGTCTTTAGGAATAAACTTTTAAACACATCCATGTGCAAGTCTTTGGGTGGTTAAATGCTTTTAGTTCTTTTCAATAAAAACAGGTATGGGAATAGAGGATTGTACATTAAGTGTATGCTTACTTTTATTAAAAACTGCCTCACTGCTTTTCAAATTGGTTGTACCATTTTACATTCCTACCAACTGAGTATGAGATTTGTAGTTGCTCTGCATTCTTGTCAACACTTGATATGGTCAATTGCTATCAACATTTTTAGCCATTTTAATGAGTATGTAGCGATATCCATTGTGGCTTTAATTTCTAATGAGTAATGACACTGAGCATCTTCTTTCTTGTGCTTCTTTTTCACCTGCATGCTTTCTTTGAAAGAAATATTTATTCAACTCTACTGCTGATTTTTAAAAATTGGGTTGTATGCCTTCTAGTTAAGATTAAGAATTCTTTGTGTATTCTAGATTTAAGTTCTTTATATGATATAAAACTTAAAATTTTTTCTCCTAGTCTGCAGCTTGACTTTTTCTTAACAATGTCTTTTAAAGAACAAAAGATTTTAGTTGATGAAATCCAATTTATCAAATTCTCTTTTATAGTTTGCAAAACCTTCTCCTATGTTTTGTAGTTTTGGGTTTTACTTCTTTGTCTATAGTCCACTTTAAGTTCGCTCTTATATGTGGTTTTGAGTCCATTTTGAATCTTTACTCTTTTCAGCACAACCCTTACCTCTGCCAGCTCTGTATCCTGCTTCATTTACTACTTGAAACAGTCTCTTTCTCTTATTGTACCATTTTCAAGTCACAGATCCCTCATCCTTAGGTTCCCTGAAGTCAGTTCTAGATGGTTTCTGCAAGTGATCAAATTATCCCCTGTTCAAAAAATTCATCCCTTTTGCGAACTTCTCTTTACATTTCTTTGTTCTCTAACTATTACTTGCTTGTTACAGAGCTTAGGTAAGTGGCCACCGCCAATTCCATTAAGTGAAAATAGTGAAAGTACAGTAAAACCCTAGTTTTAAAAATTTTATAGGATGACATTTTTTTAGTTAAGTTGGCTGGAGTTCAAGGATTATTTTAAAATGTGTCCTACTTATTCCACTCAGGGAAAATGTTGTTCTCTCAAACAGAAGATACTCTCAGAGGTGCTCTGACTTAGATCCCACACATGAATGTGGAAATCTTTGGGGATCCCATGCAGCTTTGTCCCCATGGGTTTGCTTGGCATCCATAGTCCCTCGGTGAGTGATGAACCTGGAAAGAGTGGGAACACTCCTTACAGAGACTTAGAGGTTTGGCCACATACAGCAGTATCTTTCTTACCACAGGTAAAAAGAGCAAGATGGTACCCTCTGAGATGGTGAGACAGGGATCTACAAATCTACACTGCAGCGCACATCCCTGTGCTCTTAAAAAACGTTTAGTTTTAGAACATGCATTCTGACTTAAAGAGGAGTTCATGAAACCATACTAGATGTCCCATGGATGGCCACTTTTTCAAGAAAGGGGTTCTAACTTACTCTTATCCCAACTTTGGCGGCTGTAGCGCCAGCAGTTTCTTTTGGGGAGGTGGAGATAGCCAGGACTGTCACCACAGGGGGTTGGAGAGAAGGGAGTACACATATGAAAGGTGGTAAGAAGCCACTCGTCTACTGCAGAGGAGCTTATCAACACCTCACTCTAGAGGCACTGCATGCCCAGACTCACCAAAACAAATGCTGGCTTTGAGAAATGTGAGATGGGTGCTCACTCAGTTCAAGGTTGTTTCCTGAAACACACTAAGAAAATCACATGGTTTCTCCTCAAACTCACCACACCTCTCAGACGTGGGATTTTTTGTGTCCCTTAAAATGATTTTTCATCACTGAAATCTCAAATCTTAGGGATTCTCCTTGGATGTACAGACAGAATCATATTGTAAAGTAGGTATGGAGATTACATTTAAATATATAAAACACAATTCAATTTGCAAAGCTATAAATTTACATGTATTTTTCAAGGAATACTATTACATTAAGCCAATGTCCCTGGAGCAGCCTCAAAAGATCTTTGTCTCTTTTTAATAGAGACACTTGAACACAGGAATCACAGTCTCGTCTGACCATCTTTTCCAAACATTTTGAAAGTGTTCAATAAATACTACTAGACTAATCTCCCTAGAGGTACACAGATCATAAACATAGATTGCAACTCAACTTAGAATAAATGGAGAATAACTATTCCTAAACCTTCTCTATTCATACACTATTATTTTTCTGTCTCCAGTAGAATTACTTTTTTACAGGTAATTCTATGTAAAATTAGTGGATGCTTCTAAAACATGATGTTAATATCACTTCCCTTTCGGTGGAAGCTGAGTACCAGCATGTGCAGCTGAGTGAAGAGGAAATTCTTGCCATCTGAGTGATTGGGATTTAATATTCTTATTCTAACTGGCCCTTAGCCAATATAATTATTTAAGGCAAGATCGTATTTCGTCTTTCTATATTAGTTTTATTGTAAGCAAGGGGGAAATGACATTATTCTAAACTCTTCAACACTTCGTCTTTGAATATAAAGAGTAAAGCCACGTCAGAATAAACATTTCATGGTTTCATGAAAATAATACTGACAATAGTATGAGATTTGTTTATACATATTCATAAATAATCACCACCCCCTCAAAAACAAGATCCATCCGTTAGCAATAATATGTTTGAATGCTGAAATTTAGGAGCTCATAGGTTAATTAAGTCAATAGAGCATCTCTGAAGTTGTTAGTATTATTGCTCTAAGTTAGGTTGTGAAAAGGCAGAGGGATTAATTAAATCGAATACTGGACAAAACTAGAGCTGAATTAAAAGGCTCCTAACTGTAAGTCCATGAGGAGCACTTACTAGTTGAAGGTCATGCGGCTGGTCACACTGCTCCATTACTCACTTTCAACTGCGAACTAACCAGACTATGGCGAGTCAGGTTTGTTTCCCTTCTCTTCTCTTCTGGCATCCCCGGGGGGCTTCTCAATTCAAAGAAACTCCAGGAGAAACTGGCCACTTACTGTGAATAATCTGAAACAATCTATAAGTTCAAAAGCACTTGAAATTCCTAGAAGAGATTGAATGCTATAGGAATAAACGGGTAGTATTTTAAAGACAGAACTGCCCTTTTCTAATATCAAGGGAGTATTAACAAGACACAGGCTTTACAGTTACTTTCATTATTTATGTAGCAGTCTATATCACTCTACACTTCAGGAAATAGAGTCTATGCACGCAGTCTAAGCAACTTTTAAAACAAAGGGTTTTTTTGTTTCCTTTCATTTTTTTTTTTTTGAAGATAACAATAACAGTGTCTGTAAGTAGTAGTTTTTCTACTATGCGACTGATAAGGCCAAATACACAGAACTCTTTATTAGAACATTTTTAGACAAATTCAATCTGCTACTCCAGGAGGAAAAGATAATGTGTATTAGGACATATTTCTTCAATTCAAAAGTAGAAACTTTGTCATTTATCAGAAATAAGAAGAAAGTTATACATGCTGACTGTATGGAGAAAAAAGAAGAATTTTTTTGGGCTAGATGAGTCTAACAATATTTTATTTCAATATTTCATTTTCTAAAATATAGAGATAGCACCCTTCTAAGACTCAAATCTACTTCCAATAGTAAAGAAAGACAATTGCATGTTTGCGGTATGTTTCCAGAAACTTTGACTTCCAAGGATGCCATCAAAGTTTTATCCTCACAAGAATTAAGATCTTTGAATACATATTATCATTGAAAGAGGGAAAATGTCAAATTCTATATTTATTTTTTAAATTTGTACAATGGACATGCTCTTTCTCAACACAACACATGAAACTCAAAAAAATGTTGGATACAGGTAGAGACCAAATCAGAGAAATATGCCAAATTTAATTCATTTCCCTTCTAATATATATTGAGATTTTACTTGGTATAAATTACTGTTAGTGGAAAGCAAGCAAAATACAGTTTCTACTCTATTAGAACTTCCAATATCAATAGAAGTGAACAAATGTGAAGGATAAAAGTGTTAATTTTACAGGAGTAGGTACAAAACATTTAAGAGTGTAAAGGAGAAAGCTCCTGTTTAATTGGGGATATCAGAAAAGGTTTTAAGAACTGAGAATTAATTTAAATTATACATATTTTCAACATGCAAAGATCACACAGGGAGTGAGTGTGTGCATGCTCTGTTGCTTCAGTTATGTCTGACTCTCTGTGACCCTATGGACTACAGCCCACCAGGCTCCTCTGTTCATGGGATTCTCCAGGCAAGAATACTGGAGTGGGTTGCCATTTCCTCCTCCAGGGGGATCTTCCCGACCCAGGGATGGAACCCGTGTCTCTTACGTCTCCTGCATTGGCAGGCGGGTTCTATGGCACTAGTGGTACCTGGGAAGCCCAACATAGGGAGCACAGTAGGAGGAAAACAAACAGATGTCCAAGGCAAAGGATTCTGCTCAGAAAGTCGGGCCTAATTCGATTTCCAGAAGGATAAAAAAAGAGGAAGATGTGGGCAAAAACTTGTACAAGTAGTTTGGGATCAAATATGGCTTTGAACATCATTCCACGGAGTGCTTAACTTGGTAGGTCATCAGGAGCCTGTATTTTGAGCAACACATGAACAGTTATCCATTAATGGATTTTAGTTGAACTGGGTATCTGCCTTAGTACATAGCATGAATATTCATTTTTAGGTAGAGATGACTAATCTAGTAGTCATCTACTGGGTGACAACATAGTAGGTCAGCAATATGTGTTGAATTAACAAATGACTAATAGTTAATGATGGTGACTGCAGCCATGAAATTAAAATATGCTTGCTCCTTGGAAGGAAAGCTATGACAAACCTAGACTGCATATTAAAAAGCAGAGACATCACTTTGCTGACAGATGTCCGTATAGTCAAAGCTATGATTTTTTTTCTAGCAGTCATGTACAAATGTGATAGTTGGACCATAAAGAAGGCTGAGTGCTGAGGAACTGATGATTTCACATTATGGTTCTGGAAAAGACTCTTGAGAGTCCCTTGAACTGCAAGGAGATCAAATCAGTCAGTCTTAAAGGAAATCAACCATAAATATTCATTAGAAGTACTGGTGCTGAAGCTGAAACTCCAGTATTTCGGTTACCAGATTCGAAGAGCCAACTCCTTGGAAAAGACCCTGATGCTGGGCAAGATTGAAAGCAAAGGGAGAAGGGGGCAGCAGAGGATGAGATCATTAAATAGCACCACCAACTCAATGGACATGAATTTGAGCAAACTCTGGGAGATAACGGAGGACAGAGGAGCCTGACATGCTGAAATCCATGGGGTCACAAAGAGCCGGATATAACTTAGCAACTGAACAACAACAATAACTAATGAATGTATGAAATTACCATTAATCAAGATGACTTCTGAAGGTGCCGAACCAAAAGGAAAGGTGAAAAGAAGCATCACTCAGACCTCTACTCACTCAACCCCACCCTAAAACAGACCTTGAAAATGAGGCAGCCTCCCTTCAGCTATGGCCTGGAACTGACTCATGAAGAAGCTACTCTCTTTCCTGTCAGCAGTCCTCTCCCCACATTTGCTTGAAGTCTATGACTGTCAGAATTGCAGCTCAACCCAGGAAGGGGAGAGAGGGCAGAGTGGGCCTTGCATTCTGGGAAATGAAATTGTCAGAGACAGGAGCTTCCTGAAAACAATGCATTTGTGGGTTCTAAATTTACTCTTCACTCTTTTTGACAGAAAAAAATGATGACAAACGCTCCATGTTGCCCAGAAAGAAACCTTTCCCTTATATACTATGTACGTGTGTGTATGTGAGTGTGTGTTAGTCACTCAGTCCTGTCTGACTCTTTGCAACCCCATGGACTGTAGCCCACAAGACTCCACTGTCCATGGGATTTCCCAGGCAAGAATACTGGAGTGGGTTGCCATTTCCTTCTCCAGGGGATCTTCCTAACCCAGAGACTGAACCTGGATCTCCTATATTGCAGCCAAATTCTTGACCATCTGAGCCACCAAGGTGATGCAGCCTATATTGTTTGTGGAAATAGGAGACTTCTTCCTGTCCACAAGAGCTGCAGCTATGCATTTCTGTTAGATACTTTCTTTTTTTTTTTTTAAATCTCAAAAGGCCCTGTGCACAAGGATGTGCCTTCCTGTTTAAGATCTGAGAAGATTCTAGCAGACTCTGGAAGGAGAATAAGGAGAACGGAAGTAAATCTGTGTGCCCTCTCCACTGGCAAATAGCATGCCTGGATGACTCTGTATTTTTGAGAAGTAATAACAGCTGGGAATGGGAGGAAAGTCAACAAGGAGTTTATATAGTAATTGATTCTTGAAACACTTTGATAAATTCACTCAACTTGTCACCTTCTCAAGTTGACCTCATCCTCTTCTTTGGCTGAGGAAAAAAGCAAAAAGGATCACGGATAGCCTTGTGATGGTCTTATATCACTCATTAACTTTTCATGCAAGCTGCCAAATAAGTAGGAATTATTTTTTTAATTTTAAGATGGCATTTATTTTTCTAAATATAGAATCACTTTAAAACCAGTTTAATAGGAGAAATGTTAACATTATGCAGAATACCGATATACAGAAACTTTATTACTGGGAAAAATTTTGTATTTATTAATACTACTTGGTTTGAATATTGCTATCAATGTTTGCATTTAAAGTTTTGTTTTTCTTTGCAATTGTATTCTAAAGACTCTCCCTAATTCTTTTGAGCATTGCTAGTTAAACCTATAGCAATTAAGGCAAATAGAACAATGGGAATTATTTTTAAGAAGATAAAAGTTCAGTTTTTAGCCAAAGGTTGCCCCTGAATTTGGAGGTCTCATTTGTGTTATGCTTAACATATGGCAGACCCATTTCCCAAGTATGTTATCCCAGAAGGGCAGTGTCTTCCAGAATGACTGTTAGTAGATCTGGCTGCATTGACTCAAAAGTCTTCTACTCACAGATATTCAAACTGAGGTTCTATCATGTAGGTAGATAGGGAACTAAATGTGTAAAAGCCCATTATTTAAGTAATATCGATATTTCCCAACTAAGTGCCCTTTTATGCACTGCAAGGAACCTTGATAAAAGCATTCCTTTTTCTCTTAGTTAAAAAAAAATCATTTGGAAGCAGGAAAATTTAGATATGACTCTCTGATATTAGATGCTGTACATTATACTCCCTTTCCAAGAAATATATTGTTTTTCTGCTGGTACATATACACAGAACAACATTCTAAGACAACTTCATTTCATATTTGGTGTGTATACTTATTTAGAGCAAGCATGTAAATTAATTCTTAGCCAAATGAGAAAGTTTTCATAACCTTAATAAGCCTATTTCAGATAGAATCCTAGAAAAATTCACGGCCTTCCACAAAATCCTATATTTGCATTTAATTTTGGAAGGTGAGAAGGTTAGGACAATCTAGGTCTGATATAATACTTGCTGATGTGGCTGCATTTTATGTTAAATGATTCCTCTGCTTCACAGCTTTCTGGCCAACACTCCCTACATTTTTCCATGTGTGTCTGTTTTCGTCCATGATTTCTTTCACTGTGCACCCATGGTTTCCTCCGTAATCTTTTCTGCATGTACATTATCTTCATCTTTTTTTTTTTTTTGCCTGTTTGTTTTGTTTATTCATCTGCTCTACCCTTTCCAATGCATGCCCATGCCTGTGGTGAAGCAATGTATTTGTGTGTTTATATGTCCATGTGTAAATTTTTGTCTGTGGAAAAGCATGTATACATGTGGTTGCCCAGGACAATATAATATGTAGATATTAGGCTATGTACAGATACTAAGGGACCAAAAAAAGTAATTATTATCTAAATCCATCATGTATGATTTAAAGTGTATGCCATGATGGAGCAACTCATAATTTTCTTCCTCTCCACTGCCTTTTAAAGGACAAGATATTTTATCTTATTTACACTTTTAAAATATACTTTATTTAAAAGACAGTATATGAATAGTCTTTTAATGCCAAACTTTGGCAGAATGTTGAAGCATTTAGACCATTGTTGTTTCATGGCTCCATGTAAAAGTATATGGCCTCCTATTCAACAACTTTAAGAAAAATATCATTGATCAAACACACAATTTACTTATTGTTAATTGATTAACTCATTTAGATTTCCCACTGACTTAACGCATCAAAATGTTTGGAAATTCTTATAAAAATTAATTTAGATTTAATATTGGATTTCTATAGAACAAAATACAGGGAAACAAATTACAAATGGATTAGGCAAAAATGAAAATGTTAAACAATGAAAAGATTAGAAGAATGTGCAGGAGAAAAATTTTATAAACCTAGGATATTATAGGCTTTATAAGGCAAGACTTAAATCCAGAGGCCATAAAGATAATCAGCTTTGTTTACATAAAAATGCTAAACCTTTATATGCCCAACACTATAAGAAAGAAATACAATCAACAAAGTAGGAAAATATGATAAACTTGTATAATCCACAAAGGGTTAAAAGCCAATGTCAATAATAAATGAACAGTTTAGTTGAAAAGTAAGAAAAGAATACATGTAAGCCAGTTATAACATATGTAGACAAAAATATGTATTTATATAATACAACAATAAATTGTAATTAGTAATTGTGAAAATTCAAGTGAAACAATTATATATATATATATGTATACACACACACACACACACACACACACACACACACATGTAATCTCGAGTGCCAGAAATTTAGAAAATACTATCTAGTATTGATACCTAGTTTTGTTAAAGATGTGGTCCAGGTGGCTCAGTGGTAAAGAATCCGCCTGCTAATATAGGAGACACAGGTTCGATCTGTGGGTCAGAAAGATCCCTTGGAAGAGGAAATGGTAACCCACTCCGGTATTCTTGTCTGGGAAATCCCATGGACAGAGGAGCCAGGTGGACTTCAGTCCATGGGGTCGTAAAAGTGTCAGACACCTGGGCTAAAGCTATCCCTATGCTACAGAAATCAGCCTGAGTGTTAATTCTTGAACTGCACTGTTGAAAGGTAAACTAGAAGCATCACTGACCTTTTTGGGGACCACTGACGTAGATGTGTTAGAAGACATTCAACAGACTGGAAACTCCATGAGGGCAGGAATTTTGTTTTATATGTGTATCTCCAGCCTTTAATATTGTATCAACTATTTAATAAGGTATTTCTTTAATGAAATGAATGAATTCACAAAAGAACAATTGAAAGAATGAATGAACCAATGCATACTGGTACCTCACAAGATAGTTGAATCAGTTATATTCATTCCACAACTTGCCAAAGGTAAAAAAAAAAAGGGCCTGAGAGAGAGGATATAGTACATAATAAAAGAGAGTTCATCAATATTTTCCTGGTGAGAAGCCATGGAAATCCTAACAGTCTTATCAAAGATCTTTCAGTTATATATTCTCAGTGTCTCAGAACATTTATGTGCTTAGAGGGCAAAATTTTGCAAACTGCACAATCCATTCTCCTTCTTAAAATACAGTCAAGGTGGCACTAGTGGTAAAGGAGCCGGAAAAGATGTGGGTTTGATCCCTGGATCAGGAAGATCCCCTGGAGAAGGAAATAGCAACCCACTCTGGTATTCTGGCCTGGAGAACCCGTAGACAGAGGGGCCTAGTGGGCTACAGTCCATAGTGTTGCAAGAGTCGGACATGACTGAAGCAACTTAACACACACACAGTCATGAATGTTTTTTTCAAACTAAACTCCTTCAACTGCTAATAAGCTGCTGCTGCTGCTAAGTTGCTTCAGTTGTGTCCGACTCTGTTCGACCCCATAGACAGCAGCCCACCAGGCTCCCCTGTCCCTGGGATTCTCCAGGCAAGAACACTGGAGTGGGTTGCCATTTCCTTCTCCAATGCATGAAAGTGAAAAGTGAAAGGGAAGTCGCTCAGTCGTGTCCAACTCTTCGAGACCCCATGGACTGCAGCCCACCAGGCTCCTCCATCCATGGGATTTTCCAGGCAAGAGTACTGGAGTGGGGTGCCATTGCCTTCTCCGACTAATAAGCTAGGTCAACCTAACTCTAACCTCTAGCTAAAATTCTTAAGAATAATACAGTCTTAATATCTAGGGATGGACTATAAATTGTACTCTTCCGTCAAAGCCCCTGATTGCTTTTGCACACATATTTGTGCTTTGGTAATTTAGAATTTATTTCCCTCTCTTCTCCTCTCCTCCAGGACAGCTCCTGTCTATTTAAACAGAAAGAGCTTTAATCTAAGTCAGAGCCAAGCCTGGAGAGTCGGGGAAAGGCAAATCTCCTGAAGTTCAAAATCAATTGGGTTGCTATTAACAGCCTTGCACTTGCACCCGTTTCAGCACTCAGTGCTGAAGCTTGGAGCTTTTTTATCTAGAGCTGCTTATTTTGTCTCAGAGTATGGTGAGGGTCCCCAAGAAATGACCCAGAATCAAGTGCCGGGGAGGTACTGGACTTTTATAGCCTGAGACGAAACACAAACTTGAAAGTAAATTTCATCATTAAAGATAGAAGAAATGACAATAGGATTCCTGCTTCTTTTAAGAGCCAACACCAGAACACCCACTGGCAGTGAACACCAGGTATTGAAGATTTTTTTCCTTTTAACAAAGGTCATCTTCTTTATCCAGCTGCCTTTTTGTGTGGTAAGACAAAAATCGACTCAGCTCACACAAGATTTACTTTATGTTTCTCTTGAATAATAGACTTTAATGTACGCAACAGAAGTCATACTTGCCATTCCTGAAACAAATGACTGTTTGTGATTTTGAAGCTGTTCTGATTTCACCAATAGCAAGTAGAAGATAGCATATGTTTTGCAGTTTAGGATGGATTGCACCAAGAATTTCCACATTTATTTTCACAGATCAAAAGATGCATGTGTATTACAGCCATAATTAGTTCCTATTAGGTGTGTATTTGACAAATGTAAACAGGAACTGGCCTTCCCAGGTGGTGCTAGTGGTAAGGAATCTGCCTGCTAATAAGAGATGCAGGTTCGATCCCTGGGTCAGGAAGACCCCCTGGAGTAGGTAGTGGCAACCCACTCCAGTGTTCTTGCCTGGAGAATCCCATGGACAGAGGAGCCTGATGGGCTACAGTTCATGAGGTCGCAAAGAGTTGGGCATGACTGAAATGACTTATCATGCATAAACTGAGGAACTAGGAATTTGGCTTACCTTCTGATCCTCATTTAAGAGCAACAGAAAATTTGAAACTAAAACTCTGATTATTTTAGTCAACAATAATGAGGCCACATTTGGAAAACAAAAGCTATAAGAAAAGAATAATAGAATCAACAAAATCATAGATATTTGGTTGAGAAAAACAGGATGCATGCCATCCTATGCTTCATGTACTGGTAACCACAAAGGGTCCATTGACACTCAGGTTTTTGTGCCTGTGTGCTCAGTCCTGTCTAACTCTCTTGCGGCCCCATGGACTGTAGCCTGCCAGGCTCCTCTGTCCATGGGATTCGCCAGGCAAGAATACTAAAGTGTGTTGTCGTGACTTTCTCTAGGGGATCTTCTCCGACCCAGGGATCAAACCTGCATTTCTCATGTGTCCTGCTTTTTCAGGGAGGTTCTTTACCACTAGCACCACCTGGGAAGCCCCCTTCCAAGAGCTTGCATGCTTTTGTGCTCAGTTGTTTCAGTCATGTCTGACTCTTTGAGACCCATGGACTGCAGCATGCCAGGCTTTCCGGTCCTTCACTATCTTCCAGAGTTTGCTCAAACCCATGTCTATTAAGTCTGTGATGCCATCTAACCATTTCATCCTCTGTTGCCCTCTTCTCCTCCTGCCTTCAGTCTTTCCTAGCATCAGGGTCTTTTCCAAGATGAGTTGGCTCTTCACCTCAGGTGGCCAAAGTATTGGAGCTTCAGCTTCAGCATCAGTCCTTCCAATGAATATTCAGAGATCAGGAAACTGGGACTTGGTGGGGTTAAGTGACCTTCCCCAGATCCAACCAGTCCATCCTAAAGGAGATCAGTCCTGGGTGTTCACTGGAAGGACTGATGCTGAAGCTGAAACTCCAATACTTTGGCTACCTCATGCAAAGAGTTGACTCATTGGAAAAGACTCTGATGCTGGGAGGGATTGGGGGCAGGAGGAGAAGGGGATGACAGAGGATAAGCTGGCTGGATGGCAGCACGGACCCGATGGACATGAGTTTGAGTAAACTCTGGGAGTTGGTGATGGACAGGGAGGCCTGGCGTGCTGCGATTCATGGGGTTGCAAAGAGTTGGACACGACTGAGCGACTGAACTGAACTGAAATCACACAACTAAGTAGAAGTGGAATTTGAACTCATGTGTGTCAAACTTTAGCATCTGTGCTCTTAATCTTCCATCTAGATCAAGATTTAAGAAGTTTTCATCTCTTGACTCAGGAATTCTGCTTTTGGGAATCTATTCTAATGAAATAATCTTTATTACTTGTGATGGAATTAATTTTCTTAATTTTAGAGGGTTCTTAGATTTCTTCCTGTGTAAAAAGACATCATTTTCAGCTCAGTCCCTGCCCCAACCCCTGAGATGGGTCTCTCTTGGCCAGACTGCTGCTAATGTTATAAAAATCTGAGCAAAGTAAAAGAAGCCAAGAATTGGAGGTTAGCAGGAAAGTGGAGGGGAAGCGATAGACTGGCAGAGAGTAAAAGCCACATAATTTACAGATAAAGGAAAGTTTGTGGAGCCTAAAAGTTTGGGGAAGGATATTAGCAAAAGAAAGATAATTTAAGGGTTGAAAACGGGGAGAAGAGGGGTGTTAAAATATATGGCAAAAAATATATGGCATTTCAATATTTGGCAAAACCAATACAATATTGTAAAGTTTAAAAATAAAATTAAAAAAAATATACGGGAGGACATGAAACAATCTTTTCTAATTTCTTTAAAGACCATGACTCTAAAAGCATCAACATTAACTGAGCATGTGTTACAAGTGCAAATTCTTAGGTCCCAATCCATATCTACTGAATCAGAATCTTCAGGATGGGGAGAGCAACCAGCATTTTAATGAGCCTTTGAGTGTATAAGCTTGAGACACATGGCTTAAGACACGCAAATAGGGTGGTACACCTAATCCTTCCTATTGCTGTGTTACATCATCAGTTATCATTGACTCAATGGACGTGAGTTTGAGCAACTCTGATAGAGAGTGAAGGACAATGAAGCCTGGCGTTCTGCAGTCCATGGGGTCACAAAGAGTTGGACATGACTTAGCAACTGAAAAACAACAACAGTCATCAGATAAAAACCTAAATACCCAACAGCATGTGAATGGTTAAGTAGAAAATGCTATACCCACTCAGTAAAGTATAACATAACCATCAAAACATTTTTTATCATCCTTTAAGAGGAAAAAGGCAGATACAAAGTCATATGTGCAACATACATATCCATTATAGAAACTCAGAGAGAAAGACCAGAAGTAAATATATCAAAAGATTAACTGTAGGTATTTTTAGATAGAATATGGGTTGTTTTCTCCATTTTAATTTATTACTTTATTTCCTTTTTTAGAAGCATTTTATTACTACTTTGACTGTGTTGGGTCTTCATTGTCATGATAGGCTTTCTTTTTGTGGCACACGGACTTAGTTTCCCTGTGTCCTGTGGGATCTTCGTTCCCCCACCAGGGATCAAACCCATATCCCCTGCACTGAAAGGCCAGGGAAGTCCTTTCTTACTATATTTTTGAGTTTCATACATTTCCTGTAATGATCATGCAATAATTTTATAAAGAAAAATATGTGATAAATTTTGTTTCTGTAATAAAACACTATTTAGAACAATACTTCCTCCCGATTGACTCTAGACACCGACTGAAGGGCTCAGATTAGGTTTAGAGAAAAGTTTCAGATTGAGAAGAGTCGTCAGGGATGCCCCAGGACATGCTGAGATTCTGATTTTGTTTATTTACAGCCTCCTTGAGAATTTGCTTGTAATCATTATGCCATATTGTTATCAGTTAGCAATAGTAGGTTCCGTTGCATGTAATGGAAAATAACGCCCTGCCCCCGCAAACAGTGGCAATTTAAACAAATTCGTTTATTACTCTCTCACAAAAGAGAAAAGGAGAGGCCAATAATTTCTAAGCTGCTCACTCAGAAATCCCCCAACACAATTATGCTGATACCTCGTTTCCCAGAAGTTAACCACAGAGGTGTACCTTAGGTAGAAAGAGGTTGGAGAATGTAATTTTCTGGCTGAAAATACAAATACCTTGTCCTCCTGAAACCCTGGAGTTTCTGTTATAAGAAAGATAGGGAGAATAGATACTGAGTAGCCAACGTATCTGTTTGCTGCCCTGAAGAAGTTATAAGGAAATACCAGCAAGGATGTACTTTTTGCCTTTGTGCTTCCCCTGGCATAAGGGAAGAGCAGGACTAGGATGGACAGAGGACCATTGTGCTTACCAGCAAACCTCTACCAAAATTAAATATAATTTGGCAAATTAATTCAACTGAACAAGTAATTGCTTGATGCTAATTTTCTAGTCTTGGGTGTACATAAATCATTTTTATACATAAGAATTTAACTCTATAAAGTTTTTCCCCTCCGTAGTCTCCTCAAATCCATGTTTCATTTCATATCCTCTTTGTTACCCAAAAATCAAGCAATTCATTTTATAGGTATAAGTATTAGTCAAGATAAGACTGAGTGCAATTCCAAGACCTATATCTGTTCAAGACAGAGAATGACAAAAGACAGAGAAGGACTCCAGAGACGGGAGAGGTCATCTTTTTCTTAAGTGCACATAACTCTGCTGGTTACATGCAAGCTAGATAAATGCTCCACAAAATTTAGGATTCTGAGATACTTTTGGAAATTTCCATATATTCCAAAAACCTCTCTAGGATTTCCTAGAGGTCATGATCCCAATTTTAAATAAGGCGACATCAATCATTATTCTAAAAAGAACTCTGGTAGCCTATCTTTCACCTAGTTAAACATTTAATTATAAAGATTAAACTACAAAGAAGAAATCTATGGGGAACAATGGATATGACAGTAAGTTATCTTTTTTTTTTTTTTTTTTGAAAAGATACTATCTCCCAGCTGAAGACCAATATAAAGGCTAGAACTCAGGCGAATCTTTTTTCTGAAAAATGGAGTAAATGAATTCAAAGAAAACTCTAAAATATCACCCCAGACATCAATTAGAGTGTCAAATAGAAGGGATGGGCTGCCCAAAGGAAACTCATGAACTTTTTAGTGGACTGGGGGAAAACCCATGTTTCTTGTCTTTTCAAGCAGATATAACAGTCCCAGTGAAAACTTGAATGAAAATATGATCTAGTAACCTTAAATTATGTGAAATTCCTCATCTTGTGAATTTTAGGGTTTTTAGCTTCCTTGATATGATCAAAATTATTTCAGAAAAGCAGGCAAAGAATCAGAAAATAGGCAAATGGCATGATAGAAAGCATACCCAGTTGGTACTGTCTTCTGCATATGCAGGGCTGTTTACTTAATCAATCCCGTAATTTTTTTCCAATTGTATTGAAAATGACTCCAACAGAGCAATTCCCACTACTCTTCTTTTCAGACCATGCCACAGATAAACTGGAAAATTTATCTGATACTAAACTGAGACTTCCTTCATAATATACCAAAATTAACTCAGAATGGATTATGGACCTAGGTGTAAAATCTAAACCTATAAAACAGCCAGAAAAAAACAGGGAAACCCTTTGTGATCGTGGATTCAGCAAACATTTCTTAGCTATGGCACCAAAACATAATCCATAGTGAAAAAACAAAACTGATAAATTAGACTACATCAAAACTTAAAACTTCTGCTCTTTGAGAGATATTGTTAAATAAAACAAAAAATGAGGCAGGGATAGGGAAGAAAATATTTTCAAATTGTATATTTGATTAGGAAAAAAACTGCATCGAAAATATGTAAAGGATTGAAACATCAATAATAAAAAACAACAATAAAAATATTAAAACGTTTGAAACACATACTTTATCCAAGAAGATATACAGTTGGCAAATAAGAAAAAGAAAAGATTCTTATATCATTAGTTCTCAGAGAAACACAAATTAAAATCACGATGAGATTTTATTATATATCTGTTACAATGGCTAAAATTAAAAAGACTGACCATACCAAGTGTTGGTGAGGATATAGATGAATTATTACTCTCATATAATGCTGGTGAGGGGAGAAGGCAATGGCACCCCACTCCAGTGCTCTTGCCTGGAAAATCCCATGGACAGAGGAGCCTGGTAGGCTGTAGTCCATGGGGTCGCTAAGGGTCGGACACAACACAGCGACTTCACTTTCACTTTTCACTTTCATGCATTGGAGAAGGAAATGGCAACCCACTCCAGTGTTCTTGCCTGGAGAATCCCAGGGACGGGGGAGCCTGGTGGGCTGCCGTCTCTGGGGTCGCACAGAGTCGGACACGACTGAAGCGACTTAGCAGCAGCAGCAGCAAAGCTGATGAGAATATAAAATGGTACAATCCCTTTGGGAAATGGTTTGGCAGTGTCTGAAAAGTTAATGCAGCCATTCTATTCCTAGATATTTACCCAAGAGAAATAAAAGCATATGTCCACACAAGGAAATGAACAAAAATGTCCATAACAGCAATTTTTGTAATATGTGAAACCTGGAAACAGCCCCAAAGTTCACTGACTGGATACACAATCTATGTTATACCTATCCTATGAAATTACTACTCAGTAATAAAAATAAATGAACCATTGATATATGCTATGACAGGGATAACTCTCAATAACACTATGCTGAGTAAGACAAACCAGAGGGGGGAAATATTCAGTGTACGGTTGCATGCATATAAAATTATAAAAAAGCCAAGGTAGTCTATAGTGACAGAATACAGATCAGTGTTTGCTTGGGAAAAGGGGGAAGAGGGTGGGAAGGGGCAGAAGCGAGAGGCTGCAGAGGGGCAGGGGAAAACTTTTGGGGGTGATGGATATGTTTATTATTTTGATTGTGATGATGGTTTGATATATATATGTCAAAACTCATCAAATCATACAATAATTTTTAAAATTGAAGTATAATTGACATATAACAGTATATTAATTTCATATGTATAACACAATGGTTTCATATTTGTATACATTGTGAAATGATCATCATAATAAGTCTAATAACATCTGTTATCACTTTAAATAGGCACAATTCATGTCAGCACAGTGGTAAAGAATCTGCCTACCAGTACAGGAGACTCAAGAGATGTGAGTTTGATCCCTGGGTCAGGAAGATCTCCTGGAGGAAGAAATGGCAAGCCACTCCAGGATTCTTGCTTGAAAAATTCCATGGACAGAGGATCCAAGTCCATGGGGTTGCAAAGAGTCACACATGATTGAGTGTGTGAGCCTGCACACATGTACAGTCACTACAATAAAATTGTTTTAAAAAATGAAATGAGGATTCCCTGTTTTGGTTGACCACTCTATCATTTTCTTTTGCTTTATTTTTTCATTTATTTTTTTAAAAAATTGGCCACACTGCATAGCATGTGGGGTCTTAGTCTCCAGTCCAGGGATTGAACCCATGCCCCCTCATTGGAAGCATGGATTCCTAAACACTAGACCATTAGGAAAGTCCCACTCTATCATTTTAATACTGTATATCTGCTCACATTCAAATTTATTGCACATTACACTCTTTCATCGTTGTTACTGTAAGACTGTCCTTGTTCAATTTGCTATAAAAATTCTCATTTTTAAACAATTTCCCTCAGATTGCTGTTGCTCTACATCTCTATTAGTTTCTGTCTGTCTGTCACTCAAAGATTCTGCTGAGACAATCTTGTTTCATCACCACTAAAATGAAAGAAACAGCAATTTACATAGGGTTAAGAGGATAACTGAGGTTATATTTTGGTAATCTCTGAAGTGCTATACCTGTCTGACAAACACATTCAAGGTCAGGTAACGCCAACCCAATTCTCTGAAGGTGGGTGCCTAGGCCCACTGACCACCCTCCCTGCTGGAGAGGGCAGGAAAAACCATCCTGGACTCTTGCTGCTGCAGCCAGCAACAAAGTCATGAAAAACAGGGTTCCTGTACAAGATGGAGGAATAAGAAGACATGGAGCTCACCTTCCCCGATGAATACATCAAAAATACATCTACACGTGGAACGATGCTCCTGAAAACTAACTGGAAACAAATGAGAGATTGTATTATGATTATTATAATGAATTATCATTAGCATAATTATTATTTCTAGCCTCTAAGCAGCTATGCTGCTGCTGCTGTTAAGTCGCTTCAGTCGTGTCCGACTCTGTGCGACCCCAAAACTAAGCAGCTATAGTGTTTCTATAATCGATAGCAACAATGCAATAAATTTAAGGCTGACAGGAATAATACTTTTTTTGTTTTTTGCATTTCTCATGACCCCTCATACAATTCTCAGAGCATAGTAGAGATTCAGTAAATACTTGCATGCATGCTAAGTCGCTTCAGTATTGTCTGACTCTTTGCAACTCTATGGACTGTAGCCAGACAGACTCCTTTGTCCATGGGTTTCTCCAAGCAGCAATACTGGAGTAGGTTGCCATGCCCTCCTCCAGGGCTCAACCCAGGGATCGAACTCACGTCTCCTGCATCTCCTGTATTGGTAGGTGGGTTTTTACCACTAGTGCTACCTGGGAAGCCCAGTAAATACTTGAGTGATTAATATTTTCTCCTCTCACTGTGTGTAAGGTAAAACATCAAACAAGGCATAGAAAAACTTTCTTAACACTTTTGCTCTAGAAAACTTAGAATTATACTGAAATATTGGGTATAGTTGAAAGTATGCTAGAACAGGTGTCTAAAAGTCTAAATTGCTTTTCTAAAAACAATGTCATTTGACAAAATTCTGTTTGGTGCTTTCTAGATTTCAAATTCCTAGCCTAAATGAATGTTTAAGTTCCCCAAACTCAAATGCATATGCTTCTCATCACTACAAATTTTCACCACCAATAAGAGGAAGATAGAAAGTTAACTTTATGATGAAAATTTTGTCATTTCTAGTTCTAAAAAAAAATTGCACTTTTCATAGGAAAGGTACCAGCAGATTTAACCAAACAAATAACAAAATAAGTTTGTGAAAATTTTTTTATACTGGATAGTTTTTAAAAATTCAAATTTGTATCATAGAAAAAACAGAACTTTGTTATTATTCCTTTTGTTTTTCTGTTTGGTACTTGAAAGAAATCTTTGCATTATATTTCTGGGGAGAAGAGCACCCTAAATTTTTTAGAGTACAGAATCTGTACTGAACTGACTGCTGTTGCTGCTGCTGCTAAGTCGCTTCAGTCGTGTCCGACTCTGCGTGACCCCATAGACCGCAGCCCACCAGGCTCCCCCGTCCCTGGGATTCTCCAGGCAAGAACACTGGAGTGGGTTGCCATTTCCTTCTCCAATGCATGAAAGTGGAAAGTGAAAGTGAAGTCACTCAGTCGTGTTCGACTCTTAGCGACCCCATGGACTGCAGCCCACCAGGCTCCTCCGCCCGTGGGATTTTCCAGGCAAGAGCACTGGAGTGGGGTGCCATTGCCTTCAGTCATTTATATAACAGACCTACTTCTTGGATGGAAGGAGCAGTATGCCATAGGGCACATGGGTTTCACAATTATACTTAACTGGCCCTAGGATGAGAAGGTCCTATATGTGTCTCCCTAAATCTCCTGTTGTAATTGTTTGCTGTTTCATAGTGTTGAATCATATTAGAAGATCCTCTGATTTATTTTCCAGTAAAATTAGCAGCAACAAAGTGGCATTAGTTAAAGAAACTTTGGGGGCTTCAGTGGTGGATCAATGGAAAAGAATCTGTCGGCCAATGCAGGAGACATGGGTTCAGTCCCTGGTCCGGGAGGATTGCACATGCCGAGGAGCACCTAAGTCTGTGCATCACAGCTACTGAGTCTGTGCTCTAGAGTGTGGGAACTGCAACTACTGATGCCCGCTTGCCTAGAGCCTGTGCACCTCAACAAGAGAAGCCTCTGCAATGAGAAGCCCATGCACCACACCTGGAGAGTAGCCCCCGCTCACCACAACTAGAGAAAATCCCTGCACAGCAATGAAGACCCAGCACAGCCAATACCAACCAAATAAATCAATAAAATTATTTTTTAAAAAAAGAAAATTTTATATTGAAGTGTTGATGATGTTAAAGGTTTAAGCATTTCAGGCTTGCTAAGGGCACAGCTGTACAGATTTGGGGGACCACCTGACTTCCTCATTTGTTAAATAAAACACTTCTATTTTCAGCTCAACAAATATTTATTAAATGTCTATTATGGGCTAAGAACGTGGATGTAGAAATTAATGTTTTAGCCCCTCCCCATTAAGGAGCTTATAGAAGAGATCAAAGAGCCTGATAAACAAAGTGTAACCCGATGGAAACCATGATCTCATGTGATCCAGTCTCAGAGCAATTACAGAAGCATAGTCAGAAAACCAAAAAAGTACTTTTGAAGAGGGTCAACTTATGTTTCTCAAACTTTAAGAAATGAAGTACAATCTTTGTTTCTAAAAACCCCATTCTCACCCATTTTACTCTCACTGCAGGCATCCCTGCCTTTCTTCCCAACTCAGAGAATATTTTTCTCCCCCTCCCCCAACTCCATAATCCCCGTGAAATTTTGCTTCAAGACATCCTTATCTCCTGATTCTGCTTTAAACCTGCTAGAGAAAGTCTTAGAAGTAAGGAAAGAAACAGATCTAGCTGGGCCAGTAATCTCCTTAGCAGCCAGGAGAAAATGTTTGAATTATGATGTATATATGTATTTTTACCTTGCACAAAGGAATCAGGAAATAGTATGAAAGGTCTTGTGATGGAAATATATACAAGGATGAGAACTAGTTCGAAGGAAGTAAATGGAAGACTTTACCAAAGACCTCTTGCCACTTAGGTTTTGATGGGTCTTAAAATTTGTCAGAAAGGCAAGTAGGGATTGTGGTGATAGACAAAGTTTCATTTACAAGTGTCTTTGGATGTGGGTAAATCGGGAGACCAATAAGAGCCCTGGAAGATAATGAGGCACTTCTTCCAACACGAAGTTTACTCCTTGGTGAAGGATAAGGCAGAAATGAGCAGGATAAGGAGCTGGATGTTTCCTTTGTAACAGCTAGTATTTTACAGGATGACATAGAAGAATGATGATGTGTACATAAAATAGTGCGTGGTAAGTTCCTTCAGTCATGTCCAACTCCTTGCAACCTATGGACTGTAGCCCACCAGACTCTTCTGTCTGTGAGATTCTCCAGGCAAGAATACTGGAGTGGGTTGCTGGTTCCTTCTCCAGGAAATCTTCTGCTCCCACGGATAAAATCTACATCCCCTACATCTCCTGCATTGGCAGGTGGGTTCTTTACCACTAGCGCCACCTGGGAAGCCCAGATAATGGGAAGTTTTAAATAACACAGGGAGCCCAGCCTAGTGCTCTGAGATGATCTAGAGGGGTGGGATGGGGGAGGAGTGGGAGAGGATATAAAATATTATGACTGATTGCGTTGTCAGCAGAAACCAACACAATATTATAAAGCAATTTTCCACCAATAAAAACAATTAAAAAAAGAAAAGTGATGATGTGAAGATGTTTTGGACATAATAAAATTAACAAGAAAAAACAAGGACAAATAAAATATTTCTAATTCTAATACGGTAAATTCACTTAAATATAATTCTAACCCACATAACATAACTGGCAAGGAGGTCAAATGTGGTATTGAGACTTTAGTTATCAAGGGAGCTGCTAGTAAAATCATTCTGCTAAAAGTGGGATGCCGGATAATTTCTTGGCTTGCTTGCTGACTGTGTCATTGCACAGAAAGAGAAGGTACTGACAGAGGGAGCTGCATCTCTGAAATTAATTCTGAATATAAGGGAGGGTGACCTGGTCAGGCGGACATCACAGGGAATTTGGGAGAAAAGAGTTAAGAGAATTATGTCATTTTAGAATTCATAACAACCAAATCAAGTATTGCTGGACATACTTATATCCATGTCCTCCAAAAATATTTATCAAGTACCCACTGTGTGATCTATTTGCCTATTCACCAGGGTCATGTATGTGTGTGTCTATCTGGATGTGTCTGTGTGTGTAGAGAGATAGAACTCGCTCCTGCCCCAGATTCACTACTCTTGTCAATTCAAAGGTATCATGTTAATGATGAAAACTCATATGTCTCTGGTTCTGACTTCTAAGCTTCTTGCAAAAGATTTTAGGCTCTGCAGCTGTTCCCTCAACACACACATACACACACACACACACACACACACATGCACACTTCTTGAAGTATTCAGAAAATGACCCAATTCTAGGAATTTACAGAAAATTTTTAAAAGAGAGATTTGGATTTTCTCATGTCATGAAATTGGGAGTGTGAGCCAAGTTTATCTATATATCTGATAGGCCCAGCTAAGAGCTCTGTCTCTCCCTGAGAACTAGATAAGGACAGGAATGAATTCATGTGACAGCCACCATCCTACATCGTCCTCAGAATTGCTCTTCCTTTTCTGAACAGAGTCTGTTTCATGAGAGAGTTTTTCCTGGGCCAAGCTGACATGCAAAACTCCTCAGTCTCACGCTAAATAGACTTCCAGCCGGCTTGTCACCCTGGCTTACAAAACTTATTCTAGAGGTAGCTTATATTCTGAATGGCAACCCCACCACAGATTAATTTGCTTCAGTGGCTCAAATTGGTGAGGATAGGGACACGCTCAAATGTAAACATTTCAAATTTAATATTTAATTATATAAGCACAACTAGTTAGGCTGCATGGGGAGTTTTGCTGGGTTGATGTTTAAAACCATGTAAAAGTTTGAGAGAAAGACATATAACCAAAAACGAAAACAAAACAGAAAAATAAAGACAGAGAATTGCATCAAGCAAATTGAGCTTCAGAGTAAGTTTGAGTGTAAAATAGCCAAGACTAGAGGGGAAAAAAACCTTTCAAATCTATCTTAGAGTGAAAAAGGAACAAGGTAAAAATGGGCTCGGTGTTTGATTTTCATCTTATTATGCTAACAGATTACAGTAAGGAAAAAAAAAAAAACTACTCATCTCCTAATTTGCTTCTATTTTCTCTATCAAGGAAAATGATATTTAAACTGAAAAGAGTAGAACAAACATGGTTAAGAGGAAAATAATGCCCAAATTAAGTGAAGAGATGATGAGAGAGCGCCTAGCTGTTTTGAATAAATTCAAGTCCCTAGATTCAAGGAAATTATCCCCAGGGACCTGGGGGAATTTACAGGTGTGATCTCAGAAATACTGTCAGCAGCAGCCGTTGAGTATTTGCAGAAAAGACATATGATGACAGAAGACTGGAAATAGGTAAATGTTCTGATTTTATACAAGTGGAAAATGGTGTATTACAAGCACAACAGAACACTGAGCTCATCCATGATCCCCAGGAAAATGTGAGAAGATTTTAAAAGCTATTTGGAGGGAGGTTCAAGAGAGGGGACATGTGTACACCTATGGCTGATTCATGTTGATATATGACAGAAAGCAACATAACAGTGTAAAGCAATTATCCTTCAATTAAAAATAAATTTAAAAAATGAAAAAAAAAAAGGTATTTTTTTTTTCCAGTACTTCCAGTATTTCCAGTACTCTTGCCTGGAAAACCCCATGGACGGAGGAGCCTGGTGGGTTGCAGTCCATGGGGTCGCACAGAGTTGGACACAACTGTGACTTCACTTTCACTTTTCACTTTCATGCATTGGAGAAGGAAATGGCAACCCACTCCAGTGTTCTTGCCTGGAGAATCCCAGGGACAGGGGAGCCTGATGGGCTGCCGTCTATGGGGTCGCACAGAGTCGGACACGACTGAAGTGACTTAGCAGCAGCAGCAGCAGCAGGGAATAACACGGCAATCTTTGGGATTCAGTATGGATTTGTGCTGAAACCATACCAAGGTGCTTCTTGGATCTTGTTAGGAACAAGATGAGGCAGGGAAGTGGGATTGATAATGATTTAAAGAAAAAAAGTAGGGAATTCTCTGGTGACATAGTGGTTAAGACAAGGCAATTTCACTGCTAAGGGCCTGGGTTCAATCCCTGGTCAGGGAACTAAGGTCCTGCAAGTCATGCGAAGCAGCAGCTCCCCCAAAAAATGAAAATAAAGAAGCAAACTAAAGCAAAAGCAAGATCAAATCAGTACTTGTCCTCCAGTTGTATGTATCTACTTGCTAGGGGTGAAATTAGGATGAGCTGAAAAAAAGAACTTCAAAGCAAGCAGCCAACTTGAATGATAAAAAGATATAAGACTCTGGGTGTGTGCTAGCAGGAATGTTAAAATTAGCAAAAGCCTGCTAATGTCAGACTGAAAATAGAGTGGATGCAAGCATCTATCAGTAATTCAGAAAAAGAGTGCATGTGTCCGTCCTTGGTCGTTATCATGTGCTAATAATGTGATGCAAAATGCATATGTTCCTCTGACTATTTGGTGAGGAGTGGACTATAAGCAATAATCAACTGGACCAGAGCAACAAATGATCTCATCCTACATTTTTTGTGCTGAAAGGATCTTTGTAATACTTGAGGTAGCAAAAACTGATCAGGAGGCAGGCTGATTCAATAGGTTGAATGCTAGACTTATTAGTTTTTGTTTTTTGATGTGTTTACCAATTGAAGTTCAATATGATGTCGTAGAGATCTAGATTTCAGGAGGATATCTAACAATTCTCTCATTTTAGCCATTTATGGACTGTATGCCACACACTATGGTAGGAATTTCTTGTTCATTTATCTCTAATGCTTCCCTGATGGTTCAGCAGTAAAGAATCTGCCTACAATGCAGGAAATATAGGAGATGTGGGTTTGATCCCTGGCTCAGGAAGATCCCCTGGAGGCAGGCATGACAACCCACTCCAGTATTCTTGCTTAGAGAAGCCCATGGACAGAGGAGCCTGGAGGGCTACAGTCCATAGGATTGCAAAGAGTCGGACACGACTGAAGCGACTGAGCACACACATCTCTAATGCTTACAAAAGCCATGCTAATTCACAATATCTCTGAATTAAGATGAGGAAAGTGAGGCTCACGGAGGTTAAGTCACTTGCCAGAGTTGTCAGCTAGTAAGTGTAGAGATGAGATTTGAATACAGCTCTGCTCCTTGTCTATACTCTGCTGCTATACTGCACAGCCTCTTTTATGAACTACACTTGGGTCAGTTGCTTCTCTTGTGGCTCAGCTGGTAAAGAATCTGTCTGCAATGTGGGAAACCTGGGTTCGATCCCTGAGTTGGGAAGATCCCTTGGAGAAGGGAAAGGCTACCCACTCCAGTATTCTGGCCTAGAGAATTCCATGGACTGTATAGTCCATGGGGTCACAAAGAGTCGGACACGACTGAGTGACTTTCATTTCACTTCAGTTGCTAATACAGTCAGGAGGATTTCTAAATAAGTAAATAATTGTTCTAAAATAATTTTGGCAAATTTCAGATATAAAACCAAGGCCAAGGTACTTGTGTCTGTTTAATGTTATTGTCAATGATTTGGGTCAATACATATGTCACAGAATTGAAAAGGATAGCTAATGCTTCATCCAAAAGAATTCATATTGAATAGCATGTACAAAGTGTAACAACGGACCACACCTCTTGGGTAAAATTAACTAGGGATTAAGTGCAAGTCATGCATTCAGTACTTAAAACTATAATCTTCCAAGCATGTATTAATATTTGGCTTACTGGCAATCTATGTGAAAAATCAAGTTTAATTAATAGCAACATCAATAGGAGTCAGCAGAATGATGATGTGGACAAAAAGAAGTGGGAGGAAGAAGAAATCTTTTTTGTAACTAATTTATTTTTGGCTGCCCTGAGTCTCCATTGTTGAATATGGGCTTTCTCTAGTTTCTGAAAACAGGGGCTATTCTTCATTGTGGTGCTCAGGCTTCTCAGTGCAGTGGCTTCTCTTGTTGCAGAGCGCAGGCTCTAGGTGTGAGCTCAGTAGTTGTGGCTCAAGGGCTCTATTCTCCTGGGCTTCAGTAATTGTGGTTTAGTTGCTTCGTGGAACGTGGAATCTTCCTGGACCAGAGATCAAACCTGTGTCCCCTTCATTGGCGGCAGATTCTTAACCACTGGACCACCAGGGAAGTCTCAGAAGAAATCCTAAGGCTGCATTAATACTCATTCATTTATTTATTCATTTTTATTTAACGTACACTAATCAAGGGAAATAAAAGACCATTTTACTCTACCTACTTTGTACCATTCCTCATGCATGTCTCACAGTGTTCTAGACATACCATAGTTTAAAATGAACTTTGAACAACTGGGTGGGACCCAGGATGGGTCTCGGAAAGAAGACAGGAAAAAAGTTCTAGAGAACATGTTTACTGAGAGTTATATGAACATAAAATATTTAGCCTGAAAGTTCCTCAAATATTTGAAGAGAGTAGATTTCAAAGCTAGTCATTCATTTGTTCATTTTCAGTTCATTAAATATATAGTTTTACTTATTCTTTCAAGATGGTGGAGTAAAAGGATTTGTGCTCATCTTCCCCTTCAAGAATACCAAAATCGAAATTAGCCACCGAACAACTATTGACAGGAAGATGTTGGAACCCACCAAACTCCTTGGATAGCAAGGAAATCAAACCAATCAATCCTAAAGGAAATCAACCCTGAATATTCATTGGAAGGACTGATGCTGAAACTGAAGATCCAGTATTTTGGCCACCTGATGTGAACAGCCAATCATTGAAAAAGACCCTGATGCTGGGAAAGATTAAAGGCAAATGGAGAAAAGGCCAGCAGATGATGACATCACTGATTCAGTGGACATGAACTTGGGTGAACTCTGGGAGATCGTGAGGGACAGGGAGGTCTGGTGTGCTGCAGGCCATGGAGTCACAAAGAGTCAGACATGACTTAGTGATTGAACAGCAGGAATAAATACTTAGTTTTGGCTGTATGCTAAATATGTCAGGCACTGTCCTTGGTACTAGGAAGAAAAAAATTGAAAAACATGATTCTTGGTCTGAAAGACTTTTTAGTCCAGTGAAAGAGACAGAATTAGGAAAACTGAGACTCACAGTGTGTGCTATATACTAGAGGTATTCCTGATGCAAACAAACAGAGCACCTGGACGAGGCTGGAGGGTCAGTGAAAGCCCAGAGAAAAGTGCACTCCAGATAAGATTAGAAAGATGAATAGGCATTGCCTGAAGTGGGAGGTAGGGGGTTGGCAGGAAGGGCCTTTGGAGCAGAGGAAACAGCATGTGTAAATTTATGGGAAGATCTAATGAGCACAGAAGAATTGGTGAAAACTCAGAACGTTCTGATAACTGGAAGAAAGGATAATGTTTGTGGTAGCTTTGATAGGAAATGAGGCCTGAGTTGTATTCTAAACTAAGGAATTTGAGCTTTATCCTGAAAGCTATGTGAGCCTTGAAGCACTAAAACTAGGCGATGACATCATTAGATTTTCATTTTAGAAAGATCCCTCAAGCAACAGTGGGGCCAGGCTGGGGGCATTAGGACTGGTTTTCATTATTTGCAGCAGTTTGCTCTAGAAAGTCACTGCAAACAATAAATTACTGAACCCTGAGTAATTGGCTCAGGGTTAAGTACAGGGTTAGGTTCCTTGCAAGCCTCTGGTCACAACATTTTCACCAACCAATCAATAAATAGCCTGGCTTTATATGTATTTATATTTAAAGATATCTTACATAGTACATATCTTAAAGATAGTTAAATATATATATATATATGTATGTATGTATAACTGAATCACTGTGCTGTACACCTGAAACATGGTGTTATAAATCTATGAAGAATTGATGCTTTTTAACTGTGGTTTGGAAAAGACTCTTGAGAGTCCCTTGGACAGCAAGGAGATCAAACCAGTCAATCCTAAAGGAAATTAACTCTGAATATTAATTGAAAGGACTGAAGCTTCTGTACTTTGGCCACCTGATGCAAAGAGTCAACTCATTGGAAAAGACTCTGCTGCTGGGAAGGATTGAGGGCAGGAGATGAAGAGGGCAACAAACGACAAGATGGTTGTATGGCATCACTGACTCAATGGACATGAGTTTGAGCCAACTCTGGGAGATGGCGAAGAACAGGGAAGCCTGGCATGCTGCAGTTCATGGGATCTCAAAGAGGCAGACACAACTTTGCAACTGAAGAACAACAGCAAATACTGCAATGTAAAAAAAGCCTCATCGCAAGAGGGAAAAAAAGCTCAATTATAGGCAGCATTTCTAGCTGAGAAGGGTTTAACACTTTCCTGACCCTAATTTGACTATTCTGTCTTTGGCTTTCAGCCTCACAACATTGTTGTCCACCATGCTTTTTTAAAATTGTAAGGCTTCCCTGGTGGTCCAGTGGTTAAGAATCCATCTGCCAATGCAGGGGACGTGGGTTCGATCCCTGGTCAGGGAACTAGGATCCCACATGCAGCAGAGGAACGAAAGCTGTGTGCCACTACTACTGAGCCGGTGTTTTAGAGCTTGTGAACGGCAACCAGCAAGACCACACGCTGCCACTGCTGAAGCCTGTGTGCCTAGAGCCTGTGCTCCATACCAAGGGAAGACGCCGCGACCAGAAGCCTGCACACCGCAGGGAAGAGTGGCCCCCGCTCGCCGCAACCAGAAAAAGCCCACGTGCAGCAACGAGGACCACCACAGCCAAAAAGTAAAGTTAAAGAAATAAATCTTTACAAAATAAACACATAAAATTGGTCATCATCTCATGAATCCACAAACATACCCACTTTTCCACCTTTTCCATAGCCTCATCACGTACTGTAGATGGTACAGTAGCACTTTCTGGAGGACCTCTTGTACAGTTCAGTTCAATTCAGTCCATCAGGCGTGTCTGACTCTTTGCAACCCCATGAATCGCAGCACGCCAGGCCTCCCTGTCCATCACCAACTCCCGGAGTTCACTCAGACTCATGTCCATCGAGTCAGTGATGCCATCCAGCCATCTCATTCTCTGTCGTCCCCTTCTCCTCCTGCCCCCAATCCCTCCCAGCATCAGAGTCTTTTCCAATGAGTCAACTCTTCGCATGAGGTGGCCAAAGTACTGGAGTTTCAGCTTTAGCATCATTCCTTCCAAAGAAATCCCAGGGCTGATCTCCTTCAGAATGGACTGGTTGGATCTCCTTGCAGTCCAAGGGACTCTCAAGAGTCTTCTCCAACACCACAGTTCAAAAGCATCAATTCTTCGGCGCTCAGCCTTCTTCACAGTCCAACTCTCACATCCGTACATGACCACTGGAAAAGTCATAGCCTTGACTAGACGGACCTTTGTTGGCAAAGTAATGTCTCTGCTTTTGAATATGCTATCTAGGTTGGTTATAACTTTTCTTCCAAGGAGTAAGCGTCTTAATTTCATGGCTGCAGTCACCATCTGCATTGGCCTCCTGTACAGATCAACACATTTCATCTTCCTTTTCTGAATGTACCCTGCTGTTGATTGATTAACATTGAAATGATGGCCAACAGCAATGTTACTCATGCCTGAATCGTGCTTGTTCTAACACCAGAACCCTCCTGGTGCTTGGAAATACTAGACAGCACTTCTGTACTATGCTGGTCATTTTAAACAGCAGAATCACCAAAAAAAAAAAAAAATAGAAGGCACAAAAATGCAAAAACTGTGGCGGTGAATAGACTGCCAAAAGGAAACTTGTTTACAGTCTGAGAAGAACTCTGCTTCGTTCAGTCTCTGCTGAGAAAATGCTCACTGCTCACTGGGAGACTCAAATTTTTCACCACTCTGAGTACATCTAGGAACAACTGTGAAAGCCTGGAAATATTTATTTTAGGGGTTATAAACAAATTTGGGGAAGGAGGGTAATTTTCAAATAGGGAACTCTCAAATAATGAGGATCAACCATACTTTCAGTCTTCCAAGTTATAGCTGATGCACGCACACCTGAATTAAGGCAGGTGCGGACAGGGGAGGGGGATGGGTCCATTCAATCAAAACATTTATTTCAACTATGTGCAGAGTTTAGTGCTCAGAACCAGGGATACGGTGAAACATTTCAACCCTGAGGTATGTAGATGACTAAGAAGAATTGCAGGGTTGGTGCAGAATTGCAGGGAAAGGTATATACTTTAGTAAGAGAGAGATTTCAGATACGGCAAAGGAAGTATGGGAAATACATTCTGAAGACCTTGGTGATGTCTTGAAATTATTTTCTTTATGACGCTCAGTCCCAGAGGGTAAAGTGGGAGGGTTTAGAGCAGCAATCTCCAACCTTTTTGGCACCAGGGACTGATTTCGTGGAAGACAATTTTTCCATTGATGGGGGTGTGTGAATGATGGGCAGCAGCTACAAATGCAGATGAAGTTTCACTTGCTCGCCCACCACTCGGCTGCTGCTGTATAGCCCAGTTCCTAATGGGCCACATTCTGGTACCAGTCTGTGGCTCAGGGTTTGTGGAATCGCTGATTTAGAGGATAGGGGAGAAGTGAAGGTCTGAGTTAATTCAAGAAAGAATAAGCCAATATGGGAGTGATAATAAGACAGAAAATCAATGACTAGAGGTAACTACAAGTTGGGCATTGACTTAAAAAATAGTTTTGAGGCATAATGAATTTACTTCTAAAAGCCTCCAATTCGGGTATACCTGTGGCAGATTCATTTCAATGTTGGGCAAAACTAATACAATATTGTAAAGTTTAAAAATAAAATAAAATAAAATTTTAAAAAATAATGATAAAAAAAAATCTGTGAAGCGTGAATCCTGACATAGATGAGTACAATTTTTTTTTTTTTTAGGATTTAGAATCCTTTGGAGGTTTACATAGGCAAGAGAAGAAAAACATCCAGATTTTTTTTTTCCCTTAGATCTTTGATTTGGGTAGACAGTTCCCCTAAGAGACCCACTCATCAAAATATGGAAACAGCAGAAGATAAGATTGGAAGGAAAAGAAGATGGGGTTTGTTTCGGATATATTCCATTTGAGGGGCCTATGTGACATCTAAGTAAAGATGTTCAGCAGAGAATTGAAATCACAGAGCCGGAGTTCTCTGAGTGCTCTGGGTTACAGATGAAGAGTTGGGATCTGGTAGTTGACGTCAGAGGTGTCAGAGGTTTATATGAGGACACACAGCACCTATTTATTGAAGGAAGAAAAAACAAGATGACCAAGGACGGAGCCTTGGAAATATGGTAATTTAAGGGACAAGTTGATGAAGAGGAACTGACAAAGGATACTGGATAAGAAGGAGCCATAGATGATGGGGGCTGGGGTGGGGTGGGGAATCCAGCCAAGAGTGGACAGACTTCTAAGAAAAGGTTTCAGACATGTGAAAATGTTAAGTGCTAAGTAGTATGATGTGTGAAAATAACAACAGACTAGGTGCATGGAAGTGCAGACAATGATTCAGTAACAGCCATTCGGTAGGAGATTGTATCAACATCTTAGAGTTAGATCTGAGTGAACTTTTTGGCCAACCCAATATTAAACAATATTTTTAGATAATATTAGGCTTCCCTGGTGGCTCCGGTGGTAAAGAATCTGCCTGCAATGGAGGAGACCCAGATTCTATCCCTGGGTCAGGAAGATCCCCTGGAGAAGGGACTGGCTACCCACTCCAGTATTTTTGCCTGGAGAATTCCATGGACAGAGGAGACTTGCGAGCTACAGTCCACAGGGTTGCACAGAGTTGGACACAACTGAGTTACTAGCAATGTCACTTTCACTTTAGATAATATGTTCTGATTTGGGGGGAAAGAAGGAGAATTGGAAGGGGTGGAATAAAAGCCTTAACACGTGAGACGTTATTGGCAGGGATCATTTAGGATTCAATATTCTGTCAAGGATCCCTGGAACCAGCCCTAATAATAGTTTATCAGGATGGCTCCTTGAAACTTGTATGTAATGATGATCAACAGGAAATGAAGACACCAGATCTTCCTTGGCATGGTAGGGAAGAAAAGATTAGAAGGCTCATGACTGTGGGAATGTTTGAATTAATGTATGGTCTAAGCACTGAAATGGTACAGTCTGGCTGTGTTTCCTGACAAGGTCTGAAGGAGCATGGTCCCATGGACTGAGCAATCAATTGCATATAGCAATAGCCAGCTCAGTAACATACCATAGCATTGTTTTTCCTGCCTTCTGTTCTTCCCTCTATTTATGCTCACTCCTGCTGTCTGGGATTGCACTAGATTTCAAAATAAGACCACAAAGACTCTTCTTTCTGGGAAACTCAAACAATAACAATTTCAGAGACTACAAGAATAGTCTCTGAAAAGTATCTTCTCTTGTGATGTGTTGTAATAATAATATAAATATCACCCATAAGTGATGTTTTATCCAATATCCTTATATAATTTCTTCTATAATGTCATCCATAACAACTAGTTATACTATTGTTTATTATTTCACTATGATCTCACTACCACTCAGATTTTCAGGGGAGGTATTAGGATTTCCGTTAGTATTAGCTGGCAAATCCAAATTGAGTCTTAATTTTATTTCCTAGCTTTATTACTAACCACCCTAAAATTCTCTGTAGTATATATCTTTCTTAACTGGTGTTTTCAGCACCTTCCAATTTTGTATTGTCTGAGAACTAAATAAATGTGAGCGCAGTGGAACTCAAACAGCTGTATGTATTTAACTACAAGGTTCAATGCCCAATTCGTGCTCTGCTTGTGCAGCCATCAGGAGAGCTCTGAAAGGAAATCTGCAAAGCTTCCAGCATATTTTATTAATGACCAGCCAGACACCATAACCCACACCAGGGAGATGAGGACCTAATTAATTAGGCATAATACTACTTAGCACTTACCATTTTCAATAAATATTACTACATGAATGAAAGAATCCTCAAAAGATTCCCATGAAGCCAGAACTATTAATCCTATTTTACATCTGGGGAAACAGAAGCAGAAAGGTTCTTGGATTCACCCAAAGCCACAGGGAGAGGGGGTATCAATCCCCAATTCAGTTTCCTCAGAGCTGGCCCTCTAGACTATTTTTAGAGCATGGTTTTCTCAAAGGTCAAAAGGTACTCACATATAAAATTTTAAGAAATGTGTGGGAATACCAATAGCCTAGGTGCATGGAAGTGCAAAAACGATGTCAGGGGCTTTGTAAGGAAATCGATCATTTGCTTCTCCTATTTCTCTTTACGGGGAGGGGTTTATATGTTATAAACAGGGGTTAGCAAGTAGCGCAGTCCCTGGCACATAATAGGTGCTCAGTAAACTTGTTTGTTCATTTTTTAAACAAAATATGTATTAAATTCCTGTAGTATTCCAGGCATTCTCCTTGACCTCCTTAGCATCTAGGGACAAAGAATAAACAATAAACCTATAAATAAGTAAAATACATGTTATCGTAGATAGTGACAAATGCTATGGAAAGGATGACCTAAAAAGGAAAAAAAATATATGGGAAAAGGGTACTCAAGGTGGTAGGAATAGCAAGTTCAGACTCTTAATATAGAAGCATCCTTGACATGCTCAAGGAATAGCGAGGAGGGCAGAGTGGTGAAGTGGAGTTGGTGAAGGCAGAGGAAAAGAAAATAAAATTGGGGGAGAGATGCATGCAATCCTGTGGGCCATTTTGATAACATTGGTCTTTTACTCTGCAAAATTGTTGTTGCCGTTTATCGCTAAGTCACATCTGACTCTTCTGTGACCCCATGGACTGTAGTCCACCAGACTCCTCTGTCCCTGAAATTCTCCAGGCAAGAATACTGTAGTTGGTTGCCATTTCCTTTCCCAGGGGTCCCTCCTAATCCAGGGGTAGAACCCAAGCCTTCCGCATCAGCAGGCAGATTCTTTACCACTGAACCACCAGGGAGGCCCACGTTGCAAAGATAGGAAGATGCTAAAGAGTTTTGAGTGTGCTTGTGCTACGGAATGAAGTGGCTGACCATTTTAATGGGCTTATTCTTGCCTAAGGGCAAAGTGTGGAAATGGAGAGACAAATTAGGAGATTATTGCAATAATCTAGTTGAGAAATAATGGTGACTTATACCAGGATCGTGGTGATTGAAGTGGTGAAAGGAGGTCAGATCCTAGATACATTTTGAAGATAGAGCCATAAAAATTAGATTTTATGGACAGAATTTGGGGTCTGGAGTAAAGAACAGAGTCAAGACTTGTTCCAAGGTTTTGATCTGAGAAACTGGAAGGGTGGAGTTAGTGTTTATTGAGATTAAGAAGACTAAAGGAGAATGTTTCAGAAGGGAAATCAAGAGTCCATATTTGAACATGTTAAATATGAGTGACCCTGGACTCCATGCGGTGATGATGAGTAGAAAAGGATGTGTCACAGAAGATAAAGGAATGAAGTATTTCAAAAAGGAGGGAGAGGAATCTACTGTGTCAGAAGTTTCTGATACGCTGAAAACAATGAAAGACTGAAGACTGACTATGGGATTTAGAAAATGGGACATTGGTGAACTTTTTTAAAAAAGATTGATGTATTTATATATTTTTGGCTGTGCTGGATCTTCACGGCTGTGTGGGCTTTCTCTAATTGCGGTGAGTGGAGGTTACTTTTTGGAGTGCAAGGTGGGGGCCTTCTCATTAAGGAGGCTTCTCTTGTTGTGGAGCATAGGTTCAAGGGTGTGCAGGCTCAGTAGCTGTGGTGTATGGACCTAGTTGCCCTGGTGGCATGTGGAATCTTCCTAGAGTGGGGATCGAGCCCATGTCCCCTGCATTGGCAGGTAGATTCTTAACCACTGGACCACCAGGAAAGCCCATTGATGGTCTTAATAATATAAATGTTGGTAGAGAAATAGGGTAAAAAGTCTGATAGAGTGGATTCAATAGAGAATAGTATGATTCATTGTGTCTAGATATAGCTATAGGTGTAGATACATACTGGCTTCCCAGGTGCCGCTAGTGATAAAAAACCTACCTGCCAATGCAGGAGACATACTGAGTCATGGGTCCCATCCCTGGGTCAGGAAGATCCCCTGGAGGAGGGCATGACAACCTACTCCAGTATTCTTGCCTGGAGAATCCCTTAGACAGAGGAGCCTGGTGGGCTAAAAGTCCCTAGGGTCACAAAGTGTTGGACGTGACGGAAGTGCCTGAGCACAGCCCAGTAGATGCAAACATAGACTGATCTTAGTCCAGGGAACTGAGAGGATTTTTGCTCTAGAAACAAAAATAACTCAGTAGCAATGAATTCCTCTCATCCTGATTGTGGCCTTCAAATACCACTTTCCGTAAAGGAACCAGGGTTTCTTAGACAAAAAAACAAATGCCAGAACTGCTGCCCAAAATTTACCAGATTAACCTGGGACATCTTGCCATACCAGCTAGAAAAGAAGTCTTCAGATTTCTAGAGTCATGCCATGATAGGCTAACTGATACCATAATAAAATTAATGCTATGAACAACTGAAAAACAGAACAAAATATTTGAACTGTTGTTTTCAGTCATTGGACAGTAGCAACTGGATCCTCTACAGGAAGGATGGGCTTCCCAGGTGAATCAGCGGTGGAGAATCCTCCTGCCAATGTAGGAGATGTGGGTTCAATCTCTGGGTTGGAAAGATCCCTTGGAGCAGGAAAATGGCAACCCACTCCACTATTCTTGCCTGGGAAATCCCTTAGACAGAGGAGCCTGGCAGGCTCCAGTCCAGGTGGTCGCAAAGAGTCGGACACAACTGAGTAACTAAACAATAGAAGAAGAAAGATATAAGCAAGGTGAGCCTCACAAGCCTTCTTACCTAGAGACACAGTCCCTAGGTAAGAAAGGGAGTTGTAGTAATCTCTCTGTAAAAGACAGAGTTTGTTGTTTAGGTAGATGAAAACAGCTGGAATCTGATGGACAGAGTACCAGAGAGCAGTTAAGTAGACAAGAGCTCCAGGAAAATTCTTAGTGTTCTCTTTGAGTTAATGACTGAAAATTAAGCTCACATTCATAGGGTGAGACCCTGAGGGGCCAGGGAAAGAATACATGCTGGGGAGTTGTGACCTGAATATTGCTGGAACTTGAACACAACTAGGAGATACTCAAAGTTTGAACAGTCAGAGTAGAGCATGTGCTAGCCATTCTGTGATAGTAAGTTTTGATTTCTGGTGGAGAAAGTCATTTAAAAAGTGTTTTGGCTATTCCTCACCGTTTTTTCATATTATATATATATGTTTATGTATATGTATGTGTGTGTGTGTATATATATATATATGAACAGTTTGCCAAGTCTTATGAAAACACATAAGGATTTTGATTAGAATAATATGAAATCTGTATATTGAATATTATGTCTTAGGATCCAAGAACATGATGTCTTTCTATATTATTTACACCTTCATTAGTATCTTTTGGCTCAGATGGTAAAAAATCCATCTGCAATGCAGGTGACCCAGGTTTGATCCTTGGGTTGGGAAGATTCCCCAGAGAAGGGAATGCCAAACCACTCCAGTATTCTTACCTGGAAAGTTACATGGACAGAGCAGCCTGGCAGGCTATAGTCCATGGGGTCGCAAAGAGTCAGACACGATTGAGTGACTAACACTTTCAGTTTTCACTTTAGTATTTTTATAAAGTTTAAATTTTATCTTCTTAAAATTATCCCCACCCCCCATGATGAGGAGGGGAAAAGTGCCTTTATTTTTTTAAACACTTTTAGATTTATTAGTGTATGACTTACAATTTAGCTACTATTCTAAATAGTTTTTTATTTTATTGCATTTTCTAGGTGCTTCTACATAATTGATAAAAAGACTATTGACCTTTATATGTTAGTTTTATATCTAGAAAGTTTTCTAAGCTCTCCTATTAATTTTAATAAATTGTCCATGGATTATTTGGGGCTTTCTACTCCTTGGAAGGAAAGTTATAACCAACCTAGATAGCAGAGACATTTCTTTGCCAGCAAAGGTCTGTCTAGTCAAGGTTATGATTTTTCCAGTGGTCATGTATGGATGTGAGAATTGGACTATGAAGAAAGCTGAGCACTAAAGAATTGATGCTTTTGAACTGTGGTGTTGGAGAAGACTCTTGAGAGTCCCTTGGACTGCAAGGAGGTCCAACCAGTCCATTCTAAAGGAGATCAGCCCTGGGTGTTCATTAGAAGGACTGATGCTAAAGCTGAAACTCCAGTACTTTGGCCACCTCATGTGAAGAGTTGACTCATTAGAAAAGACTTTGATGCTGGGAGGGATTGGAGGCAGGAGAAGGGGACAACAGAGGATGAGATGGCTGGATGGCATTACTGAATCAAGGGACGTGAGTCTGAGTGAACTCTGGGAGTTGGTGATGGACAGGGAGGCCTGGTGTGCTGCGATTCATGGGGTCGCAAAGAGTCGGACATGACTGAGCGACTGAACTGAATTAAACTGAATTGATGCAGACAACTGACCACAGCCTTGTCTAACTCAATGAAACTAAGCCATGCCCGTGGGGCCACCCAAGACGGGTGGGTCATGGTGGAGAGGTCTGACAGAATGTAGTCCACTGGAGAAGGGAATGGCAAACAAATACAAGGCAAGTATTCTTGCCTTGAGAACCCCATGAATAGTATGAAAAGGCAAAATGATAGGATACTGAAAGAGGAACTCCCCAGGTCAGTAGGTGCCCAATATGCTACTGGAGATCAGTGGAGAAATAACTCCAGAAAGAATGAAGGGATGGAGCCAAAGCAAAAACAATACCCAGCTGTGGATGTGACTGGTGATAGAAGCAAGGTCCGATGCTGTAAGAGCAATACTGCATAGGAACCTGGAATGTCAGATCCATGAAGTAAGGCAAATTGGAAGTGGTCAAACAAGAGATGGCAAGAGTGAACATCGACATTCTAGGAATCAGCAAACTAAAATGTACTGGAATGGGTGAATTTAACTCAGATAACCATTATATTTACTACTACAGGCAGGAATCCCTCAGAAAAAATGGAGTAGCCATCATGGTCAACAAAAGAGTTCGAAATGCAGTACTTGGATGCAATCTCAAAAACAACAGAATGATCTCTGTTCGTTTCCAAGGCAAACCATTCAATATCACAGTAATTCAAGTCTATGCCCCAACCAGTAACGCTGAAGAAGCTGAAGTTGAACGGTTCTATGAAGACCTCCAAGATCTTTTAGAACTAACACGCAAAAAAGATGTCCTTTTCATTATAGGGGACTGGAATACAAAAGTAGGAAGTCAAGAAACACCTGGAGGAACAGACAAATTTGGCCTTGGAATACGGAATGAAGCAGGGCAAAGACTAATAGAGTTTTGCCAAGAAAATGCACAGGTCATAGCAAACACCCTATTCCAACAACACAAGAGAAGACTCTACACATGGACATCACCAGATGGTCAACACTGAAATCAGATTGATTATATTCTTTGCAGCCAAAGATGGAGAAGCTCTATACAGTCAACAAAAACAAGACCAGGAGCTGACTGTGGCTCAGATCATGAACTCCTTATTGCCAAATTCGACTGAAATTGAAGAAAGTAGGGAAAACCACTAGACCATTTATGTATGACCTAAATTAAATCCCTTATGCTTATACAGTGGAAGTGAGAAATTTAAGATTTAAGGGACTAGATCTGATAGACAGAGTGCCTGATGAACTATGGAATGAGGTTCATGACATTGTACAGGAGACAGGGATCAAGACCATCCCCATGGAAAAGAAATGCAAAAAAGCAAAATGGCTGTCTGGGGAGGCCTTACAAATAGCCGTGAAAAGAAGAGAAGCGAAAAGCAAAGGAGAAAACGAAAGATATAAGCATCTGAATGCAGAGTTCCAAAGAATAGCAAGTAGAGATAAGAAAGCCTTCTTCAGCGATCAGTGCAAAGAAACAGAGGAAAACAACAGAATGGGAAAGACTAGAGATCTCTTCAAGAAAATTAGAGATACCAAGGGAACATTTCATGCAAAGATGGGCTCAATAAAGGACAGAAATGGTATGGACCTAACAGAAGCAGAAGATATTAAGAAGAGGTGACAAGAATACACAGAAGAAGAACTGTACAAAAAAGATCTTCATGACCCAGATAATCACGGTGGTGTGATCACTCACCTAGAGCCAGACATCCTAGAATGTGAAGTCAAGTGGGCCTTAGAAAGCATCACTACGAACAAAGCTAGTGGAGATGATGGAATTCCAGTTGAGCTATTTCAAATCCTGAAAGATGATGCTGTGAAAGTGCTGCACTCAATATGCCAGCAAATTTGGAAATCTCAGCAGTGGCCACAGGACTGGAAATGGTCAGTTTTCATTCCAATCCCAAAGAAAGGCAATGCCAAAGAATGCTCAAACTACTGCACAATTGCACTCATCTCACACACTAGTAAAGTAATGCTCAAAATTCTCCAAGCCAGGCTTCAGCAATACGTGAACCATGAACTTTCAGTTGTTCAAGTTGGATTTAGAAAAGGCTGAGGAACCAGAGATCAAATTGACAACATCTGCTGGATCATCAAAAAAGCAAGAGAATTCCAGAAAAACATCTATTTCTGCTTTATTGACTATGCCAAAGCCTTTGACTGTGTGGACCACAATAAACTGTGGAAAATTCTGAAAGAGATGGGAATACCAGACCACCTGACCTGCCTCTTGAGAAATTTGTATGCAGGTCAGGAAGCAATAGTTAGAACTGGACATGAAACAACAGACTGGTTCCAAATCAAGAAAGGAGTATGTCAAGGCTGTATACTGTCACCCTGCTTATTTAACTTATATGCGGAGTACATCATGAGAAATGCTGGGCTGGAAGAAACACAGGCTGGAATTAAGATTACCAGGAGAAATATCAATAACCTCAGATATGCACATGACACCACCCTTATGGCAGAAAGTGAAGAGGAACTCAAAAGCCTCTTGATGAAAGTGAAAGAGGAGAGTGAAAAAGTTGGCTTGAAACTCAACATTCAGAAAATGAAGATCATGGCATCCAGTCCCATCACTTCATGGGAAATAGATGGGGAAACAGTAGAAACAGTATCATACTTTATTATTTTGGGCTCCAAAATCACTGCAGATGGTGACTGCAGCCATGAAATTAAAAGATGCTTACTCCTTGGAAGAAAAGTTATGACCAACCTAGATAGCATATTCAAAAGCAGAGACATTACTTTGCCAACAAAGGTCCGGCTAGTCAAGGCTATGGTTTTTCCAGTGGTCATGTATGGATGTGAGAGTTGGACTGTGAAGAAGGCTGAGCACCAAAGAACTGATGCTCTTGAACTGTGGTGTTGGAGAAGACTCTTGAGAGTCCCTTGGACTGCAAGGAGATCCAACCTGTCCATTCTGAAGGAGATCAGCCCTGGGATATCTTTGGAGGGACTGATGCTAAAGCTGAAACTCCAGTACTTTGGCCACCTCATGCGAAGAGTTGAGTCATTGGAAAGGACTCTGATGCTGGGAGGAATTGGAGGCAGGAAGAGAAGGGGACAACAGAGGATGAGATGGCTGGATGGCATCACTGACTGGATGGATGTGAGTCTGAGTGAACTCCGGCAGTTGGTGATGGACAGGGAGGCCTGGCATGCTGCGATTCATGGGGTTGCAAAGAGTTGGACACGACAGAGCGAGTGAACTGAACTGAACTGATGAAGGCAATCAAACCATATGTGAATAACAGCAGTTATTTTCTTAGACAGTTTAAGACTTTTTTTTTCTTTTCTACTGGTGGGGATTCTGATATGGTGCTGCCTAGAAGATATTTTTGAATATTTTACAAAACCTCTATCTTTGTCTCTTTGCTATTGTAATAAAAAAAACATATTGTACTGTTTTCTGCCCCTCCCTTTATTATTTCCTTCTTTTTAGTTTCTTTGGACATATTCTGCTTCTGTATTTCTACTTTCATAGTAGGATGTTTAGCTTATGCATATCAAAAACACAATAAGGTTCCACTTCATATCTACCACATTTTCGAAAAGGCTGATAGAAATGTTGGCAAGCATGTGGAACATTCTCGTAGAAATGTACATTGGTACAACCACTTGGGAAACCAAATCGAAGTTTAATATGCACATCCTCAATGCTTCTTCAATTATATTCCTGTATATGCAGTTTCATGAAATTATGGTGACTGACACGTCCCAAGACCTGAGTCAGTAAGCTGGAGACCCAGTCTGAAAACTGAGAAATTCTTGCACAAGTTGATCAGAAAATGTGGTGGTTGATTTTATCTGTTGACTTGACTGGCCACAGGGTGCCCAGACATCTGGCCAAACATTGTTTAGGTGTGTCTATGAGGAGGTTCTTGGATGAGATTACCATCTGAATTGGTAGACTGAGTAAAGCAGATTGCCCTGCCTAATGTGGGTGGTCCTCATTTAATCAGTTGAAAGCCTGAATAGGAAATAAGGCTGGCCCTCCCATGGGTGGAAGGGCACTCCTTCTGCCTGACCACTTGAGCTAAGATGTTGGTCTTTTCCTGCCTTCAGATATGAAATGAAACATGGGTAGCTTTTCTTCTGTCTTGACATCTGCCAGCTTTCAGACTGGGTCTCCAGCTTACTGATTTCAGAACTTGGGACATGTCAATCACCATAATTTCATGAAATTGCATGAACCAATTTCTTTTAATCTCTTTCTCTGTATGTTTCTGCCTCTCTCGCTCTTTCTTTTTCTGGTTCCAGATAGCCACAATAAAGCAAATCTTGCAATAAGGCAAGTCACATGAATTTGTGGTTTCCCCGTGCATTTAAAAGTTATATTTACACTATACTGTAGTCTGTAAAGTGTGCAATAGTATTATGTCTAAAAATAAAATACATATCAATTTAAAAATACTTTATTGCTAAAAAATGCTAACAAACATCTGGCCTTCAGTGAGTCGCAATAGTAGTAACACTGAAGATCACAGATCACTATAATGAATATAATAATAATATAAAAGTTTGAAGTAGTATGAGAATTACCAAAATGTGACCCAGAAACAGGAAACCAGCAAATGCTGATGGAAAATGGTGCCAATAGACTTGCTCAAGGCAAGGGTGCACAAACCTTCAATCTGGAAAACATGCAGTATCTGCAAAGTGCAGTAAAGCAAAGCACAGTACAATGAGGTATGTCTCTGCCCATATCCTACTGGTTCTGCTTCTGTGGAGAACTCCGACTAAAATAGCAAGTGTGGATTAAAACATTCATAACAACATAGTTCATGACAGCAAAAAAAATAGAAACACTCATATGACCCCTAACAGAATGGATGTACACACTTCATAATACAGTGGAATAAGTAGACGGTGATAAGAATATAGTAAATACAGCTTATAAATGTCAGTGTGAATGAATTTTAAAATATTGTTAAATGACACAAAACAGCAAGCCTGAAAAATAGAGAGTATGATTCAATTTATGTACAATTCAAGTAAGAGGAAAATGAAATATTTATAAACTTCAACTGTAAACAAATATACTATATGTACACAATATTATATAGGCTTCCCCAGTGGCTCAGGAGTAAAGAATCCTCCTGCAATACAGAAGGTGCAGGAGATGCAGGTTCGATCTCTGGGGAGGGAAGATCCCCTAGAGAAGGGCATGGCAACCCCCTCCAGTATTCTTGACTGGAGAATCCCATGGACAGAGGAGACTCTCTGGCTATAGTCCATAGGGTCGCAAAGAGTTGGACATGACTGAAGTGACTTAGCATGCACACATACATGCATATGATATTATACTAAAAATATTATACTGTATATTTAGTATATTATACTAAAATAGTTTATTTAAAATAATTTAAATACACTAAATACTATACAATATATTATATATAATATAATATATATTATGTATAGACCCCTATTGTGTATTGTGTGCCCCTCTTGTGGCACCCCTAATACATAATATATATAATACATACTTTAGAGTATATCCTCTATACTTGAGAGAGAAAATAGAGTATATACTCTAAAGTAGATAAATTATGGGGCTTCCCAGGTGGTGCAGTGGTAAAGAATTTCCATCTGCCAATACAGGAGATGCAAGAGACGTGGGTTTGATCCCTGGGTTGGGAAGACCCCTAGAGTAGGAAATGGCAACCCACTCCAGTTATTCTTGCCTGGAGAATTCCATAGACAGAGGAGTCCATGGGGTTGCAAAGAGTTGGACACGACTGAGCAACTTAGCACACACAGATAAATTATATATAGTGTATATAGTATGTTATACTATAAACAACTATAGTAAAAGTAACTATATATAAACAAATGTAAATAACCACACAAGAATATAAAAACTAAAGGGTAAAAAGGCAAGGCAGATATTGTCACACAATTCAGGAGTTACATCTGGGCAGGAGAGAGGGATGCAACTGAGGAAAATCTTCACAATGGTCTGTTTCTTAAAGTGGGAGGTGGATGGATAAGTGTTCATTTTATTATGATTCCTTAAACTTTATGTATATGCTACATATAATCCTATATGTATGAGTATGTCTAATCCTAATGTGTTTATTATTTCTTAATAAAAAATTAAATCACACGCACTAGAATCAAACTGGAGAACCCAGCAGCCTAGGGAGGATTCCTGTCTAGCAGTTTCTCACATAGAGCAGGCACGCAAAAAGACTGAATATTCAGATGTGAAGCCCAAGGTATCTGTTTCCTACCTCAAGCCCTGGAGACTGGTGGTATCTCTTTCAGCATGGTCCTATTTCCTCCAGGCTTCGGATGACATCATCCCCTCTGCCTCTCTCCGTCTCCTGAATCTCCCTCAGCTCCGGTCACTTCCTTGTTATCACTGGCTTGTGCTCTAGAGACTTAATTCTGAGTTTAGAGTCAGACTCTGGGAGTCACAAACCATTCATCAATGAGCTAAATATAATTCCTGGCATATTTCATTGAGCCTAATTGCACTTTAAAATCTTTGAGCATAATGAAAATATCAGAAGATTTCATGTAAAAATTCTGACTTCCAGCTCCTCTTGAAAAATAGGAAGATCTGGCAACAATGAGCTCATATTCCTCATGCCATAAACTAACTGCCCATCTTAGGCCGATACGCTCCACAGCGTGGTCCCCACCACATTGTGCTCTCCAACACAACAGTTACCATCTATCATCTCTCTTCCATTGTTTATTTTCTTATTATTGTTTGGAGAAATGTTTCTCAAGTCACTTACCAAATAAAAAGTAGGACAAGGTGGCTGGGTGATTTTTCTTTAATAGAGGTCATTTTACTTATGAAGTGTGTTACTTGCCTGGCCACAGCTCTTTTCCAAGCGCCACCCCCCCCCCCCGCCGCCTTTTTTTTTTAATTGGAGTATAATCACTTTACAATGTTGTGTTAGTTTCTGCTGTACAATGAAGTGAATCAGCTATATGTATGCATATATCCCCCTCTTTTGGACATCCTTCCCATCCCCACCCCCATCCCACCCATCTAGGTCATCACAGAGCACCGAACTGAGCTTCCTTGCTTTACAGCGGGTTCCTACTGGCTATCTATTTTACACATGGTAGTGTATGTATGTCAATCCTACCATCTGACCCAGCAATCCCACTGCTGGGAATATACCCTAAGAAAACCATAATTCAAAAGAATACATGGACCCCAATGTTCACCAAAGCACTATTTGCAATAGCTGAGACATGGAGTCAACCTAAATGTCCAAGACAGATGAGTGGATAAAGGATATCTGTTCCATGTCCTTATGTAACCATGTTTGAGGAGATTCGCTTTTTCTTAGGTGTAAATTTTGATAATCCTGTGTATTGCTTTCCCCTTTCTGGCATCAAAAGGTGCTGAAGAAATTGCCTAGATTTATTCTGCTGAAAGAGGACTAATTTCAACATCTAAAACTCTAAGGAGGCCCAAGAAGGTGAGTTGGCTTGACCTGGTGTGGGCAGGCACTTTCCAAATGAGAGAGCTGGGAAATCACACCTCAGTCTGTTTTCTTTCCCTTTGCCTTGACTTTCCTCTGTTTCCTCCACCCTGTGTTCTCTTCTTGGCAGAAAACTCAAGCCTTAGAAATCTAAGTCTATTCATAAATGCACTTCTTTCAGTTACTATGGCAATGCTGAAGGAATCTGTCACGGCCAAACAGGATCACAAAAGGATCACTTTTATTTTTATTTTCAGTGTTTCCACCAACAAACAAATAAATAAAATGGTACAACTAGCCGGAGTCACATTCACTTCTTGGAAAACAGCTCCCAAGGACTAACTCCCTACTTTTCATACCTGAATTTTTTCCCCTCCTAATTTGATGCAGTTTTATTTGTTTTCCTAGACATTCATTAGAAAGGACCACGGTGAGTGGCATTCTGTGAGTTCACGTCTTTTCCCTTACCTTTTGCCATGCTAAAGACAACTAAGAATCGCAATCATGTTTAAGAGAAGCAGTAGAGCTTCCCAAGATTATATGGTTAGAATTCATTTATTAAAAGCATAGGTTGCAAATTCTCCATGAGCTAGGGCTAAGTACCCCTAAAAAGCTGCTATTTTGTCTTTAGTTTTATCTTTATGTTTCATTTCAGTCATTTGGGAATGAAATAATTCAGATGCCCTTATGTAAAGAAAGCAAAGCAACAAACTCCCCTGCCCCATTTTTAGGGCAGGATGACAAGTTAAGTTGACATCAAGATCAGCAGATGAACATTCAGCCACTTTGCCAGTCACTGCTACTACGCGGACTGTAGCAACAGAACATTTGCTCTGAACAACCTACAGTCTGTCAAATTCCATGGCAGTTTCCAAGGCAATGATATGTTATTGGTCTTTTCTTTATGTATTGCACAGTGCTTTAGAAATTGCACAAAGAAGAGGGAAGGCCTTTGAACCCAGTTGGAGGAAGATCCCCTGATTACCAGAAAAAGGTTACTTTGCAGACAGAGTCAAATTATTCCTACTTCTGTGTAAGCCACCAGCTTCTCATCCTCTGGGTGAGGGGTTGACACTCAAGTCTCTTACCTTGATGCATGTTTCCAGAGAGATTTTATTTGAAATTTTGCTGGTGATTGAATGGCATTGATAGCCCTATGTTGGTAAAGGGAGGAGGAAAAAATTTAACCTAGGAAATAAACATAGGTGTCTTTCATTGGCTATGACTCCCCACACTGGTCATACTGATGGGCTGTCAGCAATCTCAGTGTAATAACAGTACCTATAGTAGGATGATTATTGGGATTAAGTTGAAAATTGTATGTAAATCACTTAGCACTATGCATTCTGAACAACTGTAAGAAACTTTACTGCACTCCAGTGGTTAAGACTCTGCATTTCCACTGTAGGGGGCATTGGTTTGATCCCTGATCTGGGAACTAAGATCCCAGCAAGCTATGCCATGTGGAAAAAAAAAAAAAAAAGAAATTAGTAATGCCTTCCACTGAACAACTGTAAGCTGTAAAAAATGTCAACAATGTCATTGTTTTTTGTTTCTATATTGTATTATTTATTTTATTTTATTCTTTAACTTTACAATATTGTATTGGTTTTGCCATATATCAACATGAATCCACCACAGGTATACACGTGTTCCCCATCCTGAACCCTCCTCCCTCCTCCCTCCCCGTACCATCCCTCTGGGTCGTCCCAGTATTATTGTTTCAACAAGAGAATGTATATTCCTGTCTCCAATTTTCTCTTCTTTTGTTTTACATAATTTACACATGTTTTGTATTTATTTACTTATATTTTGGGCTTCTGTGGTGGTAAATAATCTGTCTGCTATGCAGGTGAGCTGGGTTGGATCCCTGGATAGGGAAGATCCCCTGGAGTAAGGCATGTCAACCTACTCCAATATTCTTCTCTGGGAAATCCCATGGACAGAGGAACCTGGTGGGCTACAGTCCATGGGATCACAAAGAGTCAGACACAACTGAGCGACTAACATTTTCACTTTTCACTATTTCAGCAACTCATTGTGCCCTAGAATATTCTGAAAAAAATGGAAAGGAATTCTTTTCCTCACCATAAATGGTATTTATAGTTGTTTGATATAATCTAGAAATAGATATCTCCTCATTTGCTAGGAATTTATTTGGTAAGTAGTATAGTATACTCTTTTACAGACTAAAAAATTATGTTAAAGCTGAATCTACCTAAATAAATCTAGAAATATGAAGATATTCCTAATGTGAGAATTCCTACCCTAAATACTGATGTTCAATGTTATCCCAGAACCAGAAGCTGAATAACAAAACCAGTCATGACTGAAGGAATAATTGTATTTGATTTAATAAACTTTAAACGTAGAATTCTAGAGAAAATATTAGAAAGCTAATGTAACATATTTTCCTTCATCCTTTCTTTTATTTTTATGTGCTTTAAGACACTTCAGTTGTGTCTGACTATTTGCGACCCTATGGACTTAGCGTTCCAGGCTCTTCTGTCTATGGGATTCTCCAGGCAAGAATATTGGAGTGGGTTGCTATGCCCTCCTCCAGGGGATCTTCCCCATTAGGGATTGAACCCACATCTCTTATGCCTCCTGCACTGGTAGGTGGGTTCTTTACCACTAGTACCACCTGGGAAGCCCCTTGTTTTATTTATCCAACAGATATTTATTGAGTAGATTTCACGCTAGGTGCTGTGAGACACAGTGGCGGGGAAAGAAACATAAGCAAAAGTCTGTAAACAAAGGACTAATAGAAATACAGTTGGAGGTATGAACACGGACACGGGACCAAGCAGAAAGCGGTGAGCATCCCAAGGGAAGAGCAGAATAAGTGCTATAAGAATCAGGGCATGGAAATGTTAATATCTATCCTGCTTTGTGATTGAAGTGATTTTGTATGGGGCAATAACTTTGAATTTGCAAGTTTTAGCTGTACCAACTAACTTGGAAATCTGTGGTCAGATATAACATCATTTAAGCAGAAAGAAGTTATCAGGAAACCTAAGAGTTCATAAGCAGCTATCATATTTTTAACACGTTCTTAAAAGGAAATGGACTTAAAAGCAATAGAATACATAAAAAATGAAAGCAGCTTAGTTCTGGTCCTTGTGGCTGAGTTCTACTTAGTGTGTCTGTGCAGCTGAAAGAAACTCACTTTTTTTCTTCAAAAAAAATTAACCTTGAGTTTTGTTTACATATTAAAGAAAAAAAATTAGTGGAAAGTTGACATTTAGGTGAATTCTGAACAAAACTGTGAAACAAACTGAGTCAGTAGCACTCTAGTCTGCCATCTGGGATTTTGCACTATTCAGTCAGTTCTAGAAATTAGATTAATACAGAAGAATTTGGACAGGGGAATTAAAAGGCTCACCTACTAACAGTGAAAAATCTACAAATAATTGTTCTCCTCAAGTCAGATAGATGATCTCAAATGAAATGCAATCCCAGAATGTTTTTTCAAAATGAGACTTTTATTCCAATTATCAATGGGCATCACCATCAATATTATTTGGAAATGCCAAAGTATAAAGAGATTTTCTTAGACTATTATAAAGGCACAAGTCAAAATATCAATCTGCTCTTCCTCAAACCATTTTGAAGTTATGATTTTTGCTTCAATATTTTCACTTACTCATAACAACTTTCTTTATCCCCCAAATGAATTCCTGTGAATTGTGTAAAATTTGAATTCAGAAACATGGGTTCTGGCTTAAGATTTACACACTCAGCACTGCTCTCAGATTGAGGGGCTTTGGAAAGGCTTCTCTGGACAGCAGATACTATGGCTAGATGCTTTTGGAGCAATCAGACTCTACATGGCTCAGCTGATGGTCTTCAAAACCAGACTGACCCCAGTGTCCATCCTCTCCCCCCATTCTTGTTGCCAGATCCTTGAAACAGAGGATATTAGAACACCTATGGTGGTTTCATAGACATAGATCCCTTTTAAAATAAATAACATGCACAGTCTTTGACGGGAAACAAAGGATACAGTTATTTCCTTAGAAAATGTGGAAGTAAACAGTTTGGTGTGTGGAATATTTTCATTCCTTTTGAAACTTCGGAAATTATAGTCAAACAACCTAGGATGTATGTGTTAATGAAAGATCTTTTGTCTAATTTATGTACATTGCTTTACTACAGATCTATGGAATTTAGGTTACATTTGTGTAATTCCATAAGGGGTTTTTGACTGCTTAAGCGCCACCTGTTCTTTATAAATGCTGTGACTGACATCAAGTTTTCCTCCATATGGTGATGACATTTTTGATTACTATTTGTCTTCTTACATTTTAATAGTGATTTGAGTTAAAATAATTTAAATCTGTTTCTCAATAGCTTCATATAACTGAACAGTTCTGTTTATGAGTTTTATCTTTATGTATTTTGAGTCCACATAAATGTATAAAAGAGCTTAAACTAGCTACAGAATACAGCTTTGTAGGACTAGATGAGTAATTTTTCAGTTGTGAGTTAAAATCAAGAGGAGAATCAATATGGGCATCTCTGTAACTGAAAACCAGTGGGTGATAATTCTGTACCGAAAACAAGATAATAAGAATAAAAATGAGCCATTGGTGGGAGAAAGATAAGATTAAAGCTGTGATCTCAATTAAATATGAACTATTATTAACATTGCAATAAAACTTCCACTTCTAATATGTCCTATACTTTCCTCTTTTGGGGTATATTTATAAAGATATGTAAAAATAATTTAAATCAATAATGGTAGAATCAGTTTATTATTGCCTGATAATTAAATATTTTCAGCTTTGTTAAATTCAAATATTTTGGCAAGCAGAAATAGTGCGGGTTTTTTGGTATGTCAAGACCTATGTCTCTATTTGTCTGATACACTATTTTACTCAGTATGCATTAATTTCAAAGATAACAAAAAAGGCCAAGGCAAGCAAGCCACGTGGCTTTGAGATGAACAGTGGAAGAAGTCAATTTCTCTCACCTTCATGCCTGACAGGGATTTAAAAAATAAAAAAGCTGTGAGAGCCCTACATGTGTGTATATTGAAAACAAAATAAAACGAAACAAAAAAACCCAAAAAAGCCCAAGAAAAGGTATGATCATTTTCCTCTTTATGATGATGTCTCCCCCCTTTTTTAAAAGTTATAAAAAGTTTTCAATTAACTTGTAACCATTTATCTGGTGCTGAAAGACACTCGAGGCTATTTTTCATCTCCCCTGAATTTTGAGGGAACCTATTAACTTTTGTTTCTTCTATTTCCTACATAGATTTTTCCAGACTCCAAATTCTCTCCTTGTTCAAGTGCATCTGACAACCTCACATCATCTGTAACCCAATAGCATACAAATAACTCAAAGCCAGTATATAAAGACAAAACTTTTGTTTTATTCTACTAAATATTAATGACTACAAAGTAAAATAGAAATTCTGAAACATAAAGTCTGACTGAACTTCAATATATTTTAATATATTTTATTTGGGGGGCATTCTTTGTTCTTATATGATATGTTAACTTCACATATGTTAAAGACAGTAAAGACTAAGAATTTTGCCCTTCCTTATCTAATACTATTAGACTAACACTAAATAAAGAATTAGTAGCTTATACAAATAAATCTTTAATAAATCTAGATAAAAATAATCTAGTCTTTTTTAATCTAGTCTTAAAAAAATTATGTTACCCATGGTTAAATCTAAATGGTGAGTATTTTAGTAACTATTGTACTTAAGAAATAAATGTGTTAAAGTGAGTCTTTCAAAGATACTTTAGTAATCAAACAATTATTATGAAAACAAAGTTCCTACCACCAATTTAAATTTAATCAGAGTCATGGTTCTGTTGTCTTTTGTGCAATCACAATATAATCTTCAATACAATATGGAACTTAATGTTGAAAAAGAAGATGCATTCCCACTAAAATTAAGAGCAGATAGAAAGTAAAACTGCTATCACTGATGTCAAATAAACCTATTTTTAAAGTCCTAGATAGTATAACATGGAACAGAAATAAGGGTAATAACTATTGGAAAGATATCGAAAAGAAAAGGATAAAATAATCATAATTTTCAAATTACAAAATTGTATGCCTAGAAAAAAAGTGAGAATGAAACACAACACTATCCCAACTAGCAAAATAATTTAGAAGAAAGATTAGATATGAATGTGTGCAAAAGCAATAGCTATATTGTACATAAGCAATAATTAGGTAGAAAGTATATATTTTTTTTTTCTTTTTCAATTAATTTGTTTATTTATTTTTTTTTCTTTTTTATTTTTTTATTTATTTATTTTTTTTCTCTAATTTTATTTTATTTTTAAACTTTGCATAATTGTATTAGTTTTGCCAAATATCAAAATGAATCCGCCACAGGTATACATGTGTTCCCCATCCCGAACCCTCCTCCCTCCTCCCTCCCCATACCATCCCTCTGGGCTGTCCCAGTGCACCAGCCCCAAGCATCCAGCATCATGCATCGAACCTGGACTGGCAACTCGTTTCCTACATGATATTTTACATGTTTCATTGCCATTCTCCCAAATCTTCCCACCCTCTCCCTCTCCCACAGAGTCCATAAGACTGTTCTATACATCAGTGTCTCTTTTGCTGTCTCGTACACCGGGTTATTGTTACCATCTTTCTAAATTCCATATATATGCGTTAGTATACTGTATTTATGTTTTTCCTTCTGGCTTACTTCACTCTGTATAATAGGCTCCAGTTTCATCCACCTCATTAGAACTGATTCAAATGTATTCTTTTTAATGGCTGAGTAATACTCCATTGTGTATATGTACCACAGCTTTCTTATCCATTCATCTGCTGATGGACATCTAGGTTGCTTCCATGTCTTGGCTATTATAAACAGTGCTGCGATGAACATTGGGGTACACGTGTCTCTTTCCTTCTGGTTTCCTCAGTGTGTATACCCAGCAGTGGGGTTGCTGGATCATAAGGCAGTTCTATTTCCAGTTTTTTAAGGAATCTCCACACTGTTCTCCATAGTGGCTGTACTAGTTTGCATTCCCACCAACAGTGTAAGAGGGTTCCCTTTTCTCCACACCCTCTCCAGCATTTATTATTTGTAGACTTTTGGATCGCAGCCATTCTGACTGGTGTGAAATGGTACCTCATGGTGGTTTTGATTTGCATTTCTCTGATAATGAGTGATGTTGAGCATCTTTTCATGTGTTTGTTAGCCATCTGTATGTCTTTTTTGGAGAAATGTCTATTTAGTTCTTTGGCCCATTTTTTGATTGGGTCGTTTATTTTTCTGGAGTTGAGCTGTAGGAGTTGCTTGTATATTTTTGAGATTAGTTGTTTGTCGGTTGCTTCATTTGCTATTATTTTCTCCCATTCTGAAGGCTGTCTTTTCACCTTGCTAATAGTTTCCTTTGATGTGCAGAAGCTTTTAAGTTTAATTAGGTCCCATTTGTTTATTTTTGCTTTTATTTCCAATATTCTGGGAGGTGGGTCATAGAGGATCCTGCTGTGATGTATGTCGGAGAGTGTTTTGCCTATGTTCTCCTCTAGGAGTTTTATAGTTTCTGGTCTTACGTTTAGATCTTTAATCCATTTTGAGTTTATTTTTGTGTATGGTGTTAGAAAGTGGTCCAGTTTCATTCTTTTACAAGTGGTTGACCAGATTTCCCAGCACCACTTGTTAAAGAGATTGTCTTTAATCCATTGTATATTCTTGCCTCCTTTGTCGAAGATAAGGTGTCCATATGTGCGTGGATTTATCTCTGGGCTTTCTATTTTATTCCATTGATCAATATTTCTGTCTTTGTGCCAGTACCATACTGTCTTGATGACTGTGGCTTTGTAGTAGAGCCTGAAGTCAGGTAGGTTGATTCCTCCAGTTCCATTCTTCTTTCTCAAGATTGCTTTGGCTATTCGAGGTTTTTTGTATTTCCATACAAATTGTGAAATTATTTGTTCTAGCTCTGTGAAGAATACTGTTGGTAGCTTGATAGGGATTGCGTTGAATCTATAAATTGCTTTGGGTAGTATACTCATTTTCACTATATTGATTCTTCCAATCCATGAACATGGTATATTTCTCCATCTATTAGTGTCCTCTTTGATTTCTTTCACCAGTGTTTTATAGTTTTCTATATATAGGTCTTTAGTTTCTTTAGGTAGATATATTCCTAAGTATTTTATTCTTTCCGTTGCAATGGTGAATGGAATTGTTTCCTTAATTTCTCTTTCTGTTTTCTCATTATTAGTGTATAGGAATGCAAGGGATTTCTGTGTGTTGATTTTATATCCTGCAACTTTACTGTAGTCATTGATTATTTCTAGTAATTTTCTGGTGGACTCTTTAGGGTTTTCTATGTAGAGGATCATGTCATCTGCAAATAGTGAGAGTTTTACTTCTTCTTTTCCAATTTGGATTCCTTTTATTTCTTTTTCTGCTCTGATTGCAGTGGCCAAAACTTCCAAAACTATGTTGAATAGTAATGGTGAAAGTGGGCACCCTTGTCTTGTTCCTGACTTTAGAGGAAATGCTTTCAATTTTTCACCATTGAGGATAATGTTTGCTGTGGGTTTGTCATATATAGCTTTTATTATGTTGAGGTATGTTCCTTCTATTCCTGCTTTCTGGAGAGTTTTTATCATAAATGGATGTTGAATTTTGTCAAAGGCTTTCTCTGCATCTATTGAGATAATCATATGGTTTTTATTTTTCAATTTGTTAATGTGGTGTATTACATTGATTGATTTGCGGATATTGAAGAATCCTTGCATCCCTGGGATAAAGCCCACTTGATCATGGTGTATGATCTTTTTAATGTGTTGTTGGATTCTGATTGCTAGAATTTTGTTAAGGATTTTTGCATCTATGTTCATCAGTGATATTGGCCTGTAGTTTTCTTTTTTTGTGGGATCTTTGTCAGGTTTTGGTATTAGGGTGATGGTGGCCTCATAGAAGGAGTTTGGAAGTTTACCTTCCTCTGCAATTTTCTGGAAGAGTTTGAGCAGGATAGGTGTTAGCTCTTCTCTAAATTTTTGGTAGAATTCAGCTGTGAAGCCGTCTGGACCTGGGCTTTTGTTTGCTGGAAGATTTTTGATTACAGTTTCAATTTCCATACTTGTGATGGGTCTGTTAAGATTTTCTATTTCTTCCTGGTCCAGTTTTGGAAAGTTGTACTTTTCTAAGAATTTGTCCATTTTTTCCACGTTGTCCATTTTATTGGCATATAATTATTGATAGTAGTCTCTTATGATCCTTTGTATTTCTGTGTTGTCTGTTGTGATGTCTCCATTTTCGTTTCTAATTTTGTTGATTTGATTTTTCTCCCTTTGTTTCTTGATGAGTCTGGCTAATGGTTTGTCAATTTTATTTATCCTTTCAAAGAACCAGCTTTTGGTTTTGTTGATTTTTGCTATGGTCTCTTTTGTTTCTTTTGCATTTATTTCTGCTCTAATTTTTAAGATTTCTTTCCTTCTACTAACCCTGGGGTTCTTCATTTCTTCCTTTTCTAGTTGCTTTAGGTGTAGAGTTAGGTTATTTATTTGACTTTTTTCTTGTTTCTTGAGGTGTGCCTGTATTGCTATGAACTTTCCCCTTAGGACTGCTTTTACCGTGTCCCACAGGTTTTGGGTTGTTGTGTTTTCATTTTCATTCGTTTCTATGCAAATTTTGATTTCTTTTTTGATTTCTTCTGTGATTTGTTGGTTATTCAGCAGCGTGTTGTTCAGCCTCCATATGTTGGAATTTTTAATAGTTTTTCTCCTGTAATTGAGATCTAATCTTACTGCATTGTGGTCAGAGAAAATGCTTGGAATGATTTCTATTTTTTTGAATTTACCAAGGCTAGCTTTATGGCCCAGGATGTGATCTATCCTGGAGAAGGTTCCATGTGCGCTTGAGAAAAAGGTGAAATTCATTGTTTTGGGATGAAATGACCTATAGATATCAATTAGGTCTAACTGGTCTATTGTATCGTTTAAAGTTTGTGTTTCCTTGTTAATTTTCTGTTTAGTTGATCTATCCATAGGTGTAAGTGGGGTATTAAAGTCTCCCACTATTATTGTGTTATTGTTAATTTCTCCTTTCATACTTGTTAGCATTTGTCTTACGTACTGTGGTGCTCCCGTGTTGGGTGCATATATATTTATAATTGTTATATCTTCTTCTTGGATTGATCCTTTGATCATTATGTAGTGACCTTCTTTGTCTCTTTTCACAGCCTTTGTTTTAAAGTCTATTTTATCTGATATGAGTATTGCTACTCCTGCTTTCTTTTGGTCCCTATTTGCATGGAAAATCTTTTTCCAGCCCTTCACTTTCAGTCTGTATGTGTCCCCTGTTTTGAGGTGGGTCTCTTGTAGACAACATATGTAGGGGTCTTGTTTTTGTATCCATTCAGCCAGTCTTTGTCTTTTGGTTGGGGCATTCAACCCATTTACATTTAAGGTAATTACTGATAAGTATGTTCCCGTTGCCATTTACTTTATTGTTTTGGGTTCGAGTTTATACACCGTTTTTGTGTTTCCTGTCTAGAGAATATCCTTTAGTATTTGTTGGAGAGCTGGTTTGGTGGTGCAGAATTCTCTCAGCTTTTGCTTGTCTGAAAAGCTTTTGATTTCTCCTTCATACTTGAATGAGATCCTTGCTGGGTACAATAATCTGGGCTGTAGGTTATTTTCTTTCATCATTTTAAGTATGTCTTGCCATTCCCTCCTGGCTTGAAGAGTTTCTATTGAAAGATCAGCTGTTATCCTTATGGGAATCCCTTTAACTATAGCAACAAAATTGAAAAATGCTTAAATATATATTTAAAGGAAATATATGAGATTTAGTGAAGAAAATTATGTTATCTTAATGCATTCTTACCTGAAGCTCTCTTTATTAAGAGATATGATACAAGGACCAGATACCAAACAGACTTTTTGCGGACATATGAGAAGAATTAAAAGAGAACTGAAAGGAAACAAACATTCACACTGGTTGATTCAACACCTTTTATTTCTGAGTGTAAAATAACTCTTCAGTATCCTCACAACAATGTGTTTCACATTTGGGGAAACACTGACTCACCAGACAATAAAACAAACTATAAAGATTAAAAAAAAAAAAAGTATGTCAAAGATACATACACAAATCATTGGAAAAGGGTGTGGCACATAGGAAGCAACCAATAGATATTTATTGACTTAATTCATGAATTCACACAAATATATTGTCAAGAACACTTGCTGTTCCAATTTTTTTAGTATCTACAAAACAAATTTGACGATCCAATGAATGATTCTGGGAAAATGGTTAACAGTTTAGGGGATAAAATCTCAATTTTTCATTTGGAAAAATCATCCTGTAAACAAATCCAAATTTCTGCTGGGTTTCTAGGGTCACACACAGAGTGTAACCTTAAAAATGGAACCACCACTGAGGAAAGCAGATCTGAGAGATAGAGACTGATTCTTCTGTGCACTTAAATTCAACGATGTTCAAAATAATTCTCATGGTTCTCAAAATTATCTAAGTCAACAATTTGACCTTACTCCAGTACAAAAGGCTTTTTAGACAGGCTAGCAAATAAGATATAATAAAAGGTAAACAGGAAAACAGCAAATATCCTTTGGATGAACACCTTGTGTTCCAGGTATCTCTACTTGCCTATATCAAAACCCAGTGCCTATTTTTTTCCTCTTCATCCTCCAGCAAATGCTTGCTTATCCTTCAACACTTTCTATTATTATGGATTCTTCCTTTACAAAAGCAGATTAAAGTATTTTCTCCTTTCTGCTTCCATCACATTTTGTATAAAACTCACTCATAATTTTCCCCTGTTTTTATCAAAGTCACTTGTTAATGTTTCATCTCTGAGTGTTAAATTCATTATTTGTACTGCCAGCATCCAGTATAACATCTGACACAAAGTGGGTGACTAATAGATGTTTGAAAAATGGAGTGAATGAATGAATGGATGAATCGATGAAGCACTAATGATATTTTTTTAAAAATTATTGATCTATCTGCTAGGAATTTCTTTACTGCCTGAGTGCTTGAATTTTCTTGAGGTCTAAAGTGACAAGTCATGTTTTGTATAACTGGAAAAGCGAGATGATATTTTCATTGCTTTCATATGAGGATCATGGCCCATTTTCAGGTAAACTTTGTTAAGACTCAAACGGTCTTTATTGTACACCAAGTTTATAAAGCCAATTAATTACAATTCTGAACAGTTCATCATCATAAGATCGTGTATGTACTTCCTGTGCTGCTCTTGCTCTTTAGTCACCAAGTCATGTCTGACTCCACAATCCCACAGACTCATAGCCTACCACGCGTCTCTGTCCATGGGATTTTCCACATAAGAATACTGGAGTGGGTTGCCATTTCCTTCTCTAGGGGATCTTCCCCACCCAGGGATTGAACCTGAGTCTCCTGCTTGGCCAGTGGATTCTTTATCACTGAGCCACCTGCAAAGTCCCATGCACTTCCTGTACTGGTCTTTTTATGAAATGAGGGACTTTTTTATCATCCTTTTAAAAAATTTATTGATTGATTGAAGGATAATTACTTTACAGAATTTTGTTGACTTTTGTCAAACCTCAACATGAATCAATCATAGGTATACATATATCCCCTCCCTTTTGAACCTCCCTCCCATCCCCTTCCCCATCCCATCCTTCTAGGTTGATACAGAGCCCCTGTTTGAGTTTCCTGAGACATACAGCAAATTCCCGTTGGCTGTCGATTTTTCATATGGTAATGTAAGTTTCTATGTTACTCTCCCCACACATCTCACCCTCTCCTCCCCTCTCCCCATGTCCATAAGTCTGTTCTCTATGTCTGTTTCTTCATTGCTGTCCTGCAAATAAATTCTTAGGTACCTTCTTTCTAGATTCCATATACATGCATTAGTATACAATATTAATCTTTCTCTTTCTGACTTACTTCACTCTGTATAATAGGCTCTAGGTTCATCCACCTCATTAGAATGGATTCAAATGCATTCCCTTTTATGGCTGAGTAATACTCCACTGTGTATATGTACCACAATTTCTTTATCTATTCATCTGTTGATGGACATTTAGGTTGCTTCTATATTCTAGCTATTGTAAATAGTGCTGCAATGAACATTGGGGTACATGTGTCTTTTTCAATTTTGGTTTCCTCAGGGTATATGCCTAGGAGTGGGATTGCTGGGTCATATGATGGTTTTATTCCTAGTTTTTTAAGGAATCTCCATACCATCTTCCAAAGTGGCTGTATCAATGTAAATTCCCATCAACAGTGCAAAAGGGTTCCCTTTTTTCTACACCCTCTCCAGCATTTATTCTTTGTAGACTTTTTATGATGGCCATTCTGACTGGAGTGAGGTGATATCTCATTGTAGTTTTGATTTGCATTTCTCTAATAATGAGTGATATTGAGTATCTTTACATGTGTTTGTTAGCCATCTGTTTGTCTTCTTTGGAGAAATGTCCATTTAGGTCTTTTTCCCACTTTTTGATTGGGTTGTTAATTTTTCTGGTATTGAGTTGTATGAGCTGCTTGTACATTTTGGAAATTAATCCTTTGTCAGTTGTTTCCTTTGCTATTATTTTTGCCCATTTTGAGGGTTGTCCTTTCACCTTGCTTGTAGTTTCCTTTGCCGTGCAAAAGCTTTTAAGTTTAATCAGGTCCCACTTGCTTACTTTTGTTTTTATTTCCATTACTCTAGGAGGTGGGTCTTAGAGGTTCTTGATTTGATTTATGTCATCAAGTGTTATGCCTACGTTTCCTCTAAGATTTTTATAGTTTTTGGTCTTACATTTAGGTCTTTAATCCATTTTGAGTTTATCTTTGTGTATGGTGTTAGGAAGTGTTCTAATTTCATTCTTTTACATGTAGCTGTCCAGTTTTCCCCGCACCACTTATTGAGGCTCTCTTTGCGCCATTGTATGTTCTTGCTTTCTTTGTCAAAAACAAGGTACCCATAGGTGCATGGGTTTATTTCTGGGCTTTCTATCTTTTTCCTTTGGTCTATATTTCTGTTTTTTGTGCCAGTACCATACTGTTTTGATGACTGTAGCTTTGTAGTATAATCTGAAGTCAGGAAGGTTGATTCCTCCAGCTCCATTCTTCTTTCTCAAGACTGCTTTGGTTATTTGGGGTCTTTTGTGTTTCTATATGAATTGTGAAATTTTTTGTTCTAGTTCTGTGAAAAATGCCATTGGTAATTTGGGCTTATCATATATAAAAGGGGCTTATAATTCATATATAAAAAGGGCTTCCCTGGTAGCTCAGATAGTAAAGAGCCACCTGCAGTGCAGGAGACCCAGGTTTGGTCCCTGGGTCGGGAAGATTCCCTGTAGAAGGGAATGGCAACCCACTCCAGTGTTCTTGCCTGGAGAATCCCATGGGCAGAGGAGTCTGGTGGGCTACAGTCCATAGGGTTGCAAAGAGTCAGACACGACTGAGCCACTTTCACTTTCTTCTTTCTTTCTTTCAAATAGAAAGAGTACTGGATTGTTACAGATGGTGCAATAGAATTGGATAAGGATGGGAAATAAATCTTCAAATCTGCTTGACAAAATAAAAGAGTTTACAGGGTTTGTTTCCAAAGTAATACACATTTTCTCATCTACAATGTTAAGGATCAATTCATTTCTCTTTTTGAGGAGATGCATATGAAAACAAAGTCCTATGTATTCGCCTCTGACTGTGGAAGGCAGATCCTATTGTCTACTTTGCTCTTCTCAGTGAAATCTTGAAGTGAATGAGTAGGGAGTTTTGTTCACACCTCAACCTTCCTGATAGTAACAAGTCTTTCCGCCAACACAACTGTTTCCTTTCTTTTTAACAATGGCATATGGTTCAGATGTTTACAGCAAATCTATACAAATTGCTTTTTTGTTTTTATAGAAGGATAGACGGTTATGAACTCTAAATCTGCATCTTACTTCCTACATGCAAAAACAAGCGTCCTTGGGGCAGCACAAGCTATGGACATCTTTGCAATGAAAGCCCTGCAAAGGCAAATGGAAATTTATTTCAATGAGTTTACTGTAAGCACACTGGTTTTTTTTTTTTCTTTTAATTGGTAGGTTTTAAAATTAGTATTGGTAGGTTTTAAATGCCTAATTATCTTCATATAAATGGCACCCTATCATCCTGGTAGTGTTGTACTCCTGCCTTGCGCTGTTTATTATTTTGCATTACAATTATCATGCAAAGCAGAGAAGGTGACTTTAAGCAGCTCATTTAAAGTGCTTTTTTTTTCCTTAAGTGTAAAATCTTTGGGAGGCTATTTACATAGATATTTATCATTGGGTGTTAAAAATCAGTCCAATTATAAGTACACAAAAGTTTTTATTAAGGGTTTAATTTTGAAATGTAAATGGCCATTGTAAAGTGCTTGTTGAAAATTTCATTTGTGCTTGTATTTTTGTCTGTGGATTAACAAGCCACCTTGTATTGGAATTAACTACAGAGATGCACAAAACATTCAAAGATCACAGAAGCTGTAGGGCAAAATTGCCTAAAGGTGTGTGGTGCGATCCTGTCTTTGGAGCTGGACATTAGAGATGCTGTAAGAAAGTGCTCCTCCAGCCACCCAAGCCACTAGCAATGGCTGGACCAATGATAGGCTCCCCCTCCATGTTGCATTCTGTTGCCATGGCTATGATGGCCCTAATATTGTGTGCTCACAGCAAGGTTGCAATTAGTATTTGGATTTAGAAGAGAAACATAATGATCTCATATTGAAGAAACACTTGGTTAATACTATTTTGGATCTAGGCATTCTTTCAAGTTGTTAATGAGCAGCTCTGTTGGTCAGAAAAAAAAATCCCTCAGCCATTCTGTACCTGCATCCTCAGTTTCTTTCCAACCAAGTTCACTTACATGTGCTCTCTGCCAGGTTGCAAAAACACAGTCCTTGCATACTTTTAAATTGATAGCAGGCTTTTATATGTTTTCCTTCACAGTGAGTGGTGATGAAGCTGCAATACTTTAATGATCAAATGAACTGTATACTGAAGTGAAGTGAAGTCCCTCAGTCATATCTGACTCTTTGTGACCCCGTGGACTGTAGCCTACCAGGCTTCTCCGTCCATGGGATTCTCCAGGCAAGAACACTGGAGTGGGTTGCCATTTCCTTCTCCAGGGGATCTTCCCGACCCTGGGATCGAACCTGGGCCTCCCACATTGGAGGCAGACGCTTTAACCTCTGAGCCAGCAGGGAAGCCCGAACTGTATACTAGGTACCCCCAAAAATGCATCCAAGGGATGAATTGTAAGAGGTTTAGAGTTTGATCCATGCACAGTCAACTTCATGACATACAGCTGTTTTGGGTGAATTTAAGGTTTTTACTTACTCATGAAAGAATCTGGAGACAAACCAATAGGTAAGAAGTGGATTCATTTAAAGAGAAACATACTCCATAGAGTGTGGGCCATCTCAGAAGAAGAGGGAGAGCCTCAAAATATGATATGGTTGGTTTTTAACAGTTGAGTAATTAGATAGGCTAATGAGTGGGATGATTATTTCAATTATTTTGAGGAAGGGGTGGTGATTTCCAGGAATTGGGCCATTGCCCCTTAAAATTGAGCTTTTATGGTCAGAACTGTCATGGCACTGGTGGGTGTGTTATTTAGTATGTTATTTAGTATGTCTTATTGCAATAAGCATAGGTCTACAGGAAGTGGAATCTTCTGCCATCTTGGACCCAGTTGGTTCTAATCAGTCTTTGTCACATCCGTTGGTTCTGTCGTTCTTTTAAACATTGTTCCCTTCCCCCTTCCCTCCTTTTTCATAACTGTGGATCACCAGCCAATGAGAAGGGCTTATCATTTTTTGAAGCAGAGATTAGTTTCTCCATGGTATTCAGTGATCATCTAGTCTGGGTCTTTTTACTTGGTTGCTTATTTATAAAGAGTTCAGTTTCACATTATTCACTTGGAAGTAGTAAGAGGTGAAGGGACAGGCTTAGACATGTTTGTAAGTGAGCAAAGGAGTTGAGAAAGGAAGAGTAGTTGCCCTACCTTCTTAGATTATAAACTTTAGGTAGTCAGAGCCAGAACCCCAGGGTTCCAGTCATGGAGCACAGAGAGAAAGTCATGAGCTAAAAGCTAAGGGCTCAAGTTGGGGAGAAAGGCACTAGACAATAGCTGCTGGTTTTTTTTGTTTTTTTTTTTTTTTTGACAGCAGCTCAAACAGTAGAGGAGGCAGAATTGTGGAGATAAGCTTTGCTTTGCTACAAAAAAAAGAAGTTTTAAAGACAGATTTACCTAAGATATGAATTTGTTGCTGTTGTTCAGTTCAAGTTGTGTCCAGCTCTCTACGACCCCATGAACTGCATAATGCCAAGCTTCCCTGTCTTCACTAACTCCCTGAGTTTGCTCAAACTCATGTGCATTGAGTCAGTGATGCCATCCAAACATCTCATCCTCTGTTGCCCACTTCTCCTTCTGCCCTCAGTCTTTCCCAGCATCAGGGTCTTTTCCAATGAATCAACTCTTTACATCAGGTGGCTACAGTATTGGAGCTTCAGCTTCAGCATCAGTCTTTCCAATGAGTAATCAGGGTTGATATCCTTTAGGATTGACTGGTTTGATCTCCTGGCAGTCCAAGGGACTCTGAAGAGTCCTCTCGAGCACCACAGTGAAAACATCAATTCTTCAGGGCTCTGCCTTCTTTATGGTCCAATATATGGGGTGGCAATTGCAAATATATAAAAGGCAAAATACCTCATTTTGCATGCTAGAAACAGAAAAATCTCTAAGACTTTCAGCTTCATAGTCTTATAAATGCTTAAATCAGATCCTCTAATCTATCTGATTGTTTTCATGGAATCATATTATTGAAACTCAGAGACATTTATAGGATTTCTCTTGCAAATATCTTTGGTTAACCACAGAACAGTCATGATTTTCCTGCCGTTGGTATTGTTTGAGTTCTGTTGATGAGCTCATGAGAGAAATGAGGAGCTATCTTACAGGGAAATAATCAGGAGATATGCTGGGGGCCAGGTAGCTTGGAAGGGACGATATCAATAAGGCATTATGTAAAACTAGCAAGCTGAAAGTATTGAAAGAGATTAAAGTGACGAGATGAAAGCAAGAGCCTAGAAGTGGAGTGAAGGAGGAAACTAAGAGAAACCAAAAGGATCAAATTTCAAAGAAGTGGAGTTGTAAACAAAAGCTAGAATTAGTGTTGTGGCATAAGAAAGGAAAAGGAAAATAATGATATTGATAATAATAATTGCTACTATTTATTGAGTTATTTTGTACCGACCAGATACAAATTTCCATACACCATCTCATTTAACAACCCTCCTCCCAGTTGTGAGCAAGATATGATCATTCCCATATTGCAAAGGAAGCTTTGATATTTCCATGATCAGCTCTCCTCAGTTCTTAACAGCATTCATTTCAAAGAATCTCCATGCTCTCTCCCCTAGACTTCTACTGCAACCTCACCACTCAATAACAGATTATCTCACCTCCACTCCAAAAGGACAATAGCCACAGGATAACTCCCTTAACTGTAGACTACCAAACCCAGAAATTTAACCATTTCCAGAGCCATCCTTTCTGCTTCCCTCCAGTTACAATGGAAGAGAGAAACCCTAATGTCTAATGTTAATCCCTGCACCCATTCCCTCTTGTCCCTTTAAGAAAATCCTTCCTTCGATGTTTGGCAAAACTAATACAATATTGTAAAGTTTAAAAATAAAATAAAATTAAAAAAAAATTAAATTAAAAAAAAAAAAAGAAAGAAAGAAAATCCTTCCATCTGCTTCCTCTAGATCATCTACCTCTCTCTTTAAGAGTAAACCGAAGAAAATTTCCTTGAGCATACATCTCCTTTTCCTCTCTCTCTTTTCTTTCAGAGCTTAGTTTCTTCAAAGAACTATGTATATTTATCCTCTTCACTTCTTTACTTCTCTTTTACTCACCAACCTACCATAATCTGACTTTTCCTACCATGGTCCATTGACACGATGAGCTCCAACAAAAGCCCCCTAGGTTGAAAAATCTAACAGAAATATTTTGGTCTGTAACCTATATAATCTTTTAACACTAGTCTCTGAAACAATCTCTTTCCTATGGTCTGAGACCCCACTCCTCTGGTGTATCTTTTCTCTGATACTTCCTGGTTTCCTTCACAGGTCTTTTTCCTGACAGGTCCTTAAGCATGGGATGTTTTCCTTGCTTCTGTCCTTAATCATGCTCTCACCATACGTTCTACATGCTATCAACTGCTCAAAGGGTTTCAATGCCCACGTCTATGTTGACTCTCAGATTAGTACCTTCATATTGTGTTTTTCTTGATCTTCAAGTCAAAGTCACCACTCTGTCTCATCTGACTGTCTAAAACAACTTCCTTACTTCTGTGTCTACTCCCAGTCTTGATCCCACCATCTTGATGCAAAGTGGTCATTTTTAAATGCACATATTACCTTGTTACATATCCCCAAATTTAATGGTTTTCTATTGCCCTTGAATAAATTTAAACATTTTGACATGTCTTACAAATCCTTCATGCTCATGCTTCCATAAAACATTCCCACCTTACTTCTTTCCACTTTCTCCCTCTTGTTGAATATTGTGGCTTGCATATGTTGGTATTCTAGAAAAAAAATCTTGAATGCATTAATCAATGTTGTATAAAGTATAAATGTTGCTTAAAGAGAAAATATCTCACTTCAAAGATCATGCTTTGATATTTTAAATGTGAGCGAGGACTTTTACATTTTGGAGAAAAAAATTTTTTAAGTACCTAAACTGGACTCAATTGGGAGGGGGTGATTTTTTAAGTAAATCTTCTGGTTGAAATTAAGTCTCTTTCTTTGAGTTCAGGTCCTGACACAAGAAAATATTGGTATAAAAATTTCAACTCCTTGGACGATGATCTCTGAGGGAGTTGGACAATGAACTAGGAGACAAGGAAAAACCTGTAGAGCATGGGGCCCATGATTCATTTCAGAGCAGAATAGAGATATTATTAGATGACATGATGATAAAAGCAAGAGCATTTGCTTTTCCCACTAGCTCGCTGGACCTACACGTGCTACCAGAGCAATGCTATAGGCAAATATTCAAAAGATCTGTTCTTTTAAAGCACTTCAGATTGGCTCAGTGGACTCAGTTGGGTCTTGTGACTGACTGAGCATGGCGAGCAAATATGACTTCTGAAGGCTAAGTCTTTGCTTAGAACCATGACCAGGAAACGGAGCATCAGGGAACATTATTAACTTCATAGAGCTTGAGGCTCTCTGAATCAACCTCAAGCTGCCACTAGGCACTCCAGAAATCCAGACTGGGAGTAGCACATCATCTTACCAAACGGTATTCTTTTTTTCCCCCCTGTGGCAGCTCTCCATTTCTCTTGGGAAAATAAGGAGAAAATCTTTACTGTTCACTTAGCATCTGGTGAAAAGGATAGAGATTGTAGGTGTTTTATTATTGTCCTTGTTGATGAAGGAGAATAACATGAACCTGAGGAATTACAAGTTGATTGAAAGTTTAAGACAGTGAAAGTCAGTCAGTCATGTCTGACTCTTTGTGACCCTATGGACTATATCAGTTCAGTTCAGTGCAGTTCAGTCGCTCAGTCATGTCCGACTCTTTGCAACCCCATGAATCGCAGCACGCCAGGCCTACCTGTCCATCACCAACTCCCGGAGTTCACTCAGACTCACGTCCATAGAGTCAGTGATGCCACCCAGCCATCTCATCCTCTGTTGTCCCCTTCTCCTTCTGTCCCCAATCCCTCCCACCATCAAAGTCTTTTCCAATGAGTCAACTCTTCGCATGAGGTGGCCAAAGTATTGGAGTTTCAGCTTTAGCATAGTCCATGATTATTCTCCAGGACAGAACACAGGATGGGTAACTGTTCCCTTCTCCAGAGGATCTTCCCAACCCAGGGATCGAACCCAGGTCTCCCACATTGCAGGCAGATTCTTTGCCAGCTGAGCCACCAACAAAACCCAAGAATACTGGAGTGGGTAGCCTAACCCTTCTCCAGGGGATCTTCCCAACCAGGGAATTGAACTGGGGTCCCCTGCATTGAAGGAGAATTCTTTACCAGCTGACTTACCGGGGAAGCCCAAGATAATAAAAGGTTTACATTTATTTTTATTTTGGGCTGTGCTGGGTTTTCATTCCAGTGCATGGGCTTTTCTAGTTGCAGCACATGGGCTTAGTTGCCCTGTGGCATGAGGGAACTTAATTCCCTGAGTAGGGATCGAACCCTTATCTGCTGCATTGCAGGGTGGATTCTCAACCACTGGACCATCAAGGAAATCCCATAAAAGTTTTACATTAACTCAGATCTCAGAATAATTTGGCAGGTATAAACTAAGGAAAATACTTCACTGGGAAATTGACTTACTTTTGGTTTATACAGCAGCTATCATCATGGCTTAGACACAATAGGTGCAATGAAATTACATTCCAGCTGGATTGCAGTTATAGAAAGCAACATGAAAATCCCAACAGCTTCAATCAACAAAGTTATTTCTCATGTATGCTATATGTCCCATGCAAGCTGGCAAGGAGGCTCCAGGTTGCAACCGATTGAAAAGTGGGTTCTTACACTAGTGATTAAACACTCTGGTTTAGAAGTAACACATGTCAGTTCTGCTCATCACTCATTAGCCACTGGTCTCCTCATTATCCAAACACAAATGTGGCCCAGAAGTGTATGTGCTTTGAAGACAGAGTATCCAAAAGAAATGGGAGACATAGGACACAAGCATGAATGAGGGCTCTCATAAACGTTGAACAGCAGATGAGTTTTATATTGTGAACATTCATATTATGGCCTATGGCACATGTATGCTTGAGGCTCCAAAATAGTATTTTTAAATCTTGAGAAATTTTATTCTCAAGAATATATGGAATCCCAGTTTGAGAAACTAGAAGTTAAACATTATCATATCGGGTGATCACTCAAAGCAGCTTTAAGTGTAAGTGCAAATATGGGCACTGGAATTGCATGGTAGGTTTCCAAAATAAACAAACTTTAATATTAAAAAATTTTTTCATCAGAATAAAAACACAAAATGTAAGATTCTTATACAAACTAGAATACTTCTAAGTAAATTCCCAAGAACCTTATTTGTTTAGAGTCCAGTTGGAGAAATAGCTCTCTAGTTAAAGAAAAAAATCTGACATTTATTGAATGCTTGCCATATGCCATGGTTTCTTAAATGCTCTGCATGAAATAATTCTTTGAATCTGCATGACAACTATATCACAGAGGCATTTGTTATCCACATTTTCCTTGTGGGTGAACAGAGGCACAGAGTGTTGAAGTCACATGGCTATGGAACAGCCTTACTGTGGTTTGAACCTAGGAAAACTGGATGCAGGGTATTCATTGTTCTTAACCTTTGCACTATACTGCCTCTTTAAGAATCTCAGGAATGCTTTTAATTTTGTAATAGTTGTGCTTACTAAAATATTCCTGTAAAGCCATAAGCCATTCCAAATACGTAGACAAGTTAGAGATTTTCTTGCATTTGTTCATTTATTTATTCAACAGATAGGTTTCCTAATTTGTGCAATAGTGATCTTGACAAATAAAAGATAAGAACTTTTCATCTCATGGAAAATGATATATATGCACAATTATCTAAAAAACAAAACAGAGAACTATTATAAAACACATGCAGTTATTTAGCTTATTTGTTTCTGGTTTATTAAGACACCCCCTCCTTCAGACTGTACATTTTGTATAAAGAGGTACTTTTTCTATCTTGCCTACAATTGTTTTCTCCATGCCTAAAAGCCTAGGAAATTGCAGGTGATCCTCCATAAATATTTGTGGGAATGAATGTATGAATGGATGATAGGAAGATGGCCAGCACAGAAGTATGTGCTTTATGTGATTTCTCTCATTTAATTTTCAAAACAAATTTACAAATAAGAAACTGAGATTTAAAGTTCCATAAGTTGGAAGGACTTATTGTATAGCACTCTACTCAAGGCTATGCACCAGCCTAAATGGGAAAGGGTTTGGGGGAGAATGGATACTTGTATATGTATGACTGAGTCCCTTTGCTATTCACCTGAAACTCATGACATGGTTAATCAGCTATGCGTGCGTGCATGCTCAGTTGCTATGCTAAGTCACTTCAGTCATGTCCAACTCTGTGAGACCCCATAGACAGCAGCCCACCAGGCTCCCCCATCCCTGGGATTCTCCAGGCAAAAACGCTGAAGTGGGTTGCCATTTCCTTCTCCAATGCATGAAAGTGAAAAGTCAAAGTGAAGTCGTTCAGTCATCTCTGACTCTTAGCGACCTCATGGACTGCAGCCTTCCAGGGTCCTCCGTCCATGGGATTTTCCAGGCAAGAGTACTGGAGTGGGGTGCCATTGCCTTCTCCAGTTGCTATAGTCATGTCCAATTCTTTGTGACCCAATGGACCATAGCCCTCCAGGCTCCTCTGTCCATGGAGATTCTCCAGGTAAGAATCCTGAAATGGGTTGTCATGCCCAGGGGATCTTCTCCACTCCAGGATTGAACCCGAGTCTCCTGCCTTGCAGGTGGATTCTTTACTGCTGAGCCACTGGGGAAGCCCTAATTGGCTATACCCCAGTAAAAAATAAAAAGTTTAAAGTTTGAAAAAAAAATAAAGTTCCATTAGTTGGAAATAGCCAAGCCAGAAGTTGAACCGAGCTCTTAACGATTTTGCAATCAGTATCTGCTCTTACTGGAAAACACTGCCTCTCAGCGTGGGCCAGAAGAATATGGACATAGTTCTATGGGAAATTGTTTTCTTCCAAACTCCTGCCTGATGATGAACAGATCATATATAAAAAGAAACATTTCCTATGACTCCTACCATTTTTGTCTAAAGCAAGGACAAAAGGAGATATTGCAAAGCCAGATGACTAGATATTTATCAGTCAGAAATGTCTCAAAAATACAGCTTGATTAGTGGATTGCAGTATGTTCAGTAATTAATTAAGAGTTTGATTTGTAAAAACAAAGCATGATGGCTCCTACACACACCATGTGTCCCCTGAGCAAATGAAGATAGAGCTCAATGCTGAGGCTCCCAGTTCAGCTAAGCAGTCACAGATGTGACTCAAATTAGAAGGATGAACTCTGAATAACAATAACACCATCCAAATTAAGCAAGTAGTATCTAAAATTTCTCCCAGAAAAGCGGGCCTGTGTCTAGGGTCCAAGTTTGTGAGCATTATATTCCGTTCAAACTGATTTGGGGGTCAGTTTGGGCCCATGCCACATCTCATGAGACCTCTCGGAGAAATGAGAAAGGTGTTCCTGCAAGTTGTTCAGTGGAACAGCATTGAGAGAGCGCTAAGGGTGGACATCTGTAGTTCATGTGGGAAAACCTGCCTATTCCTACTCCAGGTGTGTGTGTGTATGTGTGTGCACACATGCAAGCTTAACAAACGTGCATTAGCATTTGTGGAAACAGATAAACTCTCTGTTGAAAGTCACTGCCTCTGTGGAAAGTGGAGCTTGAATTCCTAGAGCAGACATTGTTTTATTTTAAGCTTTGTTGTAAGCCTATGCAGGGCTTTCCTGGTGGCTCCGTGGTAAAAGAATCATCCTGCCAATACAGGAGACTTGGGTTCGATCCCTGGGTCAGGAAGATTCCCTGGAGAAGGAAATGGCGACCCACTCCAGTATTCTTGCCTGGAAAATCCCATGGACAGAGGAGCCTAGTGGGCTATAGTCCATAGGGTTGCAAAAGAGTTAAACACGACTTAGCAACTGAACAACAATAAGCCTAAACAACTTCTTAAAGTATAAACATTTTATTTTACAAAACTGTCACCATAGAGGAGGGTACAAAATAAGACTCTGAAAGATCTTAACAAGGATTCAAAGATTATGGCTCTGCAACCAAAGATGCCTTGTCTTTTAGGGGATATTTATGCAATAAATACAATTAGAATTAAAATGTACTTAACAAACAAGATCTTATTTCTTATCAAGACATGTAGAACACACATTTTAGATACTCACAGAAAATAAATACTCTGCATTGGTAGTCACTTATTTTCATTGTGAAAAAATGAATATTTGCCAAAATATTCATATTATTTTACCTTCTACTATGATAGATCCCTGGTGGCTCAGACTGTAAAACATCTGCCTACAATGCAGAAGACCTGGGTTCAATCCCTGGGTCAGAAAGATCCCCTGGAGAAGGAAATGGCAACCCACTCCAGTATTCTTGCCTGGAAAATCCCATGGACGGGGAGCCTGGCAGGCTACAGTCCATGGGGTCGCAAAGAGTCGGACACGACTGAGGGACTTCACTTCACATGATAGAACACAGTAAAGAGAAGGTCTACATCAGTTCATCTGTTCCCATGTTACCTATTGCCTATGTTACTCAATTCCCATCTGAATAAATGCTTTGTGTTACATATTCTTTTTTAAATTAATTTTATTGAAGTATATTTGATTTAATGCTGTGTTAATTTCTGCTGTACAGCAAAGTGACTCAGTTATAAATATATGTATGTTTTTCATATTCTTTTCCACTCTAGTTTATCACAAGATACTAAATATAGTTCCCTGTGCTATACAGTAGGACCTTGTTGTTAATCCCCTCTATATATAATAGTTTGCATCTGCCAGTCTCAAACTCCCAATCCTTCTCTCCCCTACCTCCTTTCCCTTGGCAATCACAAGTCTGTTCTCTGTGTTTGTGAATCTGTTTCTGTTTTATAGATAGGTTCATTTGTATCATATTTTACTTTCCAATATATGTGATATCATATGGCATTAGTCTTTCTGACTTACTTCACTTACTATGATAATCTCTTGGTCTGTGTCATATATCCTGCTTCCTTAATTCACTGCTGTTTTTTCCTTCTTGCAGCCTTTCTATGTCAATGGAAGAAGAACAATACTTGCTTTTGGCTGCTACCTCCTCTGTTTTGGTAGGCTGCCCAACCTTCTTCCTTCATCATCCTGACTTTTTATACTAAAATGGCATGGTTGGCCTATCATTTCCAAAGGTATTAGGAAGACTGCCTTCATTTCATTCCTTTTGTATTGCGTTTTTAAACAATCACTTGGCCTTAGCTGACTTAGAAATTTATTTTTTCTACATTTTTGATAGACGCATGAGTTCAAAATATTCAGTTGGCCATTTTGTAAAGAGAAGAAAGTTCATGGGCTTCTGGAATGTGTAAATAGCATTTATTCCCAGCCACGCCTTATGAAACTGTTTTGAAAATTGAGGACAAAAGTCCATCAGAAAGTTAAAAGAATATTCCACAATGTTAGTTGTAAGAAAAATGCTTATTCGAGTGTTTTCTATAATTTCCTGCTTCAAAAGGGTGAAATACACCTTTCAAGACATTTAACCCTTGTACTTCTGAATTAGTCTTGCTGACTCGTACCTAGAGTTCACAAGTTAGAGTGTATGATCCATGATCTGTTTGATGACCTGGAAATATTCTTTTAAGGTAAATGATACCAAGGTCAATTTACCTGTAGGAAACAATTTTTTCTTTGCTTTTTAACAAAGATCTCACCATTAACCAAAGCCTTGCTCTCTGGATTTCGTCTCACTTTTGATGGAAGCTGACAAAATCAGTAATCTTCAAAACATCTTTCTTGGGTTGTCTTTTAATTGACAAGCCTTGATGTGATTGTACATGTTTCTGGTTCTAACTTCTTTTTAATGATAGAGATGAGCTGATAGCATATGTATGTGTTCTCCATTAGGCCAGGGAAATTAACAGAGAAGCTTATCGTCAGTCCTTAGTCATTTAAAAATTAGTTTCCTTATTTTCCTGCCCCAGATGAATTCTGCATTGTTTTAATGAATTCATTCACAGTGTGAGGGCACACAGCACTGAAGAGACCTCAAGCAGTTTCACATTACAGACACTGACATAACTTGCTAGCAATCTTCAAAGGCTTCTGTACTTTTATTGCTTCATCATTTCTTGAAAAAATTATTTTTAGGCTGTTGCCCCCTCTTTTCTTTTTTAAACCAACTACCAAAAAAAGAAAAAAGAAAGAAAGAAAGGGCAAGCAGGGGACATTATCTGAACTATATCTATTTAGAAAGATTTACATAATTTGTAACTGATGTAGATGGCTGAAAATAGATTTATCTCATTTATAATTGAAGCAAATGAATTATCAATGGCTTTCTAATATTTTTTAGCAGTAGCTACATTTTTAAAAAATGCAATCTTATACAGAAGACCAATAGATAAAGAGGGAGGCCACTCTAGCTGAAATACAAGTAGGAAACTCCCAGAAATCTGCCTCATCACCCTACTTTTGGTGATCTCTAGGTCACCACTATAAGCCTCTTAGACACTACATTTCCAAGTCTAACACTCAAGGATTCTACTCAATTCAATTTGTGCCTGTATGCGTGCTAAATTGCTTCAGTTGTGTTTGACTCTTTGTGACCCTATAGACTGTAGCCCACTAGGGTCCTCTATCCATGGGATTCTCCAGGCAAGAATACTAAAGGGGTTGCCATGCTCTCCTCCAGGGAATCTTCCCCTCCCAGGGATTGAACCCATATCTCTTATATCTCCTGCAATGGCAGATGGGCTTTTTACCACTTAATACCATCTGGGAAGCCCCAATTTAATCTGACAAAAATGTAATTGAGTGTCTACAATATAACTGGAGATACAAAGAAAAATGCAGTGTAGTTCCTATTTCAGAAGCCCACACAATTCTATGGTTTGAACACAGTAGCTGATTCTATTCCTATCAAGTTGTTTAAACCCCCAAACAACCCAAGGGTCTTTCAGACAGTGACATGGACCCCAGTGCCTGGTGCTGGTTACTATTCAAATAATGCTCACTGAGCAAATTTATTGAGAGAATGGGAGAATTTGAGTTAAAAAAAGAGTTGGATGATTAAATAAAATAATGGATAAGATGCCAAGAGTAAATGAAAATATAGTCTTAGGGAAACATTTATGTTCACTAACAATAGCTTAAAATAAATGTTATCCTTTTAAACCCTTAAATCAAGTTTCTATATGGTTAAAAAATAATGAATGCCATTTCTTGTCAGTTCCCCTGTAAAAAGCAGTGATCATATACTTCAAAGGAAATCCTATCTTTTACTTAACTATGGAATAGTACTCCATGAGAGGAAACACTTAATTCCAACTGATGATTAGCATATGCCTTGAAAAATAAGGAAAACGACTCAATGATTCCTAAATGTTAACTGATTTTAATATCTTGGGCCTCTTAAGGCTTCTCAAGGCCTCAGCTAATATCCTGTAACCTGAAATTCTCTAATATTGACAAAGCAAATAAGCAAATGTCCTGTGCATTTTAAGTTGTGAGCTTAAGTATTTCTTTGCTCTTTCCTTTCCTTGTATTAGACATTCTGCTTTTTTTTTCTACTGGAAGCTTCACAGGGCAAACTGTCCCAGCACCTATGATTTGCGCTGTGGACTGAAGAACAGAGTGAGGACCAATATCACTGGAGACTATGTCAGAAAGTATGGGAAAACAATGAATAATAACATGTAGGTGAAATTTTCAAAAAATCACTATTTTATATTCACTGGTTGCGGCCTCATCCAAATAAATAATATCCCTATGTACCTTTGCCAAGTACATGCATAACTTTTTGTTCTTCTAGGCTAAAAGACCCACTTTTACAGACATTTTCTATTTTGCTCACTTACTTTGGAAAATAAAAATACAAATTATTAAATGAAGCCATATAGAAACTCACATTTAGAGAAATAATAACTTTTATAAATGGCTATTATAATACAACCAACTATCCTTTGGGCATATAAATAAATAGTTACTTATTATAAACAGCATTACAAATTGACCACCAGAGAGAGAAAAAATACACTATTACACTATGTCAGCTCTAGCCAATAAACTGAGCTAAGAGCTAACCTAAATATTAGGTGTAGTCATCAGCATAAGATAAATCAACTTAGAATTCATTTAAAGCATAACATTTTAAAACAAAAAGAAAATAACTACATATACAACGCTAGGTCCACTTGATGAAATATACTGAAGTCATTTAAAATCAGTGTCATAAAAAGCATTTGGGGAAATAAAGGATATTTCCACAAAGCCATTTTGATGTAGCTATGGTAAAACAGCAAATTTAAAATAATTCATTTTTTTAAAAATCTCCAAGTAATGGTTTAAGTTGACACTAATGAGCCTATTCATCCTTAACCTGATTAAAAGAGGCTTGGGGTTTCCAGTTCCATTATTTGACCCTTACAGGTATATAAATAATCTTTATATCCAGAAAAACTGTGGGTACCAGTGTTCTAGAACTAGATTCTAAAAATACTATCACATCTATTTTCCAATAGAATACTAAGAGAGCTATTTAAAATTTAACTGAGGATTTTCTATAATTGAGACTAAGAAACATATCATGGCCAAATCTATTATTTAGTATGTGTGCAAAAAAAAAAAAAATGCCCCAAAGAGAAAGCTTAAAAAATACAGAGTTGTCTGTTCAGTTCAGTTTAGTTGCTCAGTCGTGTCCGACTCTTTGTGACCCCATGAACCGCAGCATGCAAGGCCTCCCTGTCCATCACCAATTCCCAGAGTCCACCAAAACCCATGTCCACTGAGTCGGTAATGCCATCCAACCATCTCATCCTCTGTCATCCCCTTCTCCTCCTGCTCTCAATCTTTCCCAGCATCAGGGTCTTTTCAAATGAGTCAGCTCTTCACATCAGGTGGTCAAAGTATTGGAGTTTCAGCTTCAATATCAGTCCTTCCAATGAACACCCAGGACTGATCTCCTTTAGGATGGACTAGTTGGATCTCCTTGCAGTCCAAGGGACTCTCAAGAGTCTTCTCCAACACCACAGTTCAAAAGCATCAATTCTTCAGTGCTCAGCTTTCTTTATAGTCCAACTCTCACATCCATACATGACCACTGGAAAAACCATAGCCTTGACTAGACGGACCTTTGTTGGTCCGTATTTTTTAAAGAGAGAGAATAAAAATGATTATTGTACAGATCTATGTATTAACTGAAAGTAGAGTGATATCACCTTCATAAATTTATAAAAATCAGAGTATTTAATTTGTGGACCATTGTAGTCCACACAATGATGTGGACCATTCCAAATACTTCCAGCACTGTAGAAATGGCAACCCATTCCAGTATTCTTGCTTGGAGAATTCTGTGGACACAGGAGCCTGGAGGGCTGCTGTCCATAGGGTCGCACAGAGCCAGACACGACTGAAGCGACTTAGCATGCATGCATGCATTGGAGAAGGAAATGGCAACCCACTCCAGTATTCTTGCCTGGAAAATCCCAGGGACGGAGGAGCCTGGTCAGCTGCCGTCTACGGGGTTGCACAGAGTCGGACACGACTATTGAGTCACACAGCAGCAGCAGCAACAGCAGAAGAACATTCAAAATGCTTTGAGAATACCTCACACCATATATAAAAAGTAACTCAATACGAATCAAAGATCAAAATATAATAGCTAAAGGTACAAAATTCATAGAAGAAAATATTAGGCAATGGTTTCTCAAATAAGATCCAACATACTAGCAACAAAGAAAAAATTGATAAATTGAACTTAATCAAAGTATAAAATTTCTGTGCTTCAAAGGACACCACAAAGAAAGTGATAAGACAACCTACAGAAAGGGAGAAAATATTTACAAATCCTGTATCTGATAAGTAATTAGCCTATAGAACACACAAAGTGCTCTTACAACTCAACAAAAAAGATAAACAATGAAAAAACAGGCAAGATTTAAATGGACATTTCTCCAAGTAAAATATACAAATTACCAATGAAAAAGTTCAACATTATTATTAATCATTAGTGAAATGTAAGTCAAAACTTCAAGGAGGGACTTCTCTGGTGGTACAGTGGATGGGAATCTGCCTGTCAGTTCAGGAGACACCAGTTCGATTCCTGGTCTGGGAAGATCTCACATGCCATGGGGCAACTAAGCCTGTGTGCCACGACTACTGGAGCTGGCATGCTCTAGGGCCCAGGAACCACAACTAATAAGCTCCTGTGCTGCAACTCCTGAAGCCCGGGCACCTAGAGCTTGTGCTCTGCAACAAGAGAAGCCCCTGCTCATTGCAACAGAGAAAAGCCCACACACACAAAGACCAAGTGCAACCAAAAATAAAGAAATATACTATTAACAACAAAAAAGGAAAAACTTCAAGAAGATACCACCTCACACACACAAGAGTGGCTATAACCAATTGGAAACGATTTAGAGAAACTGGAACTCTCATACATTGCTGATGAGAATGTAAAATGGTATAGCCATTTTGGAAAACAATTTGACAGTTCCTTATCAAGATTACCGGGAGAAATATCAATAACCTCAGATATGCAGATGACACCACCCTTATGGCAGAAAGTGAAGAGGAACTCAAAAGCCTCTTGATGAAAGTGAAAGTGGAGAGTGAAAAAGTTGGCTTAAAGCTCAACATTCAGAAAACAAAGATCGTGGCATCTGGTCCCATCACTTCATGGGAAATAGATGGGGAAACAGGGGAAACAGTGTCAGACTTTATTTTGGGGGGCTCCAAAATCACTTCAGATGGTGACTGCAGCCATGAAATTAGAAGACGCTTACTCCTTGGAAGGAAAGTTATGACCAACCTAGATAGCATATTCAAAAGCAGAGACATGACTTTGCCAACAAAGGTTCGTCTAGTCAAGGCTATGGTTTTTCCAGTGGTCATGTATGGATGTGAGAGTTGGACTGTGAAGAAGGCTGAGTGCTGAAGAATGGATGCTTTTGAACTGTGGTGTTGGAGAAGACTCTTGAGAGTCCCTTGGACTGCAAGGAGATCCAACCAGTCCTTTCTGAAGGAGATCAGCCCTGGGATTTCTTTGGAGGGAAAGATGCTAAAGCTGAAACTCCATTACTTCGGCCACCTCATGCGAAGAGTTGACTCATTGGAAAAAACTCTGATGCTGGGAGGGATTGGGGGCAGGAGGAGAAGGGGACGACAGAGGATGAGATGGCTGGATAGCATCACTGACTGGATGGACATGAGTCTGAGTGAACTCCGGGAGTTGGTGATGGACAAGGAGGCCTGGTGTGCTGCGATTCATGGGGTCGCTAAGAGTCGGACACGACTGAGTGAATGAACTGGACTGAACTGAACTAGAAGGTTAAACATAGAGTTAAGATATAACTGAGCCATTTTATTCCTAAGAGAAATGAAAACATATGTCCAGACAAAAACTTGTACATGGAGGCTCATACTATTCATAAATAAAAATGGAAACAATTCAAATGTCATTTAGTTGATGAATGGATAAGCAGAATATATATCCATACATTGGAATGTTCTTCAGTCATAAAAAGATATGAAGAACTGATACCTGCAACAACATGACCAAAGCTTGAAAATACTGTGCTGACAACAAAGGAAACTATAAGCAAGGTGAAAAGACAGCCTTCAGAATGGGAGAAAATAATAGCAAATGAAGCAACTGACAAAGAACTAATCTCAAAAATACACAATCAACTCCTGCAGCTCAATTCCAGAAAAATAAACGACCCAATCAAAAAATGGGTCAAAGAATTAAACAGACATTTCTCTAAAGAAGACATGCAGATGGCTAACAAACACATGAAAAGATGCTCAACATCACTCATTATCAGAGAAATGCAAATCAAAACCACAATGAGGTACCATTTCACGCCAGTCAGAATGGCTGCGATCCAAAAGTCTACGAGCAATAAATGCTGGAGAGGGTGTGGATAAAAGGGAACCCTCTTACACTGTTGGTGGGAATGCAAACTAGTACAGCCACAATGGAGAACAGTGTGGAGATTCCTTAAAAAACTGGAAATAGAACTACCTTATGACCCAGCAATCCCACTACTGGGCATACACACCAAGGAAACCAGAATTGAAAGAGACACGTGTACCCCAGTGTTCATCGCAGCACTGTTTGTAATAGTCAGGACATGGAAGCAACCTAGATGTCCATCAGCAGATGAATGGATAAGAAAGCTGTGGTACATATACACAATGGAGTATTACTCAGCCATTAAAAAGAATACATTTGAATCAGTTCTAATGAGGTGGATGAAACTGGAGCCTATTATACAGAGTGAAGTAAGCCAGAAAGAAAAATACCAATACAGTATACTAACGCTTATATATGGAATTTAGAAGGATGGTAATGATAACCCTGTATGCAAGACAGCAAAAGAGACACAGATGTATAGAACAGTCTTTTGGACTCTGTGGGGCAGGGAGGGTGGGATGATTTGGGAGAATGGCATTGAAACATGTATAATATCATATATGAAATGGAAAAAAAAAAAGAAAATACTGTGCTGAAAAAAAAAGAAAGAAACTACCTGGAAAAAGTATTGTGCTAAAGGAAAGAATCCAGACACCAAAGGCCACGTGTTGTATGATTCCATTTACCTGAAAAGTCCAAAGTAGGCAAATCCACAGAGACAGAAAGCAAACTGGTAGTTTCCAGGAGTTTGGAGAGAAGGGGAAGTGGTAATGGTCTTCAAATGAATATGAGGTTTCTTTTTTAAGTGTTGAAATATTCTCTAATTAGACAGTGATGATGGTTTGTGCATATAATAAAAACCACTGAATTGTACAGTTCATTATTTTTAAAGCATTTTTTTACTGTTTACTTTTGGCTGCATAGGATCTTAGTCACCTGGGCTCTTTGTTTAGGGACACAAGCCTCTCTCTAGTTGTGGCTCATGGGCTCAGCAGTTGCGGCAAGTGGGCTTGGTAGTCCTGAGGCATGTGGGAACCTTAGTTCCCCGACCAGGGATTGAACCCGCATCCCCTGCATTAGAAGGCAGCTTCTTAACCACTGGACAACCAGGGAAGTCCCCAGAATTGTACACTTTAAAAAGGTGAATTTTATGGTATGTGAATTGTATTTCAATTTTTTAAAAAGCTTAGAGAGATTGATGAACTTTCTTAAATGAGCAAAATGCAAATAAAATTTTTTTATTACATTTGTTTCATCAATTAGATGTTCCTTAAATCTTGCTCCACCATTCACTCTATCTCTGATGTCCACCCCATTTTTTCAAGCTGTTTGCATCCTTCTCTTCAGCAATAAGGGGTATATGATCAAGATTGCCCGGAGAAATATCAATAACCTCAGATATGCAGATGACACCACCCTTATGGCAGAAAGTGAAGAAGAACTAAAGAGCCTCTTGATGAAAGTGAAAGAGGAGAGTGAAAAACTTGGCTTAAAGCTCAACATTCAGCAAACGAAGATCATGGCATCCAGTCCCATCACTTCATAGCAAATAGATGGGGGAACAGTGGAAATAGTGGCTGACTTTATTTTTCTGGGCTCCAAAATCACTGCAGATGGTGATTGCCGACATGAAATTAAAAAACGCTTACTCCTTGGAAGGAAAGTTATGACCAATCTAGACAACATATTAAAAAAAGCAGAGACATTACTTTTCCAACAAAGGGTCCATCTAGTCAAGGCTATGGTTTTTCCAGTAGTCATGTATGGATGTGAGAGTTGGACTATAAAGAAAGCTGAGTGCCGAAGAATTGATGCTTTTGAACTGTGGTGTTGGAGAAGACTCTTGAGAATCCCTTGGACTGTAAGGAGATCCAATCACTCCATCCTAAAGGAGATCAGTCCTGGGTGTTCATTGAAAGGACTGATGTTGAAGCTGAAACTCCAATACTTTGACCACCTGATGTGAAGAGCTGACTCATTTGAAAAGACCCTGATGCTGGGAAAGATTGAGAGCAGGAAGAGAAGGGGACGACAGAGGATGAGATGATTGGATGGTTTCACCAACTCAATGGACATGGGTTTGGGTAGACTCTGGCAGTTGGTAATGGACAGGGAGGCCTGGCGTGCTGCAGTTCATGGGGTCGCAAAGGGTCGGACACGACTGAGCGACTGAATTGAACTGAACTAATATGTGCATGCCCAAGATGAGATGAAGATATCTGTTTCTTCCTGTTGGTAATGCTTGTGCTTAGTTACTCAGTCGTATCCAACTCTGTGACCCCATGACCTCTAGCTCACTGGGATCCTCTGTCTATGGGGTTTTCCAGGCAAGAATACTGGAGTGGGTAGCCATTCCCTTCTACAGAAGATCTTCCCTACCAAGGGATCAAACCTGGGTCTCCTGCAGGCAGATTTTTTACCACTGAGCCACCAGGGAAGCTTGGTAATGCTTAAATAATGACAAAAATCTGTAACTTTGATGATTTTATATTGTATCATGTCAAAGAGCTCTGTGAAAATAGCTTCTTCAAAAATGTCATGGTCTGAGACTTCTTTTGCTAGTCATGGGACTAGATCCACTTTCCCATCATGAGCAACTAGGGACAAATCGATGCAATGATAGTTCTCAGATGTCAGACAGCAGGAGGGTCAGAACTATGATCCTTGAGAGCAGGGAAACAAATGAGATGAGCCCAGTGATCACCTTGGCTTTCTGCCTAGAGATACTTTCTGGACAATGGTGCAGAAAGGGCAATCCAAACACAGCACAGTGGACTTGCTGAGCTGAGAATACAGGTGTAAGTTTAAGGACGCCAACGTAACTGATATTTGAGAATCACAGAATCAGAGAGTAAAAGAAGGTAGGCAGAGAAATGGCTCCAGAAATCTTTGGGACCGGGTGGGAGGTGGTCCCCTTGAGTTTATTGATGAAAAGGAGCTAGGGGGGCTTAGGATGAAACTCTGTGAGTCTGGGAGAACAACAGCAATAACAACAACAACAACAACAAAACAATTCTCAGAGTTCAAAGAGGGTTGAAGTCTGGGACTTTTGGAGATTTCAGAAGGCTCATGCCTTAGTGGTATGAGTATTCTAGTCCTAGAGAATAGGCAACTCTTAAATCAGAGAAAGATTCAATCCTGAACGAGAAACTTTGCTTGATATAATGAAGTCCGGTACCCTTTTTGGCACCCCACTCCAGTACTCCTGCCTGGAAAATCCCATGGACGGAGGAGCCTGGTGGGCTGCAGTCCATGGGGTCGCTAAGAGCCGGACACGACTGAGCGACTTCACTTTCACTTTTCACTTTCATGCATTGGAGAAGGAAATGGTAACCCACTCCAGTGTTCTTGCCTGGAGAATCCCAGGGACGGGGAGCCTGGTGGCTGCCGTCTATGGGGTCACACAGAATTGGACAAGACTGAAGTGACTTAGCATAGCATTACCCTTTTCAGGAAGAAACAAAATCTAGAAACTCAACAGTGTAAAATTCAAAACACCTAGTACTCTCCCCAAAATTCTAGCCATGTGAAGAAAGAGGAAAATGTGACCCATGGCCAGAAGAAAAATTTCTCCATAAAAAAATCACTAGAGCTGGCCAACACAATGAAATTAACAAAGATGTTTAAAAGCCTATTGCAAATATGATCAAGTATTTAAAAGAAAACATAAATATAACATAGAAATGGATAATATCAAAATACTGAAATAAAACATCTAGAGATAAAAAATGCAGTATCTGAAATTTTTAAAAAATTGACAGAAAAAATTAACAGCAAATTAGCTACAACAGAATAAGAGGTCAGTGAGCAAGAAGACATACCAACAGAAATACTTCAAAATGAAACATGAAAACAAAAAAGCTGAAAAAAAAATGAACAGAGCCTCTGTGATCTATAGCAAGTGGCCCAACACATTTGCAATGGTCTCTCAGAAGAAGAATATGTGTGTTAAGGGGAAGGTGCAGAAAAATATTTGAATAAATAATGGCCAAAAATTTAAGTTCTGTGAAAACTATAAACTCATGGATTTGGGAATTATAAACAGTCCCAGATGCTATAAATGCATAAGAAAACTCACTTTGCTGTATGTCTGAAACTAACACAACTTTGTTAATCAACTATACTCCAATATAAAACAAAACATTTTTAAAAATTAAAATAAGAAAAAATTCACAAGACACAGTATAATCGTATTGCTGAAATCCAGGAATAAAAAGAAAAATTTTTAAGCAGCTGAAAGACAAGACACACTATTTGTGTCCTCTGCCATAAAAGGGGTCTGAATAAAGAAAAAAAGATTGACCGAAGATTTCTTGGCAGAACTTTGTAAGCCAGAAAAACAATAAAACAACATCTTTACAGTGTTAGGGAAATAAAGACAGAAGTCAAAAGCTTCCCTCTCAGCATTCTACATCCATATTCTTTTAAAAAGGAAGGAAAAATGAAACTTTTTTTTTAAAAAAGCAGAATTTGAGAGGATTTGTCATTAACAGGCATGCACTATAAGAAATGTTTCAAGGTAGTTCTTTAAGTGGTAGTTCTTCCACATGGAAACTTACCTATATAAGGGATGAAGAATGTTTTAAGTAATAAACATATGGTTAAAAGTAAAAAAAAAAAAAATACCCGGCCTGATACGACTTGATGCCTTGGTTGTGGTGAAGGTTGCATGAAGTAAAAGTTTTTTAAGTCTTCTAGTGTCTTTACTCTTGGATATGTGATAATCATTTAAAGTTATGTCTCTGGGCTCCTACTTTCTACTGCCTTTCAAATAGGCAATCATAAAATTGTATCCAGAAGTGACAGTTGGTGTATCTTATCTTCCATGCTCAAACATTTCAGCTATGTAGGCATTCTCAGCCTTAGGATCTGTTACTACTTCGGGCTCTTAACTTCTGAAAATTAAACTGGTTTTAACATAGGTCACTATACCATGTGTTGTCATAAAAATATCATTTTTCATAAATTAGTGTTAATCTGAGGTTTATAAGTGATGGTGTTTGAAGAGGACAAGAGAGAAATATATCAGTGCATGAACTGGTGTTTTAATGTCTTCCCCCAAATACAAGTTGATTAAATTTTCAAGCTAGCTTAAAAAATTAACTTAAAAAAGTTATACTGGTTTTATCCCAGTCTCTACCAAAAAATGCATCATATTATGAATCACCATTCTATAGAAATATAATTCAAAAATACTGTGAAATATTAATACTATGAAAAAAGTATTTCATTCCCTTATGATAAGGAACTCCAGAACTGGGTACTTTGCATCTTCACCCTTTATTTATCTTATTTTTTCCTGAAAGATTTGATTTCAGACTTGGAAATGGAAGCAAAACATTTGGTGGAGAGAAAGAAGTCGGATTGATGAGTTCCTGTTACGTAATATTCTGGTGCTCCATAGTCAGAAAATAACTAAGAATGCTGTTCTTTTGGCATTTGGAGTGAAACTGGCTCCTAACATTTTTTTGAGTGAACTTACATCTCAGACACCAAAGAACAAATGAGAAGTGTAAAAAAAAAAAAAAAAAAAGCACTGACTGTACCAACACCCACTACAGTTTTCTGTCTTTAAACACTTTTTTAAAGTTCAGTATAAATTGCTTGACAATGGCATTCACAGCTGTGGTAAGGGGATGGGAAGTGGATTTCTATTGCCAAGTTTCCTTTGAGCGGTGCCTGTAGCAGTCCTTTCTAACTCTGTGGTTACACCCAACCCAACATAGATAGTCCCCAGGAACTGCACATTCTTTCCTTTCTGCAAATTTACAGTGGCAGCCAAGGAAAACAGAAATCACTGTGGCTTGATGGGAAGAAGGAGACGATTGCCAACTGGAAGATGGCAGTGGAAAGACACACTTTTTCAAAAGAAATAGATTTAACTTGTCAGGAAGGCATGCAGTTGTATGAAAATTCATGAAGCAAGGTGTAGAAATAGGTGGAGACCATTGGGCCTTTGGGGCTTCCCTGGTGGCTCAGAGGTTAAAGCATCTGCCTGCAATGCGGGAGACCTGGGTTCGATCCCTGGGTTGGGAAGATCCCCTGGAGAAGGAAATGGCAACCCACTCCAGTATTCTTGCCTGGAGAATCCCATGGACAGAGGAGCCTGGTGGGCTATAGTCCACGGGGTCACAAAGAGTTGGACAGGACTGAGCGACTTCACTTTATTAGGCCTTTGATGATGAGAAACAGAATTGATATTTTAATGCAAGTAAATGTCACACCAAATGGCCAAAGACTGAGAGGCATAGGGTTTTCTGCAGGCAGCCAATGCCACTGACAAAGCAACAGACTCTAGAAGCCATGGGGGAAGGGCTGAAGTTTTATCTAGACAGCACTGGAAGTTTTGTTCTGCTATTGATAAAAGCATGTGTGTGTGAGTTAGTCGCTCAGTCTCACTCTTTGAGACCCCATGGACTGTAGTCCGCCAGGCTTCTCTGCCTATGGGATTTTCCAGGCAAGAATACTGGAGTGGATTGCCATTTCCTTCTCCACAGGATCTTCCCAACTCAGGGATTGAAACCAGGTTTCCGCATTGCAGATAGACTCTTTACTGTCTGAAACATCAGGGAAGATTCCAGGAAGATAAAAGCAAGTATCTGATCAATTTTTGACTTTCTTTCCCAGTAGTTTCATGTCTCAGATGGCTGAGGAAGCAATGAGAACTGACGATACAATTTCACGATGAATTTCAGGGGAGGACTAGACGGTGATGTGCCACTGCCAGGGAACTTGTGAGACCAACATCCCGATATTTAGGAGATTTGTAAGCATGAGGGGTGGGAATTTTGGAAACAGCCAGAAACATACCCTGGCCTTGAGAAAAACAGATCTCCAAGAAACCAGACAGAAATAGTTCACATTTTTTAAAAGCAACGTAGCTCAAGAGGGAAGGGTAGTTCTGAAAAGAGGGAGTGGGGAGAAAGTTTAACTATGCAGTTATTACTTCCAATATGAAAAAGAGTTTTCAAAGACTTTTGAACTTTAAAGAAATAAAAAGGATTCATTTTTTGGATAGTGAACTCCCCAATCACTGGATATATTAAAGAAAATCTACCCAATTGCCTCTAAGTAATGGAACCATGGGGATTCCTGTATTACCTGTGAATTTGGACTAGATCAAGGTTGCTTTTTTTTTTTTTTTACTTTTTTTAAATGTGTATCTTGATTCCTTTGGCAGTTTGGAGAAGCCTATACATCCCTTCTCTGATTAAAATTTTTTTTTGAGAGCTTGAGAATAGGCTATTTTATTTTTATTTATTTATTTATGGCTTCACTTCACGGCATGTGGGATTTTAGTTCCCTGACACAGGATTGAACCCACGCCCCCTGCATTGGAAGCTGGAGTCTTAACGACTGGACTTTTGGGATAATGATTTTTAAATGCAGAGGATTATAGAAGAAACCAATGATACTGAGAGACAGTTATCAACATTTAAAAAGCAAATTTGTGATATAATAAATATGTCTTCATTAATGCATTAAATAATGAGATCTAGCAGCAGATCTAATCACTATTGTAATTTTGAATACAGTGCCTGATGAACTATGGATGGAAGACAGTGATCAAAACCATCCCCAAGAAAAAAAATGCAAAAAAAGCAAAATGGCTGTCTGAGGAGGCCATACAAATAGCTGTGAAAAGAAGAGAAGCAAAAAGCAAAAGAGAAAAGAAGGATATACCCATTTGAATGCAGAGTTCCAAAAAATAGCAAGGAGAGAGAAGAAAGCTTTCCTCAGTGATCAGTGCAAAGAAATAGAGGAAAACAATAGAATGGGAAAGACTAGAGATCTCTTCAAGAAAATTAGAGATACCAAGGGAACATTTCAGACAAAGATGGGCTCAAAAAAGGACAGAAATGGTATGGACCTAACAGAAGCAGAAACTATTAAGAAGAGGTGGCAAGAATACACAGAAGAACTGTACAAAAAAGATCTTCATGACCCATATAATCACGATGGTATGATCACTCACCTAGAGCCAGATATCCTGGAATGCAAAGTCAAGGGGGCCTTAGGAAGCATCACTACAAACAAAGCTAGTGGAGGTGATGGAATTCCAGTTGAGCTATTTCAAATCCTAAATTTGGGAAACTCAGCAGTGGCCACGGGACTGGAAAAGATCAGTTTTCATTCCAATCCCAAAGAAAGGCAATGCCAAAGAATGCTCAAACTACCACACAATTGCACTCATCTCACATGCTAGTAAAGTAATGCTCAAAATTATCCAAGCCAGGCTTCAGCAATATCTGAACCATGAACTTCCAAATGTTCAAGCTGGTTTTAGAAAAGGCAGAGGAACCAGGGATCAAATTGCCAACATGTGCTGGATCATTGAAAAAGCAGGAGAGTTCCATAAAAACCTCTATTTCCGCTTTATTGACTATGCCAAAGCCTCTGACTGTGTGGATCACAATAAACCGGAAAATTCTGAAAGAGATGAGAACACCAGACCACCTGACCTGCCCCTTGAGAAATCTGTATGCAGATCAGGAAGCAACAGTTAGAACTGGACATGGAAAAACAGACTGGTTCTAAATAGGAAAAAAGAATACATCAAGGCTATATATTGTCACCCTGCTTATTTAACTTCTATCCAGAGTACATCATGAGAAACACTCGGCTGGATGAAGCACAAGCTGGAATCAAGATTGCCAAGACAAATATCAATAACCTCAGATATGCAGATGACACCACCCTTATTGCAGAAAGTGAAGAAGAACTAAAGAGCCTCTTGATGAAAGTGAAAGAGGAGAGTGAAAAAGTTGGCTTAAAGCCCAACATTCAGACAACTAAGATCATGGCATCTGGTCCCATCATTCCATGGGAAATAGATGGGGAAACAGTGGAAACAGTGACTGACTTTTTTTTATTTTGGGCTCCAAAATCATTGCAGATGATGACAGCAGCCATGAAATTAAAAGGCGCTTACTCCTTGGATGGAAAGTTATGACCAACCTAGACAGCATATTAAAAAGCAGAGACATTACTTTGTCAACAAAGGTCCGTCTAGTCAAAGCTATGGTTTTTCCAGTAGTCGTGTATGGATGTGAGAGTTGGACTATAAAGAAAGCTGAGCACCGAAGAATTGATGCTTTTGTTTTTTTTTTTTTATTTAATTTTATTTTTAAACTTTACATAATTGTATTAGTTTTGCCAAATGTCAAAATGAATCCATCACAGGTATACATGTGTTGATGCTTTTGAACTGTGGTGTTGGAGAAGACTCTTGAGAGTCCCTTGGACTGCAAGGAGATCCAACTGGTTGGATCTGATGTTGAAGCTGAAACTCCAATACTTTGGCCACCTGATGTGAAGAGCTGACTCATTTGAAAAGACCCTGATGCTAGGAGGGATTGGGGGCAGGAGGAGAAGGGGACGACAGAGGATGAGATGGTTGGATGACATCAATGACTCGATGAGTTTGAGTGAGTTTGATGACATGAGTTTGATGACATCTGTGACTTCGAGAGTTGGTGATGGACAGGGAGGCCTGGCGTGCTATAGTCCATGGGGTTGCAAAGAATCGGACATGACTGAGTGACTGAACTGAACTGAATGTTAATGATTTTTCAAGATACCTGAAACAGATTTGATGTGTCTGTGAAAATATCTCAGCCACAGGTACTATTGAGATTTGTTACCTAAATTCATAATTTAAGGAAATGCTGCAGTACACTTAGACATTTGTATAGCTAAAGATGTAATTTTTCCATCCAAATTCAAAGATCCCTTGAATTCTATCCAGGGAATGTGTGCCCAGTCGCTCATCTGCATCTGATTCTTTGCAACCCTATGGATTGTGGTCTGCCAGTTTCCTCTGTCCATGGGCTTCTCCAGGTAAGAATACTGAAGTGAGTTGCCATGTTCTCCTCCAGGGGAGTTTCCTCACCCATGGATCAAACCCACATCTCCTGCATCTTCTGCATTGCAGGCAAAAGTGTTCTATACACTTGGACCACTGGGGAAGCCCATCCAGGAAATAAATGAATCCTAAATGATAATAATAAATGATTCAAGGATCCTGAGAGTCTATGAAAGTGATAGCATGTGAAATTTCACCAGATCTCCATTTTGTGTAGATTAAAGACCAAACTTTTAAGAATTGCATCAGAAGCTTTCAATGTGGCATTGGAGGGATAGGACTCAGAGCCAATTTTCCTGGATTTAAATCCCAATTCAGCCACTAACAGGTTTGTGATCTAGGGCAAATGACTGCAAATCTCAATGCTTTAATTTCACATGTTCAAAATGGGGTAACAATAGTTTCCATAGCACTGTCTGAAACTTTAAAAAAATCATTTTTGCATACAATAGTCATTACTAATACCTAGATGAAGCACAAGCTGTAATCAAGATTGCTGGGAGAAATTATCAATAACCTCAGATATGCGTAGGACACCACTTTTGTAGCAGAAAGCGAAGAAGAGCTAAAGAACCTCTTGATGAAAGTGAAAGAGGAGAGTGAAAAAGTTGGCTTAAAACTAAGATCATGGCATCTGGTCCCATCAGTTCATGGCAAATAGATGGGGGAAAAATGGAAACAGTCTTTTCTTGGGCTCCCAAATCACTGCAGATGGTAACTGCAGCCATGAAATTAAAAGATGCTTGCTCCTTGGAAGAAAAACTATGACCAACCTAGACAGCATATTAAAAAGCAGAGACATTACTTTGCTAACAAATGTCCATCTAGTCAAAGCTATGGTTTTTCCAGTAGTTGTGTGGATGTGAGAGTTGGACTGTAAAGAAAGCTGAGTGCAGAAGAATTGATGCTTTGAAACTGTGGTGTTGGAGAAGACTCTTGAGAGTCTCTTGGACTACAAGGAGCTCCAACCAGTCTATCCTAAAGGAAATCAATCCTGAATATTCATTGGAAGGACTGATACTGAAGCTGAAACCCCAATACTTTGGCTACCTGATGCAAAGAACTGACTTATTTGAAAAGACTGTAATGCCGGGAAAGATTGAGGGCGGGAGGAGAAGGGGACAACAGAGGATGAGATGGTTGGATGCCATCACTGACTTGATGGACATGAGATTGGGTGGACTCCAGGAGTTGCTGATGGACAGGGAGGCCTGGCGTGCTGCGGTTCAAGGGGTCACAAAGAGTCAGACACGACTGAGCGACTAAACTGAACTGAGCTAATCTCATTTCTCATTTCACTCACCCTCTACCTCCAAATGTGCTCAGGCATACTAATTGCCATGTCGCAAGTGTACCAAAATTGTTTCACTCCTACATGCCCTCACTCATAGCACACCTTCTGTCTGAAGACTCTGTCCTAAATACCTTGCAGCCTTCCCTGTTCCTTTTTTCTACTTTTGTACTTTAGACTCCACCAAGCCAACATGGCAATATTTCTATGAAGCCATTTTATCTCATCTGGAACAAATTATCCGATTCCTTCTTTGAACCCTATAACACTTCTGACAAACAAATTCCAATATGTATTGACCCTCGCACTGTGAGGCATAATGCACTGATGTATGTTTATCACAGCAAATGTTGACCTTGTGTACTTTTGAGACTTTCATTTCAACAAACGTAAGTCTCTTAAGGATAAGTCCCATGATTTGATGATGAAGCTCCTGTGACAAGCCTAAAACCAGATGTTTAGTGTACTTACTTGTGATGAATGAGTGAATTAATGAATGGATGGATGGATGAATAGATGAATGCATGGTATAGATACAATACAGGATTTTTCAAGCATTCATATGAAGACAGAGGTCGAAGAGCTGTGCTAACTGAAAACCAAAAAAAATTTTTTTAATCTGTCAAATGATTGACTCATAACTGCAATCTTTGCCCTGCCTTCTTCAGGAATTGCCATGCAGATGTATGTCTTCTTGACACATTAGAATGATTTCTAACTGACTGGATTGCTGGGGAAATCAAGTGATATTATGCTGTATGAAATGTAACTCTGCATATGTAAATAATTAAACCATGACTTTAATGTGTTCTCTCAAAGTATTTCCCCTCACGCTGCCTTTCCTGGCACTCTCCCCCTCAGTGTCACAGCCCTTCTCTGGATCAGTAAACATCCACACATCACTGGCTTCCAGAGGTCACTGAGCATTGGTTACTCAGAAAAGAAGGAATGGGGTGACTGGGTATCACTTCTATCCTTTTTCCTGACATAGACGTGAGTTCTGAGTTGAGCTTTGAAGTCAAGCCCCTTAAGTTCTATTGCTGAATTAAGTTCAAACTCTGATCATGTTTATTCCATCCTTTAAGCCTTGATTTTCTGGCTATTTCCATTTCCTCAGCTCCCATTCTCTCTAATCAAGCTTTAGTCTCTTTGGCTTCCATGTCGTTTAATGGTCATTCTCTGCTGTTATCTTAACCAACCTCTCAGCATCAACAGACACAGGAAAACACATTGTCCTTCTTGAGACACATTCTCCTCTCAGCTTCCTGTGACTTCACCATTTCTCTTAATTCCCTACCTGCTTTACTGGCCACTCTCTTTTAATTTCCTCTGCTGGATCCTTTCTCTCTACCTAAACTTTAAATCTTGGAGAGACTTACAACTCAGGCCTGAATTCTCTTTTCTTCTTTTTCTGTATCTAAGAATATCTCATTCAGTCCCAAGACTTTAAATATCACCTGTAAATTAAAATGCTAATAACTCCCCAATTTATATGTTCAACCCCGACTGTTCTCCTTAATGCTAGACTCGTCTCCAACTTGGCATCTTTACTGCATGTCTACAAGGCATGCCAAGCAAAACTCTGGATTTCCCTCAACTCAATCCCAATTAAGAAAGAAACATGCAAAAACCCCACTCTTCCCCCTGTTCATCCTCGTTTTAAGCATGACACAACCTAACTGCTCAAGCTAAAAGCTATGAATCATTTTTCATTTCTCTTCCCATCACTCCCACCCACATTCATCCTACTCCCTAATAGTTCTACTCTCAAAACTTTCTCTTATCTGTGCTGAAGACTGAATCGCTTTTGCTTCTACCGCTAGCTTCTGAACCACTACTATCTTTCTTTTGGACTATTCATGATCTTGGACTCCTGAGATCTATTCTTTTTTTTTTTCCCCAGATTTTAATTTTTTTTTAATTTTATGTAACTTTACAATGTTGTATTGGTTTTGCCATATATCAAAATGAATCTGCCACAGGTATACATGTGTTCCCCATCCTGAACCCTCCTCCCTCCTCCCTCCCCATACCATCCCTCTGGGTCGTCCCAGTGCACCAGCCCCAAGCATCCAGTATCGTGCATCAAACCTGGACTGGCGACTCGTTTCATACATGATATTATACGTATTTCAATCCATTCTCCCAAATCATCCCACCCTCTCCCTCTCCCACAGAGTCCAAAAGACTGTTCATCAGTGTCTCTTTTGCTGTCTCATATACACAGTTATTGTTACCATGTTTCTAAATTCCATATATATGCGTTAGAATACTGTATTGGTGTTTTTCTTTCTGGCTTACTTCACTCTGTATAATAGGCTTCAGTTTCATCCATCTCATTAGAACTGATTCAAATGTATTCTTTTTAATGGCTGAGTAATACTCCATTGTGTATATGTACCACAGCTTTCTTATCCATTCATCTGCTGATGGACATCTAGGTTGCTTCCATGTCCTGGCTATTATAAACAGTGCTGCGATGAACATTGGGGTACACGTGTCTCTTTCCCTTCTGGTTTCCTCAGTGTGTATGCCCAGTAGTGGGATTGCTGGATCATAAGGCAGTTCTATTTTCAGTTTTTTAAGGAATCTCCACACTGTTTTCCATAGTGGCTGTACTAGTTTGCATTCCCACCAACAGTGTAAGAGGGTTCCCTTTTCTCCACACCCTCTCCAGCATGTATTGTTTACAGACTTTTGGATAGCAGCCATTCTGACTGGCATGAAATGGTACTTCATAGTGGTTTTGATTTATTCTTTATGGTGGTCTTTTTAAAATGATAAATCAGACCATGCCACTCTCTTATTCTGATCTCAGAATATAAGCCAAGTGCCTTTCCATTGCCTAAATGGCTTTATAGGTGCTGGCACTCAGCCATGATCGTATTCTCTAATTGAATATTGCCACCTTTGTTCACTGTGGTTCAGTACCGGGATCTCCTCCGCGTGACCTTGTCATGGGTGGGATCTCCCGTGCTGGCTCCCGGCAGTTCAGCCCCATTCGTATTTTGCCTGTTACTCTTAGTTTATTTACATTTCCAAGATTTTATTATCACTACTCCTTTTTTCTAGAATATTCTTTTCCTAGATATTTAGAAGTCTAAGTTTTCTAGTGGTTAAGTTTGAACTTAAAAATCAGTACCTCTGGGCTTCCCTGGTTGTCTAGTGTCTAAGAATCTACCTGCTGGTGGAAGGGACATGGGATTGATCCCTGGTCAGGGAGGATCCTACATGCTGTGGGGCAGCTGGGCTTATGCACCACAATTACTGAGCTCACACGTGCCTAGAGCCAGTGCTCAGCAACAAAGAGTAGCCTCCACCCTGTGCAACTAGAGAAAGCTCAAGCGCAGCAACAAAGAACCAACGCAGCCAAAAATCAATCAATCAATAAGTCTTTTTTAAAAATCACCGCCTCAAAGAAGTATTCTCTCATAATTTTATTTAATGTCCATCTTTATTGCACAACCCTATTTATTTTCTTTGTGCTGCATATTACTATCTAAAATAATCTAATTTGTCTCCTTGTTTGTTATCCGTGTTCGTGTCTAGACTTTAAGCTCCATCAGACCTGTGTCGTGTTAAACGCTGGAAAACTACCTCACATATAGTAGACATTCAGGGCTTATTGTTTAAATAACTAATTGATTGAATGAATCAATGGCTGAATTTTGTTGCAGTATATGAATGATTATGAGGACTAAATGAGACAACACATGTAAACTGCTTAGCATGCTGTCTACCATAAGTACTCAGAATGCTCAATAATAAAGCAAAAAAGTTAGGTTTTATTTTTAAGCTTTTTTTAGGTTTCATTTTTAATAACTAGACTTTTTTTTCCTTCGAGGGAGGGTCAAGTAATTCTACAGGAAAGATAGAAACTTAAGGGTTCAAGTTTGAGAATAAGTTAATTTTTGCAGTAAGGAAAAATACCGGGTTGGAAAGGGACAGAAAAAAAGAAAAACAGTGAGACAAGATAGGAAGTTCTCAAGGCATTGATCTGGGAGATTAATTCTAGGGCAAAAAATGTTCACAGGGAAATCTTAAGGGAGCTGGATTACCAAAGACAAATCTGCCAACTTTTTAATTTTCTTAGCAATTATTTCTTCATTTCCCATCACCTTTTAAGCAAATACCAAATAATTTTAATCCAGTTCTCCAACTTTGGCTTAAAAAAAAAAGAAAAACACTCCTTTTCTCACAGAAAGCTAACTTTGGTGGAGAGAAAGGGATGGGGGATGATGGATCCCACAGAGAGGAGAACTTCTATATCTGATGATATCAAACCCAATGTTTCACACTCTGGGAGTTTGCTTTAAAATGCTTTCTACAGACTTGTGGTTTTCAAGGCAGAGGGCTTTGAGGGAGGGAAGCAGTGAGAGGTTGGGGTTAGCAAATGAAATCCAAACAACAAAGTCCTACTGTATAGCACAGGGAACTATATTCAATATCCTAGGATAAACCATAACGGAAAAGGGTACAAAAATGTATCCGTAAATGTAGAATGGAATCACCTTGCTGCACAGAAGAAATTAGCACAACATTGTAAATCAACTATTCTTCAGTAAAAAATTTTAAATTAAAATTTTTTTTTCTGGTACGGTTTGTACCAGGCCTTGCCACATATGCAACTAAGCATGCAATGATGGACACTGTGACCTTTCCCTACACTTGCCTGACCATATTTGAAAAGAACATGGAAGGACTTCCCTGGTGATCTAGTGGTTAAGAATTTGCCTTGCAATTCAGGGGATGAGGGTTCAATCCCTGGTCGGGAAACTAAGCCCACAGACATACTGCAGCTACTGAGCCCACTTACTCTAGAGCCCATGTACTGCAACGAAGACTCAGCACAATCAAAAAGAGAAAGAAAATAGATGGTCCAAGCTGGTGACCATCATTCATGGAAGTCCCATTCAAGCAAAAATACGTGGGAGGTGTGAGAAGCAGATATATTTTTCTTTTTAATTGCCTTGAATCAGGCCACAGGGACCCATGAAGGAGCCATGAAGGGTCAGTACAATATGAAGGAGAGCAAAGTTTATTTAGGCATCCATTGGGCTTATATTTGCCAGAGAAATAGCTACCACGAATTTTGCAAACGATCTATCAAAACTCAAGACACATTAAAGTCCCAGGAACAACATAACTAAAAGTGCCAAGAATTAGATCTCTCCCACTGAAACCTGTCACACATGCATTCTGCCCACATAGAGAACTGCACCCAAGCCTGGATTAGACTGTGTGTGACCTCAGCAGGCTTGATGTTAAAATACTGGGAAGTGCAGTGAGACGCTCTCTGAACCTTGTAAGTCTGAAAATATCACAGCAACACAGTGTTCCAAAAAGTTTACTTGTTCTATAAGGTAATGTTGCTCCAAAGCTAAACCAAGTGAGTTGGAAAAGGAAAACAGTGTAGGGATAAGATTAATCTTTTGACTCAAGACATATGAGAGTTCAGAATTCTACTCTGTTGAGTGGCTTGGAAAACATGTTGAATTAGCACAGTGCCTGGCACTTAGTAGGGATGCTGTAAATGGCTGCTGATTGAAAGAACTGATTTCAGTTCAGTTCAGTTCAGCTCAGTCGTTCAGTTGTGTCCGACTCTTTGCGACCCCATAAATCGCAGCACGCCAGGCCTCCCTGTCCATCACCAACTCTTGGAGTTCACTCAGACTCATGTCCATCGAGTCAGTGATGCCATCCAGCCATCTCATCCTCTGTCGTCCCCTTTTCCTCCTGCCCCCAATCCCTCCCAGCATCAGAGTTTTTTCCAATGAGTCAACTCTTCACATGAGGTGGCCAAAGTACCAGAGTTTCAGCTTTAGCATCATTCCTTCCAAAGAAATCCCAGGGCTGATCTCCTTTAGAATGGACTGGTTGTATCTCCTTGCAGTCCAAGGGACTCTCAAGAGTCTTCTCCAACACCACAGTTCAAAAGCATCAATTCTTCAGCACTCAGCTTTCTTCACAGTCCAACTCTCACATCCATACATGACCACTAGAAAAACCTTAGCCTTGACTAGATGAACCTTTGTTGCCAAAGTCATGTCTCTGCTTTTGAATATGCTATCTAGGTTGGTCATCACTTTCCTTCCAAGGAGTAAGCACCTTTTAATTTCATGGCTGCAGTCACCATCTGCAGTGATTTTGGAGCCCCCCAAAAAATAAAGTCTGACACTGTTTCCACTCTTTCCCCATCTATTTCCCATGGATGATGGCATCCATGGGACCAGATGCCATGATCTTCATTTTCTGAATGTTGAGCTTTAAGCCAACTTTTTCACTCTCCTCTTTCACTTTTATCAGGAGGCTTTTGAGTTCCTCTTCACTTTCTGCCATAAGGGTGGTGTCATCTGCATATCTGAGGTTATTGATATTTCTTCCGGCAATCTTGATTCCAGCTTGTGATTCTTCCAGCCCGGCATTTCTCATGATGTACTCTGCATATAAGTTAAATAAGCAGGGTGACAATATACAGCCTTGACATACTCCTTTTCCTATTTGGAACCAGTCTGTTGTTCCATGTCCAGTTCTAACTGTTGCTTCCTCACCTGCATATAGGTTTCTCAAGAGGCAGGTCAGGTGGTCTGGTATTCCCGTCTCTTTCAGAATTTTCCACAGTTTATTGTGATCCACACAGTCAAAGGCTTTGGCATAGTCAATAAAGCAGAAATAGATGTTTTTCTGGAACTCTCTTGCTTTTTCCATGATCCAGTGGATGTTGGCAATTTGATCTTTGGTTCCTCTGCCTTTTCTAAAATCAGCTTGAACATCTGGAAGTTCACAGTTCACGTACTGCTGAAGCCTAGCTTGGAGAACTTCAGTAAATTTATGTACAAAATGGAGATAAAAATCTACCCTACAGGCTTATCCTGAACATTAAGGGTAGGGTGGATAAGCTATTAGCCCCAAATGTATACCCAGTGTATTGTTTCTGTAACAATTTTTCCTTACCCTCCTAATAATTATCTCCTTGTGATATACCCTTCTACTACTGTGTCGCTTAGGATTGTCAGGCCCTGCTATTTGTTTGAATTCTTTCATCTCCTCTGATGGATTCCTTAGGAGAGAAGACCAAAAGAGCTAGTATTACATATTTATATCCCTGCTCCTCAGGCTTTACTGGAGACTTTGCCTGATTTCAAAGATATGTTTTTTCAAGTGTTTCAAGTGTTATGTCTTTATACATAAACTGCCTAAGCTAGGGATATAAGAAATTAACTATTGGGACTTCCGTAGTAGTCCAGTGGTCAAGACTCATGTTTCCAGGGCAGGGGGTGTGGTTTCAGTCCCTGGTTGGGGAATTAAGATCCCACATTTTATGCAGTGCAGCCATAAAATAAAAAATAATAAAAGAAATTAACTATTAATTACAGACAGCTAGAAATACAGGCATATAGAAATGTTATATGTCTCCTCATAGTTTACAAATTTCTCCAGAATATCTTTTCACTTAATGTTGCTCTTAGCTCTTTATAAGGATCAAAAATAACTCTGCGGTCAAGGGAATTTTAGAGAATTCAGATAGCTGGGTGGAAATCCAGTTGTGATGGTGATCTGGTTACATCATCTGTCACCCTTTTGAGCCTCAGTGTAGATTCAGTGAACCTGGCCAGTCAGGAAGCCAGTCAGTCTCTTGCCCAGCTTCATTCTTGAGAAAACTGGGCACTTAGACAGGAAGGAGGTAGGTCAGAAGTTCAGTTCAACTTTGTAAATATGCACTCAAGCCTACTGGGGGTTGGGGACCGCAGACAAAGTGGGGATCATGAGGTCTCAGTCTTTAAGAGCCTCGCTTTTCAGTGGGTGAAACAGAGCCAACAACAAGTCATTGCACTATAATAAAATAAATGTCAGCAGATAGGTGTTGACTGAGTCCTTGGGAGCCTAGAGGAAGGCATTGGGCCTCAGCACAGAGAAAGAGATGCAATGGAAAGAAGGAAAATAGGAGTTAGTTCAGAAGATTCTGCTGATGGGAAGAGGTACTTCTGCTTGGCAGGAATCAGGAAGAGGAGCAGCTTAGACTGGGAAGCCAATATGTACATATTGTGGTTCAGAAAGAGGCCAGAATGTGTGGAGCTGGACTTAGACCTTCAGGCAGGAGTGGCCTGTATGTCCCTCTTTTTGCTTCCACTGCCCTGTTTTACTGTTGGACACCTGACTCATCTCTAGGCCCCAATCTTACCTCATATATTGCTTCACTGCACACTGTAATTCTTTTTATTAAAAATTTTTTAAATTTATTTTTAAATTTTATTTATTGCTTTTATTAAATCAATTTTTATCTGAGTTTAGTTGCTTTACAGTATTATATTAGTTTCTACTGTACAGCAAAGTGAATCAGCTATACGTATACATATATCCCCCTCTTTGGGGATTTCTTTCCCATTTTGGTCACCACAGAGCACTGAGCAGAGCTCCCTATACTATACAGTAGGTTCTCATTAGTTATCTATTTTATACATAGTGTACTGTTACTGCTAAGTGTACTGCTACTGCTAAGTCGCTTCAGTCGTGTCCGACTCTGTGCGACCCCATAGACGGCAGCCCACCAGGCTCCTCTGTCCCTGGGATTCTCCAGGCAAGAACACTGGAGTGGGTTGCCATTTCCTTCTCCAGTGCATAAAAATGAAAAGTGAAAGTGAAGTCGCTCAGTTGTGTCTGACTCTTAGCGACCCCGTGGACTGCAGCCTACCAGGCTCCTCCGTCCATGGGATTTTCCAGGCAAGAGTACTGGAGTGGGGTGCCATTGCCTTCTCCTTACATAGTGTAAGTGTGTGTCAATCCCAATCCCCCAACTTGTCCCACCTCCCCTTGGTATATGGTACAAAAGTGTAAGTACCTTTCCCTGCTTGGTATCTGTATGTTTGTTCCCTGCATCTCTGTCTCTATTTCTGTTTTGCAAGTAAGGTCATATATACTATTTTTTCTAGATTTCACATATATCTGTTAATATGCAGTATTTTTCTCTTTCTGACTTACTTCACTTTTTGAAAGTTTGCAGGTCCATCCACATCTCTACAAATGATCCAGTTTCATTCCTTTTTTATGACTAAGTACCATAGTGTAATCCTTAAGTGACCTTAGGTTGTGTCTCTTGCCTCCTGAAGATACTTCAGTGGATATCTATTGTCTCTAGAATAAAGCTCCGGCTCTAAGCACATCCACCCAGGACATGGTCCTTGTCCTCTTTTCCAGTTTCGTCTCCAACCACCTGTCATTTCCATTATATGGTCCACTGTTTGCATTTTATAATCAGTCTCTCACTTCTTGGCCTTGTTTATACTGCTCCATCTGCTCTAACACTCCCTCGCCCATCTCTGTTACAGACTCAGTGGAGGCCAGGCTTCCTCTGACAATCCTTTGATGTCAGTGCTCCCCAACCTTGCCCCCCTTTCCCTGCCACTGCAGTTCTCAATCTGGTTTAAATCTCCCCCTCTTCTCTGTGGCCACATTGTGATCCTGTGTCACGTTTCCTACTGCCCCCTCCAGGGATGTAAGTTTCCTGAGTAGTAAGGCTTCCCCTTGGTCATGTTCATATCATCAGCTGTGCTCCATTTCCAGCTGGGGTGCTTCTCCTCTGTTTGTCCCTCGATGCCCACTCTTCACCCCCTCCTGGCCTTGTACCTTGGGAGCTTGTGCTGTATTTTTTTTTTTATTTTTATTGGAGGCTAATTACTTTACAATATTGTAGTGGTTTTGCTGTACATTGACATGAATCAGCCATGGGTGTACATGTGTTCCCCATCTTGAACCCCCCCCACCTTCCTCCCCATCCCATGCCTCAGGGTCATCCCAGTGCTCCAGCCCTGAGCACCCTGTCTCATGCATCAAACCTGGACTGGCGATCTGTTTCACATATGATAACATACATGTTTCAATGCTATTGTTTCAAATCAGCCCACCCTCGCCTTCTCCCATAGAGTCCAAAAGACTGTTCTATACATCTGTCTCTTTTGCTGTCTCACATATAGGGTCATCATTACCATTTTTCTAAATTCCATATATATGCATTAGTATACTGCATTGGTGTTTTTCTTTCTGACTTACTTCGCTCTGTATAACAGTCTTCAGTATTTGACTGCCAGTTATGCAGGCCTATGGGAGGCCCCTGCTTCAGAGTGAAAGTTAAGAGAATAAGATCTTAAAATGAATCAGGCTGCTGTGAATTGTCCGTGTCCCTCTCTTTAAGGCCATGGTTTCCTCCCAGGAGGTCTCCATATAGCTCCCTTTCTGGGTTCTTGTAACTGCTTCTGACTGTCATCCCTTTAGGACTAGGAGTGGTGATGGTGCCTCACTGTGACTAAGATCCAGAATTTTTAAAAAATTAATTTATTTATTTTAATTGGAGGCTAATTACTTTACAATATTGTGGTGGTTTTTGCCATTCATTGACATGAATCAGCCATGGGTGTACATGTGTCCAACCATCCTGAACCCTCCTGTCACCTCCCTCCCTACCCCATCCCTCTGGGTTGTCCCAGAGCACCAACTTTGAGTGCCCTGCTTCATGCATCAAATTTGTACTGGTCATCTACTTTACATATGGTAATATACATGTTTCAATGCTATTTTCTAATATCGTCCCACCCTCGACTTCTCCCACATAGTCTAAAAGTCTGTTCTTTACACCTGTGTCTCTTTTGCAGTCTTGCTTATAGGGTCATCATTACTGTCTTTCTAAATTCTGTATATATGTGTTAATATACTGCATTGGTGTTTCTCTTTCTGGCTTACTTCACTCTGTATAATAGGGTAGAGTTTCATGCACCTCATTAGAATTGACTCAGATGCTTTCTTTTTATAGCTGAGTAATATTCCATTGTGTATATGTACCACAACTTCCTTATCCATTCATAAGACCCAGAATTCTACACTATATCTTTTTAGTGTCCATATCCCAGCCCACACCTTTATTCATGATCCTTTTATCAAACTCTATGCAAATCACCTCATTTAAATGTATAGTCAGCTGACACACCAGCACATATTAATAGAAGCTACTTTAACAGACCTTTTATTTATTTTTAAAAGTGTTTTTTTTTAAAGTATGAAAGTATGATAACATATTTACAGGAGACTTGGAAAATACAAAGTTACATATAGTTTCATTACATATTACAGATATTTTTTAAGTAGATAAATTAAGATTTTTAGTTGAAGTTTCAATATCAAACTCTCAGAAATTAATAGAAGGAATAGACAGAAAGAGTCGGACACGACTGAAGTGACTTAGCAGCAGCAGCAGCAGTAGGCTTGAATAGCTCTATGAACCAATTCAATATAATTAAGATGTATACAAATTTCACACAATCTCTCTCTCTCTCTCTCTCTTTCTCTTTCTCTCTCTTTAGTTGCTAAGTCGTGTCCAACTCCTGCCACCCCATGTACTGTACCCTGCCAGGTGCAATAGCAGGGTATAAATTCTATTCAAGCTTCCGTAGACTATAAACCAAAGGGTATATCCTGGAACAGAAGGAAATAGAAATCCCCTCCAATATTCTTGCCTGGAAAATCCCATGGACAGAGGAGAGCCTGGAGGGCTACAATCCATGGGGTCACAAAAGCGTCGGACACAACATAGCTACTAAATAACAAGAACAGACCTTTTAAAAGGAAGAAAAGAAAGAAGGAAGGAGGGAGGATAGGAAGGAAAGAAAAAGGAGAAAATAATAGCATCTCTAAGGGAGATATTTCTTGAGCTGGCCTCCCTCTGCACTTTTCATATTCGTGATAATTTACTATGTCAAGTTGGTCCTTTAACTCTTCTTTGTCATCTCTAGTGGTGTGGTTTGTGAAAACTGCCCTGAGAAGATGCTGCAAGCTCTGACTTCCTAAAGAGAGGAGAAAACCAGAAGGTCAGAACCTTCAGAAAGAACTTCACATTATCCAGCCTGAGTGCAAATATAACCCTGGTGCCACCACGGAGCAGCTCCTGCAAGAAAGGAGGAGCCACAAGGGAACTTCTGAGAAAGACAGAATCAGACCTGGAGGGCAAAAGGGAAATGAGGGTTCATGCAACAGAAGGAAGGATTCATGGGACCGGAAGACTACACTGCTAACTGAAGCTGGGAGGGAATGAATTAACCACAGACCAAAATAAATTATTAAAAACTAGTCACCATTGTTCCTGTTCAACTTCTCTGAAGATGATGAATGTTTTTGATAATGGCTGCATGTGAAGAATTTGACTTGCAACTCCAAAGCCTCTGAGCTATGAAACCCCTAGGGACCCCCAGCTTAGGCGGGCAGCCTGGCAGGAGACCATCCATGACACAATGATGCTGCTGTTACAGGGTCTCAGGCCTCAGGGAAGAGGAAAAAGTGTAGGTTATGGCCTTGTCGTTCTCTTCACCCCAAAGACTGCGGCAACTACTTCAGCATCATTTTCTCCCAATTCAAAAGCCCAGTGGTAATGAGTTTGCAGTTCAACGTATCATTCAACTTGCCATAAAAAACCCTCATTATTCATGATTTTTATACATAAAAAGGCAATTGATATTGCTAAATAGGAATATCAAAGCATATTGTCACATTTTGTTCACCACTGCAGCTGAATGATTTATCATTGTACCTGTGTATTAAATCCCTTCAGTTGCATCCGACTTTTCGCAATCCTGTGAACTGTATCCTTCTAGGCTCCTCTGTCCATGGGATTCTCCAGGCAAGAACACTCGAGTGGGTTACCATGCCCTCCTCTAGAGGATCTTTCTGACCCAGGGATCGAACCCAGGTCTCCTGCATTGGTGTCAGTTTCTTTACCACTTAGTGTCACATCATTGCTGACTTAAAATTACCACTCCTCAAAGTATTACAAAGGTGAATTTTTAACACGAACCTGGGATTTTTCTACACTACATATCCTTTGAACCCTGACCTTCTCGGCTGAAACATGCCTGGAACAGATACAAAAAGACCCAAAGCCCAGGATCCAAGTATCACTGGGAATTCCAGCCCACTGAGAAGTGTTTACATCTCTGTTCCTTGACTAGAAAGCAGCTGAAGGGAACTGACTTGGAGCAGTAACTGCACGTTTTTTAAATGCTATCAAAAGTTGCACATAGATCCATGTTTCAAACACCTAAGGAGTGTTCACACTTTTAGGCAGGTGTGTAAGCCTGGGGCTCTAACAAATCAGGGACAAGGGCCATGGAGGTGGCTCCGGTGGTCTTGAACATGTCTCTCTCAGATTAATTTAAACATTCCTTCCACATCTGTATGGCTTGGCAGCAAGCTGAAAATATGTTTCTGTCATTCCAGTCCTTCAAGAGCTGCTATCTTCCCATAAGCTGTAATGAGTCCCACAGTCAAAGATCGCACGGTGTGCAAACTTCCCAACACCTGCACTCTTCAAATCCTGCCTTTGACTTCTGCAAGAGTATTTGTCACTTCATTGGCATTGAATAATACAAACATTCTTCTGACCTGGAAAGTTTCAATCAAGGACCCAAAAAAGAATAAAAGTAAAGGAAGCTCAGCCTAAGATGGAGAATTAAGAACTTTCTCCCTTTCAAGATATTGAAAGGACTTCACTCATTAGTGGAGGAAAACTAGGCTGGCATTTGGATATTACTTTAGTCTGGAAAACACTATTTTGTTACATTAACATCTGTGCTAATTATTATAATAGCCCTGCATTTATACAAGTAACAAATCAATTGTAATGAGCCGAACAAAAGAATCGAGGTAGAATTCTTCCCTATAAATATACTCCTGTCAGTGCAGTGAAATCACAGTGCCAACACACCGCCAGGGTCAGGAAGCAACAAATTTTAAAACGGATCTGTCCTTTTCATCTCTTTCATGGGTTGTGTGTGTAGGAAATCAGATGAAAAGCGAAGTCTAGGTCCACCTGGATTTTTGAAGGATGGTTATACTTACAGCCCTGGCAAGTCGTTGGTATTTTGTAACATGTCCAAGTCTGATTAGGTGGAGAGGTGAAGAGTTTTGAGTGTTACACAAGGGGCTTCAATTTGAATCTTGGAATGTAAACAAAAGGATTTTATAGTGGTTCATATTGTTTCTTTTAAAAAGAGTGATGGATTGTCTTAAAAGTTAATCAATCCCCATTTCTAAAATGGTTCACCAACTGATAAACTCAAGCACAGAAGAAACAGTTTTCATTTTAAAGGAAATCCACAGACTTAGATAAAAGGGACCTTGAAAGTTGTCTCTGCAGAGGGTTAAGTTTGTTCAAGTTGCTTTCACATGCATTTCTCTATTTTGTCCTTGTAACCTGTGAAGTAGGTATGAAAGGTAATAGTCTGCTTAAGAGGTTCAGAAAGGTTACAATCTTTGTGATCTCCAGAAGGTCACAATACTAATTAGTAGTCGAACTATTTCTAGAACCTAGATCTTTATGCACCTTGTTTACCGCAGTGCGTTTTCTCCCGATAGGTTATTTATCTGTCAGGTCATTTCTGGTACTTTATGCTGAGAGGACCCTGGGAAGATTATTCTATATTTAGGCTGTTGGCATGTGTTGCTGTCTATACAAACACATCTTTACAGTCTCTCAGAAATGAGGAGTTGCTTCTGTTCCACCAGCAGAACGAATAGTGGAGGGAGAGGGAGAGATATCATTCAAGTTTGGGGACTGTTGAATATAAGCATCTCAGTGTGTCTGTGCATGCACATGTGTGTGTGTGTATGTGTGTGCGTGCAAATGTGTGCAAGACAGAGGGGGAGACTCTTAAGAGATTGCATCATAACACATTACAGCCTATAATAGATGATGTAGTGCCGTATGTCTCACAAAATGTGAATTACCCAGATGTCACAGGTCAATCAAAATCAGGGTGGCTGAAATGTGTGTTGAAGTATAGGAGATTAAAATATTATGCCTAGCACTGTATAATACATCATGGAAAAAATCCTTCTAAGTATAAATTAGCTTTACTGCTTGAGTATAAAATCTTCCTTTTGGTTATTTATGAAGCTTCATTTTGAAGATTGCCTTCACTGACTAACAAGCAAATCAGAACTTGTCATGTGCAAATCTTGTGAAGACTGCAAGGCCAATCTATAATTAGCCTCAAAGGAGTGTGACCAAATTGTGTAAAAGAAAGAAAGAAAAACACTATGAAAAGGAAATCAGAGGACCAAAAGAGGTCAGGGTGTGGTCAAACCATGAGAACCCTTTAACTTCACATTTTTCCTGACATGGCTATGTTCAAAGTCTCCAGAAAAAGTGAAATTATGAGACAAAGATTCCTATTCTGCTATTCAAAGGGCTGCTATTGTTCCTAGATCAAAGAATCTGGTGATGAAGAGAAGTTTATACTGCTCTGAGTATGAAAAATATTCAAATTGGGAACAACAACAACAAAAAAGCTGGCAGCAGGAACAAATAAGAGTGAGGAGAAGAAAGGTCTAGAACAGTGGCTTTGCCCCATAACAAGGGCTTCATGAATACCTGCTGAGTGAGTGAGTGAGTCAGTGAGGCCACAGCTCTGTTCCTTTAGAGGTATCATCCACCCCACCCTTCAAGAGACCTTTGTTCTCTCTCTTCCCCTAATTGTCTTTCTACTTTAAAAATCTGAAGCAAGATTCTAGCGCTACACTTTACCCTTTGGCTAGTCATGTATGGAGTGCCCTGAAGTCATTTTTTCACTTCCTGCAAGGCACATACCGCCCTTTCCACCACAGAGAGTCTGGCTTATGAGGTCAGATGGTTCTCACAGATGACACGTAGGAGAAAATTCCCAACTAATTGCCCTTGTTTAAACCCTCCCTCGTGTCAGTCTCCAGAGATGGGATCCTGGTCTCCATAGGGACCATGACATAAGTAGGGTCTGTCAAGGCTGTAGTTAATGAACCCTGTTGAGATCATCCCCTGGCAGGGTTGGGTATGAGCAGACCCTGGGTGTGAAGGCTTCAGGGGGGAAAACCCAGGAAGTGGTCAAATGACTCAGTGGTGGCACTTTGTTGAGTCAGGCCAGAGAAATGATACTGTGATGTTTTAATGTACAGTGGAAGACACCAAGTTTCAAAAGAGGTTTTTTTTTTCTTAATGTCTATTGTCCACGAGGTCCTGGGACCCCTCCCTTCTCTTTTCTATCTTTTCATCATTTAATGGTAGAATTTGTGATTTCAGACTGGCTGATACATTCCAACCAGTGTGTCCATAAGAAATTAACAAAGAAAGAAAGAAACTAGCTGCCCAGTGGAACTGAAAGGATCCCCACTCTACCCTCATTATCTATAAACGTGTAATTAGTTTAAAAATATTTATTGAGCACCTAGAATGTGTCAGGAATTCTGCTGCTTATTCGTTCACATTGAGGCAATCTGCAACCCATATTCTCCTGAAGATGTTTTCAGGGATTGTCATATGCCCTTTTAAATTATCAGCTCTCTGAGAAGCATCATTAAACGAATATCTTAATCTTGACACTTGAGTGAAGTTAGTTTCTGTGTAATGCATATAGAGAAGAGGAAAGGCGATGGAGAAAAGGAAATAAGTCCTTATTAATAGGGCATTTTGAGTGTCTCCCAGATTTGAATAGGCAATAAGTAAAGCCCCGATAGAGCTGCAGTGATGGGAATCATATCTATGATACATTCACTCATCTGGATGTTAAGTTGCTAAAACAAAGAGAGCCTAACCACAGAGCCAATTTTCCCAACATCTGTACTGCTTCTGGGTATGAATACCTTTTTGTGGTCCTTGCGTCCAGTAAATCTTTCTAGACAATAAAATACTTAAAATATTTTTTCTACTTTAGTAAAAGAATGATTTCAATGAAGACACACTAGCTCAGAAGGTCTAAACTGTCTTGGTTCTAATAATTGTTCCTAGGAAAACAAATATTCTCAGAGTGATTTTCTTACTCATTTACTAGACAGAATAACGGCCCTCAGAAATATTTACATCCGAAGCCTCCAAACTTGTGAACACTTAAACTTACATGGCAAAAGGAAATTTACAGATGGAATTAAGTTAATGATCTTGAGGCAGGGAGATTGTCCTGAATTATCTAGGCAGATCTAATGAAATCTCAAGGGTCCTGATAAGAGGGACACTAGGATCAGAGTCTGGAGAAGGAGATGGGACGAGAGGATCAGAGGCTGGAGGACGAAGATGTACTTTGAAGATGGAGGATGGGGTCATGAGCCAAGGAGAGCAAGAGGCCTTGAGAAACTGAAAAAGACAACAGATAAGACTCTTTTTGAACCTAACCTCCAGAATTGTGAGACGATAAATTTGTGCTGTTTTAAGCCACTGCGTTTACAGCAATTTATTACAAAAGCAATGGGAAATTTGTGTTAGTATGTTCCATAGCAGAAGCTGGATAATTGATATCCTTTAATCTCATTCAGGCTTCCCAGATGGCTCAGTGGTAAGGAATCCATCTGCCAATGCAGGAGACATAGGTTTCATTCCTGGGTCAGGAGGATCCCCTGGAGAAGGAAATAGCAACCCACTTCAGTATTCTTGTCTGGGAAATTCCATGGACAGAGGAGCCTGGCAGTCTACAGTCCATGGGGTTGCAAAAGAGTCAGACATGACTTAGTGACTAAACAACAATTTCATTCATTTGTCAAATATTGCTATGCTCTCTGCCATATGTCTGCTAATACTCTGAGAATTGAGGATATAGGACTAAGCTACTAACTGCTAAGTCGCTTCAGTCGTGTCCGACTCTGTACGACCCCATAACGGCAGCCTGCCAGGCTCCTCTGTCCCTGGGATTCTCCAGGCAAGAACGCTGGAGTGGGTTGCCATTTCCTTCTCCAATGCATGAAAGTGAAAAGTGAAAGTGAAGTCGCTCAGTCGTGTCCAACTCTTAGTGACCCCATGGACTTCAGCCCATCAGGCTCTTCCATCCATGGGAGTTTCGAGGCAAGAGTACTGGAGTGGGTTGCCTTTGCCTTCTCCGAGGACTAAGCTGCTGCTGCTGCTGCTAAGTCACTTCAGTCGTGTCTGACTCTGTGCAACCCCATAGACGGCAGCCCACCAGGCCTCGCCATCCCTGGGATTCTCCAGGCAAGAACACTGGAGTGGACTGCCATTTCCTCCTCCAATGCATGAAAGTGAAAAATGAAAGTGAAGTCGCTCAGTCCTGTCCAACCCTTAGCAACCCTACCAGGTTGCAGCCTACCAGGCTTCTCCGTCCATAGGATTTTCCAGACAAGAGTACTGGAGTGGGTTGCCATTGCCTTCTCCGGAGAACTAAGCTAAATGGACACAATTTCTGTTCCACTAAGTTTACAATCTAGATGGGGATAGGATTATGTTCATTTACAGAAGTGAAAATATGAATTTCTCCAATGCAAACATTAAAGCAGTTGTTTGTGTAGGAAAACGAAACAACTGGATAACAATTTTTTTCACTTTTTAACAAGTTGGTGTCCCTTGGTGACTCATTACATTTTAATGTCATAATTAAGTTGTATTATAATTGTGACTGTGGGTGTCTGCTTGTCCAACTCTGACTCTGCTTTCTTTAAAATCTAGGGCCAGAGACCTACTGTACAGCGTGTAGAACTCCACTTCATGTTATGCAGCAGCCTGAATGGGAGTGGGGTTTAGGGGAGAATGGAGTATGTGTATGACTGGGTCCCTTCACTGTTCACCTTAAATTATCACAAAGTTATTTGTTAATTGTCTATACCCCCACACAAAACTAAAAGTTGAAAAAAATCTAGGGTCAGAGACATAAATTAAGTATCTTAAAGGTCTTATGATTCTTTACTTAATTCTCCTGAAGCTATCTATATGCAAAAGATACCTTAACTAATAGTCGACTAAGTAAATCTTGAGCACTCAAGGCTTTTGTGACAAAGGAGTATGAGACATTCGAAATTAAAAGAAAGCAAATTATGATGGATGGAAAGCATTCCTGTACTCAAAAATGTTCGTAAAGTTAAGTTTCAGGGCCTCTCATTTAAACAGCTTATATCCAAGACTCTGAGAGAGGCTCTAGAAAGGTGTACCCATAGCCACCAGTCTTTGTAAAGTTTGAAATGATTAGATATTAACCAAAGATATTTTGGATAAGGCAGCTCTTTCCACTCCAGTTCTCAGTCCTGCCTATTTGTGTGTTCAGTCATGTCCAGCTCTTTTACAACCCCATGGACTGTAACCCGGCAGGCTCCTCTGTCCATGGGATTTCCCGGACAAGAATACCGGAGTGGGTTGCCATTTCCTCCTCCAGGGAAATCTTCCTGACCTAGATTTCAATTCTGCATCTTCTGCAAATCCTGTATTGGCAGGCAGATTTTTCACGCAGTGAGCCACCTGGGAAGCCCATTCTTGGTTTTACTTTCACCCATTCAGATGGTGTTGATGTGGTCGTGGGGACTTCTTGGATCTAGCTCAGGTGAATCTGGGTAGTGGATGCATGTTTTTGATTCCATGGGATCTATCAATGTCATTCAAGGCACATCCATGTGTAACTGACTTCCCGCCATTCATCCCAGCATAGTATTGGGTTCCAGGTTTCTTCCCTCCCACTGTGTTGACCCTCCTGGTGTTGTGCTCTGAAGATACAGGGTCAGAGGTTTTATTTGATATGAATATATCCCTCAAAATATCCTTTGGGCTTCCCTGGTGGCTCAGACAGTAAAGAATCTGCCTGCAATGGAGGAAATGTGGGTTCAGTTCCTGGGTCGGGAAGATCCCCTGGAGAAAGGAATGGCTACCCACTCCAGTATTCTTGCCTGAGAAATCTCATGGATGGAGGAGCCTGGCAGACTATAGTCCATGGGGCCACAAAGAGTCAGACATGACTGAGCGAGTAGCACATACACATATACACATATTCCTCAACACTGATCACGGGCTGTATGTGGAAAAGAAAGGACAGCCAAGGTTTGAAATGTATGGAATCCAAGGGAGGTGGGAGGGGGGCTCAGGATGGGGAACACATGTACACCCATGGCTGATTCATGTCAATGTATGGCAAAACCACTACTATATTGTAAAGTAAGTAGCCTCCAATTAAAATAAATAAATAAATAAAGAGAAATGTATGGAATCCAAAGTTACTCTATGAGTAATTCTGTAACATGTAAATTTCTAAGTAGGAAACTGCATTCTCCTTGTTGCTTAGTCATATAGAAGCTCTCTCCAGTAAAGAATATACCTAATAATGGTGTGTATACACCAATGGTGCACTACACATTTTGTCTTTCTTGATGTGAATTTCATGAAACAGAATTCGTCAGAATTCCTGTGCTTGTATGGCACAAACTGGTAGTGACGTTACCCAGATTTGTCAAGTTGCTGATGTTTTGTGCATTTCAGCTATTAATTAAAAAATCAATCAACTACTCTAAAAGAACGATTGACTTATTTTTAAATTAAAAGGCAATCTGAATTATGTAGGGGAAAATAGAGGGAACCAAAGTATTGTGGAGATTATCTGATAGTTCATTAAGAAAAATATTACCTGATTTCTAAGGATTTTAGGATATTTGTGGTACTTACCCTCCTGCCACTTATTATTTGACATGATTTCATTTCCCATTTGAAATAAATAAATATTTCTGACATCAAATCCACAATTGTGTACTTTTAGAAGTGGTACCCTCAAAATGTTTGAGTTTCAGGGTCCATGGAGACACCCTACAGGGCAAGTAAGTGGGGAGAGAAGAGAGGTATTTACTTGATCAGGGAAAGCTTGCGATATGTGTCCTCATCACAGAGAAAGCAGGGCTGCGTGATATAATGGAGTGAGGCTGTGCCAAGTGTGTTCCTGAGTGGAGCTGGTACTTTTCCTGTTCAGCGCATGTTTGGACTTGACCAAAGAAAATGGGGTGGAGTTCTGGATTGAAGTTCAGGAGAAAAACCTTGAATGAGCAAAGCTTCATTTGAGAACTTTGAATGAGTTCCCAGAATCTTTCTGTGTCTTAGTTTCCTTATCCATAAACTGTTGTGTTTAAGAGCATAAGTTCTAAAGTCGGAACACCTAGGGTCAAAGTAGTCATTTTGCCACTGACAGTGTGACTGTGGAGAAGGCACATTTTTGTTAAGCTCTGGCTCCATCATCCATAAGCAAAATAAGGAAATAGTAATCTTACCTCGGGGAAGCCTTGGCATGCTGCAGTCAATGGAGTCGCAAAGAGTCAAACATGACTGACCAACTGAACAACAACAACAATCTTATCTCAGAGGCTTTTGCAAAGATCAAATGGCATAGTGACTGTAAAAAGGTCAGCACAAGGCTGAGCAAACAGTAAGTGCTCCATCAATAAATGTATAAATAATATTGTCAAATAATAATTATAAATAAATTATAGATAAAGATTATTTTTCTACATAAAGAAACTCACAACTATTATCTGATGTCTTTCTCACTCAGAGAAATGATAGAAGGGAGAAGTAATTAAATAGCATTTAAAAAAAAGGAATAAGACTAGAATTAAATTGTACCATAAGTATCATAGGTTCACATTCGTGGAGGTTAATTGTCTGCAAAAGTGCTCATCTGTTGTTGCAGGTCACAGGACTTGGCCAGCATGTGTGTGTGTGTGTGTGTGTGTGTGTCTGTTCGTGTGTGTGTATCTGTTGGGGGACAAGTGGACCACAGACAGGGAAGGGCCAGCAGCTGGCCTGCTAGGGATGTCAGGCCCCCTTCTATTGTTGGACTCCTGCTGTTCCACCATCTGTTCAGATGTCTAGGACCCTACCTTCCAGGACCTATTATTTGAGGAATTGCCTTGTACTCCATGCTGTGCTGAGTCCCAAGGCAGGTGCAAGCCCCTGGCCCCATCTCCTCTTCTCAACCAAAGCTGGGTCAGAAACCACCACATACTATCCCATCCATCAGCCCTGAAGATGCTACAATATTCTCAGAGATGTGGGCAAAATTATGCTCACCCCAACCTACCACTGGCGTTAGAAGGAAATGAGCAGAATGGAAGAGATTTATGGTGTGGGCAAAGAGAGGAATCTTTAAGGGTGAGGTTTTCTACTCTTCCTGGGAAAAAGAATACAAGTGGACTCTTTACCTTGTAAGTCTAACAATTCTGTTTCTTCACTAGGTTTACTACTTTTGAAAACATAGGTCTCCTGAAATTCAAAATGGAATTTTGAACTAAAAACAGAAGAGTACTTTTGATACTGTTATAGATGTGTCACGTGCATAGCGATTAACCACCTTCATACAGTTGCTTCACTTAAACCTCACAATCATCTCCCAGTTAGGAATTGCAGGCCGAGTGTCCACTGTTTATATATCAGGAAACTAGTGCTGTAAGGTTAAAGTAGTGGCCTGAGGTTGCCTGATGGAGGCCTGTCACCTTGCCTTCCCACAGATAACACAGAGGCTCAGATGAGTGAGGACACTGAGTCTGGACACAGCATATTTGTGTGTGAAATTATGTGAACATTCATGAAGCAGTAACTTCTTTCCTCTTCTCATCTTTCTCCCTTTCCCTCCAGTGGTCAGAACAGAGAAGAAACCACAGGGCCCTAGATCAGAAGGGCTCCACGAGGGGACAGAAAACATCTTCTGATCATCCTAGAGCCCCGCTCCTAGGAGTATGTGGATGGATGTTAGGATATTCAGTTCAGTTCAGTTGTCACTCAGTCGTGTGCAATTCTTTGCAACCCCATGGACTGCAGCAGGCCACGCTTCCCTGTCCATCACCATATTAGGATATCAGGATATTAGGTCAGCTGGTGAAGAAAACACAGTGGCAGAAAGATTTCCCTTCTAGACTTTGGAAGGGTTTCTTTGGGATTGTAGGGAGGAAACACAGAGGGGACAAGTTAGCCCTGAGGGGAGAGTAACTGAGAAAGTGTAAAACAGCAGAGCCAGGGAGAGATAACATGAAACTGGGTAGGGAATTAGCATTCAGGCATATGGGACAAAGGGTGGCCCAGCCAGGACTCTTCTGGCCTTAGCAAGCCAAGGAAGCAGCAGCAAGTTCCTGCCCCTCAAAGGTGTCACCCAGCCAGCAGGGGAGCCACAGGCCTGAAAGGTATCTCAAGGACCAAGGGTTGACAGCCTCCCCGTGGGTGTCTGTGTGGAGCAGACGCCACCCCCCACAGGGCCTTGGACTTCATCCTGACCTTTGCAAACACTTGCCACAACTTCAGGAAGGAAGGGTCCCATTATTCAGCCACTAAAAGGAACAAAATTGGGTCATAGTAGAGTCTCTACAATGGAGAGATGGACCTAGAGTCTGTCATACAAAGTGAAGTAAGTCAGAAAGGGAAAAACAAATACTGTATGTTAACGAATATATGTGGAATCTTGAAAAATGGTACAGATAAATCTATTTACGGGACAGGAATAGAGATGCAGATGTAGAGAAAGGATGTGTGGGCACAGGGGCAGGAAGAGGGTGGGATGAAGGGAGACTGGGGTTGATGTATGTACACTGCCGTGTGCAAAAAGATAGCTAGTGGGAAGCCGCTGTATAGCACAGGAAGTTCAGCTTGGTGCTCTGTGAAGACCTAGAAGGGTGGGATCGGAGGGTGGGTAGGAGGGAGGTCCAAGAGGGAAGGCGATATATGTGTACATAGAGCTGATTCACTGCATTGTACGGCAGAAACCAACTCAGCATTGTAAAGCAACTATACCCACCCCATCAAGAAAAAAGAAGCCCCGAAGTTGGATAAATGACAAGGTCCTATTATGTAGCACAGGGACCTATATTCAATGTCTTGTGATAAACCAGAATGGAAAAGAACATGAGAAAGAATATATGTATGTGTAACTGAGTCACTTTGCTATACAGCAGAAATTAATATTGTACATCAACTGAACTTCCATGAAATTTTTTTAAAGTCCCAGAGTTAAGTTTTCTGTCATGCCAGTGACGTCTGAAAGTAGAAATTAAGTTGAATTCTAGAAAAATAAATGGCAGCTTGCACGCCTAAAGTTATTATGATAGAGCTCCAAACCCACCATTTTGTCTTAAAAAAAAAGAAACAGAAAAGATAACTGTAGTGACAGAAGTGTACATTCATTTAGTTACAGTTGAGCATGTCAGATTCTGCTTCTCCAGAACAATCAAGGGACAGTTTTCCATCCCCTTACTGAGCCCTACTAAAAGTTTAAAACCTGGAAAAAGTCATCAGGTAGAATCTCATGAGCTCTGGTGAAATCACTCATAAAAGAGACTTACCCTATCCATTGTCCAGATCTCTGGTATCTAAAATTTAGTGCATTCCAAGGTAGACACCGCAGACAGGGAGCCTTATCTCAAAAGCAGAAGTGGCATCCAGAAAATATAGGGTGCTCAGTTTTCCTATCTGTCATCTTAGGCATTTTGAACTCAAGGTTTCCTAATCCCAAAGCTATGGGTTTCCCAATATCACATATTTCTCTGAAATGGAAAACAGAATCACATTATTGGTTAAGATGACTGCACATATATGGCCACTTAAATTTTTTTCATGATTTGCCTCAATTAAATGCTGAGCCTTTTCCCCCCTCCCCACAAAATGAATCTGGAAAAATCATTGTTTTTGTTTTTCCCAAAGAGATATAAAATAAAGTTGTAGCAAGACCGTGATCGCATGTTGGTCCCATTCACCATTTCTTGTTTTGTTTCTTTTTGCTTCTCAAACAAGCACATCATTAGCTTTTATGCCTCCACGGCTTTGCTCCTGCTGTTCTCTCCGGCAGGAGTGCCACTGTCTTCCCTTGGTCCTGTGGAAATGTCCCTTCTTCTGCAGAGTCCTCGTTAGCTTCCCCCAAGGGGTCTCTCACTCCCCTTTGCTGCCATCTCATTTCACAGGAGACCCTGAGGTCGCACACCTTCCAGCAGTGACTCGCTCCCACGCCAGAGCCTTTGTACTTGCCGTCCCTACTGCCGAGGCGCTCTTCCCCAAGATAACTACACGGCTCACTTCTGTACCTTCTCTAACTCTTGTGTAGTCTCTCTTGTTAGAGAGGCCTTCCCTGACTACACAAAGTCTAGCCACTCTCCTTCCTCCCAACCCTGGCCTTTTCTCTGCTTTATTTTTGTCTTTATTTGTAAAAATTTTAAAAATTGGAGTAAAATTGCTTTACAAGGCTGGGCTAGTTTCTGCTGTACGACAGTGTGAATCAGCTATGTGTATACATATATCCCCTCTCTTTTGAGCATCTGTCCCATACCCATCACCCCCAAACCACACCTCTAGGTCATCGCAGAGCACTGAGCTGAGCTCTGGCAACTATTATTTTCAATGGTACTGTGTATTTCACTCATCTTATTAGTTTGTTGTTTGTCTTCCCCACTCTGATGTAAAATTTCTATTTTATCACTATTCATCATCCATAATACCTGACACACAGTAAAAGCTCAATAAATATTTATAGGAAGAACAAATGACTGTATGACTATTACACTATCACAATTATGTATTTACCCACTTATCTGTGTCCTGAGCATTCTCACGTGTTCTTTAGCAGTGAGCTCAGTGCTGGGTATAGACAGAGCATCCACAAATGTTTACTGAGGAAAAAAGTACACGGATAAATTGGATTAACCATACCTTGCTTACAATTGGGATAGAATGGAAATTTCATCCTAATCCATAACTTATTTTTGTCATATGATAAGACAACAGTGCTTCCTGGGCAATGGAGGTAGATTTTTTTCACCAGCAAGTAAACTATTTAAAAGTATCCAGAAATTATTCTGATGATATTGAGTATTTGAATACTTTTCCCCATAAGGCAAGTCATGAAATTCCACAGCGTTGAGTGCCTAGCAATTACTAGCATTATGATAAGCATTAAGCATTATACAAAGCCCAAGAATTTAAATTCAGCTCCAGAGTGGACTGAAACAATTAGAAAAGACTGAAGAGTTTTACTTTAATGTCTCTATTTGTGAAAAATATGTCTTACTCTAGAAATTCAAGCTCTGTACATGAGCTGCAAGCATGGGAAAAATAAAACTATAAAGTGAAATTCAAAACATTAATAAAAAAGAATCTACAATAGAGCAGCAGCTAAAGTAGAAATAAACCAAATGAAGCTGAATTACACAAGAAGGCCATGCCACCTTGTGGGTACTGGGTGTATTTTACCACCCTCCACGTCAAACCAAAGAGAAAGTGACCAATTAGAGAAGAAGTAATTGGAAAATATTTCAACAATTTTTTTTATGGTAAATAAAACACAAGGTACTTTTTTTTTTTTATGCTGAAACTGTCGGAAACATTTTTTTTTAACCAAAATACAATACATCTTGAACCACTTTGATGAAGGAAAGAAACTGTAAGTGATGAGGATGCAATGTTTTAAAACAAAGATTATTTTCTTTATAAATGAACTTGAACATCTATTTAAAGATTCAGGCATGAACTCTTTCCTGCTCTTTTCTCTGAACAAAAGACATAGATTATTTGACTAAAAAAAGTGTTCCAAAAAATGAGTAAAATCAACAGCACCTATATTTTGATATAATTTCCTGAAGAGTAACCAGAGATTTTAATACCTGTGTAAATTTGTATCAACATATAATTTAAAATTTAATAAAAGATATTATGTAATAAGAAATAGGCTTTTTTCAGAAGCATTGAAAGTACTAGCCATGAGGTGACAAAATGTCCCTGTTGCGTGTAGATAAAGTTATTCTTGTGTTAAAATGATAATTTAGGCTGGGGAAGAGTAAACATTTGTGTACGCTAATAGGTATATGAAATAACATAAGGCTTTCTAGAAGGTAAAAAATACAATTAATTTTTCTTATAGGAAGAACTGTCCCTGATCTCAAATTAGAATCTTAGAATCATAAACTTTAATACTGGAAAGTACCTTAAATAAGGCAGAGGGACCAATGACTCATTCTAATGAATCCTTAGGCAACTATATTATTTCATCTCTTGTTATTCTTTATCTGAGAAATTACCAACAATGAACAAAGAAACACACTCCTATTGGCAAAATATAACAAAAGCAGAGTAACTGGTATAATTGAGTGTTAGCTGGAAAGGTTGTCAGAGATTACTGAATTCAGAGTTTCCTAAAGGTATTTGTTATACTCTGTTCCCAAAATATTTTAAGATGTGTCACTAGAAAAAATTTTTTGGAAAATACTGTACAAAGTATAGCTGGGACCATTAACTGCAGAATCTTCCACAGCCTTTACCATGCTAATGTAAGTTTCGAGGGTACAGTATGTAGCATTTCTCAATTTATTTTATTTTATAATTTTACTTCTACAGACAATTTCATGAGTCTACAATACAAATTTTGAGAATTCTGGTCTAAACCAATTCTTAATTTGATGGAGAAAGAATTAACACCATATTGTTATGCAATTTGCCCAATGCAACAAAACTGAAAAAACAGCATACACAGCCCCTGGTCTGAGTTTATTTTAATTCTTAAATTTAGTGGTTTGTTCTTTGCTTGATGTCACACTGCATTCATTCTTTCAAAATTGTCATAATTCAAAATTACTACTCTGAAAAAAGCAAATGTGTTAAGAAGAAAAATTCACTAAAAATCTTTTTTCACGATTTTGTGTTGTGTGTTATACAATCAGTGACCACCAGAAGACCAACACCTCTAACTCAGCCCCACCCCTAAAGCTGCGACTTCCCAAAATGACATCTTTGTGGTTTCCTCAAAGTGAGACCACCAGATAAGAATAGTAATACAAATTAGTTTGATCAACTATAGTGTTTCTGCCTTTCTTAGGTTCAAACCCAGATGTATAGTCAAATTGGTTGGCTTTAAAATGTTCATTTTGAGAAAGTGTCTTTGACTATAAATGAAGTGATTCAAATATTTAGAGAGAAATTTTCATGCTTACTCAGTGATGTGAAAAACCATGACATTTACCAAAAATAGGTCTTCATATGTTCTAGCTCTTACTTTCATGTGGAGGAGTGGATAGAAGGGGAAGAGGTGGGGGTCATGGGGTTGAGTACAGTAGAGGCAAATTTTTCTCAAGATCGTGGAGCAAAGGGGTGGATGAATTCAATGACATACCTACAGGTCCTTTGGTGGTTGAGGCACTGTCCTGGGAGCTGAAGTCTCATCTACAGACAACTTCAGAATGTCTTGGATGGGGAAACAGTAGCTCTCCTGTGTATTGGAATCCTGTTCTGGTGAAAATATTGTCAGTTCTATTTGATAAAGCAATTTTATTGCTTTATCACTGCTCTTTAGCAAAAAAAAAAGGCACCTTGAACTTCATAAATCACTTAAAGTACCAATGACATAGAACGCTGAAATATAGGAACATAACCTCAATGTAAGACCTTAAACACCCATTTTCAAGGCAGACTCCCGTCCACAGATGCCATGTATTCCCCTGAGGCATCCTTATTTCCTTCTCTTGTTCTCTATTGTTTTTTAAAGAAATTCAAGATTATGTTGGCAACACTACTGGAGTTGTTAAAAAAAAAAAAAAAAACACAGCAAAAACAAGAAACTAAATAAAAAGGAGATTTAAGGCTCTTATTTGGACAAATTGAGCCCTAAATTCCTGCTATTGAGAAAAAGGTTGTGGTTTTGTTTTATTTTAATGTGTTTATAATTGTCATCTTAATAGAAAGCATTAAAGTGGACAATTGCTCGGTTTTCAGAGTCCATTTTTGGAGATCCTGTCAACCCAACTTTTTATTAAAAGGATGCAAAAAGAAATAGAAAGGAGAAGTACTGAATATTAAATCTTTCTTCAGCCCACTGTCTGATTCTCTTAAGGTCTGTGCTGATATTTTTAGGCTTTGAGCACATATAAAATTTCATGGCTGTTTTAATATACATACAGGCTTGAAACAGATGAAAGCTTCCATCTGAGTGATATACATTCCCACTCCCACACGCAGTACTCAGACAAAACACATGAAACTAAGTTTAACTACTCCAGAGGAAAAAAAAGCTAATTCAATCCTGCCAGGATCTGAAGCTGAGATTCTAAGGATTTTAGGCTTTTTTAAATCTGTTCTTTAGCTTTTTAACACACTCCGCTCTGTTAGGAGCTCTCACATGGAATCAATCCCAGGACTTGTCTGGTGTCTGCAGAGTGAGCCTTCATTATTCCACATGGATATGATCTGGGGACCATGACAAACAACAGAATAGGAAGTCAGTGAGCAGAGAGATTTGTTCTCTAGTAGAAGGAGACAAGGTCCTTTAGGGAGGATTCATTTCTGTTCCTGGATCAAGGAGGAATCTAAGGAGCAGTGAGTAACATGAAAATGAAGAATGATGACCTTCTCTCCATATGGAATCAAACCACATAAGAAAAGAGGGAGCAGACTTTTACCAAGCACTTATTATGTACTATGCAATGTTCAAGGTTTTTTAAAGATATTTAATTTTATGCCAGGAAACCTCATAAGTGAGTTTTCTTCTCATTTTTTTTTAACAGAGAGAAAAAAACAAGATGGCTCAGGGATTATATAACTTCAAGTCTATATATTCTTCAAGGAGTGCCAGAATTTGAAAGACTCAGAACTTCCCTGGTGGTCCAGTGGTTAAGAATCTGCCTGCCAACACAGGAGCCATGGATTCAATCTTTGGTCCAGGGAGATCCCACATACCACAAGGTAACTGAGTCTGCATGCCCATGAGCCATGGCAATGAGAAGCCTAGACACTGCAACTGGAGAGTGACCCCCACTTGCAGCAACTAGAGAAAGCCCACTCACAGCAATGAATACCCAGAGCAGCCAATAAATAAAATAAAATAAAAGATCTGGGAAAAAAAAAAAAAAGAATTTGAAAGACCTAAAGCCCGTTAGAACTGTAAGAGTAACTCAGTGTACTCCAGCAATGGAAAATTCCTTATAATCTATGGACACAAAATCCACCTATACAGCAAACAAACAATTGCTCTACACTTAGCCATTATCCAAATCTTGCACAACTGTTTGGTAGCACTAGTGGTAAAGACCCCGCCTGCTAGTGCAAGAGACGTAAGAAATGTGTGCTCCATCCCTGAGTTTGGAAGATTCCCTAGAGGAGAGCATGGCTACCCACTCCAGTATCCTTGCCTGGAGGATCCTATGGACAGTGGAGCCTGGTGGGTACAGTGCGTGGAGTCGCAGAGTTAGACACGACTGAATAGACTTAGCATGCACGTACAACTGTTCCAGCTAGAAGTTTCCTTTCTGAATGCAAACTTGTATATGTTTGCAGTCTCAGGATGAGAAAAAGATGTCACCTATCTTATTAGTAAGTCAAAATTCTTTCTTTTTTATTTTTTTTTCAGTTTTATTAAGTTACAATTGACAAAATTGTAACCTATCTTATTTCCTATGAAGAAAATAAAGTAGCCAGATTGCCCCCACGGCCCTACAGGCCCAATTAAATCCATCCAATGCCAAACATCTATTTCACTTTTGTTGTCAAGTTTCATGGCTCTGAAGCCTAAGGAATACACTAAAATGGTATGAGTCCAGGCCCATCCACTAAAAGGCAATGACCTTGTCTTTCCCAGGCTTCCCTGGTGGCTCCGACAGTAAAGAACTTGACTGCAGTTCAGGAGACAAGGATTTGATACCTGATTTGGGAAGATCCCCCGGAGAAGGGAATGGCTATCCACTCCAGTATTCTTGCCTGGAGAATTCCATGGACAGAGGAGCTGTACAGGCTACAGACCATGGAGTCTCAAAGAATCAGACACGACTGAACAACATTCACTTTTGTCTCTCCCATTAGGAGAGTGACAGTTCATGACAACTGTCATGTGAGAACTCTCAGAAGAAACCCCAGTGCGTAGCTTTTATAAACCTGTAAGCTTAATATAATGTTTGATAAACTGCTAAGTATACTGCTCACTGAAATGCACTTTCCAACTATCGAAAAAGAAACAAAAGCTCAATTGTTCATATTTCCAAACTTACTTTCCTGTGCTATTGTTTTCAGTTGGGTCTTTACAACCATAAAACAAAGGCTACTTGTAGTTTCACTATTTCCCCTTCCTTCCAAGTATGGGGAAACAATTCTGTATCCTCTGTGGGTCTACTGTATTTCTGCACATCTTGAAAGAGAAGCATTGATTAACCTTTGTTCCAGACTGTCTTTTCAAGGAAGCTTGTACCACAAACAGGCTTTGTATATAGAGACAGTGCCTTGCTTCAGAGCAAAGATTAGGCTTGCTTAGAAGCTTTAGAAAATGGAAATAGTGTCTCCCCTTGGAACAAAGGGCAGGTATGCTTACTGACTATTATAAAAGATTTTGGTTCCCTAAGCTCTGAATTCCTCTCCTGTAATGTAACCCTCTGTGTGTGCAGGTGTCCTCCAGCCCTCTTTATATCAACTGTGCAGACTGACACTAGAGGAACTGACCCAAAGATGCTGACACTCTGACTGCTTCTGCTGCTGTGGGTAACAAATTGTTCTTAGTCTCTGACCTAGGGGTCCAGTGTCTTCTACCTGCATCTCTGGTACTGTGGCAGGCTAACATTGTTGCTTGCAGGTGGGTAAAGTCTCATGCCCTTCACAGAGTTTGGCAGTTTTGAGAGATGAGGATAGGAAGCTGACTGATCATGGTAACATAAAGAAGGAAGAGTGCTGGTCTCATAGGCGAATTAAAGGGACTTGAAAGAGTCCATACAATCAGTCGTGAATATGCTGGTCAAATAGTTCATTCCAAAGTTCATTCAGGTTTTTCCATTACACCTTATGGAAAAACCTGAACAGATGTTTTGGCCAACCCAAAATGATGTACTGGGCAGTAAGTTTTCCTCCTCCTTATTGCCTACTTCCTGTGTCAGGAAGATCCCCCAGAGAAGGAAATGGCAACCCACTCCAGTATTCTTGCCTAGAAATTCCATGAACAGAGGAGCCTGGTGGGCTACACTCCAGGGGGTTTCAAAGAGTTGGGCAAGACTGAGAATGCATGCCAGAAGGAGGAGGTATTTGGAAAGTGGTTGAAGACTGAACGTGGGAAGCAGTTCAAGGACAGCTGCCTAAACGCTGGTCTGGCTGTTGCTAACTCTCCTCCAGGTCAGGAGTGGGAATGGCAGGGGTGGGGTGGAGGGAGTACTTCATTTCCCATCTGGCAAGCAGTCTCAGGGCCCCCACATTATAACACATAACCAGATTCATCCCAGTATGCTCCCTTTCAGACAAAAGTTGCAGAGACATAACACCTACCTTGCACATTAAAGGAGAGAAAATTCTGACCATACAGGTAGAACTTGGCCCAGCAGGTTCAAGAGAGAAGGGTGCATAATACTTATTAAGGAAGAATGGCAACTGTTGACCCATCAAATGACTTAGACTCTGTCATCACATCAACCTTAAATCTATTTGGAGAACACAAAAAATATCTCAAAGTGTGTGTGTGTACAGTCCTGGTTGATAAAAGGGATCTTTGGCCTTTTCAAGGGAGAGTTCTCCTAAGAAAGACTCCAGGAAGAATTGAGTTCTTTTTGTCCTGACTGGCTTTACAACTGTTGAAGATGACCCATTAAAGAGTGGTACACTAACCCAAAGAAATGTACGTAAATTCTTGTGGTCAGTATTGCTGCCCTGGAAAATTTCAGCTAACCCTTACAATGAACCTGGGCAAGAATGTAAGATTTTTCTTAGTAACATCCAGCAGTTTCCCCAGAGTAAGATGGATCTAAGAAAGTTGGTTGTGTGTGGTCAAGCCTGAATTACCCAGAGATAGCAAATCTTGCACCTCCAGCTAGAAAACAGTATGTCTGTGGCTGCAGAGTTAAGACGTTCCGTATGTTTAAATAGAAGGTATTGGGAAGGATGGACTTGCCACTGAACACAGGGTTTTTAGTATAGAAAAATCCTGAGAAACTTGTTTGATGGAGCCACAAGTTCAGCATAATAAACATAATGTCTCCCTCTAGAACAAAGAGCATAAATATTTATTGCCTACAGTGAAAGATCCAGGTTCCCTATGCAGCAGGTTCCTCTTCAGTAATACAACCCACTGCGCTGAAGGTGTGACTTGGTCCTCTGCGTCACTTTGTAGGGACTGGGGCTCAAGGGGCCAACACAAAAATACTGATGATCCGGCTTCTTTTGTTGCTGTGAGTATTAAACTGTCCTTTGTCTCTGACCTTAGAGTGTCGTGTCTTCTACTTGCATCCATGGAACTCTGACATCAAGTTGTTAGCTTGCAAGTAAAATAAACTCTCAGATTCTTTGTAATTCTTGACATCAGCAATTTTATAACCTGAAATGATATAAGAATTTGAATAGATGAATGCTTTATGTGTGTGTGTTCTGTTTTCTAGAAAAATATTTAAGATAGGAAGAAATATTTCATGAAGGTAAGTAAAATGTCAAGAGAGAAAATGACAGTAAGTTTGATTTAAAGCTTCTCTTGTTCTATTGTCTAGGAATCCACCATGGAGCCTCCCTATTTTAGGTTTAAAAGTTTGACTTGTAAACATAAGTGCTCCTGGTGGTGGAATACACTAGCCACCTAGTGGTTATTCTCAATTCAGGGTAATCAAACAATTCCCTCTCTCCATTTAATTAGAATCATCACCCAGAAATGATGATAATTTGATGTGTTTATAGAGGGATATATGAAAGTAGGCAGAAGAAAAAGAAACAAAAGGGCAATGAAAGTGAATGTGAGAGTGACGTCGCTCAGTCATGTCCGACTCTTTGTGACCCCATGGACTGTAGCCTACCAGATTCCACCATCCATGGGATTTTCCAGGCAAGAGTACTGGAGTGGGTTGCTATTTCCTTCTCCAGGAGATCTTCCTGACCCAGGGATTGAACCCGGGTCTCCCACATGGTAGGCATTGTAGGCAGACACTTAACTGTCTGAGCCACCAGGGAAGATCAAAAGGGCAATACTGGAGTAATATTTTACCTGTACCATCCCACCTGCTTTTGGCAGCTAGAATGAAGTATAAGACACACTAGAGGAAAATGCCCAGAAAAAGCAGGACAAAAATGATAGTGGAGAGTCACTAAAAACAAACTGCTTCCACACCCCCAGAGATTATGCAGAGATCAGAGACATAAAGTAGCTGGAAGTTTCAGCAATACTGCTCCACTACATTCTCTTCTCTGACCCTCAGAAAGACTCTTGACCAGGTTTTGGAGATAAGTTATTTGTAGATTTGGACAGTCTAAACACTTTTTATCACCTTCAACTTCACTTTTGAAGTACTGACATAATCTAGGAGTTCAATTTTAAGACATTTCAATAAACATTTGCTGCTTTCATTCGAAAGACCAATCTTAAGAAACCACAAAGATACCTGAGATTTCATGAAATGAAATAGATTAGTACAATTGTTAGTAGAGTCACTTAACTTTTCCTCAGCTGGGTAGAAATAAAGTACAGTGTAGCTTAGAGACTTTGAAAAATATTGCTGGGAGGAATAGGTTTACAGATCTGTCACATAAATCATCATTTTTTCTATAACTGAGTAATATCAAAAATATATTTCAGATAATTGAAAAAGACAGTCTGTAAAATTATTATATTTTAAATTTAGTAACATTTTCCCTAATGGCTCAGATGGTAAAAGCCTCTGCCTACAATGCAGGAGGCCTGGGTTCAATCCCTGGGTTGGGAAAATCTCCTGGAGAAGAAAATGGCAGCCCACTCCAGTATTCTTGCCAGGAAAATCCCATTGGCGGAGGAGCCTGGTGAGGCTACAGTCCATGGGGTCACAAAGAGTCGGACACGGCTAAGCGACTTCACTTACTTACTTACTTTCCCCAGAGATTAAAACAATATAGCCTTGCACACAGTAGGCTTTAGTAAACATTTGTCGGTTTGAATTGAATTCAATGTGGTAGAGAGGAGGATACGTTAGATCAATTTCTAGGATCAAATTACTTCTTAGACACACCTTTCTCTGAATGTTTTGCTCTCTTAAAATAAAACAACATTAAAATTTTCTTAAATCAATGTTCTCCTTGAATCTATCGGTAATATTTTGTTGCCCAAGATCTTTTAGTATTGTTGTGGATTTGATGCCTGCCACATCAGTAACTAAATATGGCTATTCTCTCGATTTTCAGAGTCTGTCTGCCCCATGTTTTAAATATAAAATGCAAATATCTCTTCAAAGATAAGAGGTGGGTATTAAGCCTCTCATTCATTATGGTAAAGCAACCTGGTTTAAGTAGCCAAAATTGGGAGAAGAGTGGGAAGTTATCAAATGTAGTCCCAGAATTTCCTCTAAATTCAATGAACTTTATGTTACTGCTGCCTCTTTGAAAACCAGTGGCTGTGGTCTTTTCACAATGCATAGTAGTATTATTTTCCATAATATTATGGAAGGAAGGATTTTTGGTGTTTTGTTTGACAGAGAGAGAAAGAGCGGCAAAGACAGAGACAGACTGAACATCAAAGGTGAAGAACTATAGGAAATATTCTGCTCAGGAAACCCAATGAATGTCCAGCTCGTATACTTCCTTTCTTATGCAATAGGACAAAATCTCATCAAGAGTTTTCAGTGATATTCTTTAATCCTACAGATAATCTGCTGCAAACACACATAAACACACAGAGGGTACATACACAAATACAATTTGTCTCAAGCATTACTTTGTTGCTCAAATAGGATATTGTTACGAGAAGGACTTTTTGTAAGCCACAATTGCAGCTGAGGCTCAAAGCTCAGACTGTAACATACGCTTCAGCCCCTAGATAGCTGCTATTAAGTTCTGACGATTGGAGTCATGTGTATTAGTAGGGACAAAACTGGGCCTCTTCCGAACAATCGCCACTACAACTTCTCCTCCCACAGTTGATATTAAAAAAGCGACTGAAGATGAAAGGAGGGTGGGGACAGTCAACCTCATGGAGAGAGCATTGTACTGAAGTTACTTCTTCTCCTTCTGTTTTCCTTTTTACTGTAGACAAATCAAAAGAACTAAACTTTGAAGAGGGAAGAGGCTGTCCAGTGCCACGCCATGCCTTCTTCTCTACTCCAGACTCTTTACTTCAGAAATCTAGGCTGCAATGAAGATGGAAAGAGCATTGAATTGAATATGAGATTGAAATTTTAATTAAGTCTGGACACATTTTTAACAACTGTAATTGAATGGTAAGTCATACAATATGTCTAAGGTGCTATCAGGGACGAGAAAAGAATTGCCATAGTATAATGAAGGGTGTAGTTTGACAAATTAAAATTGTTTTGTGTGTCTACCATAAACATTTTGAGATTCCTCCATTAACTATCTCATACTTCACGTGAGTCAAAAAACATATGCTAAATTTTGTTCAAGCCATAATCACTGCACACACAAAACCAGGGCAAGAGGAAGCCCCAAGATATCTGAGAAATACAATCAATTTACAAGTGCATTTCTCCGCCTGCTATCACTGAAATATTTCTCTAAACATTGCTGCTATTTTTATGATGATGCTAAGAGCTAGACAATCTAATGTGGTTCCAACTTAAGGTAGGGAAAGAACACATTCATTTGCACTTTATAGGGCATGGGTGGGCTGTAGGAAAGAGGGACCTTAATGTGTGCTTGTGTCTACTAGGGCTGTTGAGGTTGCTGTAGTTGCTAAGTCATGTCTAACTCCTTTTCGACCCCATGGACTGTAGTCCACCAGGCTCCTCTGTCCATGGGATTTCCCAGGCAAGAATACTGGAGTAGATTGCCATTTCCTTCTCCAGAGGATCTTCCCATCCCAGGGGTCAAACTCACGTTTCCTGCGTTAGGAGGTGGATTCTTTATCACTGAGCCACCGGGGAAGCTCTCATGCTTACTAGTAGACATCTTTAAAATGTGATCCCATTTCTTCTTTCAAAGTGCTATGGGTAGATAGAATAAATTATCAAAATTAAATATCAGGAAGTTTCAACTAAAACATCCCACTATGGAGAATTTTTCTAAAGTAAGGACTTGAAAAAAAATCTGACAGTTTTGTGGATATAAGAATTCCCTATTACAGTCACAGAAACCTAAGATATGCTACCAGAGTCACCTATAAAGTCAATATAAAATGGGTATGAAAGAAAATCTAACTTCTATTTCCCCTTCTTGACAGTTTCCTCAACTAGAGAATGATGGGAGCAGACTAAATCTCTAAGGTATACTCCAATTCCTACAGCCTAAGATTCTTACATAATAAAACAAGTTTTTTTTACAACTAAAAAATTCAGTTGTTTGTATAAAGTAAATCTTAATTAGCCAGGTCTAAGGTTATGTCCACACAATGTCATTTAATCAGTTGAAATGTGAACATTTCAGCCAAACTGTAAATTAGTTATTACATAGTGAACCATTGGTCAGTGGCACTACAAAAAAAACTCATACTAACCAAAAAACTCTACTCTGCACTTTAAAAAGAAAAAAAAAAGCTATGTGTGCGGATATGCCTGAAAATCTCTTTGGAATTTCTCAAGTCCTGCAGTCTTCTTTCTTATGAGAAACAATACCCTCAATGCATTTCCTTCTAGAAGTGTGGTGGCCATGGATACCAAGTGGCATTTCCTCTGGAAAATTTTCCCCAAGGAGGCCTTTGAACTTCAGTCTTTTGGGATTTCATAATCTTGAGTTAACTGCAGTGAATGCTAAGGCTTGAACAGACTCTATTCTGACACCTTCATTTAACAGATGAAGAAACTGAGTCCTGAGTCCTCATCACTTACTCTATACCAGTGCTGATTCTGGGATGTTGGCCACTACATTTTCATCTCTTTAAGATAATTGCCTTAGAAACAATGCAATGTTTCTAAACAATGCAATGTTACTAAAGATGAAAGCCCAAACTAGTAAACCTATTTCAAAAGAAAGAAGTCTTTTCCATAAAGACTAGAAATGATATGATGCAGTGAAGGGGAAAGATGGGGAAAGAGGAAGTATGGTAAAGAGAGGGGATTTTTTTCTGGTGGTTTTGATAAATTTCTCATCAGGTGATTTGTCATTTGTTATGCTGAAGGCAATGGAAGCATAATTTCAAACTCCTCTAAAGCTTCACATTTGATTTAAAATAAACCAAAATGGACTTAAAAAAAATAAGTTCCCAAAAGAATACTTTGTTCTTTTTCTCTGAAGTGAATCCAAAATCAACAACAACAAAAATGAAACTGCTAAGGGATGGAATGTCTTAATCTGGATTAGTTAGGTCATTGTTTAATTCAATTTAATTTAATTCAACAAACTTTTATTGGGTATGCAATATGCGTAAGACACTATCTTTTTAATTTTCCTGTCTCATTACCTTGTATCTCTGAACTTTAGAAGTGAGTTGAATGGGAGGTGACAGAGTGTGTAAATTAGAGCTCAGGATTATATTTGGTCCTTAAAACCTAAACTCTTTGTACTTTCTTGACTGGCTAGTTCCTAGTGGGGTTGTGATATTGGGAAAGTACTCGGCAAACCCAAATGAAAGGCAATGCTATTACTTATATTATGCTACTTACATTTACTGAGTTAATGAGCCCTTGCCTCCTCAATATTCCAATGGAATTTCTGTGTATATGTGTGAGTGGTGGGGTGGCCCCTTTCTCTTGGCTGACTCAGAGTTATGGTTTAAAAACTACATTTAAATTACTTAAAGAGAGAAGTGATCATCATTTCATCTTAATGTATGCAGAACAATAATTCTAGATGGTCTAATGTCAATGTCTCAGCTTGCAAACCAGTAGAAGCATAAGTTGTCTTCCCAATGGACTCTTGGCAAATAGCTGGTAACTCTATACAGTCTGTGAAGAAAGATCTAACTCAAACGTTACTAAGGCTGGGAACCTTACATTCCAGTTACTGTAACTTTTAGTTTACAAACACAAACAGCAAAAGCCAGAAATGCAAATATTAAATGTCTTTTAGCCCTGGGTTTTCAAAGTTGATATTAATCATCTATACAAATGTTTCATTCATTAATATAGGTGAGCAAAGATTGCCATGAGACTATTGTATTAGAGCCTTTCATTTAACTACTCCCTAGAGAAACAGTACTTTTTAATAAAATGTTAGATTCATTTAACACTTTGGTCCCCCTAAGATCTTCAAAGACTTTATGGATATTGGCTTATTAAAGCTCACCACAGCTTAGGTACAAGAAGACCTAGAAAGTATGGCCCTCATTTAAGAGATGGAGACAAAGAGAACCAGAATGTGATGATTCATTCAGGTCTGACAATAAGCAGATGGCATATTTCAGAGATGTTTGGGAACAAAGAGAGAGAAGCCTCAAAGTTTCCTACTCCAGGACACTAAGAGTCCCATCCAAATATCTGCCTCTTGTGTCACTGCCACAGGTTCAAGAGTTTAAATTGGACTGAGGAGTTTGAGAAGGATGCTTTTCCAGAAGAAATCCTTTCCAGTGTGATTCTTCTGCTCCAGAAGATAATGATAGAAGAAACCTAAGCCCAGCCTGACATGTCCTCCCAAATAATGCCACACATGTGCTGTGGGGGCATGGTATTCTGCAGATGGAGAGGACACAATTATGATGGTGTTAAGCTTCTGATAAAAGGCTTTCTATGCTATTTGTTTTGTTCTAGTGTTATTTGTGCACATGGCATCATGGAAAATGAACTCCAAAATCAGAAAAACAAGCCAAATCTTGACTATGCCCCCTACTGGCCACATGAAATGGAGTTATTGTACCCCAAGAAAATTCAGTTTCCTGATCTGAAAAATTGACACACTGAAAACTCACGTCACAGCATTATTGTGGGGATCAAATGATAAAATATTAGACATTTTTGGAACTTAGTGGACTAAAAAAATGTTATTTTTCCTTCCAAAACAGGAGATGTTCTGGGGGGCAGGGAGGTTGGCTGAGGGGAAGTGAGGGAAGAAGTGGTTGGAAGTGCTGTGTTTTTGTAACTGGCTTTGTTGTTTGCAACCGACTCCAAATTTATCTGGGCAAGATCCTACATAGAACTCCACTTAGTTCAAAAGTCAAAAACTAGTTTAGATCATTAGAAAAGCAAAGTAACTCAACTTGAAATTTTCTTTGTTCGCATTACTGATTGAGAGATTATCATGAAGCCAGTGGTTTGGTTCAACTGGAGCTTAAATAAAGGGGAAATTGTGTGCCTTTTACCCAGGGCTTAGTGTCTAAAACCCAAAGTCAAGTTATGAGATGCCTCACACAGTGATGAAGCCTTAAGTGGAAATTGCTGACCCCTTAAAACTAGTTCTTACTGGCACCAAAGGGAAAAGATTCTCCTCACTGAAGTATCCAGAAGGGCTGTCAAGGTTGGTCACTGCTTTTTCTAATAGACTTCACATTTTTCAGTCAAAATGTTTTGCATATCACTACATTGCTATATCTCATCTGATTTTTCCCATGTGTCCTCACATAAAAGAATCTTTTGACTTGAAATAAAACATTCCCAAATCCCTCTTTTCTTCACCAGCTCTAAAACAAAACACAATGATTATGGAAAGGAAGAAGGAGCACCAAGAAGGAATCAAACCTTTGATTGTGATTTACTTTCACATAAATCTCAATTTGGGAGTTCCTATGGGATTAGAGGTCCTTGAAAATTGCAGGGGGAAAGTAACATTCCCAGACTGACAGCAAAAAATACATATTCTTTGACAAAAATTTATTGAGAAAAATGAAAACTAATTCTGAAATTTCCCAAACACCTTGAAGCCTGATTCTGACTGCAACTAACCTAAACATAAATATATTTCAACTGCTTCATTGTAAATATTCCTTCTTCAGGATGGATGCTCAAACTAAATGAAATGATTGTTTAGGTTCAATGTTCAGATTTAGTTCTGGTTTATTAGTTTAAAAAACAAAACAAAACAAAACATGTGAGCATAGGTCTGGCTCAAACAAGTTCTCTAGGCTTACTTTAAATGGTTTAAATTCAGTTCACAGCTCAGTTGAAAAATAACAATAACATCAGGTTCATATCAGGTTTAGCAAACCTTGCAGTTTCATATGGTTTGCGATTGAAAGGTGTGTTCAGGTCACATCTTGGCCTTGAAGACTCAGTAGATTCACCGGGATGGACACATGTGAAGAGATAGCAAGCTGAATTTTATTCAGTGCCTCTTAAGCATGGGATGGGAAGGGCAGCAGTGGTCTACTTTGGGAGGAGGAAGAGCGGGGCCCCAGTCCTCTGTAATTCAGCCTAGAAGTTGCTGGGCCATGATACTTGAGATGCTGACAGCTGAGCCAATAGACATTGGGCGTTGGGTAGAGAATAAGGAAAAGTGGTCACAGACCAGTTTCTTCTCTTTACAATCCCTTCTGTGTTACCTGCGGCCAGTCCCACGAGCCACACCCACTTCTGCTGCTAGCCAGAGTTACCTCCCACTCCACCATCTCTTCCTTGCCTAACTCAGATGGCATTTTGCAGACAAGCTTTTCAGAACTTTGATTTTGAAATTTGATTATGGGCTTCCCAGGTGGTGCTAGTGGTAAAGAACCAGCCTGCCAATGCAGGAGACATAAGAGACCAGGGTTCAATCCCTGGGGTGGGAAGATGCCCTGGAGGAGGGCCTGGCAACCCACTTCAGTATTCTTGCCTGGAGAATCCAATGGACAGAGGAGTCTGGTGGGCTATGGTCTATAGGGTTGCAAAGAGTCAGACACACCTGAAGTGACTTAGCGCACACATTTTGCACACTCATATCTCCCTTTATTTTCCTTCATTGCTCTAACTACAATGAGATTATACAAGTACTTGAGTGATTAATGCATATAGCTGGTTTCCTTCATTAGATCATTTGTTCCATCAAGTTAAGAACACTGAGTGCTTTTAAGTCTTCTATTCCCAGCCCTGAAGCAGAGGGTTTGGTTCACAGGAAATGCCCAAAAAATAGGTGTTGAACAGGCAACACTCTGCTTTCAAATGTCAATCCCATCCATTAATTGTTTTCCCCATCTTCAAGTACTATTTTACATTCTCAATATTCTTGGATGGGTTACATCCTTAGCAGTTGGCAGAACTAACAAGAACCATTGAATACTGAGGCCTTACTGTGTGCTAGATATGAAATTAAGACATCATAGACATTATTTAACTTTGTAATCTTCTCAACACTGTGAAGTACCTAAAATTGTTATTTCTGTGTTACTACAATGAAGAATTCAAGGTTGGGTTAAGCTGGAGAGTGAGGCACATCTAGGTGTGGAGTAGGGGAAAGGGGGTTGGTGTGATGTGTGGAGAGAAAGGACAGAAAGGTAGAGTGAAGGTAGGAATGTGCTGGTGAACATTCCTTACATCACAACCTGCTCAGAGTCAGGCCTATCTATGCCATTTAATAGCCACGCAGAGCCCATAAGTGTGGCTGCTATCTGCAGGGTTAGACAAATATTCCATAGCTGAATTCCTTTTCCTGGTGCTTAAAGGAAGGAGAAAATAGCAGATCAAAGGCAAATACTGAAAAGAGATTTGACTCTGTGACCCTTATTGTTTAATATCTATGAAGTATGTCCTTTCACTCTGCTTCTAAAAAATTATGGCTAAGACCTGGGTGGTCAGAATAGATAAGTTTCTGGCCTTCTTCCAACTCTGTGATTCTACAATTCTATGTTGCAATAATAATCCCCCTGTATCCTGTCAATAGGCTTTTACTTCCCTCAGAGTGAAGATTTATTTAGCAATCTGGGTCATTCCCGACAACATCTAAAATGTTGTCTAAAATGGACGGTGTCTCAAAGATATCTTTTGAACCTCGATTTATGTACCACCAAGATAAACAAGCAGGAATTTGGCAGTTAAAAAGTTAAACGGGTCAGTTGTGACAGCAACAGTTTTTCGGCATCTTGTTGCCATCCTCACAGCCATGATGAGACGCACTCCTCTGGATTTTATCATGTAGCACGTTAACTCTTCACTGACATCTGGTCGACCCACAAAATTGCTGCCTGTGCCTTTCTCCTGAACCTCAGCATCCCTCTCCTCCTCTGCTCTTTATTTCTAGAGTTGTGTACAACTGCACTGATAAAACACTGGTTGAAAGCTTGACAACTATACATATTTTTGTATCATAAGTTTGTAAGAATGGAGGGAGTGGTTCTGCTAGTGAACAGAGTAGAAGTGTCTCGGAGGCTTTAAGCTACACAGACTAAATATTGGAGCATAATTTGAAATTGTTGGATTAGAGACAGAGTTGAGACATGACTATTAACATATGAGAAATAATCATGGTAAATTTAGATGGTTGTGCAGAAATAGAAAGAGATGCTCATTTTGGGCAAGATCCATAACTTGGATTTTTCAATTTATGTAGAAACAAGTGAGGACAATAATTATCTTGTTCAGGTGCTCTCCTACTGCCCCAGGTCTTCCCGACTTCCGTCTCAACTCACTTACTTATCCTCAGGAGGAAGCAGAAAAGCACACAGTGCTCTCCTTTGGGCCATATAGCAATCTTTCCTCTCTTATTTTGCAATAATTTCCTCTCATAAACCTCTAGTTATTTAAAGTGATATGTTTTAGTAAAAGAGAAACAAGAAAGGAAGTGATAACAATACAAAGATATTACATCATCATATCTGTTTTTACAAGAACTTTGAAAAAGAAAAATCATAAATAGACCAAAAGAAAAGGTTAATGAATGAATTACTTCCATTTTTACTGTCATTACAACTAACACACACACACACACACTTACACAAAGAATGGAATGAAATAGAAGAGAAAAAAAAAAAGGAGACATAGTCACAATATTAAATTCAATAAAAAGAATTTGACAAGCCAGAGCTACAGGCTTAAGTGAGCCTCTTTAAATATTTTTATTTCATTATTAATATTTTATCAAAAAATAATAGTTTTAGCACAAATTCCACTTTTCAAAGCTTTCACAGCTCCAACACTGAGGTTATCTTGTTTGGCATTAGAATAGCTCATGTCTACATTAAAGCTGGAATCTTAGAAGTGACATAAACAGGCCTTTTTCTATAAAGATAAAAGGCTAAGCTTTAAAGGATTTTATATTTATAGATAAATGTTTCCATAGTAATCAGTACTATAAAACTTGCTGGTGTCAGCAGTCCTTTGCATATAAAAATGGCTCATATTAAAATGAGCTAGATTCAGAGACTCAAATGTAGATTCTTTTACCTTAAAAAAAACCCAAAACTTGTGAGAAAACCAGAAGTTTTTTTGAATTTTGTTGGAAACTACTTTTGGTCACATGCACCGAGTCCTCCCACGGAACACAAAAGTGATGAAGGCCTGACCTTTGAAGGCAGCATGGAACATGATGGAAAGTAATTTAAAACAACACACTCATTATTATATCCTCAGATGATGAGCTTGGAGCTATGCATTTTCGATTTTCCCAGTGTCTGAAGTCAGTTTTGTTTTAGGAAAAAAGAAAGTTCAGGAAGAGGGAAACCAAAGAAGGAGGCAAAGTTAAAAAAGAAAAGACAATTGAATTGCTTTAATAATAGAGTCAGAAATGCATAGACTAAATATCACCCAGAAGAGTATAAAACAGGTAAGAAATCTATTTTTAAAATTTATGGTTATCTCAGCAGAAGTAGGATCTTCCCTGGTGGCTCAGTGGTAAATAATCCCCCTGACAAGCCTGAGATGTGGGTTCTATCCTTAGGTCAGGAAGATCTCCTAGAGAAAAAAATGGCAACTCACTACAGTATTCTTGCCTGGAGAATTCCATGGAGCCTGGTGGGCTACAGTCCTTGGGGTTGCAAAAGAGACAGACATGACTTAGCGAAGAAAACAACAGCCACAGAAGAAGAATATATGTTTACCAAGAGACATGTACAAGAACATTCACAGCAGCCCTGTTCATAATAGCCTCAAACTGTAAACTATCCAAGGGTCTACCAATAATAGAATTGATAAGCTGAGGTGTGTTTATAAAATAAAATATCATAAAATAAAAACGAATAAACTATCACTACATGCAAAGAAGACAGGCACACAAAAAATACATACTATATGACTCCATGAATGTAGAATTAAGAAATGGACAGAGCTAACCTATGGGTTAGAAGTCAAGGGAGTGATTACATTTAGGGTAGGCAGTGACTGGGAGGGAAAATGAGTTTTAGTGGCCCTGCTAGTGTTTTCCTCTTCAAACTGGTTACTCGTTACCTTTGTGTGTTGATTTTGTGAAAATTTGTCACGCTGTACATTCAAAATTCATGCATTTTTTGCATGTGTATATATAAAAAGGAAAACTACAATGTTGAGATGGCCTGAACATTTTTCAATAAATAAATAAACATATATATGTGTGTGTATATATATATGTATATATAGAGAGAGATGTATATTTATATTGGAGAAGGAACTGGCAACCCACTCCAGTATTTTTGCCTGGGAAATCCTATGGACAGAGGAGCCTGGCAGGCTGTGTCCAGGGGGCTCACAAAAGAGTGGGACATGACTTAGGGATTAAACAACAACATATATATATATATATATATATATATATATATATATATATATGCTTATATATACAGCATATATATATATTGTAAATTTTTTATTTATATATATGCATATATCTGGAGAAGGAAATGGCACTCCACCCCAGTATTCTTGCCTGGAAAATTCCATGGACAGAGGAGCCTGGTGGAGTACAGTCCATGGGGTCACAAGAGTCGGACACGACTTAGTGACTAAACCAACCATCAGATCAGATCAGATTAGTCACTCAGTCGTGTCCGACTCTTTGTGACATTATGAATAGCAGCACGCCAGACCTCCCTGTCCATCACAAACTCCAGGAGTTCACCCAGACGCACGTTCATCAAGTCAGTGATGCCATCCAGCCATCTCATCCTCTGTCGTCCCCTTCTCCTCTTGCCCCCAATCCCTCCCAGCATCAGAGTCTTTTCCAATGAGTCAACCCTTTGCATGAGGTGGCCAAAGTACTGGAGTTTCAGCTTTAGCATCATTCCTTCCAAAGAAATCCCAGGGCTGATCTCTTCAGAATGGACTGGTTGGATCTCCTTGCAGTCCAAGGGACTCTCAAGAGTCTTCTCCAACACCACAGTTCAAAAGCATCAATTCTTCGGCGCTCAGCCTTCTTCACAGTCCAACTCTCACATCCATACATGACCACAGGAAAAAACCTAGCCTTGACTAAACCTTTGTTGGCAAAGTAATGTCTCTGCTTTTGAATATGCTATCTAGGTTGGTCATAACTTTCCTTCCAAGGAGTAAGCGTCTTTTAATTTCATGGCTAACCATGAAATATATATAAATGCATATATATAAATGCTTATATTTATAACCATGGTTATATTATAACCATGCATATATATAAATGCTTATATATACATGCTTCCATTGTTATCAGCTCATTTCAATCTGACCTGGAAACTTCCTCGTTTCTGTTTCTCTCAGTCAGTAACCATCTGAAACTTTTAAGAAATTATTTCATAAGGCCAAGGATGCACGAACATGTGTGCACATTCCAACCCTAGTTCCCCACATTTTAACAATATCTTTGGAGACACATTTTTGGTTGTTCAGCTATGCAAAAGCCACCAAAGTCTGGGACTCTTCTGGCCTGGGGGGCAGTGGAGAGTAATTTTTAAATAAATAAGGAGTCAGTAACACAGAGAAGGTCACAAGAGTGTTGAGTGTGTGAGGGGAACGTGCTTCTCTTTCCAAGGCGCGGTCCCTGGCTGCCCACAGGCTCCTCTGGGACCGTGCTGTGCTCACAGGGGTTGGCAGGTGTAGGTGGGAGGGCTCGAGTTGGTCATTCTTTTAGGTTTCCACTTGGAACTCAAGGGTCTGATAAATGGAAAATTAATTGGGAACTTTTACAAACGTTTCATTCCAGGAGTTGACACTGCTTGTTCTGTAAGGCTTTTAACTGAGACAGATGCTTCTCTTTGGAAAAGATTCTTCGGAGTCAGAAGCAGCTGGCTATGAAGACCGAGCAGTGAGGGAGAGTGGTTAGGAGTGTAGGCGCCAGAAACTCTCAGTGACTGTGTCTTCAGGCAAAGTGCTATGTTCTCCGGGAGCCTAAGGTTCTTTTCATTTGTTTCACTAAGCAATATTTGTATTAATTAGATGATTGATGCTTTTACTTTTGATGGTAACCAGCATCAAAAATATCAATTATGTATAGTGTATCTAGCTGGTTGGAAAATGCAAAGATATTAAACTATATTCTCTAATACAGCATATATACTTACGTATACTTTGCATTCTTTTTTTTTTTCCTGGCCTCTCCACCCTGATTGTGGGTTCTTAGTTTCCCAACTGGGGATTAAACCCTGAACCCTGGTGCCTGGCAGTGAGAGCTCAGAGTCCTAACCACTGGACTGCCAGGGAATTCCCTTTTTAAAAATTTTTATTTCATGTTGGACTATAGTTGATTTCTAATGCTGTGTTAGTTTCAGGTGTACAGTTTCAGGTGTACAGTAACTCAGTGTACAGGTGTACACTCAGTTACACATATACACATATCTATTCTTATGTAATAGTTAGCATGCGTACTCTTAGCCTGAGTGTCTTGGTTGTGAAATTGGAGGGTAGGGGATGACAGAGCATTGCTCCAGTGATTCTTGTAAGGGTTAAATGAGATAATAGAGTCAGCAGGTCATTATGTTCTGGTGCAAAGCACAGAGAGCACTCAATAGCTGTTAGCTCATTGTTACTATTAGGTCACTGCCCTTGAGAACTTTGCTGCTTAAAATCTGAATTTTTCCAAAGCACAGGGTTTCTTTAAAAAATGGGATCGTGGCTGTTCATATTAGAAGGTCACCAAATATCACGTATAATCTTCAAATAACCACAGGTACGCTGGTAATTCTTTTCATGGGTGAAAGTTGAACCCTCAGTTTCAGAGCCACTGTGACACAGCGGTTACATGTGCCAGAGGCCAGTCTCCAAAATGACCACAGGAAAAAAAGCCTTTCACACCTCAGTTTTCCCTTTGTTTCTCATTTTGTTCCTTTTGGTCTTTCCCATTTTCTGCTCTTACCCCTTCACCTTTTCCATCTGGGCTTGCTGCCTGATGTTGGTATACATTAAGGAGTTAAACATACTCCAGCATCAGGAGGCTAAACTGACACTGAAGGAATTAGTCATGAAAGGAAGGACAAAATGGGACCAGATGAAGGGACGGTGCACGGGCAGGATTCATTTGTGTGCGCACATAATACTTTTGGACTGTCTCTTGAGACGGATTGCATGGCAATTTTGCTGCCTGTATTCAAATATATTTAATAGCCCTCATTGCATTTCTAATCATGTTGCTCAGAAGGGAATTTCTATCCTGAGATATGACAGAGGCACAACAGCCATAAGGAATAAATATTGGCAAAACAAAGAGTAAAATATTTTACCTGCAGTGCTGGCCTTCACCTTCGACAAAAGCAAAGCAAAAACAAACAAAAACAAAAAACCAAATGTAGCCAGAAGTTTCCTTAGGATCCAAGAAAATGCTACTCGCTAGGCTGGCAGGTTTTCCAATATTTCTTTTCACTTCTTTCTCCATTTCCCTTCCTCAAGGAAAATAGGAATTATAAATGCCAGAGTTCCATAAAAAGAAAGTTGCTTTTTTTTTTTTTTTAGCCACATATTGATGAGAGAGCAGATCAGCAAGGTTTTGTGACAAAGTTATGGTTCTTCAGTTTTATATCATCAAGAAGTCTAGGTAATTTAGATCCATACTCAGATTTGCCTGTATCTGTGAAAATTAACAGATTGTAGAGGTAGGGTCATGGTTTCTTGCTATGGCTTCACATGATTGAGACTTGGCAGGAGATTGCTTAGCTGAAAAATACCACGTTGCTTTTTCAGGCATATCTTTCAACATGTGTGGTGAGTTCATGCCTCGTGGGCTCCTGAAAACTTACCATGCTCTGAACCAGTGGTAGCTCCACAAATCCTTATCACAGAAGTGAAACTTCTCCCAAGCCCAATTGCTCTTCTCCTTTTCTTTAATTTTATTTATTAATCTATTTTTGGCTTTGCTGGGTCTTCGTTGCTGCATGCGGGCTTTCTCTAGTTGTCGTGTGTGGGCTTCTCATTGCTGCAGCTTCTCTTATTGCAGAGCATGGGCTCTAGGGCACAGGCTCAGTAGTTGTGGCTCCTGGGTTTAGTTGCCCTGCAGCATGGGGAATCTTCCAAGACCAGCTTTCAAACCAGTGTCCCCTGCATTGACAGGTGGATTCTCAACCTCTGTACTCCCAAGGAAGTCCCCGATTGTTCTTCTAATGTGGTGGTAACACCTGGGTAGGAAATAAAATGCAGTTAAAATTTGAATTTGGAACAAATATGAAATGTAACTGAGGCTAATATTATAGAAATATGAGATGAAATGAATGACCTATATTCACTGTGCAGCTTCACTCTCTAAATTTTGATAATTCATGTAAAAGAAATATCTGTAAACTTAAAGATGGGATGAGTAAAAGTAGAGAAAGATGGAGATCTTTTGCAAACAAGCCAAACCATGCTTTATACAGTATTCTACATCCATGTTACACAGGAAGTTCATTGCATTGAAGAGCCAGCTGGTCCACATTGTGGCAGATTAATATTTTGATATATTAATCAAGGTTTCCTAATGTGCATTTTCTTTTACTGCTTATTTTTTTCCTCATTCAGGAATCTTTCCAACACATCAGGAAAGGTAATGAAAAAAAAACATGGAATCAAACCATTGGCTTTATAAAGTTTCAAAAGTTTAGGTTAGAAAATTTGCTGGTGGTTGTATAACTCTACAAATACACTAAAAGTCATTTGAATTGTACACTGAGAATGGATGAGCTGTACGGTATCAGAATTATATCTCAATAAAGTCATTCTTTAAAAAGTCACAAGTTTAGATCAGGCATAAACCGCATATTTGAGAGAAGAGAAAGAATTAAGCTACCCTACATTCAAACTAAATAAAGGGTTTTTTTGACTCTTTGAAGAAGAGGTGTGCTTAGTCGCTCAGTTGTGTCTGACTCTTTGTGACCCCATGGACTGCAGCCCGCCAGACTCCACTGTCCATGGGGATTCTCCAGGCAAGAATACTGGAGTGGGTTGCCATGCCCTCCTCCAGGGGATCTTCCCCACCCAGGGATCAAACTCAGGTGGAGTTCGAAGTAATAGGGTTTATGATGTAGAGTGCTAGAGAGAGGGGCTTCCTGGTGTGTCCACCTCCCTAATCACATGCTGACTCTTAGGAAGTGGGTAGAAATTTCCAGATAACTTTGAGAAATGTGAGAACAGGGAGAAATCTGCTTTTTTTTTTTTCTTGTCGTCCAAGACTTCAGAGCAGAAAGTCTTACAGAGGTGTTCAGGCAGTCAGTAATGAGACAGTCTCCCTGAGTTTACTGCAATCCACAGTTCTATGATATCTGTGGAATGTTTCCCAATATCCAAGAGAACACAGACTGCACAAAAAGCCCAGGGTTTGAAGGGACAAGGAATTTACAGCAATAATCTGTGTGGACTAATGACCAAAGATCAGATAACAGTGAGGGCATCTCCGCAGGTGACAATGTAGGTACATTGCAAAGGAGAGAAGCATAGGTCCCCTTCCATCCCCACGTGTCAGGAGCACATAATTCCTCCAAATTTCAAATAAATAAATAAATGCTGGAGAGGGTGTGGAGAAAAGGTAATGCTCCCACACTGGTTGTGGGAATGTAAACTGGTACAGCCACTATGGAAAGCAATATGGCAGTTCCTTAAAAAATTAAAACTAGACCTACCATATGACCCTGCAATTCTACTCCTGGGCATATATTTGGAGAAAACTCAAATTCAAAAAGATGCATGTGCCCCAATATTCATAGTAGCACTATTTAAAATAGCCAAGACATGGAAACAACCAAAATGTCCATCAATGGATGAACAGATAAAGATGTAGTCTCTATATGTGAAGGAATATTACTCAGCCATAAAAAGAATGAAATAATATCATTTGTAGAAACACGGATGGGCCTAGAGTTTTTCATATTATGTGAAGTAAGTCAGACAGAGAAAGACAAATATCATGCAATATCACTCATATGTGGAATCTAAAATAGTGGTGTAAATGAACATATTTACAAAACAGAAACAGACTCACAGACATAGAAAACAAACCTATGGTTACCAAAGAGCAAAGAAAGGGGGAGGGATAAATTAAGAGTTTAGGATTGACAGATATACACTACAACATATGAAATAGATAAACAACAAGGTCCTACTGTTGGCACAGAGAACTATATTCAGTACTTATAATAATCTATATTGGGAAAGAATATGAGAAAGAATATATATATGTGTGTATATGTGAAGCTGAATCACTTTACTGTATATCGGAAACTAACACAATATTTTAAATCAACTATATTTCAATAAAAAAATTTCAGGAAAGCATTCCTAAGGCAAACGGAAGCAGTCCTGAACTGACTGAGAGTAAATCTTTTGCCTTTTGTCCAAATGAAGGCTCAAATTCAGTTTTAAACAAATTAAGAAAGTCTTAGTGATTGAGCACTGAAATTGGAGATGAAAAGTTTGACTAATATAGGGTATTTTAAATCAGGATATGAAATCACAAGAGCCTGAGGTCCTGAGTGCCACAAGCTCTAGTGGGCTGGTTTTTACAGAGGGTAGGGAAAGATTTTTCTGCCATCTATGCCTCTTGAGGCAGATCTACTGGGCATGGAAGACTCAGGAGGGAAGAATCAGGAAATTAAAGATACATTTACATTTTCTTTTTAAGAAATACTATAGTTGAATTATTTTCTCAGTAAAGACCTCTATTTCCCTGAAAGATTACCCTACAATGACATCAAGTCATTTCATGGATTGAGTTATTCTATTAAATCTTGAACAATCTGTTCAGAATGGCTTTGAGTTAGAAAGGGAAATGTATCTTAGAATGTTTATTATAGGGTTTTTCCACGTGAATCATGTTACAACACTACCATTCAGTTTATCCATGTGTGCTCTAGATTCTTTCTCTTCTTCTGTCTCGAGTGTTACTTCTTGGTTCTTTCAGCTATACCTTCTTATGAATCACAGGTCAGTGCTATCAGAAAATGTACATGCTCGGTACGTGTTAGTCTCTCAGTTGTGTCCAACTCTTTGTGACCCCATGGATTGTAGCCTGCCAGGCTCCTCTGTCCATAGAATTCTCCAGGCAAGAATATTGGAGTGGGTAGCCATTCCCTCCCCCAGGAAATCTTCCCTACCCAGGGATCAAACCTGGGTCTCCTGCATCGCAGGCAGATTCTTTACCATCTGAGCCTCCAGGGAAGCTGGTATCTACCATTAATAAAATCACACCTCTCTCCTGCAATTACCCTATCTGAATATAGGGTATTCTATATATCTTCATATCTGAATATGAATTTCTCAAAAGAAAGATCTATATACATAGATTCCTTATCTCCATCTCCCATTTATACTTGAATTTTCTATAATCTAATTTCTACTCCAAGCACTTTTTTTTTTTTTTTTGCTCTGCCTCAATGCTTGTGACATCTTAATTCCCCACCAGGAAAGGAATCCATGCTCCCTGCAGTGGAAGAGTAGAGTCCTAACCACTGGTCCACCAGGGAATGCCCAAAGTGCTTATCAACATCACCATTGACTTCATGATCCCCAATTCAATAGACTCTTTGTTATCCTCAATATATGCAATTTTACAGCACTATTGTAAATTCTGCTTTTGTCTATTTGTAAATACTGCTTACTGTAAATAAGCAGGTAAACACTGCTTCTGTCTTGACATTATGTCTTTCCTTGGCTTTTGTAAAAACATAGTGTTTTGATTTTCCTTTTATTTCTCTAACATTCTCTTTTGCTGGAATCCTCTCCTATAACTAATCTCTAAATAGAACTCAAGGCTCAAATAGGAAGCCTCTTATCTTCTTTAAATAATCCACTCAGAAATCCCATCATTCCCATGAGTTTAAATACCATTTAAATTTTGATGACTCCAGAACGTTACCTCATTTCCGAGCTCCACACTCACGTACCACATCACTTATTTAAATAAGATACCTTACGAGCATTTTGAACTCAGCGTTTCCAAAATGGAATTCTTGATTTCCTCCTCAAACCTGTTTTCCCATCAGAAACTCCAGTTTTCCCTTTCTCAGTAAATGTCACCACCAAACACTCAGTTCCTTGAGTGAGAATTACGGATTTCATCCTTGATTTTTCCTTCTCCTCTTGCCCCACATCCATACAATAGCAAGTCTCATCAAATCTATCTCCAGAATGCATCTCAATAAGTTTGTTTTTCTACAACTCTTCTGTCCCCACCATAGAATAATTCACTCTCACTTCATGGTGTATTTTAGAGTTAATTGATCTCACCTCTTCCATTCTTACCCCTTGTCCAGTCAAACTCATTATAACAACAATAATCAGCTTATTAAAATATAAATTTTTGTGATGTCACTCAACTACTTTAGTATCTTCCCATAGGTTTTAGAATGAAGTCCAAAACTCATGGCCTGGGAGGTCCTGTTCACCTTTCTAGTCTCAAGGCACAATGTCTCTGCTTTCTCTCAGTATGTGAAAGAAAAATCTCTATTCTTTTTTTAATGTCTCTATTCTTTTTTTTTTTAATTTTATTTTATTTTTAAACTTTACAATATTGTGTTAGTTTTGCCAAATATCGAAATGAATCCGCCACAGGTATACCTGTGTTCCCCATCCTGAACCCTCCTCCCTCCTCCCTCCCCATCTTTTAATGTCTCAAATCCTTCTTTCTGAAAATGCTTCACATGACTATTTTCTCTGCCTTTATGTTCTCATTTTATGTGCTTGGAGCTAAGTATCACCTTCTCAGAGATTTCCTTCTTGACCTTCTGTTATTTCCTTCTCTCACTGTCTAACATCTCACATAGTATGATAATTTCTAGGTTCATCCATGTTGCTGCAAATGACATTATTTCGTTCTTTTTTATGGCCAAGTAATATTCCATTGTATACGTGTGAGTGTGTGTGTGTGTGTGTGTGTGTGTGTGCATGAGTGTGTGTGTGCATGAGTGTGTGTGTGTGTGTGAGTGTGTGTGTGTGTGTGAGTGTGTGTGTGCATTCCACATCTTCTTTATGATATCACTTACATGTGGAATCTTACATGTGGGAAAAAATGATACACATGAACTTATTTACAAAACAGAAATAGACTCACAGGCATAGAAAACAAATTTATGGAATCTTAGTTCCCAGATTAGGGATCAAATCCACGTTTACTGCATTGGCCGGTGGGTTCTTAACCACTGGACCACCAGGGAAGTCCTGCTATCCATTTTTAGTAGTACCATAGAAGTCATTAATCAGACTAGGGCTCATCATGTTTCCTGTTTTAAACTTTCACAGAGTAAGACTCACTGTAATTTGGGTAAATGGAGAGACTATTCTCCATGGTGGAGAACATTAGATTCTGTGGCTTCAAGGCTCACGCTGATCATCCTTCTCCCCAACTTAAAGGCATCAGATTTCATACATGATGTGGTAGCAGACAGCTGGACAAGGCAAGTTATCTGCTCCTCTATTGACAAATCATATTGACTTGGACCAGGTCAAGAACTCTTCATTGCTCCAGTTTTCCCATCTGTTGTTCTAACACTTCTTTCTCCAATATTCGGAACCCCTTCCATAAGCAAGTGCCCCTGAAGAGCAAGTATGATTATTGTTCTGATCCTTCAGTTACAGAAAGTCTCGGAATAATACACCCAAACCCATCACCCTGTTCTGTCACATGTTAAAAGACTGGCGATTACCAGAAGTATTTGGTTTGTGTTGTTCTTTGAAAGATATGACTGTTCCCACAAATATGCACAGCCTACTCGTGGAGGACTCTTGAATCACAAAGGCAGGTCCTTCCTTCTTCTCGCCACAGTCTTTGATGGTGGTGAGGAATGTGTTTACTCAAGTTCACAAAGGAGAACTTGGTTTGCTCTGTTTTAGCAACAGATTAGAATTTTCAAAGAAATCCTGGCATGGGTCATTTTTTTTTTGGAATAAGCTTTGAAGCCATGCTGAAATCTTATCAGTGTGTCAAGATTTAAAAACTCCCACCTGTACGTCTCCCTCCTGAGAGCTCTCTTGAGCAGCTGCCACCTCCTCCTTTGTTTGTTGATTATGTGTGAACAGAAACAGAGCAAACGCCCAGCGCTAGGCACTAGAAACAGTCAGCCATTTCTGTCTCCTTGTGACCTATCTGGTAGGCAGATTCAAAGCAAACAGGGATTCCTAGGGATAGTTTATAAATATGTGATTAAAGTGTGCTGGCTCACCTGCAATGCATTTGTACTCAATCTCTCTCACCATCCCTGTTTCTCCAGTTGTAATCTTCCTAAAGGGAAGGCCGTGCTCACTTGCCTCTTTTTAAAAGGCGCACAAATCTCAACACAGCGGCCATTTAATGCCAACAAATGTGATTGTAAAGAGAGCACAACAGAATGCAAGCATTTTCTTTTCGTTTCTCCTAGACAGAAGGAAGGCTTATGTTTAATACACCCTTGCTGGAAGGTTTAGTGTGTATATTCTTTTGTTCAAGAAACATATCAAATCCCTTCACTTACAAAACTATGGAAAATAAGGTCAAAAGTCAGCCAAAAAGTAGTGCTTCCCTGGTGACTCAGACAGTAAAAAGCCTGCCTGCAGTACAGGAGACCCCGGTTCAATACCTGGGTAGGGAAGATCCCCTAGAGAAGGTAATGGTAACCCACTCCAGAATTCTTGCCTGGAAAATCCTATGGATGGAGGAGCCTGGAGGGCTGCAGTTCATGTGGTTGCAAAGAGTTGGATACGACTGAACAATTTCACTTTCTTTTTTTCAGCCAAAAAGTAGCTTGTGAAAGAAAGGTCCTCCAGAGAAGACTCTGGCTCCCTCTAACTTGACCTTGATAGCTTTTTCTTCTAGGCAATTTATTTCTACACAGACCAATCAAAAACCTCTGTTTTTTTTTTTAAACAATTTAGCTCATGTTGCGATGACTATATATTAGGGCTTTAGTAGAGTATCTCTCACATTTTAACTTCAGAGTCTTCTTTTGGCTGAACATGATTCCTCTCTAACTGCATCCAACTCAAGCTGAAGACAGGCTTCCCTGGTAGCTTAGATGATAAAGAGTCTGCCTGCAGTGCAGGGGACCTGGGTTGGATCCCTGGGTCAGGAAAATTGCCTGGAGAAGGGAAGGGCTACCCACTCCAGTATTTTTGCCTGGAGAGTTACATGGAAAGAGGAGCCTGGTGGACTACAGTCCATGGGGTTGCAAAGAGTCAAACAGGACTGAGTGACCAACAAGCTGCAGGTGGCTGAACTTCATCCTGTAAAACTCTCATCACCAACACACGAAAACTAGAGCACTACATCCAAAGAGTGTCTGACAGCGGGGCTGGTGGACAATGAAATCAAGTCACACCTCTGATCTAACTTAATGCTTACATATATTTTGAAAAGCAAGCACAGCCTAGATTTTACTTTCTGGCTCACACTGCAACACTTCTCTACCACTCTCCTGGAAAGCTGGAGCAAAATCTCTTTCACAAATAATACCCAATGAGAACTTGCTATCTAAGTGTTATTTTCCCAGCTCAATGTCACAATTATTTAGTGTGCTAAGCACTATACATCTTTTAATTTTCTATAATCCCTACCCATAGTATAATGTGGAATTCCATTTATTCTATTTTAAAAGGGATGAAGTCATCCAGGGTGGAAACTATGACCTGATTGAAAGTCCTGAAATGCTGCTATGTCTCAGACTGGGCTCTGGCACATGCAGAAGTATAAATTAAACTCTTCTGCAGACATTTGATCTCTTGCTATGAAAAGGGATACTGTGTTTCCTCTGTTTAACGGTATTCTCTGTCCGCTGTGAAAAGAAGCCTGTTTGCTTAAAAAAGTGTGGCATATTTTTTCCACTATGAGTGGCACAGCAAATGAAATCACAGCACGCCCTGAATATAGTTCCCATCGTCTATATGAATTGTACATCTGTCAAGAGAAACCTATGTTGAAATTGTGGTCACTTAATATGAGAGGAATAATTTAATAATATCATGACAGATCACAACTGCATCTCTGGATGCTAAGACTGGCAGCTTCTGTTGAGTGCCCACCTGCAGACAGCTCTGTGCAAAGCAACTTAAACAGAAACAGCCATGCCTTCTAATTCCAGCCCATGTCCCTGCACCCCAGAGGCTGCCCACACACAAAGTTAGGCTATCACTGTTACTGGTGGGACATTATTCTAAACGAGCATGCCCATATTATCAATTCAGTCCAAATGTTCTCTCTTCTATTTTCATCTGCAGGTCCTATGTGCTTTATTAAAATCATAATCATTCCTTGTAAAAGGATGTAAACTCAAAATTTCTCTGATAGCATGTGATGAAAATGCCCTAAAATAAACCTTCTGTGAATTGCTGGCATGTGGTAGATGTGGAATGAGTGAACCAGGCTATCATCCTTGAGGAAAAACTCTAGCAGAAGTTTTCCAACTCTGTTCTGCCCTGTCTGTGGAGGTGTTTTAGGAGTTGGCAAAACACCATTTTTCATTGAACATCAACTCTTTGTTATCCTAATGCCTTGAACTCTCCAACCACAGGGAAGCTGGTGAACTAGGAAGGTGCTGATTTAGAGCTGGGAAGACCTGCTGACCTATTTCCTCCCCCTGTACTCTAGCCCCTGATGAAAACATAGCTGCTCCTACTTGTTTATATACTGCGGTTTTAGAAAAAGTGTCCAGCTGCTAGAAAAATAGTTTGAAAACCATTGCTAGCAAGCAGGGTTTTGCCTTGAAAAGTGAAAGTGTTAGTTTTGTCTGACTTTTTGCAATCCCATGAACTGTAGCCTGCCAAGCTCCTCTGTCCATGGAATTCTTCAGGCAAGAATGCTGAAGTGGGTAGCCATTTCCTTTCCAGGGGATATTCCTGACCCAGGGATCGAACCCAGGTCTCCTGCATTGCAGGCACATTCTTTACCATCTGAGCTACCAGGAAATTTATTTGTAATACCTTGTATGGAGAAATAGTGTAGAGGAGAATGACAACGTGGCAAGTACCACAGACCCAAAATTGAGATCAACACAGTCTGGCTTTTCGCATTGTAAAGATCACCTTCATTGTCATATGAGCATATAATCAACTGTATCTGGAAGAAACAAAGGATTTATTTTTCTTAACTGAATCACCAATAACAAATTTATTTCACTTAGTAATGAAAGGAAAATATCACCTGACCCACAATTTTTTCTTACCCCAAACTAATTGGCAGTACTTATTTTAGTAATCTAGAGACCCAATAAAAAATTTGGCACAGTTGCTTTTTATATTGCTTTCATTCCTCCTACTAAAGCAGCTTGCAAGATTATAGAATGTGTAACCCCAACTATTTCTTCATTATTTTAATGTTTAGTAAGTTCTCACAGTTTTTCTCTTAAAACTTAAAGCTACATATATGATGAATTAAAGAATGCTGTTTAACTTAATTTACTCAATCATTTTTCAATGTTCCCTTAAGGTCAGAAACACCTGGTGACTTTGAAAAAGATCCCTGGACCCAAAACAGACCTCCTAAAGCAAAGATTACCAAGGGCATGTCTAGTAATCCTGCACTCCTAACAAGCAACCCAGGGTAATTTTTATCCTCATAGAAGTGGTGAAAACTATAGGTAGAGATAAACAGAGTCCAGCCTTAATTTGGAGAAGGCAATGGCACCCCACTCCAGTACTCTTGCCTGGAAAATCCCATGGACAGAGGAGCCTGGTAGGCGCAGTCCATGGGGTTGCACAGAGTCAGACAGGCCTGAACGACTTCACTTTCACATTCACTTTCATGCATTGGAGAAGGAAATGGCAACCCATTCCCATGTTCTTGCCTGGGAGAATCCCAGGGATGGGGAAGCCTGGTGGGTTGCTGTCTATGGGGTCGCACAAAGTCGGACACGACTGAAGTGACTTAGCAGCAGCCTTAATTTTAATGGCAATTTCCCATTTCACTCTGTATGTAGTTCTCCCATTGTAGAGTGATCATTCAGTTCGAGGGGTTAAAACCTGGGAGTCTTGGCGAACACACGCAGCTGTCTGCCAACAATTAGACTAGATGAAGTGACCAGTATGGGATCAAAAGTTAAATACTTTACATCTGAATGACATACCAGATATGTAAAGAAAATGTGTTTTTCCAATCTATGTAACTGCTTCACCCAAATATCCCCTTCATTTTAATGCACTGTAAACAGAGAACAACTGCCAGAATATGGTGGCTGATGTGAAAAGCCAGACCGTGTTGATCTCAATTTTGAAAACTTTTATGGTGTAATTTTTACATTACCCCATGACCCTGGGGAATGCTTCTGAGATTCCTTTAAACTCCTCAAGACTACCACTCCTCAGACTCTAAGGAACTGGTATTATCACACTTTATTTTTTGCAAGTCCTTCAATAAAATGATTGGTGTGTGTCTCCGTGGGTGACAAATGACTTCTCTCAAGGAATGATACATTAACTTTCTAAGAAAAGTGAAATATTGAGTGGCTATCTGTGAATTCAAACAGTGTAGACAATGAAGTGAGGAGAGGCAGGTCAAGAAAATATATATTACCAGTATGATGAGATTCACTTCAGGATCCCAAAAGCACAACTAAGCAATTCATCACTTTGGAGTTGAAACTGCGCAGACCTGTCAGTTTCATCTGCCTCCCTACCCTTCGACAGCCTGCAAAGCCTCTGAGTCTCCTACAAGGTCAAGTTCAAACAACTTAGCATGGCACAGAAAGTGTTCTGTGGACCCTGCTTCCTCCTTCCTCTTCATCATCTTTCAGTCCTAACCTCCACTTGTGATTCAGCATCAGTTACCTCTTATGGATTCTTGAACAGATATTCTCACTCTTCACTGGTACAATCACCTCTGTCTGGAGTTGCTGCCTTAGCCCCTGTCCTTAGGATCTAGCTTAGGGATTATCTTTTTTTTTTTTTTTTAATTGTATTTGCTGGGTTACAGCGAGTGGGGGCTGCTTTCTAGTTGCGGTGCACGAGTTCCATATTTCAGTGGCTTCTCTTGTCGTGGTATATGGGCTCAATAGTTGTGGCACACAGGCTAAATTGCCCTGAGGCATGTGGAATCTTTTCAGGCAGGGATTGAACCTGTGTTCCCTGCATTGACAGGCAGATTGTTTACCACTGGGCCACCAGAAAAGCCCAGGAATCACCTTCTTGAAGAGGATATTCCTTCTCTGTGCTCCATCTTTATCCTTGAAATAATCAGTGTCACAATGCTGTCCAAACCCTGGAATGTGAGTCATAGGACATAGGAGGTTGATTGGCTTTTATGCCCCCAACACCCAGCACAGAGCCTAGCTCATGGAAGGTTCTGAAAAAGATGGTTATGGACTAAAAGAATCTTAATCAATCCTGAGAGTGTTTGTGAGCAGTTAACATGATGAGACCAGATTGTCCTTGCCAATACTGCTTTTCTATTATTTGATGTCCTTAAAAATGACCACAGTCAATTTTTATTCCAGCCTTGGAAAGGCCAACAATACAAACTAACACTCTGTGCACTTTTGATAGAACACGTTGTTTGGTATGCAATGCGATTCCTTTTCTGCCTATTATGTGTACATTTCAAAAATTAGTTGCACCTTTTCCTTTTGAGGTGCTTAGTAACCATGTTGTTTCAGATACAAAGGCCTATAGTGCAATGCCCACTGCCCTGTGAATGGGGCCTTTGTTCTCAGCACTGTTTTGGTAGGAAATGGTTGCTATTTAGGTCTCCAAGAGGGAATATAAACTATGCTCACCTAATCAAACAGACCAGTAAATACAGCAGTTAATCTGACAACTTAAAATTCCTGAGTTGCATTCTGAGAAACAATCTTAACACCAACAATCATTTCAAGCCTATGTAAATTGTAAGCCTTTGGGTGACTAAGAGGTTTATTGCATTTTATTTCATTTCATTTTATTAATTACTGCCAATGCCTGGTTCTAAATCATATTTCAGCGTGGAGATTTCTTGTTGGTGGAAAAGAAAAGAAATCACGTTGGAAAATCCAGCATGAAAGCTAACAAATAAAACCCGTTATCCAGATGTCAAGAGAGGAGAGAAACAGGACGGGTGAAGAAGGAAAGCATGCCCTTTCGTATTGGTGCGCTGGAAAGGAGAATTGATCCTGAAGACAGAAGAAACCTAGTGTAGGTCTGGGTTGCCTAATGAACTGGCTTGCCCATTGTTCTCGTCTTTTCAGATAGTTAGTTCAAACTAATCTGCCCTGTGGTTACAGAAGAAAAAGCAGTACTTGTTTGTTCAAGTTATTAACAGTTTTTAAATGCCCTCCCCAACTCACCTTGAAAGTTTAGTCACCACTTGAGAAACAAAAGCTCTGAAACAATACTTGCATAAAAAAAAAAAAAAATCACCTGGTTCTTAAAGTGATACTTTAAACCCAAGCGACAACAACAAAAAGAGCTCTTTGTTTGAGGTATGGGTATAAATATCACCATTTAGATCCTACCTGTTTGCTAACAATGGACATAGCCTCTTAAAACTATGTCCTTGCAATATATCAGAGAGCAGGGCCCAGTGTGCACACAGCACATGTTAAAAGCTCTAGCTGAACTATTTCTTTCCTCTTGGAAAAAAAAAAAAATCTAGCATTTCTGGTTTTTAAAGGAGCCATTGTCACTTCTGGTAGAATGTTTATTTTACTGTCTCCTGCACAGCGGAGGGCATTTCACCTATAAAGAGTGATTATAGAGCACTGGGACAATTTGAATACTCTAATCAATGCTAGTTAAAATGGGAATAAATAAACTTTTATGGCACCAGGGTTCCTACCCTTCATGGAAATTATTGTTAATTTATTGAATCAATAATCTTAAAACAATAAATTATGATGCCCTTTGTTTTACTAAGCCCTTCTCCCAGTGTGTTAAAAAGCCCGGGCTTTATAAATATTGCAACAGCCTGGGAGGAGGTTTTTTAACCAAGTCTTTGTTGTGTGGTTGGTTATGCAAGAGATTAGACTATAAAAGTTAAAAGTGTGCGTGTGTGGTGGGGGTGGGTGAGGTGAGTTGAATACGAGTAGACACTAAAACAAATAACAATAATAACAATAACAATCATTCCTATACCATTTAAAGTGATGGAGCAAAGAATTTTGATTCTTTTTCTCAGGAACTCTGTCACTGAGATGATTTGGCTTTCCTCTTCAGCTGTTTAAGAGTTATTACTCTAAGAGCACATTTATTACAAATCTGGGAGATTTGGGGTTGGTGTTGGTGTCAGCTAGAAGTTGCCTTTCCAGAAGGAATACTTATCTTCAGTATTTTCGACTTAGCCTCATACCCAGGTTTTCATCTGTTATCCACCAAAATCCCTAGGCAAACCAAAACTCCTGAATTTACCAGAGGGTATATAGATGGGGAAACAGTGGAAACAGTGTCAGACTTTATTTTGGGGGCTCCAAAATCACTGCAAATGGTGATTGCAGCCATGAAATTAAAAGACGCTTACTCCTTGGAAAGAAAGTTATGACCAACCTAGATAGCATATTCAAAAGCAGAGATATTACTTTGCCAACAAAGGTCCATCTAGTCAAGGCTATGGTGTTTCCAGTAGTCATGTATGGATGTGAGAGTTGGACTGTGAAGAAAGCTGAGCACCGAAGAATTGATGCTTTTTGAACTGTGGTGTTGGAGAAGACTCTTGAGAGTCCCTTGGACTGCAAGGAGATCCAACCAGTCCATTCTGAAGGAGATCAATCCTGTGTGTTCTTTGGAAGGAATGATGCTAAAGCTGAAACTCCAGTACTTTGGCCACCTCATGCGAAGAGTTGACTTATTGGAAAAGACTCTGATGCTGGGAGGGATTCGGGGCAGGAGGAGAAGGGGATGACAGAGGATGAGATGGCTGGATGGCATCACTGACTCGATGGACATGAGTCTGAATGAACTCCGGGAGTTGGTGATGGACAGGGAGGCCTGGCATGCTGCAATTCATGGGGTCGCAAAGAGTCAGACACAACTGAGTGACTGAACTGATGGGGTCTTCCCTGGTGACTCAGTGGTAAAGAACCCCCCTGCCAATGTAGAAGATATGGGTTCGATCCCTGGATTGGGAAGGGCCCGTAGAGGAGGAAATGGCATCCCACTCCAGTATTCTTGCCTGAGAAATCCTATGAACTGAGGAGCCTGGCGGACTACAGTCCATGGGGTTGGAAACAGTCGGACACGACTTAGTGACTAAACAACAACAAGGTGGGGAGGGGTAAATTGGGAGATTGGGATTGACATATAGACACTACTATATATAAAATAGGCTTCCCAGGTGGCACTAGTGGTAAAGAACCTGCCTGCCAACATAGGAGATGTGAGAGACATGGGTTCTATCCCTGGATGGGAAAGATCCCCTGGAGGAGGGCATCGCAACCCACTCCAGTATTCTTGCCTGGAGAATTCCATGGACAGAGGAGTCTGGCGGGCTACAGTCCATAGGGTCACACAGAACCAGACACGACTAAAGCAACATAGCACACACACACCTATATAACGTAGGTATCTAATAAGGGCCTACTGTACTCAATACTCTGTAATGGCTGACATGGGAATAGAAACTAACAAAGAGTACTTATATGTATAGGTATATCTGATTCACTTTGCTGTACAGCAGAAACTAACACAACACTGTAAATTAACTATACTCCAATAAAAATTATTTTTAAAAAGTAAAACAAAGTGTACGCTCCAGAAGTTTTTAGTAAAACAAACAAGCTGAATTTGAATTTCACATCTCCTGCTAGCCTAACTTACTGAGGATAAGATAAAGTGCCTCAAACCATGCTAGCGCATGGCTGTGCCAAGTTGCTTCCTCTTTGCTACCCTTTGGACTATAGTCGCCAGGCTCCTCTGTCCATCGGGATTTTCCAGGAAAAATATTGGAGTGGGTTGCCATTCCCTCCTCCAGGGGATCTTCCTGACCCAGGGATGGAACCCAAGTCTCTCATGTCTCCTGCATTGGCAGGTAGGTTCTTTACCACCAGCGCCACCTGAGAAGCCTGAGTGGGAAGCTGTTAGGCACACGGCTGACTCTAAAGCGAAGCCAGCATGCCTCTCTGGGGCCATGCTGGGCCTGCCTCTCCACCCCACGCACAAGTTTAACAGGTCACGAGAATTGTATCTCTGTGATCTTTATTAGTTTTCTCATTACGTTTTTACCTTTTACAGCAATCAAAATATCTTTGGGGTACCTATTCATCCTGTTACAAAACTGTACCCAAATGCAAACTCTCTGGCTTAAAAAATATATATATAATGGAGAAAAGTGCACATTTGGGGTAATATCTGCGGATGAGACATTACTGTAGATGCAGTGTCCCAGAAGCACCTAATATCCAAAGCTTTCTGTATAGATTAAGCTCCTCTAATGGCTCTACAGCTACTATATACAATTATCTTCTCACTAACAGCATCCCTTAAAACAGACATAAGGGATCTTTGAAGCCGAGCTCTGCATACCTTAATTACGGAACCAATTTGGGACACTATTTGTTCCAACATTTTTTAAAGGCCTTCCCTAGATTATAAGAACACGTTGAATTCACGATTATTTTTTTGTGCTCAGAGACTACAGACTTGAATGCAGGCAGCAAGAACGGCCCCCCAGGGTGCAGGTGTTTCGCCACAACATTCTGTGGGGGGTTTTACAGTTTTTGTTACAGGACTGACCTAAAACCAGAAATATTATTCCCTGGAGCTGAGTGTGTGACCAGAGTTCTCGTTCCTTGGGATCCAACTCTGACTATGAGACTGTAATAATTTAACACCTGAAGGGTGCAGCAGGGAAACTAGAAGCTGATGATCTATGGAATTTCCATTAATCACTGGTATACTGGTTTGAAGAACTCCCTGCCAGTTCAGTAAAATCTCAAGGAATCTTCCTGGGATTCTGAAGAGTTCAAGAGATGTACCTGGACGAAAGGTGGAAAAGGAAATCCAACATGTATTGAATATCTGCAATAGCCAGTTAGTGATGCTAATTGAAAATCAGCAATTAGCAGTTCTTTTAGAGCTGAGCACTGACAGAGCCCTCAGTCTGATCCACTTGGGGGAGATGCTCTAGGCAAGGAAATTCCTGTGCCAGGTGTGATTTACAGGAAGGCTCTGGCTAAAGCCAGGATTCTAGTCCATTCCCAAATATATATTCCCAAAGCAGGTCCAAGGTCCCTGGAATCTGGTTGCAAGATAAGGGAGAACTGATACCATGAGTATTAATTACACTCAACTGCCAACAAGACTACTCGGTCAGTAAAAACTGGCTCTAATAAACATAAAGGAATGGACACCGTAAGCAGACGGGCTACAGAGGGAGAACACAACTACAGGAGACGTGTGTGTGGTTCACTTAGTTCTCACAGCAATTCTTTAATGTGTGGCCACCTCAATTTTAGAGACAAAGAATGCATATTTTCAGCGAATTGAGGGTACTGCCCAAGGAAACAGTGGCAGAAACGGAAGTCACAGCTGGGGCTTCTTCCATTCAAGGGCCATCCTTCTGTCAGTAGGTTGTGTGGACAGACGTCTCCTCAAATTATTTCGTATCTTCGGGGACTTGGTAACTTCTGAGAATTTTCTCTTTTACTCATAGAAATGAATCCAAATCTTGCCCTCATGGTATTCCATACTCAAATTCTCATAAAGAAAGAATCAATATCCATTATGGAGGTACAGGACTGACAGATTTCAGTGAGCTCGTTCACGAATGGAAAGGTTCAATATTGATTTAAGATTAGTGGGTCTATTAATATTAAAGCTGATTAATTGTATTCTTCTGGCATAGCCCTTTAATGTTCATGCTGTCCTCTTTAATGATCAATGGAATGGATTCTTCCCTCATGAGATTCAAACTAGCTCAAGAAATAGGAGGAGAGGTTATTATATGTATGCTGCTGCTGCTGCTGCTGCTGCTAAGTTGCTTCAGTCGTGCGACCCCATAGACGGCAGCCCACCAGGCTCCCCCGTCCCAGGGATTCTCCAGGCAAGAACACTGAAGCAGGTTGCCATTGCCTTCTTCAATGCATGAAAGTGAAAAGTGAAAGTGAAGTCAAAAGCTCAGTTGTGTCCGACTCCTAGCGACCCCATGGACTGCAGCCCACCAGGTCCCTCTGTCCATGGGATTTTCCAGGCAAGAGTACTGGAGTGGGGTGCCACTGCCTTATATGTATATATGTATATGTATAATTATACACAGAAAACATATTATATACATATAATGTATTGTGTTATGTACACACAAAAACTGAATTTTGGAGGGCCTCCAAGAACAGCTATACATCTGGGCTTCACGGAAATGAAAGCATACTTTAAAAATAAGATAGAAGGTGCTTCCTTGATGGTCTAATGGTTAAGACTTCACCTTCCAATTCTGGGGGTGTGAGTTTGATTTCTGGTTGGGAAGCTAAGATCCCACACACCTCTTGGCCAGATAAATAAATAACAGAAGCAATACTGTAACAAATTCAATAAAGGCTTTAAAAAACAAAATAAGATGTATGTGAGATAGCCATAGAAGTTTAGTTATTCTGTCAATCCGTGTTGTAGATACTGGGGCTCACTGCCTAAATGCCCCCACCCCCTGTAGGAATGAGGTTCTCATCACTCTTCAGGGTGCATTGGCTCCTGGTTGCTGGTAATTGGGTCCATCTCCAGGAATCCCCCTTGGTGAAAGGCAGCCACCGAGCTCACAGTTACTCATCCTCACACAACCCTCAGGCCAGGACTGGTCTGTGTGAGGCTACAAAGGCTCTGCCCCTTGCCCTCTTAGGCCAAACATTGATGTGTCAGTCCAGGTCCAGAGCTCCCACTGGATCAGATGATGTCGTGTTGCCACTGCATCTGACTTGTCTCTCTCTCTCTCTTTACCCAATACTACTTTTATTTCCACCTCACAACTGACTTTCCAGAGAACTGACCCCACTAAAACTCCTGCACACAAATCTCCATCTCAGTCTATTTCCTGGGAACCTGATCTAAGATCCCCCCTCAGGCACAGAAGTCCACAGAAGCTTTGCCAGAAGTCAGTCAACCCTTCTCTATCTTTGTTTCCATCTTTCTTATCATTACCAACCAATATTGTCACCCTCAAACAAAAGGCTTTCCTTTCTGTCTCATGGTTTCTATTTTGGATGGCTCCTGCACACACGTAGGTTTGGTTGACTCAGCTTTAGTTTTTTCTTGGGGGTGCTTCATGGTTTGCTCACTGCCAATTGCCTTGGGGCTTCCCTTGTGGCTCATGTGGTAAAGAATCCATCTGCAATGAGAGAGACCTGGGTTCAATCCATGGGTTGGGAAGATCCCCTGGAGAAGGGAAAAGCTACCCACTCCAGTATTCTGGCCTGGAGAATTTCATGGATTGTATAGTCCTTGGGTTCACAAAGAGTCGGACACAACTGAGTGACTTTCACTTTTGCAATGGCCTTTAGACAGAGATTTTGTGCCAGACCATCAGCTGAACAGTTCTATGAAGATCTATAAGACCTTTTAGAACTAACACTCAAAAAACATGTCCTTTTCATTGTAGGAGACTGGATGCAAAAGAAGGAAGTTAAGAGATACCTGAAATAACAGGCAAATTTGGCCTTGGAGTACAAAATGAAGCAGGGCAAAGGCTAACAGAGTTTTGCCAAGAGAACACACTGGCCATAGCAAACACCCTCTTCCAACAACACAAGAGGAGACTACACGTGAACATTATCAGATGGTCAATACCGAAATCGGATTGGTTATATTCTTTGCAGCCAAACAGGAGAGGCTTTATATAGTCAGCAAAAACAAGACCAAGAGCTGACTGTGGCTCAGATCATGAACTCCTTATTGCCAAATTCAGACTTAAATTGAAGAAAGTAGGGAAAACCACATTTAGGTCATTCAGGTATGACCTAAATCAAATCCCTTATGATTATACAGTAGAAGTGAGAAATAGATTTAAGGGACTAGATCTGATAGAGTGCATGAAGAACTATGGACGAAGGTTCGTGACATTGTACAGGAGGCAGTGATCAAGACCATCCCCAAGAAAAAGAAATGCAAAAAGGCACAATGGTTATCTGAGGAGGCCTTACAAATATCTGAGAAAACAAGAGAAGCTAAAGGTAAAGGAGAAAAGGAAAGATATACCTACTTGAATGCAGAGCTCCAAAGAATAGCAAGGAGAGATAAGAAAGCCATTCTCAGTGATCAATGCAAAGAAATAGAGGAAAACAATAGGATGGCAAAGACTAGAGATCTCTCCAAGAAAATTAGAGATACCAAGGGAACATTTCAGGCAAAGATGGGCACAATAAAGGACAGAAATGGCATGGACCTAACAGAAGCAGAAGATATTACGAACTGACAAGAATACACAGAAGAACTATACAAAAAAGATATTCATCACACCCATATAACCATGATGGTGTGATCACTCATCTAAAGCCAGACATCCTGGAATGTGAAGTCAAGTGGGCCTTAGGAAGCATCACTACGAACAAAGCTAGTGGAGGTGATGGAATTCCAGTGGAGCTATTCCAAATCCTGAAAGATGATGCTGTGAAAGTGCTGCACTCAATATGCCAGCAAATTTGGAAAACTCAGCAGTGGCCACAGGACTGGAAAAGGTCAGTTTTCATTCCAATCCCAAAGAAAGGCAATGCCAAAGAATGTTCAAACTACTGCACAATGGCACTCATTTCACATGCTAGCAAAATAATGTTCAAAATTCTCCAAGCTAGGCTTCAACAGTACACGAACTGTGAAATTCCAGATGTTCAAGTTGGATTTAGAAAAGGCAGAGGAACCAGAGATCAAATTTCCAACATCCACTGGATCATCAAAAAAGCAAGAGAGTTCCAGAAAAACATCTACTTCTGCTTTATTGACTATGCCAAAGCCTTTAACTGTGTGGACCATAACAAACCATGGAAAATTTTTTAAAAAATAGGAATACCAGACCAGGTGATCTCCCTCCTGAGAAATCTGTATGCAGGTCAAGAAGCAACAGTTAGAAATGGACATGGAACAACAGACTGGTTCCAAATAGGGAAAGGAGTACGTCAAGTCTGTATATTGTCACCCTGATTATTTGACTTATATGCACAGTGCGTCATGTGATATGCTGGGCTGGATGAAGCACAAGCTGGAATCAAGATTGCCGGAAGAAATATCAATAACCTCAGATATGCAGATGACACCACCCTTATGGCAGAAAGTGAAGAGGAACTAAAAAGCCTCTTGATGAAACTGAAAGTGGAGAGTGAAAAAGTTGGCTTAAAGCTCAACATTCAGAAAACTAAGATCATGGCATCCAGTCCCATCACTTCATGGGAAATAGATGGGGAAACAGTGGAAACAGTGTCAGACTTTATTTTTGGGGGCTCCAAAATCACTGCAGATGGTGACTGCAGCCATGAAATTAAAAGACTCTTACTCCTTAGAAAGAAAGTTATGACCAACCTAGATAGCATATTCAAAAGCAGAGACATTGCTTTGCCAACAAAGGTCCATCTAGTCAAGGCTATCGTTTTTCCTGTGGTCATGTATGGATGTGAGAGTTGGACTGTAAAGAAAGCTGAGCACTGAAGGCTTGATGCTTTTGAACTGTGGTGTTGGAGAAGACTCTTGAGAGTCCCTTGGACTGCAAGGAGATCCAACCAGTCCATTCTGAAGGAGATCAGTCCTGGGTGTTCTTTGGAAGGAATGATGCTAAAGCTGAAACTCCAGTACTTTGGCCATGCGAAGAGTTGACTCATTGGAAAAGACTCTGATGCTGGGAGGGATTGGGGGGCAGGAGGAGAAGGGGACGACAGAGGATGAGATGACTGAATGGTATCACTGACTCGATGGACATGAGTCTTAGTGAACTCCGGGAGTTGGTGATGGACAGGGAGGCCTGGCGTGCTGCGGTTCATGGGGTTGCAAAGAGTCGGACATGACTGAGCCACTGAACTGAACTGAACTGAAGAAGAGACAGAAAGCTTGCCCCTCTCTCTGCTCTCTGACATGTGAAGATACAAAGAGAAAGCAACCATCTGCAACCAGGAAGGATTTCCTCACTAGATACCAGATCTGCGAGGACCTTCATCTTGGACTTTCTGGCCTTCAGAACTGGAAATGAATAATTGTGGTTTTAGCCATTCAGTCTGTATTACGTTGTTATGGCAGCTGAAACTAAGACACCATTCAGGAACCAAATCTAAGTCTAGTTAACATACCATTATGTGGGTGTGCATGTACACGTGCACGCCCGCACACTCAGTCTCTTCAATTGTGTCCAACTCCTTGCGACCCCATGGACTGTACCCCACCAGGTTCCTCTGTCCATGGGATTCTCCAGGAAAGAATACTAGAGTGGGTTGCCATACCCTCCTCCAGGGGATCTTTCCAGCCCAGAGATGGAACCTGCATCTCCAGATTGCAAGCAGATTCTTTACCACTAAGCCAGCATAACAGTGATATGTAGGAAATCATTCAGCAAAGATTTGTTGAGCACCTATTAATTAGACTGTATTTTAGGTAAAAGAATAGAGCAGTAAAGAAAATAGCAAAAACTCCTGCCCTCATGGAGTATACATTTTAGTCTGAAGGACAGAAACAAAGATAAATAGTTGAAATTCAAAGACAATAACAAACAATTTCAGTAAATGTTTACCTTTTTCTTAATAAGACTCTCTTCTAGATCCTCAAAAAAAAGTCCAGACAAGTATACCTTTCACCTCCTTTCTCTGTTTATCTTCTCCTGCTTGGCAGAGAAATGGCCAGAGTGATAGAAGAAGGAAGAGAAGAACACAAAGACTTAAATAATCTACTTCATTAATACAGTTAGCTTTACAACAGGGCAATAAAAATCTTAGTCTGGGAGAGAATTCTTTTTTCTTTATTCAAACTGTTTCATCAGTCATGTATAATTTTAAACAACATTTATACAGCATCTTTATGGTTTAGGAAGCATTCCTATTTAATCATGCATTTGGTCACTCATACAGCAAGCATTTACCATTTAATTCTATGTGTCAGGCACATATATCAAGGAGAGTAAATATTATTAGTATACCCGTTTGCCAGATGAGTTTGGAGGGAAAATAAAGCCCAGAGGTAGATGACAAGCATAATAGAAAACTGACTCAGGTCTGCTTATATATATGTATATACATATACATACGTGTATATGTGTGTGTGTGTGTGTGTGTGTATATGTATACATATATATTAGAAATCTCAGAAAAGCTGACTTATTTTTGGTTACACTGGATCTTTGATGTGTTCGGCAGGCTTTCTTTAATTGTCGTGCAAGGGTTTCTCTCTTTTTGCGGCCCACAGGCTTTCGAGAACATGGGCTCAATAGTTCTAGTGCACGGGCTTAGTCACCCTGTGGCGTGTGGGATCTTAGTTCCTTGATTAGGGGTCATCCCCTCAGGGATATCCCTGTTTCAGCATTTTTATATCTGTAGGAATATATCTGCACGTGCAAAGAAAAATTGAGGTGTTTTACAATAATATAGGTAGTACAATAGGAGGAAAATATAAATGGATTGAAAGAAACTTAATGAAGGGACAATAGGAGTACAATGAAAAGACGACAATAAACAACAAATTAGAAAACAAGTCTGCAGGGAACTCAAATAGGAACTCTATATCCACCTAGAGGGGTGGGATGGAGAGGGAGATGGAAGGGAGGTTCAAGAGGGAGGGAACATATGTATACCTATGGCTGATTCATGCTGATGTTTGCCAAGAAAAAACAAAATTCTGTAAAGCAATTATCCTTCAATTAAAAAGTAAATAAATTAAAAAAAAAGAAAACAGGTCTGTATGTTAACTATGCTAAAAAGATCTTGCATAATTACTAAAGTTGAGCCTCAAGTCTTTTACGAGCTTTGCAGCTGTTAGAGAGAAAATGGAAACAGAAAAAACCAATGGCTTTTCAATGAACAAATTCCAAGCAAGGATGAAAAGGAAAGAGGTACAACATACAGGGTTAAAAGAATTAAGAGACACATCATCCAAATGCAAAACATGTACCCTATTGGATTCTGACTCAGACGAACCAGCTGTAAAAAATGAACAATTGGAGAAACAAAACAGTTGGAGAAATCGACTTTTTTTGTATATTAAGGAAATGTTAATTACTTTAGATGTGATAATGGTATTATGTTTATGTTTCTAGAAGATATTAACTATAAGACACACACGGAATTATTTACAGTTGAACTGAGAAAGAAGAAAACACAATAGATATGCCATTCTTTTCCACATATTAACTTTGTGTCTCTGGCCAGTTATCTTACTTTCTTCTCCTATAAATTGGGGGAAATGCAATATATTGCCCAGAGTTTTAGGGAAGATTAAATGAGATGTGCATAATCGATCCTCACTGTTTGTGACTTCCCTACTGGCTAAAATTTATTTGTAACTCCAAAGTCAGTATTTGAAGTGTTTTGGTGATCATTTATAGACAAGAACAGAGCAGCAAAAAACCAACACACACGTGACACACATGTGAGATCTGACGAGGCACACTCTGCCTTCTCGTTCAGCTCTCAGACTGCAAATACGTCATTTCCACGTTTTCAATGCCGCATGTGTGCGTTTGCATTTTTGTGTTTTTTGTTGGTAATTTCACTATTGATAATGCCCCCTAACTTAGTGCCGAAATGCTGTCTTCTAAGCACAAAAATGTGTTTTCTAAGCACAAAACAGCTCTGATGAACCTTATAGAGAAATATTAGATAAGGTTAGATCCATGTGTTACATAAGCTTTGTTTAGGTGTGAGTTATCTGCTATGAGTATAAAACCATGAATTCCACGTTAATGACTCAACAATACATATTTAAGAAGATGTCTTTAAACAGAAACACACATAAAACAATATTAATATGTATTTACCAGTTGAGAAAAATGTGACCAGAGGCTTTTAGGAATCTAACACTATGTTTCAATCTAAGAGCAGTATTGGCTAGTCCAGTGTCCATAGTAGCTATAATTCAATGTCCACAGCAGCTACAAAATGTAAGTACAGCAAATGGTAAGAGTTAACTGTATATAAAATGTTTAAGCTAATATGCCTTCCTTAAAGCAAGTACTCAGAAATGTTTTTCCTCTGTCCCTAAGTAATAGAAATCAGGCCCAAACTCCCTTGTTCAGACTCATTTCCTAAGTTCTTTATTCTTGACATAGCTTCCCGAGACTGTGAATGGATTGTAATATGTATTACACACTCTTTGACAAAATAGACCCAATCTGAACATAATGTTTCCACCTTTCATCTGATTTTTGTTTCTCTTGGGTTGCCATGGTTAACTGGGCTTAGAATTAGAGAACCCAGGCCAAGTTTCTGTTCTACTATGAGCTGAGTGATCCACAGTCATGTCTCACACACCTAGCAGTTCCCGGTGATAACTATTAATACATAAAGAAACTCTAAGATTTGGTTCAGCTTCTCAGAAAGAATCCACCTACAATGCAAGAGACATATGAGACACAAGTTTGATTCCTGGGTCAGGAAGATACCTGGAGTAGGAAATGGCAATCCACTCCAGTATTCTTGCCTGGAAAAAGTGAAAGTGAAAGTCGCTCAGTCGTGTCCAACTCTTTGCGACCCCATGGACTGTACGGTCCATGGAATTCTCCACCAGTATACTGGAGTGGGTAGCCTTTCCCTTCTCCAGGGGATCTTCCCAACCCAGGGATTGAACCCAGGTCTCCAGCATTGCAGGCAGATTCTTTACTAGCTGAACCACCAGGGATGCCCTATTCAGCCAAAGCTACTACTATATTTGCTTATTTAATAAACTTTAAGTTCCATTCTTCTAGATTGTTACTAGTATTCTCAAAGACTTTTCTCAAAATTTTGCATTTTTGGTTTTCACTTTTTGGAAAACGTAAGATGAATTCTACTGCTCTGAACACCTACTAGTGTTCTATATAGAAGATCTACTGTGAACAAAACTTCTTCATGTTTGTGCAATAAAATGAATCTTGCTTGTTTAGTTCCTCCATCTAAACAGTAGCAAAGTAAAGTACCAAAAATGCAGGAATTTCCCCCTAAAAATCTAAGTTAAGCTTTTCTGTAACTTTCAAAGCCAATAACTTCCAAAATAACTTCCAAAACCAGTATTAAGTAACCTTAAAAATAAAGAAGTCATCCTAATACCAACATCTCTAGATGAAATAAGCAAAAGAAACATTTCCAAAGTTTTTATTTAGAAACATTTTTTTTTAAACTTCAACATTTAAAATATCAAAAGTCAATCATTTTGATTCTCTTGACTTCACACCTACAAAATAGGTTTTGGAGGATAACCTACATTTCATGAGATGAAAAATGAAAATATTGATAAGAATGAAAAAACTAATAGAAGAAATTAATCTTAACATATCATAATTATCTCTACTGACTTGTTTGAGGCATTTTTACCACGAATTACTGAAGTCCTCAAAAAAGGAAACCTTCATGTGGGGTCACAAAGAGGCCGAGATGACTGAGCACGCTGCAGCCAGCCAAGACTTGATTCTACAACAGGAGATAAAAGAGAAATTAATATAATCCAGAGAAGCTAAGGGAACAGATGAAAAACAAGTTTGAAGCTCCCTTCTCTTCTCTTGGGACCACGGAGTGCTGTCATTCCCACCATACTGAACAACTTGCCAGCTAGTTGCATGTCTTCCATTATGATTTACATATTAGCATCTGTTTCTGGGCTTCTGGGTGGGTATACAGGGCCACTCAACACCGGAGGATGAACATGCTCTCCAGAGCACCAATTTTAACAGAACGTTCATTGAGGAAAATGTGTAAAATAAATGTATCCATGGGGTCATAAATGATCCAGACGGGTCAACAGTGCTGCATCTGAGAATGAAGCGCCTGCCTCCGGCATCCCACGCTGCATTCTCTCCATCACCTTGGATTTCATCTGCACTTGTGAAGGATCGTTCTCAGGCAAGTCCACAGCATCCCAGCTTGAGTGCCCACCCCATCTCTCATTTTTCTATCTCAAGCCCTTTCCCCTATGCCCCTGGAGCTCAATCAAGCTGCCAGAAGGACAGACCCAGAAGTGTGTGTTAGTCGCTCAGAGGTGTCTGTTTGCAACCCCAAGGACTGCAGCCCATTAGGCTTCTCTGTCCATGGAATTCTCCAGGCAAGAGTACTGGAGGGGGTAGCCTTTGTCTTCTCCAGGAGCTCTTCCTGACCTAGGGATGGAACCCAGGGCTCCTGCATTGCAGATGAACTCATTACAGTCTGAGCCACCAGGGAAATCCAGAAGAGCTACCATCCTTGGGCAGGATCTGCAACTGATGAGGGCAGGTGTCCCAGCTTCTATCCTTCAGAGCAACAGTTCTGAGGCACAGTGTATTGAGTTGGCCAAAAGATTCATTCTGACTCTTCTGTAAGATGTTATGGGAAAACCTGAGTGACCTTCTTGGCCAACTCAATACATAGTTCTGCGGAGGCTTGAACCCCAGTTGTTGGCAACAGCAAGCAGCTCAGTGATGCAGTCTCTCTTAGCTTTCCTTCTTCCTTGCTCCCTCTTCCTACTCTTTCACCTTCCAAATAAACTACCTGTAACCAAGTCTGTCTCAGTCTCCACTGTTGAGTTTAAGGGCAGTCATCTGGTTGGAAAAATGGATTTGAGCTACATTTGCCCAGCACTTTAAACTAAAGAGATATAATTGCTTAAGGACACCAAACTGCCAACAGATATATGATAGACTGGAAAGCAACATTTTTGTCTATTAAATTTTAAAAGATATCAGAAAATTTATCTGATGTCTGAGCTACTTTGAACCAAGCTCTCAACTGCAATCTATTCTTCTCTGATTAAGGATCTAGAGGGGAAAAATAAGAATAATTCTAATCTTAATTACCAATATTCCCCACTCATATGACCTGTCAGGAGTTGATTATAACTGAATGCCACTCCCAAGTCTATAAAACTGCATTTAAGCAGATGGGGCTCAGGATGTTTAAGTATTTGGTTCACTTGTTGCTTTACTCATTATGAGGCTGAAGAGGAACCATTTTACAAGGAGACTCTGCCCTGTTTCCCAGGCAAAAGAAAATGCATGGCTGATTCAGTAGCTGGGGCAACTGTGGCTACATGAACCACATTATCATAAAGTTAACTTCTTGCAAATCTGACCCAAAAGCTGTATACATAGGGCATGCTGCTGTATACACAGGGAACTACTGAATGATTTAAAAACTACAATCACAATTAAGGCTCTGCCTTAACATAAAAAATATTCATTGCATCCCAACTGCATATATATTTATGGGCTTCCCTTGTGGCTCAGATGGTAAAGAATCTGCCTGCAATGTAGGAGGCACAGGTTCAGCTCCTGGGTCGGGAAGATCCCTTGGAGGAGGAAATGGCAACCCACTCCAGTATTCTTGCCTGGGAAATCCTATGGACAGAGGAGCCTGGCGGGCTACAGTCCATGGGGTCACAAAGAGTTGGACACGACTGAGTAAAACACAGCACAGCATATTTATATTTGGACACTTGCCCTTATTGATCATTTCTCTTGGGCAAAGCATTATTGATGCCATTTCAAGTTGAAACTGAAGAAAGGAGATGAATGGAAGGAAATCAGTGGCTGGTATTTAACTCTTCGTTGTGTGATAGAACTTCAATTTATATCCATCAAGATATTCCTCAGGATGCCCTGTGCTCTGATTCACATCCCCCACTTAATCCTGTAATCCACACTGCACAAATTAGGGTCCTCTCTAAATTTTATGAGAGAGATGTAAGTGCTGACTTCGGCATGGCATCACGGGTGCTTTGGCTCCACTGAAATTCAAGAAGAACTGCACTGTGTGTACAAGACTTGCATCCTCATCCTCACTGGCTTTAATTTTGTTTTGTTTGGAGAGAAGTGACAAATAAACAAAACCCTCTATCAAAAGCAATGAGGAAGTCACAGTTTACAACAGTTTCCCTTTTAAAAATTTAACAGCGTTACTTTAATTCCTTTTATGGCCAGTGATGTGCGCACCCTTGCATCCTCTGAATGTGGAAGACTTAGTGGTGAAGTCAAACTGGACCCCTGTTGTCGAGATCAGGCTAAAAAGTAATGGTCTGGTTATGGACATATTGCATGTGTTCTGTGAGCTTGTTGTAAGTTAAGGATAGACTGTTTTTTTCTTCTCCTCTTTAAAATACAGAAACTGGACCCAAACACTTTTATCTGATGACCAAAGAAAACATGGCCATACCTGTCATTCATCCATCAGTTTCTTCCAATATGCCCTGATTTCATGGAGTGTCCAAGTAATTTTATTGTTATTCAATCGCTCAGTCATGTGTGACTCTTTGCAACCCCATGGACTGCAGTACACCAGGCTTCCCCGTCCTCCACTATCTCCCAGAGTTGATGATGTCATCCAACCATCTCATCCTCTGTCCAAGCAATGACCATTCTGAAACCTGGGGGATGTAATAAAATTGGTGACGCAATAAACTCTGCTGAATTGCATCACTCTTATGTTCTAATAGCATGACTCCTTCACCAGAAACCATATGTCCTTGGCACGAATTGGTCCAGGAAGAATTATACAAATTACTTTGACTTTTCCTTCTCTGAACTGAAGAAGTCATCATAAGCCTGATGTTTGTGCAAACATATGTCATTCATATTGACATACACCTGAACATAAACATGTTCCTCTTGACAGAGCAGTTTAAAAATGGTAAGATTTCATGCAATTTGGTAATTTTGTTTCTGGAATGTGTCACTGCCTTGTTGGTTGTTATGCAGTAAATTGAGAAAATTTAATTTTAAAAAATCTACCTTTTTTAGACTCCAAGGCCTCAGTGTAGGGAAGAAAAAGAAAATGATCGATTTTTGCTCACATGGCTGCTTGATGGGCCATCATTGTGGTCAGAATCAACTCTGCAGCATAACTCACAGTTCTTATCTCTGCAGCTACACACAGGACCTGAATGCTCACATAGGAAGCAAAAGGATGAGAGAAATCACTTTCTAAAAGTAATGTGGGCTAGATGAGCTTTCTGTAACTTTAGATTTATTCTTCTTTTGGGGACAGATTCTAAGAAGGATGGACTATAGGCTCTTTGAAAGACACTCATTATGCAGAAAGAACATTTGAGAAAGACTGGAAGGGAGGGAAGCAGGGTAAAGGAAGTGAAAAAGGAAGAGAGAGAGGGAAGGATGGATAGCCAGAGGAGAGAAGAAATAAAGGCATACAAACTAACTATAAGAGATTTTTTTTCCGGTACAAAAAAATAACAAGTCACACAACATCAATTAACACAGAAAGAAAAGAAATATTGGGGGATAAAATCTAGCCCACAGTCCTTCTGTAAACTGACTTTATCACTGGACAGTCATCTGTTTTTTAAATTGTTATCAGGGTATAGTTGATTTACAATATCATATTAGTTTCAGGTATACATCAAGCGAATCAGTTTTATATAAGCATATATCTACTCCTTTTTAGAGTCTTTTCTCATATGGGCCACTACAGAGTACTGAGTAGAGTTCCCTGTGCTATACAATAGGTTCTTATTATTTATCTCTTTACATATAGTAATAGTGTGTATAGCCAATCCCAATCTCCCAGTTTATCCCTCTTTCCCCTTACCCCTGGTTATTGTTAAATATACTGAGTTGATTCATGCTTTGTCTATCCCATTAGCAAGACACCTGTTACTATCTTATATAACAGAATTCAGTGCAGATCATCAATCATGTCTGTCCCATAACTTTTCATTTTCCTATGACCAATTCCATCATGTGGAGCATACTAGCCCCAGTGGAAAATGACTGAGTCTTTGAAAGCAAAAGCTGAATGATCACAGCCTATAATTCTCCCATTCTGGAGAGCACAGTTCACATGAATAGTGGAGGTCACAGATAATCACAGGAACTCCTGGTAAGAATCACGGAGATCCAAAAACTATCTCTGCAAGCCTTTTCAGAAAGGAGAACAGTCCACTGTGTCTTGGGCCCAGACTCTGAGTACATCTTCCTTCTTACACATTCTTTTGCACCATAACTTTTCTTTACTATAGTCAAGCAAAACAATAAAAGGTCATTAACATGCTATAAGAAGGGAGATTCTTGCTCTGTTAAAACAAGAGACAAGCCTCCTTTTTTGGCTTAATATTGATTGAATGTTTCCTAAGACATGCAATTTGCTACAGCTCTCTCATGCTTGTCACGGTGATGAATTAATACAGTGTTTAAGCACATCAAATAAGATTTTCCTCCTGGAGGGAAATCACAGGAAAGGAGGATTGTTAGGAAAGTATTTTGGAAGCTCCCACTAAATTGAAGTCATTTACTGATGCTGTGCCATTAAATAATGGTAAGATTTTTTCAGTATTTCCCTTAAATTGGTATTTTATTTTTGGAAAGCTATCTGGAGGATAATTAAGATAATAATAAAATGTATAGATATTTATTGAGAACCTACTATGTGCAAGGTATTGTTCTAGGCTCTGTGGGAAAACAGGGGACAAGATTGCCCTTCTAGATATGGAGTTTGGGATTTACATGTACACACTGCTATATTTAAAATGGATAATCAACAAGGTCCTACTGTATAGCATGAGGAACTCTGCTCAATGTAATGTAGCAGCCTGGATGGGAGGGGAGTTTGGGGGAGAATGGATACATGTGTATGTATGGCTGAGTCCCTTTGCTGTTCAGCTGAAACTATCACAACATTGTCAATTGGCTATACTCCAACATAAAATTAAAAGTTAAAAAAAAAAATTGCCCTTCTATATGGAGTCTGTTTCACCAGGAAAGATGGTCAATGCATAAATAAACAAATAATTATATAAGATTATTTCAAATATGTATAAGTGCTAAGAAAATACTAAAATATAGCAAGGGGACAGAGCATGACAGAGTCAGTGTGCGGCATAGGGATCTCTTTTGTGTGGTCAAAGAAGACTTCCCTGTGCTCATTCAAGAATGATAAACTGAAGGGAGATATGCAAAGAACGAGAGTCAAATTACTCCAGGCAGAGGGAACAAGAAGTAAAAAGGACTTAAGGTAGTTAATACTCTTGATTATTAGAGCATGTTGCATATAGTTCTTTATAACTTGGAGCACTTCCAAGTACATGGGTCCATTTGATCTTCACAATAACCCTGGAATAAGGGCACACGGGTAATTTTTTCTTCTCACCTTACAAATGACGTGTCACACCCAGTGGAGGATCAGACAGGGTCCTAAGATGCCCATGCTTTAAGACTTCCTTAGCGGGCCAGTGGTTAAGACTCTGTGCTCCCAATGCAAGGGGCCCAGATTTGATCTCCAGTCAGGGAACTAGATCCCATTTGTGGCAACTAAGAGTTTGCATGCCACAACTAAAGATCCTCCATGCTGCAACTAAAAAATTTTAAAAAAAAATGCCCATGGTTTCCATCACATTTTGATGCCTCTCTGAATATCCCTGATTAGGAAGGGTACATGGATTATCTAGGTAGGTGGCTTGATGCCATGATTAGCTTCGTTTCTTTCATCCCTGTGCACAGAAGATAGAGCTTGAGCTCTGAGTCCAACAGACTTTCATTTGAGTTCCCATCCTGCCACAGTTCCATAGGCTACCTTCTTGCTGGTTACCATAGGTGAATTGTCTCCTCTCCTATTAAAGCCTGAACCTCCACTTGGGCCCTGGATACCAGTTCCTCTAGCCTACTAAAGACATCACTGGAGAAATCCACCCCTCCATCCTGCATCATTAAATTTTCCCTCTCTAATGGATCATGCTATTTCTCCTACCTGAAATAATGTTCTCCTGACCCCTTGTCTCCTGTTATTGGTTGCCATTTCTTGGACGTTCCCTTTACAAACACTGTCTGAAAAAGTTTTTTATGTTTTTTGTTGCCAAGTTTTTTCTTCCTATTTTCCATATTTGCCATATTTCAGCTGATCAGGTAAACCCTAAGGAGGGGTAAGCAACTGAAAGTCACTCAGTTGTGTCCAACTCTTTGCAACCTCATGGGCTGTAGCCTGCCAGACTCCTCTCTCCATGGAATTCTCTAGGCAAGAATACTGGAGTGGGTAACTGTTTCCTTCTCCAGCGGATCTTCCCAACCCAGGGATGGAACACAGGTCTCATGAACTGCAAGCAGATTCTTTACCATCTGAGCCACCAGGGAAGCCCAGGTAAACCTTAGCATCGCCTTTCTCTGTCCCACTGTCTGTCTCTCTCTCACACACACATACATACACAGCCCTTATGTAATTTAGCAGGAAATCCTATTAGCTCTACCCTCAACGTATATCCAGGTTCCAAAACATTCTTGCTGTCCCCGCAGTTACCGCCCTTGTCCAAGCCACCATCCTCTCTCACCTGGATTACTAACATCCTCCTAATGCCCTGCCTGCTGCTACAGCCTATGCCCAACACAGCAGCCAGGAGGACTGTTTTCAAAAATAAACCAGACCGTATCATTTCTTTGCTCAAAACTCTGCCGGGGCCTCTCATCTTGCTCAGCGTTAAAGAAAAGTCCTCACACTGGCCCATGAGGCCCAGATAACCTGCCCCCACCCAGCCCCTTTGACCCTCTTTCCCTTTCCCTCCCTTCTGTGACCCTGCCCTTACTGTATGTGCTTCTATCCCCTGAATCCTTGGCTAGAAAGTGAGCCCCAGAGAGGCAGGGATCTTTGGTTTACTCATGAATCCCATGAGTCTGGAACAGTGCCTGGCCTGTAGTAAGCATCCAATGTGTGTGTGTGAGTGTGCTCAGTCATGTCCAGCTCTTTGCAACCCCCATGGACTGTAGCCTGCCAGGGTCCTCTGTTCATGGGATTTTCAGGCAAGAATACTGGAGTGGGTTGCCATTCCCTTCTACGGAGGAAGCATCCGATAGATACTTGGTAAATGAATGGTTCATGCCTACCTGGCATAAAGTCAGTTGTAGATTTGCCTGGTTTTCACTTAATCTCATTCGGGCTTCCCATGTGGTACAGTGGTAAAGAATCTGCCTGCCAATGCAGGAGATGTGGGATCAATCCCTGAGTGGGGAAGATCCACTGGAGAAGGAAATGGAAACTCACTCCAGTATTCTTGCATGGAAAACTTCAGGGACAGAGGAGCCTGGCAGGCTGCAATCCACGGGGTCACAAAGAGTCAGACACAGCTGAGGGATTGAGCATGTACACACAAGCATGCACCTAATCTGATTAGTGCATAGAATGCCACCAAATCACATTACAGTCTTGATTACTGAATATGGTTCTCTCTTGAATATAAGTATATAAGGTCTAAAATCTCATCGCACTTTGTATCATGTAGATTTAGTCTTTTATTAATATCTCTTTTATATAAAGAACTACTCCACTGGCTGCGACCTCAGTTTAAAGATCCAATCTCTCCATTGAGGGAAATACTGCTCGTTTATTGTTCAGATTATTGGTTCACCACTACTTGGAGGCCTAGAGTATTCCTGCCTGGAGAACTCCATGGACAGAAGAGACTGGGGGGCTACTGTTGATGGAATCACAAAGAGTTGGACACAACTGAGCAACTAACACTTAAGAAATAGAAACAAAAATATTTCCTTTTAAAATGTTTTATGACTAAGTAATTGGACTCAAATTTCACAGAATTAATCAAGAAGCTTTCCATACATTTCAGAGGTGATAATAAAAGCAAAAGTACTCAACTTACTCATTTCATAAGATTTACCTGTATTGAGTCACTATGTTTTACACCTAAAACTAACACAATGTTACATGTCAATTACATTTCAATTAAAAAAATCAAGGTGCTCAAATATAGTCATGACAGAGAGAAAAAATAGTGTACCTTAGACAAATAAAAAGATGGGGAAAAGTAAAAGCATTTGACATAATAAATTATATCTCTGACTTTGATTTGAAAAACTACTGCATTGATTCTCATAATTCTTTTTGTGTATGACATCTACAAAAACTGTTATGGTAATTTTATGGAGTTTCTGCTTAACATTCTTAATGAGTTCACAATATGAGTATGTCCTGATGTCTCTTGTCATTCACATATCTAAGAATAAAAAAAAAGTATTCTTAAAGTGTATTTTATACTCCTCCAAAGTTCTTCCTTTGTGGAACTCTCAGAATATTGGGATTTGGTCATTAGTCCAGATACTTTCCCCTTTTTTATTCTTTCTTAAAGAAGAAATCAATAAAGAGATCTCAAACCCTAGACATAACCTTGCTGCCCTCTTCTAAAGCCACGTGGTCCACAGGACAACATTCCAACAATCTGGGTTCAAGCCTCCTAAAACAGGCCTATCCTAGCAGGGTTCTGTCTTGCTTCTTCTTCTTGTTTTTTTTTTTTTTTTGAAGAATCAGTTCTCAATTTTCCACAAACCCCTATAGAGGTCTTCATAATTGGGAATTGAAGGAAACCCAAAACTGACTGCCTAAGAGCAATTTTTGGATTATCTAGTCTTAATTAGTTTCAATTCAATTCAGTCCTACAGATATTTATCCAACTTGCAGATTGGGTGCTAAGCATTAGACCAGTGAGGCTTGGCCTTCCTTTTAGCACAGTTCCTGTAATGAGGTGAACTGGTTCAGAGTGCTCTGTAATATGCACAAGGAGCGCTTGCCTAGCCCTTGGTTCAGAGAAAACTTTCTGAACAAAATCACACCTGGGCCAAATTTTTGATCGGAGCAAAGTGAAAACTGGGCAAAACAAGGTGGAAAGGGCATTCCCAAACTCCCATGACCTGTTTTTACCAATTTGGTTTAAAAAAAACTGGAGAGGGGGAATGTTGAGACAGTATTTCAAAGGAGGCTGTATCATCTATGTGCCTTAGCCTATCTTTGGTTTGTTCACCTGTGCTGAACAACACGGCTGGGGTCAGCTGTAGTCCCGTATTTTAAATGCTTGATCTGTTTTGCCTTGCATGGTATGTGTGTGCTGTGCGCTAAGTTGCTTCAGTTGTGTCTGAGTCTTTGTGACCCCACAGACTGTAGCCCGCCAGGCTCCTCTCTCCATGGGATTCTCCAGGCAAGAACACTGGAGTGGGTTGCCACGCCCTCCTCCAGAGGACCTTCTTCATTTTAAAAAATGAGGTGACTTGGTCTGAATTTTGAGAGTAAAATTTCCAGTATATTCTGGATTAAGTCTGAGTAAAAATACATTTTAACTCAGTGAAAAGACATTCCTTTTAACGGTCATTTTTAAAATCTTGACTGGCAGTGTGAGATTATTAGAAGTATTCCATTTGTGTTTTGTTTGCCAATATTGGAAGAAATCCCAACTTTTTAAAAAAAGAGGACTGAATTCCAGTTTCTTCAATTCTTTGTTAGTTTTTCTTCCTTTGTGCACCCACTGTGCTTTCTATAAAATACGGGACTTAATACATTAATGCAAAGCTCTGTTTGTAAAAAAAATAAAACAAAAAAATCTGCTGGTTTTAAATTCTAGTTTTTATTCCATGCATGCTATACCCTGTTATAAAAAAGTTACAGATCATTGCTATTTTTGCCCAAATTTCACCCTACAGAAGTCCCTTTATTAAGAAATGAGAGTTAATGAAAAGAAAAGTAGGGCTACTGTTTCTACGGCTGCAAATATCACTGGGGAAATATTTCATGTTTACATTTTGCTGAACTATTTATAGCAGGACACATACTACAGTAAAGCCCTCTTTTCCCCATATAATGGATATCTTTGTGCCTGAATTCTATATACTTATATGGTTTACATTTTCATCCAGTCTAACCACATTTCATTCCACGTGACTTTGCCCTCCGAGCCCAGCTAGATTATAGCAACACCTTCTGGCAAAACAGAGACACTGGAAACTGAGTGAAATAAAACAGCATCTTCAATCCAGACTAAACGTAGCTGTTTAACAAATCTCTCGTATCAATTATTACAGTCTTTTCTATCCCCACTGGTGGTCCTTGAAAACTCTCAATTTTAAGCATCTGAGTTTCTTCCTCTGAATTAATGGCTAACACCTATTGCTGTATTTTATCCATACTTTAATGATTTAGCATCGTGTATCCATAAATCTAAATCTTCCAAACGTTTCTTGCTTGAAGTACAATATTGATGAGTGAACTTTGGAGTCCCTCTGGTGGTCATTGAAGTCAGTTTTAAATGAGACTGGTCTTTTTGTCATCTCTCAGCCTCATCTATATACACCCTTCTTACCTCTGTGCCTCCAATTCCATCTACTCTGTGCCACCCATGCCCCTTGCCACACACAATTTCTCACCCCATTCCTATCAAGTATATAAATACACTGCTAAACATTTTATAAATTCCCAGTGTTAGGTTGTGAATGCTAACGGCATTAGATTTTACAATAAAATGTTCACACGTTTTGGGACACTACTAAAAGTTAAAACGATTGCTAGTTTCCTTCTCCTCAATTGAAAATCACAGCTCTTGCTTCTTCCTTACTGAAACAGACTTTAGAAATTGATTTTAATTTTTAAAGAATAGCTTTTTGGGGACTTCCCTGGTGGCTCAGAGGCTAAGACTCTGCACTATCAATGCAGAAGACATGGGTTCAATCCCTGGTCAGAGAACTAGGTCCCACATACTGCAGGTAGAGATCCAGTACAGCCATATAAATAAAAGTATCTTTCTTCATGTGTGTGGCCCTTGATGGCTAGTCTTTCTTTTTAGTCACCTGATTTAGTCCCTTTAAACATTTCTTTAATTTCAGTAATTTAATAGCTCAAGCTGAATACAATTCGACTTAGAATATACAGTGGCATGGGGCAGTCAGTATGCCCCATGCCCCTTTCTCTCAGCTCCTGATTCTTAAATACATAGGAGCAGAGTCTTCCAGGGACTGGCCCTTGAGTGATAGAAGAGACTTTCAAATAGATAAAGTCTTGAGTTGTGCATAGAGGAGATTAAGAAGTTATTTACCTAAACAGAAATGAGATGTCTCCTTGACATTACATGCTGTCCCCTTGACATTTCTGTCATTATCTATGTTTCCAGTCAATGGTCTCAGAATTTCAGAGCATTCATCGTTCAGTTCCCATGAGTTTGTGGTTTTTCTAAGTGGGTATATATTGCCTGCCTTCACTCTCAGTTGAAAGATATTCATCCTTCAGTATGTTTTTGCTTTTATTCAGAAAATGAGTCTCTTTAGTTTACTGTTGAAAAAAGGAAAGGGATGGAAACAGTGAGTGTACTGATACTGAGATCATTGAGTGCTCCTAAATCTTTCTATACATGTAGCTCCCCAAAGACCTCTGAATGCACACCTTCCCCCTCTTATTATAGGAGGGTTTACTTGAGGCCCAGAATGATACACTATACAACACTAGTCATCAAATCGAAGATGCCAACCATTCATATTATTAAATTAGACTGAAGAGAATTGAATACAGAGCTGTGGTTGAAAATATTATTGTACCCCAGATTAATTGTAAAAATTACAATTAAATATATATCAAATATATTATAAAAAATACTATAAAATATATTTTTATTATATTATCAAATATATTATCAAAAATTCTGTTAAAAATCTACATTAGAGATACTTTAGACTATTAAAAAATAGTCAAACTGATAAATGCCCACTAGGAACTAAATATAAACAATGTTGCATTTGTTCAAAGTCAGCACTAATAAGAAAACGTATAGTGAACAGTTTGCAAGAAAAACCTTACTGCCGCTGCCTTTCTTAAATGTTGTATCGCACCACATATGAAAAAGCCAGCAACAGCCACATAACTTCTTCTGCAGGCATTTTTTCCCTGTAGTTTCTAATCTCCAATTCACTTTCATATACTGTATGGCCTCAGGGTGTTCCGTGTTTCTGAAGTGGGGTTTGCAGTTCATGTTTTAATATTTTTAAGGGATGTAAGCCATTCGATACAGCAAACAGAACACGTATTTTATTGTACTTCGAGTTTTTAATAAGTAGTTACTTTTGAATTATAGCAACCCAATCTCCAACATGCTGGTGTTCATCACTACTCTGATGAAGATTTTCTGAATCCCAAACTATGTGATTTGTGGATTTCCATGAATAACTGTTTTCAACTGTTGTCATATGGTCCCAATTATTTCAAAGTGGAGGAGCTGGCTGACAATATGAGAAACATGGATGCTTAGCACCATCTATTGTTCAAGAACAAAACAACTGTATGAGAACTAAAGGGGGAAATCATTCTTGAGGAAGGACTTTTAGAGAGAGGATTTTTTTTTTTCTATCACTGCTGTAACAAATTATTACACACTCACTGACTCAAAAGAACACAGATTTATTACCTTTGTGTTCTGGAGGTTAGAAGTAGGCAACAGGGCTCACCAGGCTAAAATCAAGGTGTCAGCAGGACAGCGTTCCCTCCTCAAGAAGAATCCTTGCATCTTCTAGCTTGTAGTGGACATAGCTTTTTGCAGCTACTCTAATTCCTTGGCTCATAGTCCCCTTCCTTCATCTTCAAAACCAGCCATGTTGCATTCTTCCAGCTAATCTTACATGGTTATATCTCCCTCTGATTCTGACCACAGCTGGGAAAAGTTATCTGCTTTTAAGGATTCATGTGACTAGGCTGGTCACCCCACCCAATCTATCCAGAATAACCTCCCCATCTCAAGTTCCTTAATGAGATCTGTAAATTCCTTTTTTCCATGTAAAGTCACATATTCACAGATTCCATGGATTAGGACCCAGACATCTTTGGGGAGCAATTATTCTGCTTACTGCAGGGTCTGTAAGCTAGAGCATTAATTAAAAACCTTGAGCAAACATCCAAGATTAAATCCTTGACTTTTGGTGGTGTCAACATGTTGGCAGAGGTTTATTATCACTTGTGTTGGAGGCAGGGTAGAGAAAAGTACATTCTGGTGTTAGCAACATTTTTTTATTTTTATCATTCTAGTTCTTATAGACTCAAGGTACAATTTGTTAATTTTCTCTCACTAATACATGGGGAAAAAAAGTGAAAAGTGAGTGTTAATCCCTCAGTCATGTCTGCCTCTTTGTGACTCCAACGATTATAGCCCACCAAGCTCCTCTGTCCATGGGGTTCTCCAGGCAAGAATACTGAAGCGGATTGCCATTCTCTTCTCCAGGGGATCTTCCCAACCCAGGAATTGAACCTGGGTCTCCTGCCTTGCAGGCAGGTTTCTTGACTGTCTGAGCCACCAGGGAAGCCTAATGCATATTAGATAAGTATTCTTAAAAAGGCCATCTGTTATTAAATCTCCAACTAAGTTTAATATCCTTTGGAGGAAGGGTCAGTCCTTATTTATTCTTATCTTTCAACATCCAACCTTTGTCCCTCACCCCATTCCACCATTGAACCTGGTCACCAGTGCATGTATGTGTACAGAGAGGCACACAAACATCTACAGATTATCAGTGCATTCAATAAATGTCATTATTTTCCAATGTTAAGTTCTGTTCTATGGTGGGATTTCGCTTTGAATGCCTCTTTTAAAATATATAGATCACTTTCCCACCCACCTTAAAATATTGAAATGCCATTTATGTTAATTACTATTATTTCCTTTCTGTAGAAATGCTGTTGATAAGTTAGAGACGGAGGATCAGTACTCAACACCCAGTTTTGTTGTATTTATAACAGCAATACAGACCATGAGCTATGGAGGCTTAGCACTCTGCTAGCATTTTATGACTAATCTAGAAGAAAAGGCAAAGGGGACTTCACTGGTGGTCCAGTGGTTAAGAATTCACCTGTGAGACAATTAACCCCATGGGCCGCAACTACTGAGTCCATGAACCACAACTACTGAAGCTCACACCCTCTAGAACCTGTGCTCCACGAGAGAAGTCACTGCAAAGAGAAGCCAGCAGAGCTCAGCTAGAGAGTAGCCCCTGCTCATGGTAATTAGGGAAAACCCAGGAGCAGCAACAAAGACCAGGGCAGCTATAAATAAATAAATAAAAAGAAAAGGTAAAAAGGGCAAGAACTAGAAGAATATTCAACAGACTCGTTCCATCCAAACCCATTCTCTTTGTGACCAGACTCACTGGTGGCAGTTGTAAAAAGAAGTATCTTTTGGCTGACAACACTGTTTGTGTCCTTGTTGACTTATAACCTGTGACCATCACTTTAAGAGCTCTTGGGGAGAGGAAATACCTAGAAAACAGTTTGCTCTGGCCTCATTTACTCCTGCATGTGTTTGATGTTTCTCACTTCAGGGTAGGGAGAATGGACATTTTGGAAAATGGCAGTCTTTTAAGATAATTTCTCAATTTGGTAATGAAAGAAAGGCAATTCATTTTTGAAAGGACTTGAAAATGAAGGTAACCATTCAAGGTCGACCAGAACATCATTCTCAAAATAACTAGAATTTATACAGAGATTAACTTTTATAAAATCATGTTCCCAACCATCTAACTTGATAATGACACCAACCCTAAGGGATAGATATCACTTTATAACTGAAGAAACTGTGGAAAAATAATTACCATTACATCATGCAAGCAGAAAAGACTTATTTTTTCTCCATGAAATACTTTTTTTAAAAAGAATCTTTTAAAAACTTTTTATTTTGTATTGGGGTATAGCCAATGAACAATATTGTGATAATTGCAGGTGGCAGCAAGGGGACTCAGTCATACATATACATGTATCCATTCTCCCTTGAACACCCCTCCCATCCCTCAAGGCTGCATAACATTGAGAGAGTTCCACATGCTATATAGGAGGCCCTTGTTGGTTATCCATTTTTAATATAGTACAGTGTACATGTCCATTCCAAACCCCTAACTATCCCTTCCCCCAGTCCTCCCTTCTGGTAATCTAAGTTCATTCTCTAAATCTGTGAATCTGTTCTTTAAGTAAATTCATTTGTATCATTTCTTTTTAGATTTCACATACAAGGGATGCCATATGATATTTCTCTGTTAAAGTCATTCAGTTTTAATGACAGTAGCCCACCTTTATTCCATGGTTCCATGGCTACAACCGAGACTCCAAATAACAGAGTTACACAGGTTGGAAGTCTATTTCTCTGACATGTAATGGCCCTGTGACAGATAGTTCTGGACTGCTGCGCTGTCAGTAACAGGCTCCTACAGTGTTCTGCTCTGGAATCCTAAAGGCCGTGGTTCCCAAACTCTGTTGCACATTGGATCACTTGGAGATGTTTAAAAAAACATTCGGTCCCTGGTCAGGCAGCTATGATCCTGCACACGTGCTTCAGTTCAGTTCAGTTCAGTCACACAGTCGTGTCCAACTCTTTGTGACCCCATGAACTGCAGCACGCCAGGCCTCCCTGTCCATCACCAACTTCCGGAGTTCACTCAGACTCACGTCCATCAAGTCAGTGATGCCATCCAGCCATCTCATCCTCTGTCGTCCCCTTCTCCTCCTGCCCCCAATCCCTCCCAGCATCAGAGTCTTTTCCAATGAGTCAACTCTTCGCATGATGTGGCCAAAGTACTGGAGTTTCAGCTTTAGCATCATTCCCTCCAAAGAAATCCCAGGGCTGATCTCCTTTAGAATGGACTGGTTGGATCTCCTTGCAGCCCAAGGGACTCTCAAGAGTCTTCTCCAACACCACAGTTCAAAAACATCAATTCTTCGGCGCTCAGCTTTCTTCACAGTCCAACTCTCACATCCGTACATGACCACAGGAAAAACGATAGCCTTGACTAGATGGACCTTTGTTGGCAAAGTAATGTCTCTGCTTTTGAATATGCTATCTAGGTTGGTCATAACTTTCCTTCCAAGGAGTAAGCATCTTTTAATTTCATGGCTGCAGTCACCATCTGCAGTGCTCGGTAAGACAAAAAAAAAGTTTAAAAATACTGATGTCTGGCTTCACCCCCAGACATTCTGATCTGGCTTGTCCACAGTGTAACCTGGGCATTGGGATTTTTAAGAGTTCCCTGGGTAATTCTAACGTGCGGTAAACTGATCCAACTTTTCAGAAGGGCAGTTGACTATATCAAAACTCAAAAATGTGTTTTGAAGTAAGTCTTTGGCAAAATTTCCACTGTAAATAATGTATCCTAAGGAAAAGTCTAAGAATGTGACCAAAGATTGAAATAAAGTCGTGTTCATCTCAGAGCTGTTTATGATAGTAATAAATTGGAAAGAATCTATGGCAGAAACCGCTGGATATTCAGTAAAATCTATTTTCTGGACACACGGCTGGGTTACATTTCCCAGGCTCTCCTGCTGGCAGAGATGATCATAAGACTATGTTCTGGGCAATGGAATGTGGGCAGAAGTGATACTACTCAATATTCTGTAATAACCTATATGCAGAAAGGATCTGAAAAAGAATTCCTATATGTATGTGTATAACCAGATCACTTTGCTCTACCCCTGGAACTAACACAATATTGTAAGTCAATTATACTTCAATATAAAACTAAAAATTAAATGAAAAAAAAGAAGTGATACAAACAGCTTAAAGTTCTTGTCCTTAAATATTCCATATCTTTGGAGTGATGTTTCAAGCTCTCTTTTCCTTATGTTGGTGAGATACAAAAAACCCAGTGAAGAATCTCAAAGTCCAAGATGATGTTAACACTCCTAGAGAAAGGAGACTGGGTCCTTTCCTGAAATGATCACATGGAAGACCATCCCTTACCAGGAACACTATGGTTCATGTGAACAAAAATAAGTTTTTACCAAAATTTTAGGACACAGAATTAGAGATGACTTTAACATAAAATTTAGATGTCCAATAATAGAGAAATTTGTTAAAGAAGCTTAAGTGACTTTCTTGTAGCAGACTTTCTTTGAATGACTTATTGATCACAATCCGGGCAGAAGCCAAATCAGAAGAGATATAAAAGTATGTGCTTCCATTCTACTTTATAATCATCAGGTTTAATAGCAGGCTATTAAATGAATACACTACCATTCACTTGACCACGGCCTTTGTGTGGCTGAGCTGGGGTCATTTAGTTTTTGAGACTGTAAAAGGTAACAAAAAAAGGCAGTGGGGAGGAGGTAACCTGCCCTACTGGGATAAGCACTGCCCCTGTCACTTTGGCAGATACATGAACTTCTCAAATGTATCGATTATTTCAACCCTATGAGCTTCAGTTCTTCTGAAATATGGGCATGTCAACCCTATAGGGGCTTCCCTGGTGACTCAGATGGTAAAGAACCTGCTTGCAATGCAGGAGACCTGAGTTCAGTCCCTGGGTCGGGAAGATCCTCTAGAGAAGAGAATGGCAATCCACTCCAGTATTCTTGCCTGGAGAATTCCATAGACAGAGGAGCCTGGCAGGCTATAGTCCATGGGGTCACAAACAGTTGGACACAACTGAGTAACTAACATACACACAGCCCTATAGGGTTGCTGTGGAGATGAAATGAAATAATTTGTATAAATGTGCTCTGCCCAGGGCCTGGTCAGTGGGTTTTTGATTAAAGAAACAGAAAAAAGTAAGTAAGACAAGCTAGCATTTATCAAACGCCCTCTTTCTATCTTTGTTATGAGTTCCACCTGTAACTAAATCCTTTAAAAAATAAAATGATACATTCTGATCAGTGATTTGTCATGGAGTCATAGGAATGGAGAGTTAAGGGTTGGTGAAGCAGTTACCCTAGGTAACTGTGGCCTGAATTCCAGCCACAGCATTCCATCAAGGACTCATTCACTTTTTTTTCCCCTTGAACACCTCCAATTATGGGGACTCAAAGAACATAGAATAAAAAGCAACTTAGGTCTCTTTGTTTTTATAGAACTCATAACAAAGATAGAAAGAGGGCGTTTGATAAATGCTAGCTTGTCTTACTTACTTTTTTCTGTTTCTTTAATCAAAAACCCACTGACCAGGCCCTGGGCAGAGCACATTTATACAAATTATTTCATTTCATCTCCACAGCAACCCTATAGGGCTGTGTGTATGTTAGTTACTCAGTTGTGTCCAACTGTTTGCGACCCCATGGACTATAGCCTGCCAGGCTCCTCTGTCTATGGAATTCTCCAGGCAAGAATACTGGAGTGGATTGCCATTCTCTTCTCTAGAGGATCTTCCCGACCCAGGGACTGAACTCAGGTCTCCTGCATTGCAAGCAGGTTCTTTACCATCTGAGTCACCAGGGAAGCCCCTATAGGGTTGACATGCCCATATTTCAGAAGAACTGAAGCTCATAGGGTTGAAGTAATCGATACATCTGAGAAGTTCATGTATCTGCCAAAGTGACAGGGGCAGTGCTTATCCCAGCAGGGCATGTTACCTCCTGAACCCTGAAAGAAGGCAGTAGGAAAAGACAGAGGACTGAAGAGATTTGGCTAATGATTGGTAAGCTGACAGTTGACATTCATTTCACTGGAGAACTGGGCAAAAGAGCATCATGGTAGGCACTCGGCTATTAGGATTTACATCCAGCTTCCTCTGGCCCTAGCAATAGAACCTTGGGAAAGTTTCCTAACATCTCTAGGCCTCAGCTTCCCAATCTGTACAATGGAATAATATATAATCGCTACATCCTGTCATTACATTGAGATAGTTTGAGATGATTCACATAGAGCGTTTTGCCTGATGTTTCACAAATAATGGGCAAAAGGTGCAGGGTTTCATGCTCAGAGAAGGGAAGCTGGCAATAGTTGCAACAGCTGAGAACTTAAAACACTTCAGGGTGTCTGCAGTTTTCTCTGAGACATATAAATATATACAAGAGTGACATAAATGCATATTAAACATTTAAATAGTATATTTTATTTCAAGCATGTCATTCTCTTCAGGCAAAAATTCTGAAATACCCTGTGCTCTGTATGTGAATGTGATATGGTTGGTGTATGCTTTGAAATCCATCTCTAGCCATCATCGGTTATTTTACGTGGTATTATTCACACTCTTTCTCTAATTCCTTCGACTTACAACATGTTTAGAGTCTATGGTCTATGGTCATTAAACATGGGGAGGGACTTCCCTGGTGGTCCAGTGGTTAAGAATCCACCTTCCACAATATTGTAAAGTTTAAAAATAAAATAAAATTTAAAAAAAAAGAAAACTAAAAAAAAAAAAAGAATCCACCTTCCAATGCAGGATATGAGGTTTGATGCCTGGTCAAGAAACTAAGATCCCACAGGCTTGCCTGCCTGCTTAAGTCACTTCAGTCATGTACAATTCTCTGCGACCCTCTGGACTGTTGTCTACCATGTTTCTCTGTCCATGGGGTTCTCACGGCAAGATTACTGGAGTGGGTTGCCATGCCCTTCTGCAGGGGATCTTCCTGACCCAGGGATCGAACCCATGTCTCCTGTGTGTTCTGTACTGCAGACAGATCCTTTACCTCTGAGCCACCAGGGAGGCCCCAAGGTCCCACACACTGCAGGGCAACTAAGCCCAACTGTCCTGCAACTATTGAACCTGCATATTTTACAGCCCAGGAGCCTCAACTAGAGAAAATCCATGAGCTGCAATGAAGACCCAATACAGCCAAAAAATAAGACAATAAATGGGGAAAGAAGCTAATAGTTTCATTTTATGACAGAAACCATTACTTTAACACAGTGATCTGGGCTTTTAAGTACACCTGATTCAGATTTTGACCAGTATGTCAAGCAAATTAAATACTCCTTTTGCTTTCAAAATGTATTAATATACTGACAAACACAAACAAGGTCACATAGATACATGGAAATCTGTTCAAAGAAAAACCACGGAGCTTTCCTCAGGATTTCCGTTGTGTAATTATATGTATGCAATGATTTCACTCCTGGGAGAAAAGTAAAGGACTGTGTTTCTAATTGGGGATATTTTCAGCTCAATTCCAGTTGTCTATGAGAATTGGGATGAGATAAAATGCAAAATGGAAAGAAGTGCCCCAGTGAGCTGGGAAAGCATTTGGAACTTTATGCAACTGCTGACGAATTAAACAGGAAAACATATAGAGTTGAGGAGAGCTATTCACCTGACAGAAGGGTAGTAGTAAAAAAAAATAAAATAAAATAGTGGAACTCTTTTAGCAAATAAAACCCAGTGGAACCCCAAAATGTAAACAAGCTAAAAATGGATTTGCCCTGTTTTGAGCAGGGTATGTAGAACTTCCTCCGATAAACCTCTCCTCTGTTGACACCTGAGTATCTTCAGACCACAGGTTGGTGATCAGCACCTACCTGAATGCATGATAATCACCTGTGGATGTTTATTAGAAATGCAGATGTTGGGGTCCCTCGTGAACCTCATGGATTCTGATGCAGGAGGCCTGGTGTGGGACACGGTGGTGCTTGTTACTGAAATGTCCTCCTAGAGACTGGGGTGTACAACCAGGTCTGGAAAGTGCTATTAATAATACAGCTACCCCAGTGCAATCTCTCTAAGAGAAGGCTATTACATAAATCCTACAAATAAGCTAGCTGTCCAGGCTTTTAACAAAATAGAGCCATGTTATAGGTTGATGAGGCTGGCAAAAAGGATAAACTCTATTGCTCTATTCTGTTGCTCTCTTTGGCCTTAACAGAATAATGGAAGCAATGGAAATGGTTAAAGCTATACAGTCAAGAGATGGTCAAAGCTTGGCCTGAGGATTTGTCAAAGATGAAAATACAAGAGCACTTGAAGACAACAGAATAGCATCCCATCTCCACTCTGCAGAAGACACTATGGAGAGTGGCTGAAAGCATCGGCTCTGGAGTTCAATTCCTGAGCTGGAATGCAGGCTTTTTCACTTAGCTATTTGACCTTGGCCAAGTTATTGAATCAGGAAATACAGGGATCACAGGAAAGCTTCCACTGGAGACCTTCAGCCATCTGAAGGTGGCACCACAATGGGTAACTCCCGGGAGGACTCCAGAAGGCAAAGGAAGCCACCATGGATAATCTCAGATGTCCCTGGAGAGAATAATGTTGCTCCCTTCATGCCCCTTTCAAAACTCATGGAAATGTCTACCATTTACCAGCAGTGAATCAAGAAACATATTAGAGGGACTTCCCTAGTGGTCCAGTGGTTAGGAATCCACCTTCCAATGCAGGGGACACAGTTTGCATTCCTGGTTGGGGAAGTAAGATCCCACATGCCATGGGCCAACTAAACCAGTGTGCTGCAACTAGAGAGAAGCAACAAAAGATTCTGAGTGTAGCAGTTAAGGCCCGACACAGCCAAATAAATAAGTAAATATTAAAAAAAAAAAGAAGAAGAAGAAAAGAAACATGTTGGAGAGAGATTCTGAAAACTCGAGTCCTTCCTCGCAGGAGGAGAATGCTTAAGGGAACATGGGTGAAGCTGAGTTAACACATAACCCAATATACCCATGTCTATCTCCCATGTTTCAGTGTCTTCTCACATTGCTCGATTATCCACCGCGTTCCTTCTTGCTGGTTCCTCCCATGCTATCAGGAGGCCAGAATTTGCCCATCAGGTGTTCGCACATTGCCTACCACAAATAGAATGCCACAAAGTTCTGGCAAGAATACAGCTGAAAGCGAGAGATAACATACACACTGTTTTATAAGGGCTTACTACCTGATTTCTGTGAAGATGACCTGATTTCTCTTAGGGTTCATGGGCACAAGTTAATTTTCTGAGCTAACTTACACTATGTGTAAGTTACTCTTCTCAGGCAAAGAGAAGTCAATTTTGAGAAAATTGTTATAGCAACAATGTCTTGGACCTCTTGAAATATGTGTCTGTGGTTCCTTGACCATGTGTAATCGGTGCTAACTTTAACTCACTCCTCCACGTCCTACATACCCTAGCCTCCCGCGTTCAAGGCAGACGCTTTAACCTCTGAGCCACCAGGGAAGCCCTACCCTAGCCTATTATTACACAAACGTTAATACACACCTAAGCAGTCATATTTGGAAATGAAACAGACATTATTACATCATTATTCAATGTGGTTAATTAAAGTCCAGATTAATTAACCTGAGTCCTGGTGGCTCAGTAATAAACAATCGGCCTGCCAGTGCAGGGTTCATGGGTTCAGTGCAGGAAGATTCCACATGCTTTGGAACAACTAAGCCTGCGCACTGCCGCTGTTGAGCCTGTGCTCTAGAGCCCGGGAGCTACAACTACTGAAGCACATGCACCCTAAAGTCAGTGCTCTGAAACAAGAGAAGCCAGTGAAATGAGAAGCCCACATACCACAACTAGAGTAGCCCTTGCTCACCACAACTGGAGAAAATCCCAAACAGCAAAGAAGACCTAGCACAGCCAAAAATAAATAAATAAAATTAATTATTTTTAAGTTTTTTTTTTTTGGTAAAAAAAAAAAAAAGTTCAGACCCTGACTTGTATGTTTGTATGTGTTGGGGCTGGAGGGAGTGCATTGAAAATAAGTGAAAGTATTAGTTACTCAGTCCTCTCTGACTCTTTGTGACCCCATGGACTGTAGCCCACCAGGCTCCTGTGTGCATGGAATTTCCCAGGCAAGAATACTGGGTAGCCATTCTCTTCTCCAGGGGTATTCCCTGACCCAGGGATCAAACCTGGGTCCCCTGCATTGCAGGCAGATTCTGTACCATCTGAGCCATCAGGGAAGCTGGGAGTGGGAGAGGTACATTATCCATATCCTAAAATAAAATGGAGTTTTAGGTTTCCCCACTACCTGAAAGTATTAGATTCTTCCTATGAAAGCTTTCCTAAGTCGAAATGGTGTAAAGAAGCAATTACCTTAGAACACATCTAGCTAATGGATGAGCAAAATAAATTGAGATAAAGTACAGATGCTCACAGACACAGTTCAAAGCTATGGTGGCTTGATGCTGAGATGTTGCATGTATTTCTTTGGGAAGGAGCTTGGCCAAGCCACTCAAGCTACTAGACCCGAGATGCCTCTATAACAACTCTCTGCAAAACAAATGATGATTGCTATTTTCACTTTCTCCCTTTTTTTTGAAAGTGGAACTCATCTTTGGATTTAGCTAATAGATTTGGCCATTAGCAAAAACAGAGACTGATACAGGTCTTCCCTAAAAGCAAAAAGGAGTAAAGCAAGCTTTTTTTTTTTTTCAGTAATTAATAATTATCAAAGATTATAATTGTACAATATTGCTAAGTATCCATGTGACTATACTGATATCCCATGCCTTTTGGAAGATGATCACTGGGCTTGCTGACATAATGAAAGTGAAAGCGTTAGTCACTCAGTTATGTCCGATTCTTTGTGATGCCATGAACTGTATAGGTCCATTCCCTTCTCCAGAGGATTTTCCCTACCCAGGGATCGAGAATGGGTCTCCTGCATTGCAGGCGGATTCTTTACCGTTGGAGCCACCAAGGAAGCCCCTGCTGACATAGAGTGTTATGTAAATACATTTTAGAAATACATTCAGGAACTTATAAAGCCATGTTCAATTTCTACTTAGGTAGTTAGTTGGCAATTAAGTCCTAGTGGGAAATAAATTCCCTATAGATATTTTAGAGTACAGACACAACAAATAGATAAACCAAAACATACCACTGTTAAAAAGAGTTTCAAATGCACAGTCATCTTTCAGTTTCCTTGGGGGACTGCAGCCAGAATCTCCCTGGATACCAGAAACTTTGAATACTCGAGTCCACTGTGTAAAATGGCTAGTACAGTCGGTTTTCCATGCCGTGCATAAGCAGAATTCACGAATATGGAAAGCCGTCTGTACTCATGAACCTAAACGCACAAAGTGCCCATGTGAAAAAATGCTAAGATGTATTTCTTTATAAACTTTTCCTCTAAATACTGGAAAAGTAGAAGGCACTTCTAGAGCCATGTACATGTGGATCCTGGGCACTAAAACTACTAAAAAAAATTATAATGTCATATGAGATGCTTCAAAGTGCTGCTGCTGCTACTGCTGCTAAGTCACCTCAGTTGTGTCCGACTCTGTGCGACCCCATAGATGGCAGCCCACCAGGCTCCCCTGTCCCTGGGATTCTCCAGGCAAGAATACTGGAGTGAGTTGCCATTTCCTTCTCCAATGCATGAAAGTGAAAAGTGAAAGTGAAGTCACTCAGTCATGTCTGACCCTCCAAGACTCCATGGACTGCAGCCTACCAGGCTCCTCCATCCATGGGATTTTCCAGGCAAGAGTACTGGAGTGGCTACATCTAATTAAAAACATTTAAGAAATTTAAAATGATTCAAAGGCTGCATAATGAAACAATAATAGAGGACACACCTCTCTTGAAAAATTAGCTAGTAAGAGGAGGATTCAGAAGATATAATTCTTACTTGTGAGCAACAGTGTGTATATGCTAATTTTTAAATGTTTAACTTTTTAAATAAGAAAAATTGCAGCACTCTTCAATCAACTTAAGAAATACTGCTTCTTTGCATTTAATCATTGCTTGCTTCGAGGAGATTGGTAATGACATTTTCTTTGGTCAAGTTCTTGTTTCCATTCCAAAGGTTAAACTTTATTAAATCACTTGAGAGGTATAATTATACTCTTTTCAAATTTGCTTTTTCCCCTTATATTCTTACAGGTATAGTGAGGTTGTACAACCTGGTATATATAATACCATCAAAATTTACTTCAAAAATAGTCAAATATTGAATCTTATAAGTAAAATCATTTCTATGATACAGTATTTCAATTTTGAATAAATTCCTTTTTATTTCTCCATCAACTGGGGCAATGGCTATTACACAGCAATGAACAAAATTTACATTTCTTCAAAACCAAAGAGGAATCTCTAATACTTCCTTAATAAAAATAATCAAATGGGTTTTGTTTTTATCAACCTCCAGAAATTAATCAATGCTCCTGGCTCTTAGCTGAATATTTCTAAAATTCATTCATGATCTAATTATTCGTTAAAAAATTAAGGCAAAATGAGGGCCATTTGATGATATAGGTTATATAGTTATAATCTTTGGGCTTGTTCAATATGTGGTATTCAGTCTAGAATGCAAGCAAAGAAAATAGTACAGCCCAGGAGTTGGTGATGGACAGGGAAGCCTGGCGTGCTGCAGTCCATGGGGTCACAAAGAGTCAGGCACAACTGAGTGACTGAACTGAACCAGAAGACGCAGGAAAAGAAAAACACTAAGAAGAGAATATTTTTAATCTCCGTAAGTAGATCCCTATATATTTCAAACACACTTTCATCAAAGACCCATTAGAGATAATACTTCTATATTGAAGTATTTATCAACAAAACTTGTGATTTATGGGCATTAGACAAGCATCTTGTATAAGAACTCACTCTCTTATTTTGCATGGAAAGAAAGAAAGAAAGAAAGAAAGTCACTCAGTCTTGTCCGACTCTTTGCAACCCCATGGACTATAGCCCACCAGGCTCTTCCGTCCATGGCATTTTCCAGGCAAGAATACTGGAGTGGGCTGCCATTTCCTTCTCCAGGAGATCTTCCCGACCCAGGGACTGAAACTGGCTCTCCTGCATTTTAGGCAGACACTTTACCATCTGAGCCAGTAAGTACACAGTAATTAAGTGAACATCTAAACTTAGCCTAAAGTAAGGAAAGATAAAAGTGCCTTCCCTTTGAAATCCCTCAACCATCTTTTTGAAAGTCTTTTCACACACGTGGCCCTACCTCCTTCTTCCCTTGTTTCATTTCTGCTTTGCCCGTTCTGGCATCATCTCGCTACTTCGCGCCAGCTATGTGTGTTGCATATGACACCTTCTTGTGTTCCCTGGTTTGCCTGTTGAGAGTTTCAGGTGAACACATGTTGCTCAGATGTTCAGTTCCTTTCTGTCTTAATCACCTCTCATTCAAACCTTAGTAGCAAGGGAATTCATTTCAACTAACATGAAACTACAAAATCATATTGATAAAACTGGATCTTCTGAACTTCTCTGCATTTCTAGGAGGAAAAATATGGATATACCTTAAATTAGAAAGTCCGCACATCCAATCCACTAACCAGAATCATGTCAATTATCTCCCACGACATATTAAGTTCGTAAAGTCAATATCGATGAATATAAGAAATAAGCTCAACAAGTCTTCAAATATTCTGAGGAAGTCAGAAATCTCAGGGAAATTATCCATCCAGTTATACTCCTAGACTACAACTGTGAGTGAGTGAGTGAAGTCGCTCAGTCGTGTCCGACTCTTTGCGACCCCATAGACTATAGCCTACCAGGCTCCTCCGTCCATGGGATTTTCCAGGCAAGAATACTGGAGTGGGTTGCCATTAGACTGCAACTGTAAATCTGCATAATGTTAGATGCATTTCCAAATTAATTCTAAATCTAATCAATTAATTATTAACTGGTTCTTACTAAACTAATTATCAAATCTAAATTAAAATTATAATTTGAATATTTGTTATTAATTATTGATTGATTATTAATTTCTGATAAATTCTAAATTCAGTTCAGTTCAGTCACTCAGTCGTGTCCAACTCTTTGCGACCCCATGAATCGCAGCAGGCCAGGCCTCCCTGTCCATCACCAACTCCCGGAGTTCACTAAGACTCACGTCCATCGAGTCAGTGATGCCATCCAGTCATCTCATCCTCTGTCTTCCCCTTCTCCTCCTGCCCCCAATCCCTCCCAGCATCAGAGTCTTTTCCAATGAGTCAACTCTTCGCATGAGGTGGCCAAAGTACTGGAGTTTCAGCTTTAGCATCATTCCTTCCAAAGAAATCCCAGGGCCGATCTCCTTCAGAATGGACTGGTTGGATCTCCTTGCAGTCCAAGGGACTCTCAAGAGTCTTCTCCAACACCACCGTTCAAAAGCATCAATTCTTAGGCGCTCAGCTTTCTTCACAGTCCAACTCTCACATCCATACATGACCACTGGAAAAACCATAGCCTTGACTAGATAGACCTTTGTTGGCAAAGTAATGTCTCTGCTTTTCAATATACTATCTAGGTTGGTCATAAGTTTTCTTCCAAGGAGTAAGTGTCTTTTAATTTCATGGCTGCAGTCACCATCTGCAGTGATTTTGGAGCCCAAAAAAGTCTGACACTGTTTCCCCATCTATTTCCCATGAGCTGATGGGACCAGACGCCATGATCTTTGTTTTCTGAATGTTGAGTTTTAAGCCAACTTTTTCACTCTCCTCTTTCACCTTCATCAAGAAGCTTTTTAGTTCCTCTTCACCTTCTGCCATAAAGGTGGTGTCATCTGCATATCTGAGGTTATGGATATTTCTCCCAGCAATCTTGTTTCCAGCTTGTGCTTCTTCCAGCCCTGCATTTCTCAAGAAGCCCTAAATTAATTCTACTCTCTCCTAACAAGCTAAGGTAATATTTGATACCCTCTTCCATCTTCCCCATACTAAGTAATCAAATTTCCTGAGAAAAGGACATAATTTCCTATGACTAGACTCTAAGAATTCTCAGGGATTGGTAGTCAAGGACCAGAGTTGAAAGATACAGAAAGAACTTTCAGGAAAGTCACTGATTAGGAGGTGTGAAGATATCCAGCAGAAGCAATATTCCTTTGTGTTGGATAGAAACAGATCAGACCTCTAAAGCTAATTTAAGACAGGAAGAAGAGGCCTGCATAGCTTTTGGAAAATAAAAACATTAATTGTGTCCACTTCAATGAAATGAAATCTAAGTAAAGTCTGATGTGAAGAATAATCTGGGGTGACTCTGGCAGCTTAAATCAACAAAGACCTCCAATCACTAGAGACAAGACATGTTTTAAGTGTTAAGTGAAAGGAATAAGGGTTGGAAAGTGCCTTTTATCAGGAAATGTATGCTCAAGTTACACAAACCATGGAAATGAGATTATTTTAGGAAAACCAAAATAAGGACAAGATAAAAGTGAGAAGAACAGGGGTTACCTAGAAAGGTTGGAGAACATAATGTTAGTTTAAACTTTCAGTTAAACTCTTATGGAGTACAGCAGCTGTAACCCATAAAAGTACTCATCTTTTTAAAAAGTACTCATTTTTCCCACATTAAAGAATGCAAATTTCTCTACTAAAGGACTGACTTTGTATGAAGGCAGATTTTGCTCTTTGAGGAGAACAATATTACTTGTTTATCTTGAAAAAGCTCAAAATAATGAGCAGTGAGATAACTTTCAGCTGTACCAAGCATGGTTTATTACACTGCTTCAAGTGCAAGCTTTTAGTTGCTTATATTCAAAACCAAATTAAATGAATCTAGTAAAAATGACACAATGGGAAAAAACTAAAATCTACCTAATAATGAGTACTCACACATGCGTGGTACATGCTAAGTCACTTCAGTCATATCTGACTCTTTGCAACCCCATAGACTGTAGCCCGAAGAATCATCTGTCCATGGGATTCTCCAGGCAAGAATACTGGAATGGGTTGCCACTTCCTCTTCCAGGGGATCTTCCTGATCCAAGGACTGAATCCGTGTCTCTTATATCTCCTGCATTACAAGCAGGTTTTTCCCATTAGCGCTACCCAGGAAGTACCAGTGTGTGCTCAGGTATAATTAACTGCCATATAGCTATGACAACTAAAGGCTAAATGAGATCGAGCCGTCCCATTAAAGTCATAAAAGGCTTTAGAGAGACGAGTTTGTCTGTTTGTTTATTTATATTAAGGTATAGATAGCATGGTCCATATTTTAAAAACTATAAATGACTTTCTGCTAGGTTATATTTATCTATCTTCTTATCTATCTATGCAGATTCATTTTAATTCAGGTATTTAGTTTCTAAGTGATATTACAGAAAGGGTGTGTGTGTGTGTGTGTGTGTGTGTGTGTATGTAAGGAAGGCACTCAAATTAATGCCCTAAATGAGAGAATCTAAGAGAAAACTATACTTATTCTACTTATTTCCTTCTTCCAAAGATAGATTTGCCTTAAAGAGCCATATTTCTCCTCGTATACCTAATGCTGTTGCCTTCACTAGACAATTTATCAAAAACTTTAACAGAGTATAGTTGTAAATTTCACCCTTTCCATCTCTCAGAGTAATGTCTCATGTCCATTCACTCAGAGAAAAAATAACTTTATTTATCAGCTTCAACGCGTTTGAAGGCAAAGTAAACTAAAATTTACCAAAATTGCTCTGATTTTGTGCCAGGAAAAAATCTGGGAAAAGCTAAATCAACTGGGACATTTCAAGTTGAGAAGAGTGGTTGAGAAGATAGAAAATTATCATTTTAAAACAGATATTAGATGCCACAGCTTTGTGGGTATTCTTCTGAGCTAATAATGACTTGAATCATAGGGTATGGAGTCTGAAGGGAAACTACTTGTTAGCAATTCCTACCACTCCCACCCTTTTTGCAAGAGAGAAAATTGTTATGTCTAAGTCATCACCTAAACAAACACTTCTCCATTTTTGGAATTAAAAAAACAACAACAACACTTTAATGCATGATACAGTATCTTCATTGTGAACAAATGAGAAGTAATCCATAATATATTGGTTAAGCTGCTGACAACCCACTCCAGTATTCTTGCCTGAGAAATCCCAGGGACAGAGGAGCCTGGCTGGCTACAGTCCATGGGTTCACAAAAAGTTGAACAAGACTGAAGCAGCTTAGTACAAAGCTTCTGAAAGAAATAATACTAAGCAAGAGAAGCTAAATTTGATAGCCCGGGTTTCTCGTATGTGACTGCTGCTGCTAAGTCGCTTCAGTCGTGTCTGACTCTGTGCAACCCCATGGAGATGGTAGCCCACCAGGCTCCCCTGTCCCTGGGATTCTCTAGGCAAGAACACTGGAGTGGGTTGCTGTATGTGATTAAGTGTTAGTATTAGTTGCTCAGTACTGTCTGATTCTTTGTTACCCTATGGACTGTAGCACGCCAGGCTCCTCTGTCCGTGGGATTCTCCAGGCAATAATACTGGAGTGGGTGGCTATTCCCTTCTCCAGGGGATCTTTCTGACCCAGGGATCGAGTGCTCCATTAATATTTAGTCTATTAAAGTTAATTCCACGAGCATTAACAAGCAACTATGTGGGGAGGGTGTGGATGGTACCTGTTCTAAATATCTGATCTGTGAAGCTTATAGCTAAAGACACAAGAATACCACAAGCATGTTCATACTGGTAACTTTCTATCAGAAAGGATCAGAAAGAGAGAAGCCTGGTCTACAAAAGATCTGGAGAAGGGGAAAAGATGCATGTGTTATTATAATTCTTTGAAGCTGAGATAGAACAGTTCTTTATCTAAAGCTTCTAAGCAATGTGAATATCTTCAGTAAGTGAAAAGGCATTCTCCAAACTTTCATACTTAGAAATGCATTAATCAGTTTCAAGAACTAGAAAGTTAGACAATAAGGAAATTTCCAAGAGCTGGCTGTTTATGAGAACAAAGTGTTTTACAAACAGGGACATAAAACGCCTCCGCTAAAATTGAAAGGACACTGTCTAAAACATACAGTCTATCACTGTGCTGAGTAATAATTACTCATTCATTTTTCTTGCTGGAAGTACATCTGCAGCATTTAAATTCAAGGAAGCTGAATCCTCAGTAGAGCCATTTTGAGAAGAAGCCAGCACATACTGAACGATTCATAACCCTTAGTTGAGAATATGTCCTGTAGAGCTAGTGACCCTCTTAAAGAAAGACTTGATTTGCAGTAACTAGAGGCTTAGTGAAAGTGAAAGTGTTAGGCACTCAGTCATGTCTGACTCTTTGCGATCACATGGACTGTAGCCTGTCAGGCTACTCTGTCCATGGGATTCCCCAGGCAAGAACATAGGAGTGGGTTGCCATTCCCTTCTGCAGGGGATTTTCCTGACCCAGGATTGAACCTGGGTTTCCTGCTTTGCAGGCAGATTATCTACCATTTGAGCCACCAGGTCTTAGGTATTGGGCACAATAATGGCCTGCTGTGGCTTATTGAGTTTCTCTCCTAGAAATTTTGAGCAGACATTGAAAGTGTGGTGGTGATTATAACTCAAGTAAGGAATTATGTAGGGAGGTTTTCTAATAATCAGCTTGTCACAGGCTTGCAGGTTCAGGCCATGGAGAGTTGAGGCACTAAATTTATTTTTTCTTCTTTCTATAACCACAATGAAAAAAGTAAAAGTGAAGTCGTGTCTGACTCTTTGTGACCCCATGGACTATAGCCTGGCAGGCTCCTCTGTCCGTGGGGATTCTACAGGCAAGAATCCTGGAGGGGGTTGCCATTCCCTTCTTCAGGGGATTTTTCTGATCCAGGGATGGAACCCAGGTCTCTTGCATTGCAGGCAGATTCTTTACCATCTGAGCCACCAGGGAAGCCCTATAACCACAATACCCAGGCCAATTCTAACCAAAATAAAAACACTTAATCCTCATTCTATATCCAAATTTCTCCAACTTTCCCCAAAGGCCTTAACAGCCATTTTTGGCTCTCATATTGAGCCGTTGAGATGTGCTGTTGCTCCATCTCTAACAGGCAACCCCTGCAACCCTACCCTTCATTCCCTGCTTGAATTTTTTTTTTTTTTTTTGGCTTTTCCAGAATATCATCCAGGTGGAATCACACATTATGTAGCCATTTCAGATGGGCTTCTTTCACTTATTAATATGCATTGAAGCTTTCTCCATGTTTTTCTTTCTCTTTTTTTAAATTTATGTATTATTTTTGGCTTCACTGGGTCATCATTACAGTGTGTTGGCTTTTCTCTAGTTTCAGTGAGCGGGGGTTACTCTCTATTGTGGTGCACAGGTTTCTCACTGCAGGGGCTTCTCTTGTTGCAGAGTGTAGGTTCTAGGGAGCATGGCTTTCAGTAGTTGGAGTGCACAGGCTTAGTTCCCCTGTGACATGTGGGATCTTCCCAGACCAGGGATTGAACCCATGTCTTCTGCATTGGCAGGTGAATTTCTAACCACTGGACCATCAGGGAAGTCCTTGAATAATTGAAATTTTTATTATTGAGACCATTGGAGATTCACTTGCCACTTCTAAGAAACAATAGAGATAAACTTTGCCCAGTCTCCCCAGTGATAAGTAATATTTTACAATACCATAGGATTCTGTCCCACCCAGGATACTGACATCACTACAACCCACTGAACTTATTCAGATTTTCCTAATTTGTATGCATATTTGTGTGCATGTGTTTAGTTCTACGCTTGTGTTCATTTTTGAATAATAATTTTACCTGTAATAAATGGAGTACTTGCTATCTGCCTGGCACTGTTCTAACTTCTTTATGTGTATAATCTTGTCTATTACTCATGGATTAAAGACTATACTGGGCTGACCTAGTGGCTTGGATGGTAAAGCATCTGCCTGCAATGCAGGAGACCAGAGTTTGATCCCTGGGTTGGGAAGATTCCCTGAAGAAGGAAATGGTTCCCCACTCCAGTATTCTTTCCTGGACAATTCCCTGGACAGAGAAACCTGGCAGGCTACAGTCCACGGGGTCACAAAGAGTCGGACAGGACTGAGCGACTAACACTTTCACTTTTTACTTAGCTGTGTTTTACAGATGAGAGTCTAAGTAATGTGGCAGTGGCAAAGCCGGGCCAATTCACTTTACCACCAGGCCACACATCTCTCGTTACTACAGAGCCCCTTTCGGTTACAATGTTCAGCCCTGTAGAACCAGACCGTGTTCAGAGGGCATGAGGCCAGGAACATGCTTCTGAAATAGCTATAAAAGTCAATGTCAGTTGCACTCGCTCTCTGTGATGGCCCACACTGTGTCTGTAGAGTGTGCTTCTCTCTGACCTAAATAAATCCATTTCTTACCTATAGAAAAAAAAAGTCAATGTCTCTTACAGAGGATTTTTAGGACAGTGAAAATTATTCTGTTACCCTAACGGTAAGTGTAAGAATTTATGCATCTGTCAAAACCCATAAAACTGTGGAATAGAAAAAGTGAACCCTAAGTGAAGCATGGGCTTTAGTAAATAATAATGTATCAATATTGGTTCATCAATTGTGAAAAATATACCACACTATTGCAATATGTTATTAAAGAGGGAAGGAAGTGAATGGGAACTCTGTACCTTTGCTCAATTTTTCTGTAAATCTAAAAACAATTTTTATATAAACTAATTCTAAAAATACTCTATTAATTTACAAAATAGTAATAGACTCAGAAACAGAAAACAAACTTATGGTTGCTGCTGTTCAGTCACCCAGTTGTGTCCGATTCAGGGACCCCATTGACTGAAGCACACCAGGACTCTCTGTCCCTCACCATCTCTTGAAGTTTGCCCAAGTTCATGTCCATTGCATCAGTGATGCTATCCAGCATCTTATGGTTACCAGAAGGGAAAGGGAAGGAGGAATAAATTAGGAGTCTAGGATTAAATTATACACACTACTAAACATAGAGTAGATAGCCAACAAGGACCTACTGTATAGTCTAGGGAACCATACTCAATATCTGTAATAAGCCGTGATGGAAAAGAATCTAAGAAATAAATAAATATATATATATATATATATAAAACTTAATCACTTTGCTGTACACCTGAAACTAACACAAGATTGCAAATCAACTGTATTTAATTAAAAATTTAAAAATAATAATCTATTAATTTTTAAAAAGTTTTTAAAGAGTCAATGGCTCTTTCAGATGGACCTAATCACAAAGTAACTGAAAATGCTTTTATCTTTGGAAATCTCCAAACTGTGGTCACTGAGCATTTATATTTCGTGAGCTCTCTTGGATTATCTGAAGTGGCAGGAAACGAGTGACAAAAACTCAGGCACTTAGAGGGTGCCCTGGGGATCAGTGCAGCTTTTTTCCCCTTCCACGTCTTTCCCTGCATGGACCTCAGTGGCTGAGCAGAAGGAGGGCAGGCAGAGTAAAGTGTCTGTAATTCCCATCCATTCCTGAGCCCCGTGGAATCTGAACGTATGCTTACTGCATTGTCACTTGAACATTCAATCTTAACTGTCAAGATGTTCTTCAAGGCAGAGAAAGGACTTCAACATGGTATGCCAGAATCTCTTTTCCATACACTTTTTGGCAGCTACGAAAGAAAATGCTGCTCCTATTCTCAAAAATACTGTTTTTATGTTCCTGTGGAAATTCACAAAGGGGATATTATATTTAATCTTTACCACAAGAAGAAATACTTATTTCTGATGGAAATAATACTAGACATGGATATCATGGAAAATATTATATAAGCTTTTATATTGAGTGGGGAATCCACTTTGTACCTCTAGAATATTGTACATCCACCAATCAGGAGGATGGCCAATGACTACCCACTGTGGAATTTGTTCCTTTGACAAACACGCTGTGCTCCAGGCAAACTCTACCTCTACACATTATCATATAAAACCTGAGACACAGATTAATCTTAGCAGCTATTTGGAGGAAGATAACTGAACATACCTCACCCTCCTCCACCCCAAATCACAATCCAATATTAATTCATAATCTTTTTCATTGGCTTTGGTAATTGTACCCTTTGAAGACAATCTATGAATATGCGTAGAGCCCTTAGGCACCTTAATTGCCATTTCATCCAATTAACAAGTTATTAAAAATGCTTTGTGTGAGTACCCCTTCCCTCTTCCTTTCATCAGCAAAGAGTGAGCATAGCCTGTAAGGATGAAGGGCAGGAAGCAGTCACAGCAATGGCAGATAACAAAGGTATCAAAAACAAACAGCCAACTTCGTCCCATCTCACTTTTTTAAAAGTATTTTTTTTTTCAATTTTTAAAAATTTTTGGCTGCACCATATGGCATGTCGGATCTTAGTTCCCTGACCAGGAATCAAACCCACACTCCCTACATTGGAAACTCAGAGTCTTAACCACTGGATCACCATGGAAGTCCGTAAAAAATATTTGTTTATTTGGCTGTACTGGCTTTTAATTGTGGCATGCAGTAATCTTCCATCTTCATTGCAGCATGCAGGATTTTTTGTTGTGACATGTGGGATCTAGCTCCCTGACCAGGTATTGAACCTGGGCCGCCTGCATTGGGAGCTTAGAGTCTGAATCTCTTGACCACCGGGGAAGTCCTCTCCCATCTCACTTTGTCATTTGACCCTCTAGGTTCAGGTTTTAACGATCAATTCTTCTCCTTTACTAGTTCTTAGGGGACTAGTCCAGAGAAGGCAATGGCACCCCACTCCAGTAGTCTTGCCTGGCAAATCCCATGGACGGAGGAGCCTGGTGGGCTGCAGTTCATGGGGTCTTGAAGAGTCGGGCACAATTGAGCAACTAATACTTATTTACCATCTCTGAAGCAGGAGAAAGAAATGTGCAGTTGGTACCACCAATTAAATCCTTCTACTTGGAAGTGGCACATATCACTTCCACTCATATTTTATGGGCTGAAGTCAAGTCACCAGCCATACTTAACTTTAAGGCTACAGGAAATTGCAATCTTAACAAGGACCCAGAGGGAGGAAAATCAGAATATTTGTGAGTAATTATTACCATGCTGCCTATTCCCTGTGACTGACTCAGGAGTTTAATGATACACTGTGGTTTGAGAATTTAGCATTGAGTCTGTGACTCTATGAAAGTGTACCCTGAAGGTTTATGATAAGATCTAGTGTCTTGTGAGAGAAAGCTATTTAACTAATAAGTTAGCTTTGTGGTCCCCAACTTGTTGTCACATTTGCTATAATTCAAGGAAGTTGATAAAAACTGTATCTCTTATAAGCATACTTAGTTGTCCCTTATGAGAACTTTCTATTGTTTTAGGAACTAAGAAAAGCTTTGTCTTCCATTGACGAGTTGGCATGTTTCCAGTTGGAAATTAATTAGAATCTGTGGACTCTGCAGAGAACTAGGTTATAAGCTTTGAATTAGCCCCAAGAGTTAACCTATTTTCTTATCTGCTTTTAACCTTGTTTCCTCCATTGTAATTAATTGTAAAACAATGGTATTATATTTGTCCTTTAGATAAACTATCTCCAGCCCTTTTGTGAGATATGGAGAATGAACAAAGAATTGGAAGTCGGGGTGTGGGGGGCACGGGGTGAACTTGTCACTTTGTTAAAAACAATAGCTTTCCTGGTGGTGATGTTGTACTATAGTAATGGGCTTTCCAGGTGGTGCTGGGAGTAAAGATCCCTCCTGTCAAAGAAGGAGATGTAAAGAGATGTGGGTTTGATCTTGGGTTGGGAAGATCCCCTGGAGGAGGGCATGGCAACCCACTCCAGCATTCTTGCGTAGACAATCCTTTGGACAGAGGAGCCTGGTGGGCTAATAGGGTCGCAAAGAGTCAGACACGACTGAAGTGACTAAGCACGCATGCACTATAGTAATGCAAGATGTTGCTACTGGGGGCAACTGTACAAAGGATATACAGGGTTCCTGTGAGTTATTTCTTACAACTGCATGTGAATCTGTAATTATCTCAAAGTTAAAAGCTTTTTTTTTTAAAAAAAAAAATCTACAATAGCTTTCCAAAGATGCTGCTAGTGCAGGTGATTTAAGTTTTTTTAAAGGACTTGAAAATGTCAAGATTCTCTTTCAAACCAATAATGTAATGAAATTCCCAATTTACCGTGCAATAGAAATCATTGTGGCAATGACTTGAAACCACAGATAAGGGATATTTCCATGAATTACTTAAAAGAAAAGGCACAAGATTCATATATTTAAAAAGTGAGAAGCATTGCTGAAGTCTCCCCACCTCCACTGCTGTCATGTCAAAGTCAGAGTTTCCAAAGAACTCAAACAGCTACAAAACTCTCCGTCAGACATCTGAGCTTTGAAACAACCGATGAGAGCCTGAGGAGCCATTTTGAGCAATGGGGAATGCTCACAGACTGTGTGGTGATGAGGGCTTCAAACACCAAGCACTCCAGAAGCTTCGGGCTTGTCACGTGTACCACGGTGGGAAAGGTGGATGCGGTCATGAAGGCGAGGCCATGCAAGGTGATGGAAGAGTTGTGGAGCCCAACGGCCGTCTCAAGAGAAGATTCTCAAAGACCTGGTGCCCACTTAACTGTGAAAAAAAGATTTTTATGGGTGGCACTAAAGAAGACACTGAAGAACATTACCTGAGAGATTATTTTGAACCGTATGGGGAAACTGAAGTGTTTGAAATCATGACTGATTGAGACAGTGGCAAAAAGAGAGGCCTTGTTTTTGCAACCTTTGATACCGTGACTCCATAGACAAGACTGTCATTCAGAAATTCCACCCTGTGAATGGCCACAACTGTGAAGTAAGGAAAGCCCCATCCAAGCAAGAGATGGCTAGTGTTTCATCCAGCCAAAGAGGTGAAAGAGATTCTGGAAACTTTGGTGGTGGTAATCAAGGTGGTTTCAGTGGGAATGACAACTTTGGTCATAGCGGAAACTTCAGTGGTGAAGGTGGCTTTGGTGGCAGCCGTGATGATGATGGATGTGGTGGCAGTGGGGACAGCTATAATGGATTTGGTGATGATGGAAGCAGTGTTCGAGGTGGCAGAATCAATGATTTTGGCAATTACAACTATCAGTCTTCAAATTTTGGACCCATGACAGGAGGAAACTTCGGAGGATGAAGTTCAGGCCCTTGTGGTGGTTGAGGCCAGTACTCTGCCACATCTTGAAACCAAGATGGCCATGGTGGTTCCAGCAGCAGCAGTAGCCATGGCAGTGGCAGAGGTTTTAATTACTGCCAGGAAACAAAGCTTAGCAGGAGAGGAAAGTCAGACAAGGGACAGGGAAGCTACAGATTACAACAGATTTGTGAACTCAGCCACGCAGAGTGGTGACAGGGCCTAGCTGCTACAAAGAAGACATGTTTTAGACAATACTCATGTGTATGGGCTAAAAACTTAAGGACTATACTTGTGACTAATTGTATAACAGCTTATTTTAGTTTCTGTTCTGTGGAAAGTGTAAAGCATTCCAACAAAGGGTTTCAATGCAGGGCTTTTTTTTTTTTTTTGCACCCATGCTGTTGATTGCTAAATCTAATAATCTGAATCAATGTGTATTTTTTTCAATGTGTTGTGTAAAGTTAGTCTACTCTGAGGCCATTTTGGTAAATTACCCACAGTGTGAAGTTAAAATTCCTTCAGAGTAATGCCAGTTTCCATTTGAAACTTATTTACAACCTGCTTTGATGGAGAAGCTGCTGTCTTCAGAACCTTGGTGTAGTTGAACTGACAGTTATGTGTTGTGACCTGGAGTTCATTGTTAGAAGGGTCACCCATGAAAAGTCATGGAGTTTCTGTTTTTTTTGTTTGGTCATTAATGATTGTTGGCAATATATCTAAATTCAGTAGATATGTATGCAATATATCTAAATTGAATTATGGTACCAGATAAAGTTATAGATGGGAATTAAGCTTCTGTATCATCCATTATCATGGGTAATCAATAAAAGATTTAATACCCTCTGAGCACCGAAGAATTGATGCTTTTGAACTGTGGTGTTGGAGAAGACTCTTTTTTTATTTTTTATTTTTTTTAATTTTTTTTCTTTTTTTTTTTTTTCCTGAACCCTCCTCCCTCCCCCCTCCCCATACCATCCCCCTGGGCCTTCCCAGCGCACCAGCCCCAAGCATCCAGCATCGTGCACTGAACCTGGACTGGCATCTCGTTTCATACATGACATTTCACTTATTTCAATGCCATTCTCCCAAATCTTCCCACCCTCTCGCACAGAGTCCATAAGACTGTTCTATACATCAGTGTCTCTTTTGCTGTCTCGTATACAGGGTTATCGTTACCATCTTTCTAAATTCCATATATATGCATTAGTATACTGTATTTATGTTTTTCCTTCTGGCTTACTTCACTCTGTATAATAGGCTCCAGTTTCATCCACCTCATTAGAACTGATTCAAATGTATTCTTTTTAATGGCTGAGTAATACTCCATTGTATATATGTACCACAGCTTTCTTATCCATTCATCTGCTGATGGACATCTAGGTTGCTTCCATGTCCTGGCTATTATAAACAGTGCTGTGATGAACATTGGGGTACACGTGTCTCTTTCCCTTCTGGTTTCCTCAGTGTGTATGCCCAGCAGTGGGATTGCTGGATCATAAGGCAGTTCTATTTCCAGTTTTTTAAGGAATCTCCACACTGTTCTCCATAGTGGCTGTACTAGTTTGCATTCCCACCAACAGTGTAAAAGGGTTCCCTTTTCTCCACACCCTCTCCAGCATTTATTATTTGTAGACTTTTGGATCGCAGCTATTCTGACTGGTGTGAAACGGTACCTCATAGTGGTTTTGATTTGCATTTCTCTGATAAAGAGTGATGTTGAGCATCTTTTCAAGTGTTTGTTAGCCATCTGTATGTCTTCTTTGGAGAAATGTCTATTTAGATCTTTGGCCCATTTTTTGATTGGGTCGTTTATTTTTCTGGAGTTGAGCTGTAGGAGTTGCTTGTATATTTTTGAGATTAGTTGTTTGTCGGTTGCTTCATTTGCTATTATTTTCTCCCATTCTGAAGGCTGTCTTTTCACCTTGCTAATAGTTTCCTTTGATGTGCAGAAGCTTTTAAGTTTAATTAGGTCCCATTTGTTTATTTTTGCTTTTATTTCCAATATTCTGGGAGGTGGGTCATAGAGGATCCTGCTGTGATGTATGTCAGAGACTGTTTTGCCTATGTTCTCCTCTAGGAGTTTTATAGTTTCTGGTCTTATGTTGAGATCTTTAATCCATTTTGAGTTTATTTTTGTATATGGTGTTAGAAAGTGTTCTAGTTTCATTCTTTTACAAGTGGTTGACCAGATTTCCCAGCACCACTTGTTAAAGAGATTGTCTTTAATCCACTGTATATTCTTGCCTCCTTTGTCAAAGATAAGGTGTCCATATGTGCGTGGATTTATCTCTGGGCTTTCTATTTTGTTCCATTGATCTATATTTCTGTCTTTGTGCCAGTACCATACTGTCTTGATAACTGTGGCTTTGTAGTAGAGCCTGAAGTCAGGTAGGTTGATTCCTCCAGTTTCATTTTTCTTTCTCAAGATCGCTTTGGCTATTCGAGGTTTTTTGTATTTCCATACAAATTGTGAAATTATTTGTTCTAGCTCTGTGAAGAATACTGTTGGTAGCTTGATAGGGATTGCATTGAATGTATAAATTGCTTTGGGTAGTATACTCATTTTCACTATATTGATTCTTCCAATCCATGAACATGGTATATTTCTCCATCTATTAGTGTCCTCTTTGATTTCTTTCACCAGTGTTTTATAGTTTTCTATATATAGGTCTTTAGTTTCTTTAGGTAGATATATTCCTAAGTATTTTATTCTTTTCGTTGCAATGGTGAATGGAATTGTTTCCTTAATTTCTCTTTCTGTTTTCTCATTATTAGTGTATAGGAATGCAAGGGATTTCTGTGTGTTGATTTTATATCCTGCAACTTTACTATAATCATTGATTAGTTCTAGTAATTTTCTGGTGGAGTCTTTAGGATTTTCTATGTAGAGGATCATGTCATCTGCAAATAGTGAGAGTTTTACTTCTTCTTTTCCAATTTGGATTCCTTTTATTTCTTTTTCTGCTCTGATTGCTGTAGCCAAAACTTCCAAAACTATGTTGAATAGTAATGGTGAAAGTGGGCACCCTTGTCTTGTTCCTGAATTTAGAGGAAATGCTTTCAATTTTTCACCATTGAGGATAATGTTTGCTGTGGGTTTGTCATATATAGCTTTTATTATGTTGAGGTATGTTCCTTCTATTCCTGCTTTCTGGAGAGTTTTTATCATAAATGGGTGTTGAATTTTGTCAAAGGCTTTCTCTGCATCTATTGAGATAATCATATGGTTTTTGTTTTTCAATTTGTTAATGTGGTGTATTACATTGATTGATTTACGGATATTGAAGAATCCTTGCATCCCTGGGATAAAGCCCACTTGGTCATGGTGTATGATCTTTTTAATGTGTTGTTGGATTCTGATTGCTAGAATTTTGTTTAGGATTTTTGCATCTATGTTCATCAGTGATATTGGCCTACAGTTTTCTTTTTTTGTGGCATCTTTGTCAGGTTTTGGTATTAGGGTGATGGTGGCCTCATAGAATGAGTTTGGAAGTTTACCTTCCTCTGCAATTTTCTGGAAGAGTTTGAGCAGGATAGGTGTTAGCTCTTCTCTAAATTTTTGGTAGAATTCAGCTGTGAAGCTGTCTGGACCTGGGCTTTTGTTTGCTGGAAGATTTTTGATTACAGTTTCAATTTCCGTGCTTGTGATGGGTCTGTTAAGGTTTTCTATTTCTTCCTGGTCGAGTTTTGGAAAGTTGTACTTTTCTAAGAATTTGTCCATTTCTTCCTCATTGTCCATTTTATTGGCATATAATTGTTGATAATAGTCTCTTATGATCCTTTGTATTTCTGTGTTGTCTGTTGTGATCTCTCCATTTTCGTTTCTAATTTTATTGAGTTGATTTTTCTCCCTTTGTTTCTTGATGAGTCTAGCTAATGGTTTGTCAATTTTATTTATCCTTTCAAAGAACCAGCTTTTGGCTTTGTTGATTTTTGCTATGGTCTCTTTTGTTTCTTTTGCATTTATTTCTGCTCTAATTTTTAAGATTTCTTTCCTTCTACTAACCCTGGGGTTCTTCATTTCTTCCTTTTCTAGTTGCTTTAGGTGTAGAGTTAGGTTATTTATTTGACTTTTTTCTTGTTTCTTGAGGTGTGCCTGTATTGCTATGAACTTTCCCCTTAGGACTGCTTTTACTGTGTCCCACAGGTTTTGGGTTGTTGTGTTTTCATTTTCATTCGTTTCTATGCAAATTTTGATTTCTTTTTTGATTTCTTCTGTGATTTGTTGGTTATTCAGCAGCGTGTTGTTCAGCCTCCATATGTTGGAATTTTTAATAGTTTTTCTCCTGTAATTGAGATCTAATCTTACTGCATTGTGGTCAGAAAAGATGCTTGGAATGATTTCTATTTTTTTGAATTTACCAAGGCTAGCTTTATGGCCCAGGATGTGATCTATCCTGGAGAAAGTTCCATGTGCGCTTGAGAAAAAGGTGAAATTCATTGTTTTGGGATGAAATGTCCTATAGATATCAATTAGGTCTAACTGATCTATTGTATCGTTTAAAGTTTGTGTTTCCTTGTTAATTTTCTGTTTAGTTGATCTATCCATAAGTGTGAGTGGGGTATTAAAGTCTCCCACTATTATTGTGTTATTGTTAATTTCTCCTTTCATACTTGTTAGCATTTGTCTTACATACTGCGGTGCTCCCGTGTTGGGTGCATATATATTTATAATTGTTATATCTTCTTCTTGGATTGATCCTTTGATCATTATGTAGTGACCTTCTTTGTCTCTTTTCACAGCCTTTGTTTTAAAGTCTATTTTATCTGATATGAGTATTGCTACTCCTGCTTTCTTTTGGTCCCTATTTGCATGGAAAATCTTTTTCCAGCCCTTCACTTTCAGTCTGTATGTGTCCCCTGTTTTGAGGTGGGTCTCCTGTAGACAACATATGTAGGGGTCTTGTTTTTGTATCCATTCAGCCAGTCTTTGTCTTTTGGTTGGGGCATTCAACCCATTTACGTTTAAGGTAATTACTGATAAGTATGATCCCGTTGCCATTTACTTTATTGTTTGGGGTTCGAATTTATACACCATTTTTGTGTTTCCTGTCTAGAGAATATCCTTTAGTATTTGTTGGAGAGCTGGTTTGGTGGTGCAGAATTCTCTCAGCTTTTGCTTGTCTGAGAAGCTTTTGATTTCTCCTTCATACTTGAATGAAATCCTTGCTGGGTACAATAATCTGGGCTGTAGGTTATTTTCTTTCATCATTTTAAGTATGTCTTGCCATTCCCTCCTGGCTTGAAGAGTTTCTATTGAAAGATCAGCTGTTATCCTTATGGGAATTCCCTTGTGTGTTATTTGTTGTTTTTCCCTTGCTGCTTTTAATATTTGTTCTTTGTGTTTGATCTTTGTTAATTTGATTAATATGTGTCTTGGGGTGTTTCGCCTTGGGTTTATCCTGTTTGGGATTCTCTGGGTTTCTTGGACTTGGGTGATTATTTCCTTCCCCAGTTTAGGGAAGTTTTCAACTATTATCTCCTCAAGTATTTTCTCATGGTATTTCTTTTTGTCTTCTTCTTCTGGAACCCCTATGATTCGAATGTTGTAGCGTTTAATATTGTCCTGGAGGTCTCTGAGATTGTCCTCATTTCTTTTAATTCGTTTTTCTTTTATTCTCTCTGATTCATTTATTTCTACCATTCTATCTTCTAATTCACTAATCCTATCTTCTGCCTCTGTTATTCTACTATTTGTTGCCTCCAGAGTGTTTTTAATTTCATTTATTGCATTATTCATTGTATATTGACTCTTTTTATTTCTTCTAGGTCCTTGTTAAACCTTTCTTGCATCTTCTCAATCCTTGTCTCCAGGCTGTTTATCTGTGATTCCATTTTAATTTCAAGATTTTGGATCAATTTCACTATCATTATTCGGAATTCTTTATCAGGTAGATTCCCTATCTCTTCCTCTTTTGTTTGGTTTGGTGGGCATTTATCCTGTTCCTTTATCTGCTGGCTATTCCTCTGTCTCTTCATCTTGTTTAAATTGCTGAGTTTGGGGTGTCCTTTCTGTATTCTGGCAGTTTGTGGAGTTCTCTTTATTGTGGCTATTCCTCACTGTGTGTGGGTTTGTACAGGTGGCTTGTCAAGGTTTCCTGGTTAGGGAAGCTTGTGTCAGTGTTCTGATGGGTGGAACTGTATTTCTTCTCTTTGTTCAGTCGCGCTGTGGGGAGGGAGGGAGGGATGCTGCAAGCAAATAACACTGGCGTGCGCTCGCAGTGCCTCAGCCACACTGGGTCTGCCCCCGCTCACTGCGCGTGTAGCCTCCCTGCCCACACTGCTCGGGCTCTAGGTTGTTCCGCCGGGAACAATCCGAGGCTGGCCCTGGGTTGCATGTACCTCCCAGGTCCAAGCCGCTCAGGTAGTCCTCAGAGGCGCAGACTCAGTTGGGCCTGAGTATTGTGCTCTTCCCAGGTCCGAGCAGCTCAAGTGATGAGGTGTTTGGCGAGCGCCAATGCTGCGACTTATCGCCTCCCCGCCACTCGGTTATCTGGGCACAAAACCGGCGCACCTTCTTAGGCAGATGTTAACCGTCCAGACCCCCAAGAAGTTTTAGTTAGCAAAGAAGCCTGCTTACAGTTTTATAGATAATGTCTCTCTGGGGCTGCGATTGCCCCCTTCCGGCTCTGGCTGCCTGTCACCGGAGGGGGAAGGTCTGCAGCCGGCTATCTCTGTTCAATTCTTTTCCGTGCGCGGGCCTGGCGGTGTCTTAGGTTGGGGCTGGCTTTTCGCGTGGTAGATATCCCACAGTCTGGTTTGTTAGCCCAAATTATTTCGCTCAGATAGTGCTCAGGGTATTCAGGCCAGATTCTTACTCTAAGCGATGCAGCCCGCGCTGCGCCTCCCTGCCCAGCCCCCGCTTGTTAATGGTGCGTGCAGGCATCTGCGCTGCTTCTCCGCTGGGGGAGTTACCGTAGGACTCGCAATCTTCGAGTTTTAATTGTTTATTTATTTTTTCTTCCTGTTATGTTGCCCTCTGTGCTTCCAAAGCTCGGCACAGATTCGGCAGTGAGAAGGTTTCCTGGTGTTTGGAAACTTCTCTCTTTTTAAGACTCCCTTCCCGGGACGGAGCTCCGTCCCTCCCTCTTTGTCTCTTTTTTTGTCTTTTATATTTTTTCCTACCTCCTTTCGAAGAGTTGGATTGCTTTTCTGGGTGCCTGATGTCCTCTGCCGGCATTCAGAAGTTGTTTTGTGGAATTTACTCGACGTTTAAATGCTCTTTTGATGAATTTGTGGGGGAGAAAGTGTTCTCCTTGTCCTACTCCTCCGCCATCTTGGCTCCTCCTCCTGGAGAAGACTCTTGAGAGTCCCTTGGACTCCAAGGAGATGCAACCAGTCCATTCTGAAGGAGATCAGCCCTGGGATTTCTTTGGAAGGAATGATGCTAAAGCTGAAACTCCAGTACTTTGGCCACCTCATGTGAAGAGTTGACTCATTGGAAAAGACTCTGATGCTGGGAGGGATTGGGGGCAGGAGGAGAAGGGGATGACAGAGGATGAGATGACTGGATGGCATCACTGACTCAATGGACGTGAGTCTGGGTGAACTCCGGGAGTTGGTGATGGACAGGGAGGCCTGGCGTGCTGTGATTCATGGGGTCGCAAAGAGTCAGAGACGACCGAGAAACTGAACTGAACTGAACTGAAAAAAAAAAAAGTGAGAACTCTCTGCCTTCTTTCCTTTCTCTCCTCTCTCTCTGCTCTCTGTCCCCTTACTTCCTTTTCTCCTTCCTTCTCTTTCTCCCTTCCTCCTTTCTTTCTTTGTTTCTTTCTTTCTTCTTTCTTACATTTTTCCTTTTGAAACACAATTGAATCCCTCCTATTGCTAAAAACTATGGTAAGCAGTTGATAAAGAAGACAGAAAATGTGTCTGCCCACATAGTGCTTATAATTTAAAGGAGGAGACAGTAAAATTGTAGTTGTGATGCATGCTTAGAGTAAAACTAAGAGAGAGCTGAGATGAGGTAAGAGGAGTGAGGAGCTGCTCTAGACAAGGTCATCATCTGAGAAGAGGAAGGAGAGAGAGAGAGAGATTTGAATATTTTTGAGAATCCTTAAAGGTGACCAGTTTGGCTGGAAGATGGTTGGCAAGGAAAAGGCAAAGATTATCTTGGAAACATTGTGGGCAAAGCAAAAGTTTAGTAACTCCAAGCATTGTTATAGGTGACTGTCAGCTCAGACTGACATAATTACTGATATTTGTTCTAAATTAAACAAGTTCATTGTTGAACCAATGGAACTTTAAGTAGTCATTGTCTCTCTGATATACTGTTCGAATATTCTTCCATATTCATTTTCCAAAGAGAAAACTAATGAACAAGAAGGGAAGTGATTACAAAATGGAATAGAAAAGTTAGAATTAGTACTATTTAGAGAGCTCTAGGTATGTAAAGTCAGAGAAGGCAATGGCACCCCACTCCAGTGTTCTTGCCTGGAGAATCCCAGGGATGGGGGAGCCTGATGGGCTGCCGTCTATGGGGTCGCACAGAGTCGGACACAACTGAAGCGACTTAGCAGCAGCAGCAGCAGGTATGTAAAGTACCAGCAATAAGGAAAGTCCTTTTGTTGACACACATAGGTCACAATGTAAATTTATTATGATTCTAGAGCCAGGTCTTTCCATGGGGATGGATATTCTGCTCCTAGCATCTTGTTCCATCTGCCCAACATTCTGCTAAACATATTTGTAATCTATTTATTATTAGAAATATAAGGCCTAAATCCCTTGCATATAACACTATGACTTAAATTTACATTAAAGACTAAAAGACTATTTTGGAGAGAGGTTACTTCCTAGGTGTAGAGAAGGAATGGCAATAGATGAGAGGATATTAGGATATCAAGAGAACTAAACTTTTTTTTTTAGGGCATGTGGCATCTTAGCTCCCCAACCAGGGATCAAATCTACATCCCCTGCATTGGAGGCATGGAGTTTTAACCCCTGACCTACCAGGGAATTCTCAAGGACTAAAATTTCATGGCAACATTTTATTTATTAATATTGTGAGATGAGTACATAGATGATAAAGGTATTAATCTTTATAATGTTTTGGATTTTTGTATATATTTCTTAATATTTCTCTTTTTAAAAGTAGATAATTGCTTTCTCTTTTTAAAAGTTTTTATTTATTTATTATTATTATTTTATTTTTGGCTACACTGGCTCTTCGTTGCTGTGCCTAACACTTTCTCTCGTTGCCTTGTGTGGGCTTCCCATTGTAGTGTCTTCTCTTGTTGCAGAGCATGGGCTCTAGGATATGTGAGCTTCAGTAGCTGTGTCACACAGACAGGCTTAGTTTACCTACAGCAGGTGGAATCTTCCCAGACCAGGGATCAAACCCATGTCCCCTGCATTGGCAGGTGGAGTCTTAACCACAGGACCATCAGGGAAGTCCAGATGATTACCTCCTGACTGTGTCCTAAGAGTAATCTTTAGGCAGGTTAGCTCTTAAAATATAAAAATTAAAGGAGAGGGGACAGATGGAAAGGGCTATGGGAAAGACTGAGTCTACTAATGAGAGATTTCTCAGACTTGAAGAAACTTAGAGAAGAGATTTAACAGTTGACTAAAGGAAGCCCTTCTTTTTAGAGCAGTTAGTCTGTTCACGGTCATGGGACCAGTTGGTGGAGCTAGTGGAGGAAACAGGGGGTCAGAGCTTCAAGCCAAGAACTCCTGACTTCAGGCTATTGTCCAAGAATTGCACCACAACTGCCTTGGATTTCCTTTTTATCACTGTTGACACCAAATTTCATTTTAGTGACACAACTACTGTCTGGAAGTTAGAAGTAGGTTTGTTATTTAATGGCAAACTAGAGAAAGTATTTTAAACAAGGATGAAAATGGACCCTTTTGGTCCACAGTAGGGTTTCCCAGGTGGCTCACATGGTAAAGAATCTGCCTGCCGTGAGGGAGACCCAGGTTCAATCCCTGGGTCGGGAAGATCCCCTGGAGAAGGCAATGGCAACCCACTCCAGTATTCTTGCGTGGATAATCCCATCGACAGAAAAGCCTGGCAGGCTACAGTCTATGAGGTCGCAAAGAGTGGGACATGACTGAGTGACTAACACATGCACAGTAGAGCAAGGAACACGTTTCTGGTAGGAGCCCAACCCAACTGACTTTGCCTCCCAGCACCCTAGTCTCTGGTTCTGAAAACCTACCACCCTCAGAACTGGGGAAGGAAAACTCATTGGGATCACTTGGGGTCAGCACTGCATCTCCACTGCCCCCCAAGAATACTCGAGTTCCTCAGGTTATCAGACAACCAACTGTCACTGGCAGAGAACTTACTTTGATATAAAAGGAAGAACTTAATCAGGTTAGTGTTACAAGAAACTTCAGAACAGCTGCAACTTGGCTGAGAATCTTGTTTATCTTGTTTATCTCTTTAATTGTGCATATAAGCCCAGAGGCTCTCTGATGGCTCTAATATAAAGAATAAATAGTGTGTGGGAATCCAGTAATTAAGTCTCCTTTTGTTTCCTGTGTGGTAATTTTTATGGAGACCACCATGATAATTTTCTTTCATGAGGCTGAGACAGAAAGGAAGTGCCAGGAGAAAACTTAGAAGGAATGAACAACTCAGGAAGTGCATCAATTTCACAATCAAACCTGCACATGTTGGGTTTCAAGCAGACTCAAGACTAGCTGGAGCACAGTGATACAAAATCACTTCAACTCCAGAACAAATGCCTTTGTTGATATAACTGATCATGCCTTTCACATGAATCTTTCTCCGGAAACTCCCTGATGGTCCGGTGGTTAGGACTCTGGGCTTTAACTGCTGAGGGCTTAGGTTCAATCCCTGGTGGGGAAACTAAGATCCCACAAGTGGTGTGATATGGCCAACAAACAAATAATAATATCAGAGGGAAGAAAGAGATACAATATAAACAAAATAAAGAATATCTATATAAAACCAACAGCAAATATTTTAAAAAATAACCTAAATAAACGAAATCTTTTTCTAACCCCACAGTAGTTTCTCAGTAGTATGCACCTCTATTTGATGCTTACTGAGAAATGTTTTGATCACCACTTTCAAACATGAACAAGCAAATGAATTATCAGGTTAAAATGCAGATTCTGATTCAGTAGACAGAGAATGAGATGGTTGGATGACATCACTGACTCAATGAACATGAGTTTGAGCAAACTCCAGGAGACAGCAAAGGACAGGGAAACCTGGCATGCTGCAGTCCATGGGGTCACAAAGAGCTGGACACGACTGAGCGACTGAACAACAGCAACAAGATCTGAGATTCTGCATTTCAAGGGGATGGGCCTGAGATTCTGCTTTCTTTCTTTTTTTGGCCACACTATGAGTCATATGTGGGATCTTAGTTCACCAACTAGGGATGAACCCGTGCCCACTGCAGTGGAAGTGTGGCGTCTTACCACTGGACTACCAGGAAAGCCCCAGATTCTGCATTTCTAGCAAGTGCCTAGGAGATGACCACAGTGCTGGCCTAGGTTTTAAAAAGCTCTAAACTCATCCAACAGTTACTGTTTTAGATTTTAAAAGACACTCCCTGAAAATAATAAATTAATCCAAACAACTGGAAACTAGGGTGAGTTTCAGTGCTAAAGGCTCATGTCTCTTTGGGCCAAGAAGAAACTTTTGTGAGTTGAGATCAAGAGCAAGCTGGTAGACAAAAGCAGTGCCAGGCAAGATGCCACCTGATGGGGAAGTAAGGCTTATTTGGAATTATCTTGTCCATGGGTTATGGCAAACTCAGATCTCATCAACATCATTTTCAGAATGAATGATTACAGTCTGGTTGAGGGGGTCCAGCAACAATCATAATGGAGCAAGAGGCAGTGATTTTGTTCCAAAGGTATCAATCTGGATGGAAAATGGATCCATCTATGTCTCATTGGAAGAGACAATGTACAGGCTTAAGAAGGTGGCTGAACCTCAGTCAGATGGGCTGTGGCTGTGAGCACAATGACTCCCACAAAGAACTGTACCAGTGTAGAAATCCAGTCAATCGGGAAGAGTGGACATGCATGTTGAGGGTTAGGGAAAAGGCACAGTTGGATCCAGGGGGTCATCCAAGAGACACCAGATGCTAGGATTAGGACAGCAAAGCTAATTTCATGCCCCTGAATTTCAGATGTTAAATGCACTTTGAGACCTGTTTCCAATTAACTCACGAATTAGATGAAATTAAATTAATTGATGCTTTTGAACTGTGATGTTGGAGAAGATTCTTGAGAGTCCCTTGGACTGCAAGGAGATCAAACCAGTCAATCCTAAAGGAAATCAGTGCTGAATATTCATTGGAAGGACTGTTGCTGAAGTTGAAGCTCTAGTACTTTGGCCACTTGATGAGAAGAACCAACATTTGAAAAGACCCTGCTGCTGGGAAAGATTGAAGGCAGGAGGAGAAGGGGGCAACAGAGGATGAGATGGTTGGATGGCATCACCAACTCGATGGACATGAGTTTGAGCACACCCTGGGAGTTGGTAATGGACAGGGAAGTGTGGCGTGCTGCAGTCCATGGGGTTGCAAAGAGTCGGACGCCACTGAGCGACTGAACTGAACAGAAAATTAGATGAGACGTCTTCAATGCTTGGAGGTAAGTGGTGTTTCAAGAAAAAGTGGGAGCTGCCAGATATGGTATACCTCCTAGATGCTGAACACTACATAGAATGTTTAAGACCCACTACTTTTATGATTAAAGAATTTTGCTCTGGGAAGATAAGAGAATGAGGAAGATGCAATTCTTTGAAGAGTTACTGGTCGAGTGGGAGTGGGAACTTTGACACAAGTAAGTTCTCATGATCACCTACATGAAAGGGGAGGGTTGAGAGCAGAGCTGTCTGTGGCCTTCATATACTCAACTGAATAGTAGCCATTCAAATCAGTAATTACAGGACTTCCCTGGGGTCCAGTGGCTAAGACTCCGAGCTCCCAGTGCAGGGGACCCAGGTTCCATCCCTGATCAGGGAACTAGACCCCACATGCTGCAACTAAGAGTTTACATGCCCCAACTAAAGACCTAGTGCAGCCAAATAAATAAATGATAAAAACTAAGTGAATAAAAAAATAAGTAAATTTAAAAAAAATCAGTGACTAGCAAGAAGAATAATTGTTGAATTGAGTCAGGAGAATTACTGACATTAAAGAGAGGTTGCATTGAACTAGGGTGGGGGAAAACTCTTGCAGAAAATGCAAACATTTACCTCACGATTACGACAAAAGCCAGGCCAAGAAAAATATTGTTTCTTTTCATAGGAAACATGAAATTACCTTTTCCTATATGAAAAACCAAACTGGTGAGGAGTTCTTTTAGAAGTTCTCTGTCCCCGTCACTTAACCTCATCCAGCTTCTTATTGCCTTTTAGATTGCCTTGTCAAATCTTACTGGAGAAGCAGAATCACTGATTCTCTTTACTCAGGAATTTACAAAGACTGTCTTGCAAAATATAGCTTTAATATATGGGGTATATTCCTACCTGTCTTGGTAAATAAAAGTCCAAACGACTACCAAGATGATTCCTAAATTGAGCGTGGTAGTGGAAGCATCAGTAAGTATGGGGTTGAAGCTGGTTGTCATGTTGTGTAAGGTCAGCAGGGTCCAGGTGACTCCGTGATGTTCATCATAGCCTAGTGAATCTGTGAAACTGATTTTTATCATCAGGGTGGTTGTTTACCTGACAAAATAACCCCATCACTTAATTATACCAAAAAGGGAGTTCTTACCATCTACTTTTGGCCACACTGTATTCTCAGGGCATTGATTCAGGTCAAAAACACTAAGTTAACAGTATTTTATGGGGTATTTAATGACCCACCACTAAAAAAATTGTTTCCTCACTGATGCCTGAGATTTCATTGGTGATGTTTGTCTTCATTTAGTCAGTTTAGGTTGTGTAACATAACTAGTCCTGAAATTCTTAAAAAACTATTGCCAGTTCTTTATGCAATGAACAATTTTCTGAAAGCTAGGCATGCCTTAGGTTAGATACTTGAGTCAAAAGAAAATAATACAGTAAGTCCCCTATATACAAACAGGTTTCATTCCAAGAGCTCGTTTTCAAGTTCAATTTGTTCAACAAAGTTAGCCTGCTGCTGCTGCTAAGTCACTTCAGTCGTGTCAGGCTCTGTGTGACCCCATAGACGGCAGCCCACCAGGCTCCCCTGTCCCTGGGATTCTCCAGGCAAGAACACTGGAGTGGGTTGCCATTTCCTTCTGCATGAAAAGTGAAAGTGAAGTTGCTCAGTCGTGTCCGACTCTTAGCTAGTACCCAACTAACACCACTGGCTTTCTAGTACTGTACTGTAATAGGTTTATAATACTCTTCACATAAGTAATACATAAAAGAAAAACACACAAAAAAGAAAGAAAAGATTTTTAACATTACAGTGCAATACCTTGAAAGGTAGAGTAGTATAGTACAACAGCTGGCTTAGAGGGGCTGGCATCAGGTGAACAGGCAAGAAGAGTTACTGACTGGAGCAGGGAGAGGAGATGGGAGACGGTAGAGCTGAAGGGTCATCAGCAATAGGAGATGGAGGGCAAGTGGCAACTTCACTCACCCCTGACCTGATGTTGATGGAATGCACATTCACATCTGTGAAAGACTGCAACTTGAAGGTTCATATGTAGGGGACTTACTGAATAGTACATGATTTTCTTCTCTAGAAGAGGGAACCATGAGTGTTAAGAATATTGCTTATTATTGTACTAGTCAGGGTTCTATAGAGAAACAGAACCAATATACCTACCACCTATACGGTACTTATACATAATGCACGCACGCTAAGTCGTGTCCAGCTCTTTGCAACCTCCTGGACTGTAGCCTGCCAGGCTCCTCTGTCCGTGGGATCTCCCAGACAAGAATACTGGAGTGGGTTACATTCTCTTCTCCAGGGAATATTCCTGACCCAGGGATCGAACCAGCGTCACCAGTGACTCCTGCATTGGAGACTCACTGAACCATCTGGGAAGCCCTGTGTGGATTGTATCAGTTCAGTTCAGTTCAGTCACTCAATTGTGCCCGATTCTTTGAGATCCCATGGAGTGCAGCACGCCATGCTTCCCTGTCCTTCATCAACTCCTGGAGCTTGCTCAAACTTATGTCCATCAGATCAGTGATGCCATCCAACCATCTCATCCTCTGCTGTCCCCTTCTCCCACTGTGTACCATTATCAAGGATATTGATGAGAAGTGTTTAATAGATTATTGTAACTATCTTTGAAAACAAATGCAGCTCAATCTCTTTTTAACCAGTTTTGTTTAAAAATAGATATACTGCATTCAGGATACAATCAACCTGAATCCTGAAACTCTAAAGTGCTTCTGTAAGTGAATCTCATAAATTTTTCAAAAATCCTTAGTGATGAATGAAGACCTTTGAAGACAATGAACCATGGTTTCAATCAACACTGTCCCTTCTGCCTACAGACACAGTTAGAGAACAAACATACATGGAAGAGTCTATATCTTGGCTGTGGGTTTTTTGGTTGCAGGAATGTGATCCTAAGTTGTCACTATTTTAAATAAAGTCAGGCTATAATAGAATATTTCATCTGAAGATATGGTGTCAAGCAACTATGAAAGGTTTTATCTGTGGAATCAATTCTTGATTCAAAAAATATGCTTAAGATCAAACTGAATCAGTATAACAGAAAAATAATTACAAAGGCTGAAAATTCTCCCCTAATTTTTTTTTTCCTTCTGTTAGTAAACCGATGTAGAAGAGACACTTTGTACCCTGAAGGAGACTGCTGTCGCATCTGATAAATCACATAGGCTCGTGAATGTATGTCATCACCCTCAGAAATGACAGGTCTATCTTCGTGACCCTTGTGGGATTTGAGTGCTGACACTGTCAGAAAACTTGACTAATAACCTTCAGCTGGACCTTTCAAACTCTGCACTTCTTGATAAAGATCGTGATAAAGGACAATATTTTCACAGGTTCACAGGGTTGGGGGAGAAGAGGGTCACTGAGGACTTTGACACTTTTAAGTTCAGTTCACAGTACTCTGTGAGAAACCTTAAGTTTTGCCGCACTTGCAATTGTCGGGATGAGTCACAAGAAAATGAATATGTGACCCTCAGAGATACTGCATTGGCTTTATTCTCTCAAAGATACGTGCATATGAGGGCAATTATACACATCATTGCTTGACAAGAAGGACACATTGTTGACATTCTCTAAGTTTAAACTGAATGCCTTCCACTTTATATTGTGCGCTTTACGGCATGTGTTTTATCAGTGAGAGATTCATTATGACAGTGAATGGGAAGAAGCAATTCATTCCCCATATGTTCAAAATGCAAAAACAAAGGTAAATTTTGCTAAAGATGGAGCCATACCCAGGGGAAAGGACAATTCTGAAATGCTCAATCCATTTTTTAATCCACGTTTGAATATATGAGAAAATCTAGACTCTATCCAGGGGAATGTGCTCAATTCCTTCCTTCTCAATGTCATTTTGGTTTAAAAACATCATACTACGTTTACATCATGACCAAAAACCTTGGAACATCATAAAACGGTAACTAAGCATGATTATTCTGTGCATTCAATAATGCCGATTTCAAGAGACTACGCAAAGAGGAATCCTTGAAATTGCTTTATTGTTGACAAAAACAGTGTATAATTAAAGATTTGATGAGGAACCTGCAAACAATAAAGAATGTGACTATTGCCAGCAAAATACAATTATTCCAAGTCCTTTAGACATTACAAATATAGTTCTTTCACACCAGATGGTTCACATGTAACAAAGCCATTTTAGAATGCTTAACTGTGCTTTGACAAAACCTTTGAAGAATGAGGTAGTTTCCTTTACCCACCGTATCTTCCACATTGCCATTATTACCATTTTAGTGAGCTTAAACCCTTTTAACATGACCGTTAAATAATGATTCGTAAGAGCCAAGCCTTATTTACAAAGTATTTCTTTCTACTTGATTATTCTTAAAGAGAATTTCAAGAATCACTTCATAACTGGAAAATTTTGAGACAAGCAATGGTGGGAGCTTTTTCTTTACAATCAGACTTAGATGCAAGAGAATAAGTTCTAAAAATCCCATAGTTAAGCTGGTATCCTCCCATTTCTATCCATACAGGCTGATTTTAAAACTATGTCCACACAAAAAACCAAAACACTACTTCCTCACACTCCGATTTTCTCTCAGCCATCAGGCAAGCACAAATTCTTCAGAATAGGGAGTTAGGTTCCATGTGTAGGCTGATTGGGCGATTCGTGGGGTCATTCATTCTTATTCATCAATAGGAGACCATCTGCATAATTTATGAATGCATACAAATTAGCTAGCTTATTTAAAGACTTCATTCAAAATCTACTTACAGCCATACTCTTGAGAGAATACTAACACTCTTCAAAAACTTATCAATGAAGTAGAATTTGAGGCAGGTATTTGCAATCCTTTCTCGACCCTGAGAATGACTTTAACAACCACTATGAAATTAGCTTGAGGACATCACGGCATGTTGTACAGTTTAGTTAAAAACAAAATGATAATATTCAACTATTTTCCAAGTCAGTTAACCTTCAACAAGGAAAGGGGAGATGGTGGCAAATAGTATTCCCAAGGGGAAAAAGAAGGTGTGATTTACTCCAAGCTACGTATTTGTCTCAAGATGATTCACAAATCTTAAAACAGTTGAAGAAAAGACATAATAGACCTTATAGATATGCAATTATGAACTCTTGACCAAATTGGTAGTAATTCGAAGTGGTTCCCATGGAACATGAATGTCAGATTCCCATGTAACATGACCTCAAGGTCATGGTAAAATTCTAGTATCTGATAAGCTGACCACTATATTTAGTTATCTCCTAGCTGGCAATGTTCTTACTTGGCACCTATATTGAAAGCTGGAGATCCCTATGGCTGGCACAAGAAAAGAAAAGCTGTTTTGGACAGCACAGACCCAAGTTTGAGATTTTCCTTTCTTTCTCTACAACCAGTTGTTCTTCCTCTAATATCTCTAACTAAAATTGTCTCCAGTGATGGGTAACAAGGAATCTAGCCATTGCAATAGTGAGCTTGAGGAGAAACCTGTCAGTGAAAATACATTTAAATTCATTCCCATATCAAAGTTCACAACTTTTATCATCCCAACAGTGGATTCCATAGGTAAACATGATGTAACTCAAGTTTTAGACCTTATTAATTGGGCCTACTGTGGTATGAAAAATATACTTACTTACCTGAAACTTCAATACTTGAATCCAGCAGTCATTTGCTAAGACTGAACTTCATGCCTTTATCATTCACTAAAGCAAATATATTTACATGTATCTGGATTTTTTACTCCAAACTCTTCTATATTCTATTGTTTCATTATCATATCCTCAGATGAATATCTGGCATATATGCTGAAGATGGAAAATAAATCACTTTATTCTATCTTTCATTTTTTAATTTTTTTTGTCTGTACAACTTTCAGGATCTTAGCTTCCTAACCAAGGACCAAACTCCAGCCCCTGCACCAAGTTCAAACCACTGGAAAACCAGGGAATTCCCTACCTTTGTGTTTTTAAAACAGCTTTCTGGAAATGATTTTTTTTTGTAACAAAAAAAATCTCTTTGCAATATTTTAAATGGCCTTTCTTTTAAAACCTCAAGCTGTGAAAAACTGTTAAGTTTTCCACCTGCTATTTTCTGAGTAGCTGTAACCCATCATTTTCAAGCTAAGTCTAAACAGTTTGATTTATAATTGACATTTTCCAGAAAAACTCACTCTAGAAACATTTTGTTTATTTCAATAATACCTGACTTTGAGTTTAAGAAGATCAGCAAGGATGCTGTACTTTGAAGTGTTCTTTTGTTAGATGTACCACAACAGCTTAACATTGTTCCAAAGGAATGCAGTTAACAAATATACCAAGTTGGTACAACAATTATACCAATATGCGGTGTACAGATTTGTGTATGTGCTCAGTCGCATCCGACTCTTTGAGAGCCCACAGACTCTGGCCCACCAGGCTTCTCTGTCCATGGTATTTTCCAGGCAAGAATATTGGAGTGGGTTGCCATTTCGTACTCCAGGGGATCTTCCACCCAAGGATCAAACTCTTGGCAGATTCTTGAGCCACCTGGATAGCTCAGTAGGCAGTAAACCAGGAGGTAATTTCTACCGGTAACTCCTAAGTACTAATCTACTGAGCAGTTTCCCATGAGAGGAAAGAAAGGAATGGAAAAATAGGACATATTTCTTCTAAAAATGAAATGAAAATGTTCATTGTGATTTCTTGATAACAGATGTGCTCTGGCCTTTGCTTCATTATCTAACTGTATTATTAATAACTACTACTTTTATACCTAAAACTTTAAATAGCAGAGTACAAATGCCATGAGGGTAATGTCTATATACTACTTATTTTCTAATCCCTAGTGTGAGTTGTTAGGCACATTAATCATCAAATGAACTCATCATCAAATTAACTATAAGCTTTTGTGATCTTAATCAGTCAATATGTTAAGCTTATTGAAAGACTGACTCCTTTTGTGGGGAGGCATTTAGAAAACAGACACCTGAACAAATTCTACCTGTGGCAAAACAAAATGATAGGTGTTATTGTCGTTGTTTAGTCACTAAGTCGTGTCCAGTTCTTTGTGACTCCATGGACTGTAGCCCTCCAGTCTCCTCTGTCCATGGGGTTTCCCAGGCAAGAATACTGTAGTGGGCTGACACTTCCTTCTCCTGTGTCAAGGATCTTGCCGATTCAAGGATCGAACCAGCGTCTCCTGCACTGGAAGAATTCTTCACTGCTGAGCCACCGGGGAAGCCGGATAGGTGTTATATCTATTAAAATTACTTGCCAGGATTACTCTCTATAACTTAGTTCACATAGCCACAGAAGAAACCCACATTCCAGGAATACCAGGGATCCTCCTTATAATGTTTCGCTGTGCTGTGTGCTGTGCTTAGTCACTCAGTCACGTCTGACTCTTTGGACCCTATAGAGTATAGGCCCCAGGCTCTTTTGTCCATGGGGATTCTCCAGGCAAAAATAATGAAGTGAGTTGCCATGCTCTCCTCCAGGGGATCTTCCCAACCCAAGGACTGAACCCAGGTCTCCCTCATTGCAGGCAGATTCTTTACCACCTGAGCCACCAGGGTAGCCCAAGAATACTGGAGTGGGTAGCCTATCCCTTCTCCAGGGGATCTTTCCAACCCAGGAATTGAACCAGGGTCTCGTGCATTGCAGATGGATTCTTTACCAGCTGAGCTATCAGGGAAGCCCAATGTTTCTCTAATCCCTGTCTAAGCTTTAGTGCACCCCACGAATATTTATTGCTCTCAATATTATAAAAACTATCACTCACTGAAAGTAAACAAACATTGTTTTCTGCTTAAAATATTCTTTTCCCAATCATAAGGGTAAACTGAACATATAATTTTAAAAAGGAACTTTTTAAGGAAAAAGAATACAGTGATTGAGTGGGAATGGGGAAAATAAATAAGCTTATGGCAGCAACTGATTTTATAGCACAAATTCCTTAAAACAGAGCTGAAACTGCAGCTTTAATAAAAGGTCCCTACAATTCTTTTGACCAAGATATATTCATTAATTGCCTTCAAGTGGGCACCCAATGGGAAGAGCTGACTTGGAAAAAAACCCTGGTGCTGGGAAAAATTGAAGGGAAAAGGAGAAGGGGGCAGCAGAAGATGACACGGTTAGATAGACAGCATCACCAATCAATGGACATGAACTGGAGCAAACTCTGGGAGATAGCAGAAGACAGAGGAATCTGGCATGCTGCAGTCCTTGGGGTCACAGAGAGTTGAACATGACTGAGAGACTGAACAAGTGCCCCAAAGTGCTCTGATTTGAGGAAAGCCAGACTCCAATAGTTTGGCCACCTGATGCAAAGAACTGACTCATTGGAAAAGACCCTGATCCTGGGAAAGATTGAAGGCAGGAGGAGAAGGGGACGACAGAGGATGAGATGGTTGGATGGCATCACTGACTTGATGGACATGAGTTTGAGCAAGTTCTGGCAGTTGGTAATGGACAGGGAAGCCTGGCGTGCTGCAGTCCATGGGATCACAAAGAGTTGGACACTACTGAGTGACTGATCTGAACTGAACTGAGACCACTTGTTTGGGTACAACTGTATCAAGCAACAAAATTGATATGATGAAGAATTCTCATCCAGGGTATATAACATAAGCTTCTCAGATCTTCAGAAGGCTGACACTGCCAAGTCATATAATCAATGTGACACTGCACTTTCTTGTAGCTACTGCAGATCTTTTTTTCCTCCCCAGTGACAACCTTTTAAGAAAAGAATAAAGGGGGTTTACTAGGTAGGAAAAAAAAAAGTGATTCTCGAACAATGTTTCCCAGGCATTTATTCCTTTTTCCCTTTTATTTTTCCACTGTACTTTTGGAAGAAAAGGTTTTATTATGAGCGTATTCATTCCTGCAAGTTCTGGGAAACATAGTACCTGTCCCTGAAATGGACTCGTCTTTTGGTGTATCGTGAGCTGAATCCTTGATAAATGACTGCAACAGAGAAATTCCTAAAAGCAAACAGCTTTAGGAAATGCTCTGGTTATTTCTAATGCCTGAACACTTTGTTTTAAGATCTTGGTTTCCACTGATTTTGTTTTGAAAAAGGCTGACAAACTCGGTCTGAAATGTAAAAATGGGGGAAAAAAAATGGAAGGAAGAGAACATGCAAAATAAGCTAATCATTATCATTTTAAGTGCCACCAGTTCTGTTTATAATCATGCACATGTGAACTGCTGAATCTCATTTGATCAACCCAATTAAACATTAAATAATTGCAGCCAATTATGCAAATATCAGCAACAATATTAATTTGTTGATCTTTTTGAGCAGATTAGCCTCACATGTTCCTAATGCTAGACTATCTTACGCCTTAAATGATCAATTAGTGTTACGATAACTAAGTCTTGAAGAATGGATAATTGCCTAGTTATAATGTGCCACTCTTGCTGTATTAATCCACTGCAATTAAACAAACAGTGCACAAGGAAAAAAGATGTGCAGATGTTCCTTTTAAATCTATTTAACAAGTTAGTGTCAAGGTCAATTTCCTGTCTTATTACTTAAATGAGAATGGCAGATTGTGTTCGCCGTTTTAGGAGACTTGGTTCCTTTAAATGTATATCCTTCGTCTTCACGAAGTCTGGTTTTTAAGGGCTTAAAATGCTCTTAAGGTTTGATGAAAGAAATCACACAGACATAATGTCAAGACATATTGTTCTCCAACTTTTACAAGGAACATGTCTAGCCATACTAAATTTAGAGATGCAAAGTGTAAAATGTATTTGTGGCAAACAAATGACTTCCATTTTTCATAGGAATGTTGAGTCTGGTTATTATGTGCTACTTGACAGGTTAGAATTACCTTAGGTCACTTCTAGACTACAATATTGAAAGTGAGGTCACAAGGTTTAGCAAAGGCAAACGCATACCCTTAGAATGCTACTTGGTGAACAGTGTGCAGGCAGGACAGTTAAAGCATGTCAGACCTGAAAAGAACAGACTCTCCCAAGACTTCAGATTGCCAATTAAGAGCCCCCTAAAAAAGATATTTTTACCATTCCTTTTCATCTTCTACTTTCCTCATTTTCATTTTACCATTCCTATCTAAAAAGACCCTATGGCCAAAAGTCTTGGAAAAGAATCAAAGCCCCATTTGCTATGTGCTGCTAAATGCCTTAAGGAAATTTTTCCAGCACGTCAAACTTTTAGAATTTTTTTCCTTGCTCTGAAAAGAGAATGAAATATGATCAGCAAGATGAAAGTTATTAGGACTGAAGGAAACCAAAATAAAACGTCTGAGAGTTGACCTTCCAAGGGTAAATGTTTTCTATCAAGATTTGACTTTCCCCTAGATAAACCAGGACACTACAATTTTAACTCACAGCTCCCAAACAAGGAAAATACCATCTATAATCGCTCTCCCTATACCCTAACCATGTGCTTATCCAATCCCCATTCAACAGGAAAGAGCACCTATAAACCCAGAGTATAAAATCCAGAGTATATTCCTCTTTGCTTTCTACCAAAAAACTAAATATGATTTATTTTGTATTTAACACTTTAACATTTATGTATTCGACATATAACATATAACATGTCATTTCCATTTGGTTGATATGATATCACCATCTTTTTAGAATTATTACTTTAATTCCCAGACACTCTTCAAATAAGAAATCATTCCTCCAACAAACTACAATCAGAGTATCTCTATGACTTGGCAGTCCATGGAAATTAAAGACAACATGAGGTAAATATAGACAGTCAGAATCAATCACAAATTCTAGTGAAGAGGTTTCATAATATAGAAACAAAGAAGGTATACTTCTATAGAAGCTAAATGTTCATTCATTCCTTACTATGGGCCAGGCTGGGGGATGCAAAGATCTATAAGGCACAAGACCCTCAGTCCTGTAGTGAAGCCTGCCCACGAATTACAGCACAATCTGGAGACAGCAGGGGTGGTCTTGTTGATGTACCAGTGGAGCCTGGTGCCAACTGTGATATCAGGAAGGAGGAGAGATTCTCCCTAAGAGGACTTAGGGGACCTGGAAAGAAATGTAAGGGAAAGAAATCCAGTTTCTCTAAGTCTTGATTTATAAACAACAACAACAACACACTTTTCTGAGAATGGAGATGTGGCCCGGGAAATGGTACCTATGAAATGTACTCAGATCAGCTTTCAAACACAAAGACACTCATTGGTTGAGAAGCAGAACATAACTTATGCTAAAGAATAAACATTTTTTTAAAAAAAATCTGAGTGAAGCCCTAAGGGAGGCACTAAGATTATGGAGGAAAATTCTACAATTCTATGGCTTCCATAATCAACTCTCTAGAGAAGGTAAGGAAAACTTCTAGGAGCAAGTTTAGAAACGATCATTGGACGATTGTGATTCGTCTTCTCTGGCATGAGGAAACAATCGCCCTGGTAACGCAGATATTATGAACAACAGCACAACTAAAATCAGGTAGCCAAAGACATTTCCCATAATTCAAATGCACAGTCTGTCCCAAGTGCACACGTCCCGTTCCTGTCCATTCAGGCTACTGTGATTGTCCAGTCGCTCTCTTCTCTTCCGTACTGTAAGAAAAGCAAGAAGACAGGTTTCAGTGTAAAAGCTAACAGCACAGGAACAGCTTATAAATAAACTTAATGATATAACCAACGTTGAACAAACGGTTCATTTCTGTTTTGTACATTAAAAGCAGGTTCATATTGAAAATAAGACTATGTATAAAGAAACAGTCAAATACCTGGGAAGAATCATAGATTGTATAATTATTGTTGAGCTCAAATTTAGAGCTGGTATAGGTTCCTTACATATGCCTTTTCATTGCTATTCTGTATTTAGTTTCTCAGATCATGTCCCGTTTTCGCTTGACTCGCCTCTTTAGTACTAATATAACTTCAGTTGAAATGAATACAAAACATTAGAATTCCTGAATTGGAAAGAACATTACAAATCATCTAGGCTGCAGGGAATGAGCCAAATAAGTGTGGCTCTGGATTTAACTTCAGAGCAGTTCTACTTCTATTTGTTTCGTATACTGGGATTCCACGAAAGGTCTCTTTTGCAGAAAGTTCTAAGGCTTAAAAAAATCAAGTGTGAAGAGCAATAAACTTTTAAGTCCAGCTTCTCATTTAAGGACACTAACGCTCTAGCAAACTCTGTTTTTAAAATTTTCTTTTATTGAAGTATAGTTGATTTACAATGTAATGTTAATTTCAGCTATGCATACATATACATGTATGAGTGTATATATATACGTACACATACATGTCTATATATACATGTTGTTGTTCAGTTGCTAAGTCATATTCTACTCTTTGCGACCCCCACTGACTGCAGCACTCCAGGTTTCCCTGTCCTTCACTACCTCCTGGAGTTGGCTCAAACTCACGTCCATTGACACGGTGATGCCATCCGACCATCTCCTCCTGTCGCCCCCTTCTCCTCACAGTCTTTTCCAGTGAATTGGTTCTTTGCATCAGGAGGCCAAAGTACTGGAGCTTCAGCTTTAGCCTCAGCCCTTCATATATATATATATATATATATATACACACACAATAGATATATATTCATTGGAAGGGCCTATATATATATAGGCTTCCCTGGTAGCTTAGGTGGTAAAGAATCTGCTTGCAATGTAGGAGACCCTGGTTTGATTCCTGGGTCAGGAAGTTCCCCTAGAGAAGGGATAGGCTACCCACTCCAGTAGTCTTGGGCTTCCCAGGTGGCTCAGAAGGTAAAGTATCTGCCTTCGATGCTGGAGACCTGATTCGATCCTTGGGTTGTGAAGATCCTCTGGAGGAGGGCATGGCAACCAACTCCAGTATTCTTGCCTGGAGAATCCCATGGACAGAGGAGCCTGGCAGGCTACAGTCCACGGAGTTGCAAAGAGTCAGACATGACTGAACAACTAAGCGTTGTATTGCTGCTGCTGCTGCTGCTGCTAAATCGCTTCAGTCGTGTCCGACTCTGTGCGACCCCATAGACGGCAGCCCATCAGGCTCCCCCATCCCTGGGATTCTCCAGGCAAGAACACTGGAGTGGGTTGCCATTTCCTTCTCCAATGCATGAAAGTGAAAAGTGAAAGTGAAGTCGCTCAGTCGTGTCCGACTCTTTGCGACCCCATGGACTGCAGCCTACCAGGCTCCTCCGTCCATGGGATTTTCCAGGCAAGAGTACTGGAGTGGGTGCCATCGCCTTCTCCGAAGCATTGTACAGCACCTATATATATATATGCTTCCATATTCTTTTCCATTATGGTTTATCACAGAATACTGCATACATTTACCTGTCCTATACAATAGGTTTTGTTGTTTATACATTTTCTATATAGTTTCCTTCTGCTAATCCCAAGTTGGGATGGATCCCAATCCATCCCTCCCCCACTCCCATCCCCCTTGGCAACCATAAGTCTGTTCTCTTCTAGGAAACTCTTAACTACAGCCCAGTTCTGTCTCTGTGCAATGCTATTTCTCCTCCATCACACTGTCCATGTCCTGGGTGCCTCTTAATGGAGCTTTAAAGACTTCAGAGAACAGAATCTATCACATTGGTAAAAATACTAGAAGCTAAGAATGGGTTCCCCTACAACCTTCTGCTTTACATGAAAAGGAGAATGAAGGAAGCCAGTGTCACTAAGTGACTTACTTAATCCACATCAGAAAGTGTTGCCTACAGAGTATGGCCTCCCACTGTTCACACTGTTGATTTCATAATGAATTCCAGACAAAACATTCCCAAATTCTGCCTGATTTATATATAGAGAGAAATACACGTTTTATTTTTCCTATTTGAATCTCCAGTAATACATTAGACACTTTAGCCATTAATAATAATTGAGTATCAGCCTACTGATATTTTGTATGCTAAGTGGGTTTCCACATTTCCTATTGGGTATGTGTGTGTTTGCATACTAAGTCGCTTCAGTTGTGTCCAACTCTTTACGACCCTATGGACTGTAGTCTGCCAGCTTCCTCTGTCCTTGGGATTCTCCAGGCAAGAATACTGGAGTGGGTTGCCATTTCCTTCTCCAGGCGATCTTCCAGAACCAGGAATCAAACCCGCATCTCTTGTGTCTCCTGTACTGGCAGCTGGGTTCTTTACCACTAGCGCCATCTGGGAAGCCCTATTGACATTTTAGCAGATCTACAAACTTACGATTCATGACTATAATTTCATCATGAATCTCACCAGTTAAAATGAATTTGCTTTCAGTTACTCATTTTAGTTTTATCAACAGTCAAGATCAGTTTTGAATACAATGACAGTCATAGGCCGTGTAATTCTATGAACCTACAGAATATGTATTAAGGTTTTTCTCTCTTGTCCTGCAACTCATGCTTTCATGTAAAATCATAGCATCTTGAGATGTTATTCAAGGGATGTGATAATACAGCTAATTCATAGTATCTAGACCTAGGTGATTATCACCTTTCATTTCAATGATGAATAATGTACTTTTAATTTTCCAAGGTGAAATAATTCAAAGTAGAGATGACAGATTTTAGCAGGAATAGAAATATGCTACCTTTAAAAGGTATCCAGAGAAGGCAGGGAAAGAAAACACTTGTCTGCATGGACCAGGCTGTCCTTATACTGCGGTCAGTGCTTTTAACGGGCTTCCCTGGTGGCACGGTGGTAAAAGAATCTGCCTGCCAATGCAGGAGACGAGGATTTGATCCCTGAGTCGAGAATATCCCCTGGAGGAGGAAATGGCAACTCCAACATTCTTGCCTGGGAAATCCCATGGAGAGGAGCCTGGCAGGCTACAGTCCATAAGGTTGCAAAGAGTCGGACATGACTTAGTGACTAAACAACAAAAATGCATCCCTAACACTACCATAGCGACAGCCTTTAATGTTTGCAGTGCAGTAAATCAAATCCAGCCTGTGGGATGGTACTTTGAGTCCATGTGGAAGGCTCAGTGTGATGTGCAGAATTTTTCAACTTTTCATCAATTCCAATTAGAACACTGAACTAAAACGTGACTAATAATGACAATCTTATTACTTACATTCAATGCACATTTGGCAAAATTTTACAAGGCCTTCGCTAAAACGTGCCTTTTACATTTGGCAGAAAATTCTAAAACATAAAAGGCCACACTGCAAGTTAGGCACTTAACTCTCAACAAGGCCAATAAAAATAGAACCAGTGCTGAAGTTAACACTTCATCATCCTGGTTGTAGGTAATATTCAATGGCCATGCAAAGCTCTGTGATCTGAAAACAAGGGGTGAAGTGTGAATTAGGGAACAAGGAGGGGCTGGGAAGCTGGGCAAGGTACTGTAGCATCAAGGCAATCTAGGATGTTCACCAAGTCTGCACACACACACAGAATAGCTCAGGATTTCTCCAGGGAAAGAATGGTTATTTATTCTCACAAAGCTGCAGCAGAGATTTTTAAAATTCTATCTGGTGATGGGCTATCAATACAGATGACACTTTGACCCCACTCATCTTCCCTTATTTTAAACTACTGAAGATGTCCACCTCTGGGTCTTGACAATCACTCCTCCCACTTTCTGAAATGGCAGTAGCAGTCCTGCTAACTACTCAAACATGCTACCCTGGTATTTATGACCTGGGCTGCAGCTTTTATCTGATCTTGACAGCAGTTTCGATGTATATCTCACTTTGAAAAAAATCTAAATCAGATTCTCTTAAGTTTTTTTTTTCTTTTTGTAAAATAATTTGACATTTTTATCTCTTCTCAGAATGTGTTAATACACAAGGGCAACATGTTTCTATTCTTTAGTACTTGCTTGGTGTGACACTCACCCAATCATTCCTTTCTCAACATTACTAAGGTTCTTGCCTGGTGGTCCAGTGATGAAGAATCTGCCTTCCAATGGCGGGGACGTGGGTCCAATCCCTGATCAGGGATTTAAGATCCCACAAGCCACAGGGCAACTAAACTCACACAACACAACTAGACAAGCCCACGTGCTGCAATTACTGAGGCCGCGTGCCGCAAGAGAAGCCTGCAGGCACCACAGCCAGAGGAAGTCACAGCCAAAAATGAATTAATTAAAACAAATTTTAATTCACAAATTAATCTTAAAAATTGAAGAATATAGTACAAAGAGAAAATGTTAGCAGGAGTCAGGGTAAAAAAATTAAAAAAAAAAAAAAAAAGAAACATTACTAAGTATGTACTATGGCACAGACGCTGTGAGAATATTGGAGTTACAGAAAGAGAATAAAATAACACCCACACTCAAACAACCATGGAACAAAGGCAAGTGTATGACTAATCAGAACGTACTTTAAAACTTCTAAGTGATCCTCCAGGGGCTATGGAAAATGGGGAAGAAGCAGCAGTTAAGTGGGTGAATGTTACGTTTGTACTAAGGAAAGGGGATGTTATTCTAGAGATTTAAAAGATTCTTCAAGGAGATGCATCTTGAAGAAACAACCAACATCTTATCAAACAGGCCAACTAGAAGATACAGGAAGGCAGGAAGGAAGCAAATAGAGCAGAGCATATTGGAGGACAGAGAAGACCTTCATATGGCAGAAGCAAAGGTGAGTATGATGGTCAGAGGAACAGCAAAGAGCAAAGGGAGAGTGAGGGGTATGGACAGCATGGTGATGTTCTCCAAGTTCAAGCCTGGTTAAGGATGAACACAGAAGTGCTTTTTTTTGTTATACTGCTGCTGCTGCTGCTGCTGCTGCTGCTGCTGCTGAGTCACTTCAGTCATGTCTGACTCTGGGCGACCCCGTAGATGGCAGCCCACCAGGCTCCCCCGTCCCTGGGATTCTCCAGGCAAGAACACTGGAGTGGGTTGCCATTTCCTTCTCCAATGCATGAAAGTGAAAAGTGAAAGTGAAGTCACTCAGTCGTGTCTGACTCTTCGCAACCCCATGGACTGCAGCCTACCAGGCTCCTCCGTCCATGGGATTTTCCAGGCAAGAGTACTGGAGTGGACTGCCATCAACAATAAAAACAGCAGCTGTAGTTCTACCACTTAATGAGAGCCTGTCATGTGCCAGTATTAAAAAAAAAATAAAAAGAAGAAGGGACTTCCCTGTTGGTCCTGCGGTTAAGAATCCACACAATGGTTCAATCCTTGGTCAGGGAACTAAGATCCTACACAAGAAGCAACTAAGCCCACAAGCGACAACTAGAGAGTCCACGTGCAATGAAAGGATCCCGAATGACAATGAAGATCCCATGTGCCACAGCTAAGACCAAACACAGCCAAACAAATAAATATTAAAAAAAAAAAAAGTCACAAAATCAGTCTGCATTCACTGATTTACAAAATTGGAAAAGAAAAAAGGGGAAAACTCTAAAACCTTGTCATTTGAAAAGTTTTCCCCCAAGAGGTAATTTGTACGGCATTAAGACCAAGGGAACTATGTCTAATTAGGCATTTGGGATGAACGCTCAGCCTCAGAGATTCTTGCTCATATACAGAAATATACAAGTTAAATGAAAATCAGATCTGTGGTTAAGAAGGAATTCTACCCCCCCAGAGAAAGAACTGGCAAGAACCTTGAGGATTCTTTGGTTGCTATTGCACTCCTTTTCAATTTCAGAGCACTTGGGAGGAAACATCATGTTTCCATGTAACGTCAAAGAGATCAAATGTAAAACATGGTGCAATTCTATGCTTTTTCCTCAGTAATTACTTAAATTATTTTTCTTGGAGAGAAACAGACAATTTAGTAGCTTGGCTGACAGCATCAATTTGCCATCTTGTAAGAGAATAATTTTGAAACTGTAGGTTTCATGCCCAGAGGCACAAAATAATTGAAGAAGAAAAGAGGTGGTCTTAGATTCCAAAGGGATGGTCCTGGGTTACTTAACAATTTGGAGGAGATATGGTGCTTGGTTTGTGGTTTAATTCAGAATCTCATGTATCCCTGCATTTCCCAGGTGGCTCAAGTGGTAAAGAACCTGCCTGCCAGGAGAAGCAATAGACAAAGATTCGATCCTTGGGTCAGGAAGATCCCCTGGAGGAGGGCATGGCAATCCACAGTATTCTTGCCTAGAAAACTCCATGGACAGAGGAGCCTGTCAGGCTATAGTCCATGGGGTCGCAAAGAGTTGGACATGACTGATCACATGCATGCTTGCATCCCTTTGTTTCTTTGTTCAGTACAGAGCCCTTGAACATATCATTAGTTTTTTAGTGTTATTACCATTATACTTGACTACCTACGGTAAAAAGAGAAATTACTAACTTCTCAGCCAAGTTATAAAGAGAATACATACAGGTAAGAGAAAAATGTTCTATTTCTCCTCCTTTTCTACGTCATATGTAACTTTTATTTTTAAACCTTTTGATATGGTCTCAAATTTAAATTGAATAAATCTGTCCTTCTATACCAGTTTGCTCTGACTTCTCCAATTTCCTGGTCACTTTTCTCACTACTCTATTCCCAGGCATCTGAAACAGTCTCTGGCATACAGTGTGTGCTCAATATAACTGTTGAATGAATCAATCAAAACCATTCACTCCTATCACCTACATTCCTGCGTTCTGTAATCTTACTTCTAAATATGCTCTTTCTCACAGGGAACTCTCCTCAATTTTATGTGGCAGCCTGAAAGGGACTGCATTTGGGGGAAAATGGATACAAGTATGCTTGTGTCTCTCTGCAATCTACCTGAAACTATCACAACATTGATAACTGTCTATACCCCAACATAAAGACTTCACATATATACACTACCAAGTGTTAGACAGACAACTAGTGGGAAGTTGTTGTATAACACAGGGAGCCTTCCAGTGAATATTCAGGGTTTCCTTTAGGATTGACTGATGTGGAAGCTGAAGCTCCAATAATCTGGCCACCTGATGAGAAGAGCCAACTCATTGGAAAAGACCCTGATGCTGGGAAAGACTGAGGGCAAGAGGAGAGGATGACACAGGATGAGATGGTTGGATGGCATCACCAACTCAATGGACATGAGTCTGAGTAAATGCCAGGAGATAATGAAGGACAGGGAAGCCTGGTGTGCTGCAGCTCATGGGGTTGCAAAGAGTTGGACACAACTTAGTGACTGAACAACAACAGGGCGTCCAGCCTAGTGCTCTGTGGTGACTTAGAGGGCTGGGGTTGGAGGGAGGAACAAGAGTGAGGGGATACATACACACACACACACCCTTATGGCTGATTTGCATTATTGTATGGCAGAAACCAACACAACTTCGTAAAGCAATTATCCTCCAATAAATAAATAAAAATGGTCTTTCTGAGACCTTTTGCAATGGTTTCCCATCTGTCCCAAAGTTACCTCTGGACTTCTTTCATTCATACTTTAGGATTAAGGTAATGGCACCCCACTCCAGTACTCTTGCCTGGAAAATCCCATGGACGGAGGAGCCTGGTAGGCTGCAGTCCATGGGGTTGCTAAGAGTCGGACATGACTGAGCGACTTCACTTTCACTTTTCACTTTCGTGCATTGGAGAAGGAAATGGCAACCCACTCTGGTGTTCTTGCCTGGAGAATCCCAGGGGCGGGAGAGCCCGGTGGGCTGACATCTATGGGGTCACACAGAGTCAGACACGACTGAAGTGTCTTAGCAGTAGCAGTAGCAGTAGCAGGGTTTTGGGGCATATATGTAGTCACCATCTCAAAGCGGATGATACTCATTTCTGCTTTGCCTTCCAAAGTTTCATGATTATGCTGGCTGAACAACTCTACTTAGCTTTTTCTCCTGATTCTATTTAATAGAATTTAGTTTTCCCTCTGTCATCTTCACGACCCAGATAATCACGATGGTGTGATCACTCACCTAGAGCCAGACATCCTGGAATGTGAAGTCAACGGGACCTTAGGAAGCATCACTACGAACAAAGCTAGTGGAAATGATGGAATTCCAGTTGAGCTATTTCAAATCCTAAAAGATGATGCTGTGAAAGTCTGCACTCAATATGACAGCAAATTTGGAAAACTCAGCAGTGGCCATGGGACTGGAAAAGGTCAGTTTTCATTCCAATCCCTAAGAAAGGCAATGCCAAAGAATGCTCAAACTACCTCACAATTGCACTCATCTCACACGCTAGTAAATTAATGCTCAAAATTCTCCAAGCCAGGCTTCAGCAATACGTGAACCGTGAACTTTCAGATGTTCAAGCTGGTTTTAGAAAAGGCAGAGGAACCAGAGATCAAATTGCCAACATCCACTGGATCATCAAAAAAGCAAGAGAGTTCCAGAAAGACATCTATTTCTGCTTTATTGACTATGCCAAAGCCTTTGACTGTGTGGATTACAATAAACTGTGGAAAATTCTGAAAGAGATGGGCATACCAGACCACCTGATCTGCCTCTTGAGAAACCTGTATGAAGGTCAGGAAGCAAGAGTTAGAACTGGACATGGAACAACAGACTGGTTCCAAATAGGAAAAGGAGTACATCAAGGCTGCATATTGTCACCGTGCTTATTTAACTTATATGCAGAGTACATCATGAGAAACGCGGGGCTGGAGGAAGCACAAGCTGGAATCAAGACTGCCGGGAGACATATCAATTACCTCAGATATGCAGATGACACCACCCTTATGGCAGAAAGGGAAAAAGAACTAAAGACCCTCTTGATGAAAGTGAAAGAAGAGAGTGAAAAAGTTGGCTTAAAGCTCAACTTTCAGAAAACTAAGATCATGGCTGCCAGACCCATCACTTCATGGCAAATAGATGGGGAAACAGTGGAAACAGTGGCTGACTTTATTTGGGGGGCTCTAAAATCACTGCAGATGGTGACTGCAGCCATGAAATTAAAAGACGATCACTCCTTGGAAGGAAAGTTATGACCAACCTAGACAGCATAGTAAAAAGCAGAGACATTACTTTGCCAACAAAGGTCCATCTAGTCAAGGCTATGGTTATTCCAGTAGTCATGTACGGATGTGAGAGTTGGACTATAAAGCAAGCTGAGCGCCAAAGAATTGATGCTTTTGAACTGTGGTGTTGGAGAAGACTCTTGAGAGTCCCCTGGACTGCAAGGAGATCCAACCAGTCCATCCTAAAGGAGATCAGTCCTGGGTGTTCACTGGAAGGACTGATGTTGAAGCTGAAACTCCAATACTTTGGCCACCTGATGTGAAGAGCTGACTCATTTGAAAAGACCCTGATGCTGGGAAACACTGAAGGCAGGAGGAGAAGTGGGTGACAAAGGATGAGATGGTTGGATGGCATCACTGACTCAATGGACATGAGTCTGGGTAAACTCTGGGAGTTGGTGATGGACAGGGAGGCCTGGCGTGCTGCAGTCCATGGGATTGCAAGAGTTGGATACGACTGAGTGACTGAACTGAAAAAATTATTCTTTATTAACATGTTGGAGTTCAATTAAACTTTATATCAGTTCAGTTATATATATATATATATATATAAAGCAGAATCAATTTGCTGTACACCTGAAAGCTCATAAATCAACCATACATCAATTAAAAAAAAAAAAAAGACTCACTAGAAGAGAAATACCTGAACCATCCATGCAGAAAAGTTTTATTAAATTTCTTCAAATTACTTTTGATTGTTTCTATGTACAAAAGTAGAAAACAACTCTGAGTTTTAAGTCCTCTAATATTAAGATATTCCTTTAAGGTTACAGAAAATTCCTATAGAAAACTTCTATTGAAGAGTAGAATTAACACAACTTGTAGATTCAAAACCCACAATTTTTCTTTTATTGTTATAAATTTTGCATAAAAGTTGCTAGGTCATCAAAAAATAACATATTTTATCTAAAGTCTTCAATTGCTCTGTAGGGACCTGCTGCTTTTCCTACCCATTTTAAATATTTGCTTAGTTTTTAAGACCACACACCACTTGATGTCACCCATCAATTAAACTTCATTTTACATTTCAATATGAATCTCGGCTGCCTTTTCACCAACTGGCAATGATGGTATCTAGGCTCACCAAATTTTGGAAAAATATCTTTTACAGGCGAGCCAGGTTTACTGAGTATATTATCTGCCTACCTAGAAAGATGCTTAACTGCCTGATATTACTGTAGATTGTTGCTCAGAAAAAAATTGACAAAACAAAGTTAGCAGTACTAAAAAACAGGTGTACATGCTCTTTGACCCAATAATTACAATTTCAGGAATTTATCCTAAAGCAAAAAACTAAAAATACACTGTTCATAACAATGAAAGAATTTCCAACAACATAAATGTTCAACAAGAAGATTTCTTTAAAAATTATTATTTATCAACATAGTAGAGTTCAATTAAACTTTATACATGAAATTTTAAAATTTACTGATATAAAAAAGCAAACGATTTATTAATTAAAAAAGCAGGTTAACAAAATTATATGTGATCCCATTGTTAGAAAAACATCTATCTAAAAATATATAAATGCTTACAAAATATTAAAAATCAAGATATCAAAAATTAATGGTGCTTTATCTGTGATGGAATCACAGGTAATATTATTTTTTCTGTGCTTTCTTCTACTTTAAAGCTTTTTTTCTTTTATAAAAGTATGTTACACTTTTCAATGAGATTTTTAAATGTTATCAAAATTTACTGAATATATTTATTTTTTAGTGCTAAGTAATTGAGTCTCTGACTCTCTGACTGTGTATGTATGTATTTGTATCTTTTCCCGCTTCTTTCCTTCCTTCCTTTTTTTAAAAAAAATATGCATCTTTTTTTCTCATTTTCTGCTTTGCTCATGCCCATCCACACTATCAGCAACATCTTCCTTAAATTTAGTTTGTTGATCTCAAATGGCAGCACTTACTCTCTTCTCTCCACAGAGGTAAGATTTGGTTCTAGGCTTTGCATGAAATAAATAACATCTTAAAAATAGATGCTCTTACCTGAATATCAGTCAGTTTTTCTAAGATGCGGCTCGCAAGCTTAGGACCATTCTCCATAGTTGGAATGTGTATAGTCTATAAAATAAAACCAGACATGAACTAATTTGAGGATATTCACGTACACAGTGACAACAAGTAAGAAACTAAGCGATTTTACCGAAATAGGGAATGGCACAATGATAACCTTGTTACGTATGCTAACTTCTATGCCAAAGATTCTTTCTTATTCTTAATTTGAATAAACGCAATCTAGTCAATGCTAGGTTGTTCATTTCCCACCAGTTGATTTCAGGGTACAACTGGTTTATATGCCAACCTCCAGGCTGATTTGAAGAATGAACGAGAAGCCAGAGGTACCTAGAACTGTGGCTAAACTTAAACCCTACTTCCTCCAGCATCCTGAGAATCTACAAAGATGAAATATTAGCCTCCACATCTACCCTTTTGGCAGGGAATGAGAGCTCAAAAGGTATTCTGCCATGAATTAAAGCAAGCCATTTCAGGGACATAAGTTGTTGTTGTTTTCTGGCCTTGTTGTACGGCATGCGGGGATTGAACCTGTGCCCCCTGCAGTGGAAGCATGGAGTCTTAACCACCAGACCACCAGGGAAGTCCCTCAGGAATATAAATGCAAACGAGTCTATGTCTTCACAAAAGGGGTTGCTAAATCTGTCTGTTCTAAGCCAAGCTTCCAAGGCCCACGAATTCCACAAAGTTGCACATATGGTTAAAGTCAGGACAAAGAGATTTTATGACCCTAATCTGTATTTCGAGCCATGCCTATTCATGCCTTGCTGGCTTGAGGCTTTTGATAGTTTGATTTTAGTAGACAGTCTATACTCCTACTTTTCTTATTATACACTTTAGGATAATAGGATAATTAGATATGCCTTTTGGCTCTGAATGCTCCCCTAAAACAAGGCCACAAACTTTATAAACTTACTTCTAGAGATGAAGTAACAATGGACTTTAAAAATCTGACTCAGGGACATCCCTGATGGTCCAGTGACCAAGAATCCACCTTGCAGTGCAGGGGAAGTGTGTTCGATCCCCGGTCAGGGGACCAAGACCTCACATGCTGTGGAGTAACTAAGCCTGTGAGCCACAACTACTGAGCCCATGAGCCACAACTAGAGAGACTCTGTATGCTGCAGGAAAGATCCTGCATGATGCAGCGAAGACCCGATACAGCCAAATAAATAAATAAATATTAAAAGAAACATGTGCTTTAAAAAAAAAAACTGACCTAATGACAACTTTAGTTCATTTAACTGTAGACCAATAATATATTATCTAGTTATTACCACAGTAAAATGTGAAACAGTAGCTTTATAATCAGTACAAGTATCCATATACAATAGAATAATCTTTTTCCCTTGAAATCATCTATCTGTTCATGCAATTATGTCAAGTTTTTGAAAATCCCAAGCAATGAAGCAACCACCATTTAAATCAGCAGAAAAAAAAAATCAGTTCACCCAGTTGAGGAAACATAATTATAATGTTGAATTTAAAAACCAACAGAATTTGCATTTACTATTATGAATAATTTAAGCCAATTATATTATAAAAATAATGCCCCTATGCCTCTGAATTATGAAGTTAGATGAGGACAGGGCTATGTTGTTATAAAGAAGAAAGCAAGAAACAACAAGAAGGACAAAAAAACACTGACAAGAAATGGAAGTACAGCATATATAAACAAGATTAATTTAATAGGAGAAAATGTCTTCCTTATTTGGAAGCTTCTTGAAGTAAATGCATCATGTTTGCCAAATGAAAATTTTTTATGAAGTGGTTTAATTAATGATGATGATGAAGATGAAAAAACTCAATCATCATTCCAATGAGTTTTCCTTAACAATTTGCTTCCTCCTATAGTAGTTAGGAAGTGCTTTTGGAAACCACAGACTGAAACATAACTACTTCCAAGTCCTCCTTTATGGCTTCCCTGGTGACCCAGTGGTAAAGAATCAACCTGCTAATGCAGGAGACTCAGGTTGATACCTAGTCTGGGAAGATCCCCTGGAGAAGGATATGGCAACCCACTCCAGTATTCTTGCCTGGAGAACTCCATGGACAGAGGAGCCTGGCAGGCTACAGCCCATGGGGTCGCAGTTCAGACACAACTTAGCGACTGAACAACAAGAAGACCTTCCTTAGAGAGATGCTAGATAAGTGTAAGCCTACTGGCACACTTAAGGCAGGTATGATAACCAAGGATGAAACTGTTGGCGCTTTCAGGAAACCACTGGAAAGATGAATAAGTCATTTGCTAACACAGGTTCATAAAGACAACTGCCGCAATTAACAGAATATCAAGTTATTTGAAAAATGCTTTGCATCCTGAGGTCAACTAGCATTTTGTCCATATATATATCCAAAGAGTTAAATTATAGGCAAATGTTTGAAAATGACAGGACGTGAAGAGACAATGTCTTACCTCATCCTTGTACAGTATAGTCGAAACAGGGCAAACAACACAGGCGGTGCCTGAACCAAACATCTCCCTCACCCGGTTCTCCTCCACAGCGGTGGTCAAGTCATCCATGGTGAGGTATCTCTCTGATACCTTAAATTCACCCTGTTTGGAACAGAAATAAAAACAAATATAATTCAAGAGGGAGGGGACATATGTATACCTAGGGCTGATCCATGTCATTTTGCAGAAAAAAACAACAAAATTCTGTAAAGCAATTATCCTTCAATTAAAAAATAGAGCTGTATTAAGTGACTGACCATGCACTATATTTGTATATATTTTATATGTTCATATTGGATTGCGCCTTTGTATGATAAAAGTTCAGATGACATTTCGTTTTTTACACGAGATTTCTTTTTTATGTGATGCCAAAGATGTTTGAAAATGCTCTTAAAATATCTTCCTTTTGGGAAGTTTATTTGAGAAAATATAATAAAAGTAAAAAATAGATTATATATATACATATATATTTAAGGAACAGACAAGCAAAAAATGCCCTGAGGTACAGACCTTTCTACTTTACCTTCTGACTGAACTGAAACAATGTCATAATCATGTTTAGAAAGAAAAGCTGGAAAGAGTGACATCATCTTTTCGGAAACACACCAAGATGCTAAGCAACCTACTCCAAGGTCACAGCATCTCTAAATGAGATGATCAGAATATAAAATATAAGATTAGCATGATAGAGTACACAGTATATTTTAATACTTGCTTTCTTTTCTGCCTTTTGTTTGTTATCATGGCCAAAGTTTCACAAGCTGATGCACTCGAATGTTACTTAATGTGTGTTCCAAACCCTTTTTATCATAAGACAAAGTACATTATTATCTAATATTAATAATTATAGCCACTATTTATTGAGCATCAGTTACACAGCGCATTCTCTAATTTTTAAGATGGGTCAGTTCAGTTCAGTCGCTCAGTCGTATCCAACTCTTTGCGACCCCATGAACCGCAGCACGCCATGCCTCCCTGTCCATCAAACTCTGAGAGTCCACCCAAACCCATGTTCATCGAGTCGATGATGCTATCCAACCATCTCATCCTCTGTCGTCCCCTTCTCCTCCTGCCCTCAATCTTTTCCAGCATCGGGGTCTTTTCCAATGAGTCAGCTCTTCGCATCAGGTGGCCAAAGTATTGGAGTTTCAGCTTCAACATCAGTCCTTCCAATGAACACCTAGGACTGATCTCCTTTAGGATGGACTGGTTGGATCTCCTTGCAGTTTAAGGGACTCTCAAGAGTCTTCTCCAACACCACAGTTCAAAAGCATCAATTCTTTTGTGTTCAGCTTTCTTTATAGTCCAACTCTCACATCCATACATGAACACTGCAAACATCATAGCCTTGACTAGATGGACCTTAGTCGACAAAGTAATGTCTCTGCTTTTTAATATGCTGTCTAGGTTGGTCATAACTTTCCTTCCAAGGAGTAAGCGTCTTTTAATTTCATGGCTGCAATCACCATCTGCAGTGATTTTGGAGCCCTCCAAAAATAAAATCTGACACTGTTTCCACTGTTTCCCCATCCATCTGCCATGAAGTGATGGGACCAGATGCCATGATCTTAGTTTTCTGAATGTTGAGCTTTAAGCCAACTTTTTCACTCTCCTCTTTCACTTTCATCAAGAGGCTCTTTAGTTCTTCTTCCCTTTCTGCCGTAAGGGTGGTGTCATCTGCATATCTGAGGTAATTGATATGTCTCCCGGCAGTCTTGATTCCAGCTTGTGCTTCCTCCAGCCCCGCGTTTCTCATGATGTACTCTGCATATAAGTTAAATAAGCATGGTGACAATATACAGCCTTGATGTACTCCTTTTCCTATTTGGAACCAGTCTGTTGTTCCATGTCCAGTTCTAACTCTTGCTTCCTGACCTGCATACAGGTTTCTCAAGAAGCAGGTCAGGTGGTCTGGTATGTCCATCTCTTTCAGAATTTTCCACAGTTTATTGTGATCCACACAGTCAAAGGCTTTGGCATAGTCAATAAGGCAGAAATAGATGTTTTTCTGGAACTCTCTTGCTTTTTCAGTGTTCCAGTGGATGTTGGCAATTTGATCTCTGGTTCCTCTGCCTTTTCTAAAACCAGCTTGAACATCTGGAAGTTCACGGTTCATGTATTGCTGAAGCTTGGCTTGGAGAATCTTGAGCATTACTCTACTAGCGTGTGAGATGAGTGCAATTGTGAGGTAGTTTGAGCATTCTTTGGCATTGCCTTTTGTAGGGATAGGAATGAAAACTGATCTTTTCCAGTCCCGTGGCCACTGCTGAGTTTTCCATATTTGCTGGCATATTGAGTGCAGCACTTTCACAGCATCATCTTTCAGGATTTGAAATAGCTCAACTGGAATTCCATCACCTCCACTAGCTTTGTTCGTAGTGATGTTTCCTAAGGCCCACTTGACTTCACATTCCAGGATGTCTGGCTCTAGGTAAGTGATCACACCATTGTAATTAGGTCATGAAGATCTTTTTTGTACAGTTCTTCTGTGTATTCTTGCCAACTCTTCTTAATATCTTCTGCTTCTTTTAGGTCCCTACCATTTCTGTCCTTTATTGAGCCCATCTTTGCATGAAATTGTTCCCTTGGTATCTCTAATTTTCCTGAAGAGATCTCTAGTCTTTCCCATTCTGTTGTTTTCATTCTTTGCATTGATAGCTTAAGGTGGGCATTATCACCCTATTTTACAGATGAGAAAATTAAGGTTCAAGGATGTTCAGTGATACCCCTGAAGCCTCACAGCCAGGAAATGGCAGAAACTGGATGTGAACTCAGGTCTGATCTGACCGACTCCAAATCCTCTTTCTACTGTGTCTTTTATGGAGTAGAAACAGGGGCTGAGTTTAAATATCTGAAATATTTCATTATTTTAAAACATACATAGGTAGCATATTTGAGAAATTACACTGTGTATTTTTTCCCCTAATTTCACTGATTCAATTGACTTTACAACAGTAATCCTCTTCTTTCTCTCTGATGCCATTTCAGGTTGAGTTTCATCACAGAATTATTGGTACACCCTCTCATCAACTTCCACTGAATTATTTGAACATCTGCTCAAGGATAGGAAGTGGGGGAAAAAAAAAAACCCTGATGCTTTTAAGCTGTGTTTAAACTATCTGTTTCATACTCATTCTTTAATCTGTTTAATTCTCATTCTTTGTTAATAGTTAAAGCTCAAAAAAAAAAAAAAAAAAAGCTGGTCAAGAGGCTATATGAATTAAGGGCAGCAAAGAATGGGTACTTTAAGTAAGAAGAGAGCATTTTTTTTAATGTACAAGTCCACAACAGATACAAATGGAAATCACCGCCCTTGGCAAGATTCAAACCATTAGAAGACTGCTTCGTGCTGTAAGTATATTTGGAAAGATAAAAAAAAATATGCCTGCAATAGAAATGTGGCTTTTTGTAAGTTTCAATTTATCTCAGTCTGCAACTGCAATTAAGTCGTACAAAGGTAAGTAAATAAATAAATAAGTAAACTCCAGAAAATCAGCCAAGTTAAAGCTGAGTTTTATGTTCTGGAAAAGAAAAAAAAATAATCTCCTGTAAATAAACAGAATTGTTTTTCCTCTCCTCAGCCTCCTTTATCTTTGGACAATTTTCCCCTGTCTGGCAAATACTGGTAACCCCCCACATGCCTCTTGGCGTGTATGTCTCACAGTTTTAAAAATAAATTATAGCTAAGAAGTCAAGAAAAAACTTCCTCCATAATAACCTATTTTTCATGCTAGCAAATCATTAGTGTGGGAAAGCATTTCCACTTGCAACTTGTCATCAAACCTTCTGTACTTGGTTGATTTTTCTCTTTAATGAAACAAAAATTACTGAGCTTGGAAAATACATCTTTCCAATTGCAAACATATTTAGGACAGGGCAAGCTGTTTGAAATTATACCAACAGTCTGTAAATGTCATGCCCAATGTGCCAGCCAGCATGTGGCAGTTGGGTCTTGTCTACTTCAGGGTTTTGTAGAATTATTTATAGCACATTTTCTCTACTTCCAAAGCCTTTTCCAAAGAAACTGTACTCTCCTAGACATGTGTATTTCTAAACATTTGTCCTATTAACACTGTTTGACCACAGTATGTTCAAAGCCTTTTCTTGTCCCCTGGAGACCATTTTAACACATGGGTCAAAAGTCCCATCCAAGAATCTTTGCCAGCTTAACCAACTCATTCAATATTCATCTTGAATATGCGAAGTCATTTCCAATACCGAATGGTTTAACAGACTTGCCTGTGTCATGTGAATCAGAAAGGCTACTGAAAACAACTTTATATTTTCTTGAGTGTTTAGATTTTAAAAGGCTGGCAAAAAGGAAGTACACGGAGGATAAACCAGGTGAATTAATAGGAGACACCTGGCATAAAGCTTGAGTCTAGTACTAGAATACTTCTTCACTAGGACAACTTGTTAAACTGGTTTCTGCCTGCCCTTCCCTATAAACAGTACTTATTTGATAGTCTTGCCAAGACAGTCCTTCTAGAAGAGTTCTTTTCACTCAAGTTATGATTTAAAGATAAGATAACATTGGTTGGAACTACAGGAGATCATTTCAACACTAAGCTGGACTTATTCTGATTCCTTTTTATTTCATGCTTTTATAAAAGGGGTTCATGAAAAAGAAATAAAAAATAAAAGGGGTTCATGCCAAAGGTACTCACCCACTTGTGTGCCAAGTCCAGGATGCTCTGCCTCGTCACTCCTGGAAGAATGATGCCATCTAGCGGAGGAGTTGCCAGTTCTTCTTCTATCAATTAGAAATTGGAATAGTTTCAAACTTTATTAGATGCTTTCCTAAACAACAATCACTTCTTGTTATTTTTAAAAACACTTCCTGTTATTTTTCTGGTAACAAACATGAAAAGGGGGCCACTGTTCTGTACTGTCAAATTTTCCAAATCAACTCACACTTCAGGTAGATCCTTATATTTTCTTTAAAAGAAAAAAAAATGCAGAAAAAAAAACAAGAAAGAAAATCAGTCATCCTTCTGCTGTTTAGTCACAAAGCTGTGCCGGACTCTCTGCAGCACCATGAACTATAGCCCACCAGGCTCCTCCAGGTCCATGGGATTTTTCAGGCAAGAATACTGGAGTGGGTTGCCATTTCCTTCTCCAAAGGATCTTCCTGCCCAGGGGCTGCACCTGCATCTCCTACATTGGCAAATGGATTCTTTATCACTAAGCCACCAGGGAAGCCCCATCAGTCATTCTACCCCCTTCAATTTATCCTTAACCAGTGAAAAATGAGATGGTTTCCCACTAACAAACAATAAGAGTTATGAAATACTCCAAAGAGCAACATTCCAAAAGTCAAAAAACATTCCAACTGAAGAACAATCCAAAAGTCAAAAAACATTGCAAAGACAAAAAGATTAAAGCTGGTTGTGATTAGGAAAATGTAGGTAGACTCTTATCCAGAAACACTGGGCATTACCAAACCTTCTAAGAGTACTGTGGGGTAACCCTGTCCCAAGAGGTATGCATGCCCACTCAGGCTGTCCCTGCTCTCACACTGGCCTTGACAACTCTATCCAGAGTGGCATTCGGCCATGGAGGAGCATCCACATCAGGTATGGAGATGTTGACCTCAGCCTCTGAAATGTGAATGTAATGCATGCAGGGTGGGCTCAGGCGTGTATATGCCTAACAAAGAAAACATAAAGAAGAAAAAAAGAAATCCAAACAATAAAATAACACTCCATGGGTGACCCACAGGGCCAAAGCCAAGACACTGGTCTAGTAGGAGAATGACTGCAGACACTCCCAACCGCAGTGCAAGTGGGCATGATGACCTGTCTACAAGACTCAGTGTGGGGCTTCCCTGGGGGCCTAGCAGTTGAGAATTTGCCTGCCCATGCAGGGAACATAGGTTCAATCCCTGGTCGGGGAAGATCCCACAAGCCATGGGACAATTAAACTAAGCCAATGTGCCTTAACTACTGTCTGAGTGCCACAGCTACTGCAGTTCATGCGCCTGGAGCCTGTGCTCCACAATAAGAGAGGCCATCCCCCTGAGAAGCCTGTGCACTGAACAAATAACCCCCGCTCACAGCAACAAAGACCCAGTACACCCAGAAATAAATAAATCTTACAAAAAAAAAAAGAGTGTGGCACACCAGCCAACAGCCTCCTTCCAGAAGGATGCCTCTGGTACTCAACATTCCCCTTCCTCCTCACCTCTGGCACCCAGGAAGCTGAATCTAGTGAGAAATTCGAGCCTTAAACAATCACTTTATATAGATGTGGAACCTTACAATAGATGTGTTCCTTGTCATGTGTCTGCAGAGGACTTCACAAGGGATGCTGTAAAGGACCACTGGGTAGCAAAAGTTGGGTAGAAGTCAGTCTTTGAACTCCAGAGCTGCTTGATGCAGCCTGAAAGGACTTCAGAGATCACCTAGTGCAGTCCTGTTTTCCAGAAGGAGAAACTGAGGCTGAAGAAACATGTGACTTCCCAAGGTTGGTGACACTGGGGAACACTGTCAGCGCTCAAGTCTCTCAACACTGTGGCCACCATCCTTTCTTTTTGCAGACTGTGCTCTGGACTCATCCACTCCACTGTGGCCACATGAGATGTCCCCAACAACAACACAGCTCTCTGGAATGCCAAGACTTTATGTTTACTCCTGTGTCCCCAAAACTCAATAAGATGCCTGGCCTGGAGTGATATGTAATACATGTTTTTGAGTTTAAAAAAAAAATCCTCTTTGTTAGGGTATAGCAGTATGATTTCTTTGAATTTTGAGTCAAAAAATCATCTGCTGAAAACCACTGTTTCAAAAGAAGAAAATTTGTTTTTGGCAATGTTTTGGGGGCTACTTTGATCTCAAGATAAACACGTGTTTTGCAATAGCAAGCAAGCTGGATATATGGATGTATGGATCTACATGTGTATGCACACATACACCCCACACATATAAACAAACAATTCTAGTGTCCCCAAACCGGACCTCTCCTAAAGCTTGCTGGGCTCTAAGACCATGTGCTAAGTCATTCAGTCATGTCCAACTCTTTGTGACTTCATGGACTGTAGCCCACCAGGCTCCTTTGTCCATGGGATCCTCCAGGCAAAAATACTGAAATGGGTTGCCATGCCCTTCTCCTAAGACTGCATAGAGTTCAATGAAAACAGTGGCCCTGCGTGGGCAAATGCAGTTTTGTGAAACATATGTAACACCCAAATCTGTAACCACTAGCCTGAGGTCAAGGAACAGAACATCTGCTTCTCTGGTTGCCAGACAGAGATGATGACATGACAACATTTGGGTGAGAAATATTCATTTTCCTCTGCAACCACAAACAAGCTTACAAGAGCCAGAATGAGCTCCAGATTGCTCAACAGGAGGAAAACAGAGCCTACGAACGCAGCTTGTTTTTGACAGAGAAATCATTTGGGGGAGATGAAGAGTTTAGAAGCAATGACAGCAGGATTCATCTGACTTCCCAAATTCAAGCACTAATGGGAACCAGGAATGTGGGTTTGTGTTAACGACCCAAACACCAACAGAACAATCATTCATTCATTCAACAATATATACTGAGCATCTATCAGTATCAGTCAGCATCAGTGCCGCTGGCCATTCTAAGTATGAGGGATACAGCAGGGAACAAAATCGATGTAACTCCTTGCTCACTTTCTAATGGGCAGAGGCAAACAATTATATTAAATAGCATGTTAAGCAATGGAAGGGGAAAAAAAGAAGGTGATAGGGAGTGTTGGGGAGAGAGTTTAAGATCTGTATTAAGGTATCCAAGAAAAGGCTTACTGAGAATGGGGTGTGTGGCAAAGACTTGAAGGAGGTGAGTGAGCAGCCACCCAGCAAGAGTACTCTGAGCAGAGCTGGTGTAAATGCATCCCAAACTCCCTGTGAAATCCAACCACGATGATCCCATCTTACTTTCATAGTAGTTCCAGTGTCTAGTATTAGATAATACTGCTTTCTCAACAGTGAACAGTGTGTATGTCATATGACTCATCAATGAAATAATACAGAATTGGGGGCCATGTGATCTTACAATCAGGGCTGCGGTGATGGAATCAAAACCTACATGAAGAGACACTCAAAAAGGACCTACTGTATAGCACAGGGAACTCTACTCAGTGTTGTGATAACCTATAAGGGAAAAGAATTTTAAAAAGAATATAAACATACACACACACACACACACACACACACTGAATCACTTTGATATACACCTGAAACTAACCCAACCTTGTAAATCAACTACAGTTTAAAAACAAAACCAAAAAACCCATGAGTTCCAAGCCAAGCGTCACAAGATAGGGCACAGCACTGTGGCAGCTACCTTGGCCCAGAGGAATGGTGAGCGGGTGCTCATGGAAAGAACTCTGCTTGTAACTCTTATTGCAAAGCTTTTTGGGGAAAAAAACTCAATATTTTGCTAATTTTCAACGCATTATTCTTTGTCTTTTCCTAAAGCCACACAGTATAAATCAAAGTTACTAGAGTTGCTGCAATGTCTGTTTCCTTTTTAAGCCCAAAGATTGTTCCTGACATTTCCCTCACTACTCTCAGAATACTGTTCAAACATTTGTTCCATTTCCTTTCTCCTTACTTTAAATTTTATCTGATCTGTCAGTGAACACCCTCAAATTGAAGGACCATCTTCACATTAAAACTATACTTATCTCAGGCAACCATAACCTGAATAGGAACTCTCAAGGTCTTGTATATTTTATAAGAGCCAGAAGACAAATTCATTCAATTCTCTTCTGACCTTTAAAAGCCATGGAAATGGTTCATGATTATTGTTTGCACAACGGGTCATTTTCCACCAGGACAGTTTCTGGTGTTTCTGGTTAAATCGTGTAGCTCTGATTCAGACTGTGCTTAAATCCTGACATCTCCCGTCCATAAATAAGGATGGTACCACTTCTGTATGAGGTCACTGGTTTTGTTTGGGGTTGCGTGGGTTTTCTTGGCGATGGGGATGGCAGTGGGTAGATGGAAAGAATGAACTGAATCAATTTATTATCTCCTATGTACAGAGTTCAACAGTGGCTGTCAACTTTCAGGCACAGCTTTTGATATATGTCATATGTAATAACTCCAATTTAGAAATCACAAATATTCCAGTACAAATTGTGTTTTCAAGAGTGTCAACTACAAACAGCCAGGTATGGAAGGACAAACATAATCTATATCTGGCTTTTCATATGCCAAGGGTTACCAAGGATCAACCCCAGAACATGGTGTACTCACCACACCTGTTTATTCTCACTGTGACTGGAATATAAGGCTCATCTTGTAATTCTCTGAAAGCAGTGCTCAAATTAGCTCTGAAGTCAGCCACATCTGAATCACCATTTCCCTCTATTTGTAGCCAAATAACAAAAGAGCAAGAGGCTACTATATCTGCTTTAAAATTAAAATTTCATTTAAAATCTGAATTAAAACCAATCCCAAGATTTCAGCAGTATTAGGGTGGTCAAAAAATTGTTTGAACTCAACTCAATCTTCGGAAACTTATCATTTTACATTTGGGCTTTCCCTGGTGGCTCAGACTGTAAAGAATCTGTCTGCAATGCAGGAGACTCAGGTTCGATCTCTGGTTTAGGAAAATCCCCTGGAGAAGGGAATGGCTACCCACTCCAGTATTCTTGCCTGGAGAATCCCATAGACAGAGGAGCCACATTTGGAAATTTATCATTTTACATTTCTAGTCTGTAGTTTCTGCCAACTAATTTAAAAGAAAAGAACTGCAAAGAAGGAAAGTGAGCATTCAGGATATTAAAGGTAATAAAGAAATACTGATTTTTGTAATAGACATATATTAATGGTCTTAAATGAACCACAATCTACATACAATCCCCAAATTAAGACCAATTTGCCCTAAAAACGGTGTCCTTTATTCAAATAGAGCTCCAGTGTAAACCTGGAAGGCTTCTAATGTATTATCAAAATACGTAGAAAGGGCAATGATTGTTACATGAATTACAACAAGAGCATGCACTAAATTTCGTATCAGTAGAAAGAGTAGACTATGTTTATCACTACAGTGTCTTATACATAGTATATGGTAAATGACCACAGGCTTCCCCAGTGGCTCAGACGTGAAGAATCCACCTGCTATGGAGGAGGGGTGGGTTCAATCCCTGGGTTGGGAAGAGTCCCTGGAGGAGAACATGGTAACCTACTCCAGTATTCTTGCCTGGGAAATGCCACGGGCAGAGAAGCCTAGCGGGCTACAATCCATGCGGTCATAAAGAGTCAGACATGGCTGAAGCAACTGAGCATGCATGCATACATGGTAAATGATCACTGAAATAATCAGATCAGAAAAATGATAAGATAATAAAAGGATAAGGAAGCACATTTTCAAACAGTGGAGATTTAAATTCCTTAAATTGACAACTCAAAAGTAAGTACATCTAAAGCCAAAAAACAAAGCCAAAAATCTTTGTAAATACTGTAAACTTAAACTCATGTATACTTGGACAGCAAAAGCACAGAAAATCTTAAGATCTTGGAAGTGTGCTACTTGTTCTCTTGTTTTAAGGTTTTAGTTATTTTCTCTCCAATCCCACTGAAAATGATTGAAAAATAGCAGAGAGCTGAAATCTGGGTGGATTACCTCCATCTTCATTTATCCAATAAAGAAAAAGATTCATAGTTCCAACTTCAGTTATTTGATTATCTTCTCCATAGAGCCACAGAACCTGCTGACATGCATTTTCCACGGCTTCACATTGGGCAAAAAGAGATGAGCCATAATTCCTTTTAAGAAAGAGGAAACACATGATTATGACTATACTTCAGCCCCTACCTCCCAGCAAGTCTTTAATTCAAGCATGGATGTAGTCAATGTACTAGGTTCTTAATTATATATCCTCTCCAGTTAACTGCATAATATTAGAGGAAACACATTAGAGAATCTACATGGTCTAACTGCATTCATTTGGGAGAGAGAGATCAAAGAAAAATTGTGCAATTCTAACTTGAAAAAAGAGAACACAGGTGAAGAGCCAAGTCAACAACACTTAAAAGTTACTATTTTTTTCACATGCCAATCAATTTTACGTGAATTACTTCATTTTGGAGGCGTGCTACTTTTTCCCTTTGTTCTAAGGTTCTAGTTCTTTTTACTGGAGAAGACCGTGATGCTGGGAAAGATTGAAGGCAAAAGGAGAAGAGGGCAGCAAAGGATGAGCTGGTTAGATAGCATCACTGACTCAGTGGACATGAATCTGAGCAAATTCTCGGAGATAGTGAAGGACACAGAAGTCCAGTGTGTTGCAGTCTATGGGGGTCGCAAAGAGTCAGACATGACTTAGTGACTGAATAAGAATATTTCATTTAAACCCCACAAAACACTATTGAGTTAGCCACGATCATTAGTCCCATGGTTCAGATGAGAAACTGAGGCTTAGAGAAGTAACTTATATCAAGTTATATCTATTAATTAGCAGAGCACCAACTCCATGCTCTAACTGGTACCTTTCAATATAATCAAGAAATACCTATTGCTCAATGTCTAAATTCCCTAAAAGTGAGACAAGAGGCCAAAAATCCTTATTTTAACCAAAAAATATTCCAAAAGCCTGTTTTTCTCAATCAATACTATTCACTTTGGATTATTCAAAGGAACATGGCATATCTTCCTGGAATGACAATGTAGTTTCTAATAGTAATTTATTTACTCATTCATTCATTCGTTACCTGACTCCTAGAAGTTTAAGTAAACTCGGTAGGGGAGCACTTTCCTCTGTGAGTCCGAGTGTAAGGTACAATTGACATTTAACACACACAGACACACACACACACACACAGCTTGTGGAGAATAAATTTAAACTCAAGAGACAAGAAATTTAGATATATTGGAATTGACTCTTTTTAAAGAAGATATATTTTGACAAATGGTCTATCATTTGGAAGGAGAAATGACTTCTAAATTAAACAGGAATATTAATGCTTTTTATACCTTAAAATTTTATTTGGCGTTCTTGTCTGGAGAATCCCAGGGATGGGGGAGCCTGGTGGGCTGCCGTCTACGGGGTCGCACAGAGTCAGACACAACTGAAGCGACTTAGCAGCAGCAGCAGCAGCAGTTTCATTCATAATGATGCCTAGCTCTCACTATCCTCATTAATGAGTTCTCCAATTATATGTTGCCTTAGGAGAAAAGGATTGGGGCTTCCCTGGTGGCTCAGAAGGTAAAGCGTCTGCCTGCAATGCAGGAGACCTGGGTTTGATCCCTGGGTCAGGAAGATCCCCTGGAGAAGGAAATGGCAATCCACTCCAGTACTCTTGCCTGGAAAATCCCATGGACAGAGAAGCCTGGTAGGCTATAGTCCATGGGATCACAAAGACTCAGACACAACTGAGCGGCTTCACTTTCACTTTAGGAGAAAAGGAAGTAATATTTTAAATTTATCCTTTATTAAATGAGAAAAGTATGCAGTAGAATACAAAATATGAATCAATGCTTTAGATAAAACATGAGAGTCCTCAAATATATGTGATGCTTGTTTGCCTTTCTATGCTCCTGGCTGTATAATTCACTTTCCTTGGCTTTTAGAAGATATCAGCAAACAAGCTTGAAAGCACTCCTCTATGACAGTCAGGACTAGGAAAAAACCCTAGACCCATCCTTGGACTATGAAGCCCCAAGAAGTACACAGAAACAATCAAACATACTACCAAAAAATTAATGTTATTATTACTTTCCACAGAATACCCACCTAGGCCTTTTAAATGATCTCTTTTATATCTGGGCAAGATTAAATTTTTAGTTATTTCCTAAGTCAAAGTGTAACTTAAACACAGAAGCCATATATCCCAGTGGCTACATGCCATTCTCATCTGCACAGCTTCTCTTCTCTTCCCACTATGCTCTCTTGGGCCCTTCCTATGCAGCCAAGTCATTCTGCTTGGGTTGACAATCATAGCATCCTGCCCCTACCACAAATGAAGAAAAGGGTGGGCAAGTAACTAAGTTGCTCATAAGTTCTTCTTTGAGTTTACTCACTCATTCATTTCAATGTACAAAACCCTTTGAAAGATGTATTTTCTCCCTTTGAGAATGGTGGCAGCTCGTCTGCTATGATGCTGGGTCTCTTGTATCCATGATCACCAGCCTTCAAAGCAGAAGACATCTGAATTAGGAGAGCCTTAGGCTAACGCATAGCCAGAAGCTTTGACAAGAGATGGGGGAAGGATGGAAAGAGAGGGAAAAGGAGAGAAGAGAGAGACTGGGGTGGATGTAGCATGAGCAGCACATATGCAAGGGCAAAGCAATCTAGTGACAATGATTAGAGCTCTTATTGATCCACAGCTACCATGAGCCAACATGAGCCACAGCTAACATGAGCCAGTCAATCCCTTCTCTACTCAAGATGGATTGAGCTAGTTTTCTGACCTGTAACTCAAAGACTAGTGACTAGTAACTGAAGTATTCTAGAAAGCTATGGTATTGAAATAGACATCATACAATCTGGGGAATGATGAGATTTATTTACACCAAGGTATTCAGATTCCTTTAAAAGACCCTCAACATGTATACTTCAAAACACAGGCAATGAAATGTAAATTACTAGTCAGTCTGGAGATGACATAATTCTAATATTCAGGAGGCTTTCATTTTTAATGACCATAAAACATCAGACCACCCATATTCAGAACTAATAGCAAATACACAGTTCAGTTCAGTTCAATTGCTCAGTCGTGTCCGACTCTTTGCGACCCCATGAATTGCAGCACCCCAGGCCTCCCTGTCCATCACCAACTCCCGGAGTTCACTCAGACTCACGTCGAGTCGGTGATGCCATCCAGCCATCTCATCCTCTGTCTGACCTGGTAACTGGGTTCAATTATGAATACTTTTTAAGGAGTATAGACCAGCCTGCAGGGAGAGCTTGGTAGACAGAGCATGGGTTTGGAGCCAATAGGCCCAGATGCAGCTCTTTAATGCCTACTTATTTAGTTGCTAAGTTACATGCGACTCTTCTGTGACCCCATGGACTGTAGTCCGCCTGCCTCCTCTGTCCATGGGACTTCTCACGCAAGAATACTGGAGCGGGAATCTCCTCCAGGGGATCTTCCTGACCCAGGGATTGAACCTGCACCTCCCTCACTGACAAGTGGATTCTTTACCACTGAGCCCAGGGAAGTCCATTTATAGGTGTGTTTTTCCCCAAATACAAATGTGTATCAAAATTCTCTCTCAGGTGTAAACTGTATCATTAATGTCCACTGGGTTATTGATACTTTGGTAATATACTTGGGCTTCCTTCCACATGCTGCCAATATTAAGAAGGAAAACACATGTCCTTGGAAGAAAGAGGAAAATGAAAAAGTGGGAAAACTGTCTACATATAATTTTAATGTAGAATCTGGGAGACTAGGAATATTAAATACATCCCTCCAAACGAGTAAATCCTATTGTGTGCAATCTAACTGATTACTCCTAGGAGAGAGCCCAGGAGATAAAACCAGAAAGAAAGAGAGCCTCATAATATAAACATCGTCTGTTGAGAGAGTACCACCTACCAGGCAGGGCCCTAGGTTCTGAACCCCATTATTTCAACAAATTGTCTTAACACAACCATAGATGTTATTATACTTTTGAAGATTTGTAGGGAGAAAGGACTTAATTGCATAAGATCATGCAGATATGTGCACGATTCGTGGGTATCTCTAAGTCCACGCTGGAAACCGCTAGGTTCTAACTCCATACTTGTTGAGAGCTCCCTAAGTGCCAGCCAGGATCCTAGGCACTTCACATTATCCTCCTCCATCCTCACAGGTAAAGTGGGCATTATTACCCTCATTTTATCAATGAGGAAACTAAGGCTTACAATTTAATCTAAGTTTAAAAGTTCTAAGATTAAAAAATTTAATCCTAGAATTTTAAAAATATATATATTCTCTCTGTTCCTCAGATTCACTTATACAGAAAGCAAAAAATTCTTGAGCTTGTGAAAGTCAATAGATATTTAATAATTACCAATTGACTACAGAGGTACTAAAAAAAAGATTAGAAGGTAACTATTGAATGGAGGAGGGCATGGCAACCCGCTCCAGCATTCTTGCCTGGAGAATCCCCATGGACAGAGGAGCCTGGAGGGCTGCAGTCCATGGGGTCGCAAAGAGCCGGACACGACTGAGCAACTAAGCCCAGCACAGCATTGAATAAGTCAGGTCTAGAAAGGAACAATAATACATAAATCTAAGGTTGCCGCCAAATGTCTTTGTTAACTAAACTGAATGATGGTAGATGCAAAATCATTTGTTTCCCTGGGCTCCTCCAGCTGGGAGTACAGGAGCAGAGAGGTTTCAAGCTCTTGGAAACAACAGGCGGGTTTGTGACGAATCCACTCTCTGCTTCATGTGTGCCCTCTTGCCAATTTTGCTTTTATGTATGGGGCCCAAAACTCTCTTCTCTAAGAAATTTCAAGTCAATGTCCACTGATTCTGGTCCACGTGAGCCTAATGAGTCAAACTAGTAATTTATTTTATAGTTGGCTTTATTTCTTAAAGAAGTTTCAGATTACCGAAAACCTGAGCAAAAAACAGAGCTTCTAGAACTCTTATTCCTCAATTTCCATTTCCCTTCTTATTAACATCTCACATTAGTGGGGTACACTTGTTATAACTGATGAGACAATATTGAAATACTAGTTGTTCATAGTAACACCGGACTTCAGTCTTTGTATTGTACAGAAAGTAGTGATTTTTAATTGCTCTTTAACGATCATATATTCTATGAGACTGCCTCAATATCCTCTTTGTAACAAATAACCATCTGCCCAGACACCAAACTGAAGGATTCCCTGCAATTTGTGTCCCCATGTTATCTTTTCCCTAGGCAGGTAGGGGGAGCTAGAGAGTATGATTTAAAGTAGAAAAAATTTTACATTCTCTCTTCATCAAGACTGTTGCTTTACTGCAACGTGCACTGAGAGAAGTTTTAATAGAGTAATACAGATATGCTCTGTGAATAAGTCTGAAAAAGTAAAAAAGCCATTGAGAACAAACAAAAAAGTTTTTGATCTGGCTAGCCTAGGACTTAGGAAGGAGATCTAACACGGAATAAAGTGACTTAGTTTATTTAATGAACTCCATCAGAATTTTTTTTTTTTTTCTGGGCTTCCCTCATAGCTCAGTCATTAAAGAATCTGCCTGAAATGCAGGATCCCTGGGTTTGATCCCTGGGTTGGGAAGATCCCCTGGAGAAGGAAATGGCAACCTATTCTAGTATTCTTGCCTGGAAAATTCCATGGACAGAACAGCCTGGCATGCTACAGTCCATGGGGTTGCAAGAGTCGGATACAACCTAGCGACTAAGCCACCACCATCAGGATTTTTCTGACCCGATGAGGGAATGCAGTTAGTGAGTGAATGCCACGAGGGATGACAGGACATAGCATTTTACCACCATGCCTTTTTGGGGACAGAAAAGTGAGAAATAGAAAAAGTCTATGGAGGGTTCAAAGCCAGCTGTCAAGGTCTCTCTGGCATGTCAGCACCACATCCTTCCTCTCTCCCAGGGCCCAGAAGACTGCACTGAGTCACCTTGAGGGCCAGCTGGTGCTCTTCCAAAGGAAGAGCCACGCTGGGTAACCCGGCTATTCTTGTTCACCCGTCGGGGCATTCCCGATTCACGGCCAAGTCCACCCCTGAAATTGTCTAACACTTTCAAATGCTCTTTTATTTCCAGCCAGCTACATATGGCCTATGAGACTGGCCTGACCGAGCCAAAGCAGGGCTGTCCCACAGCCAGTTGGCAGCAGATATGGTTGCAATCTGCGGGAATGAAGACAGCACTTCAGTGAAGCAGGCACCTTCCCCAGACAGGGCTCCTTGGAGCCGACTGAGAGCTTGGGCCCCGACACCAGATGCTCTCGAATGCCAACTGTCAGCCCTCGGCCAGGGACCAGCATCCCGGGCAGCTCATCCAAAGCGCTGATTTCATTCCTGGTCTAGTTACTTTAGTTCTTGCTTATGTTTAACAGTCAATGTTTCTCCCTTCAAAGGGCCACAGAGGTTATCCTTCAAACAGCTAGCACATTCAAACTACTGAAGGCTAAACACAAAATAAAAATGACCATTCCAGTGTGAATACTAATATATATATATATATATATATATATATATATGTATGTATTGAATGAAATGGCCATAACTAAATGGTCACAAAGGACTCTATCCTTTAGACAGTAACACAGATCAACTTACCCTCCCATCTTGCAGTCTCCGGTCCCACCTTTCCAGGCTCTTACATACTTCGGGTTGGCCCACAGGGACACAGGATTAAAGCTTCCAGTGGAAAAATAAGGTCCCACTGGGCTCAAGATTACAAAGAGCAGGGCTTTAGTCGGCTTCTTGACCCCCAGAGAAGGCTGGAATATAGTAAAAGTATACACAACTGTTAATCTAAAATGCAGATGCCAGTCTCAAAGTCTAGAACAGATCTGTAACATCTCCCAGAAGCCACAAATGACAGCTGTTACTTCTGAAGCTGAGTTACACAAAGCCTGATGGTCATCTAAGAAGAAAACACCAAGACTGGGTTCCATTTCGCTTTGCTTTCAGAGTTATGATTTTAAAGGAAAGGCAAATTTGTCTATTGTTTTATTAATAGGTTTTTTGTGCGTGCTCAGTCCTGTCTGACTCTTTGCGACCTCATGGATGGTAGCCCACCAGGCTCCTCTGTACATGGGATTATCCCAGGCAAGAATACTGGAGAGGGTTGCCATTTCCTCCTCCAGGGGACCTTCCTGACCCAGGGATCGAACCCACGTCTCCTGGGGCACCTGCATTGGCAGCAGATTCTTTACCACTGAGCCACCTGGGAAGACCAGTACATTGTCAACTAGCCATATATTTTTGACAACTAGCCACGTAACACCTTTCAGGATTGCACTGATTGGGAACTGAAAAAGGAAAGAACCTAGCCATGATTTCAGTCTTTGGGGGTGAAACCTAATATTTGCTTCTCTAACTTGCCCTTCTACTTCATTCAAACACTATGGTGCCAGCAGACTCGGGCTGGAGAAAGTGCCATTATCGCATCCGACTGTGACAGATAACAGACACCAAAAGTGTAGCTTCACTAGAAGCGAAGACATCAGACAAGACAAATCCCCGCCACCGGGGCCCCTGCCCACCAAAAGACAGAGGACGAAGGACTCAGGAATTCATATTAGGAATGACAAAGAGAGAAAACGGCCTTCCCCACAAACACTGAGAAAATCACAAGCCAACAATGCAATCATAAATTTCTTCAGCACAAAAGTAATTACTCTCAGTTGTTTTTTAAAGAGGAAAATTGAGAGACTAAAAAGTTTTGAGGGCTACATATTCTAAAGGCATTAAAGGTTGCTGGGCTATCCTGTACAGTTTAAGGCCACGCAGGTAAGAAAACAAATTAAGACTATTATATTAAATCTTGGGCAATAAAATACATACACTGAGTCCTCAAAAAAGAAGCCTAGTCTGCCTGGATGGGGTAGCAATCTGGTGTGAAAATAATGACAGGAAACTCAAATTCAGCTAATTCGTGATTTTTGTAATATGTAATGAAACTGGCTAAAAGTGGACCTGGGGATATATTTTTTTTTCTGAATTTCAATTAAATCTCCTCTTCTGCTACCTGATAGCTCAAGGGGCGTCACCCACTACTTATGCCCAGATGAAGAATCAGGTAGGGAAAAGATGTGTGAGCACGATACATTGTGTTCATATATGTGCACTCTGATGCCACCAGAGAGGCTTAAGAAACGGGAAGCTGAGTCCATTCACACAGCATGTGAACCTGAGAGTCACACAGGACTTGGCTGGCCCCAAAGAAACGGACAAAGAGTGACAGATACCAAGTTAAAGAAATGAGTCAGTTCACAGACTTAAATAATGAACTTACGGTTGCCATGGGGAAAGGATGGGGTGAAAGGATAGTTCGCATGTTTAGGATTGACAAAAACATGCAATTGTATTCAATAAGGATCTAAAGTATAGCGCAGGGAACTCTGCTCAATGTTATGTGGCAGCCTGGATGGGAGCAGAGTCTGGGGGACAATGGATACGTGTATATGTATGGCTGAGTCCCTTTGCTGTCCACCTGAAACTGTCACAACATTGTTAATAGGCTACACTCCAATGCAAAATAAAAAGTTCAAATTTAAAAGAAAAAATGATAAAGAAATGAATCAGCGTTAGGGAAATTAAGTAGTCTTGTTTAGGCTTCAGAGACAAAGCAGAGCAGGCCTCCGACCTTGCTTCTGATCCGACCTTGCTTCTGACCTACATGGATACAGCCCGGACTACTGCTGTGGGCGTCAGCCACACCTGCTGTGAGTGTCAGAAGAGAAACACGATAGATAGATAGATAGATGATAGGGAGCAGATCTTGGAATTTGTCAAGTCCCTTGAGGAGGTCTGGCCTACCACGCCTAGGACTTAGTAACATTCCAAGATTTGCGTAACAAAGCAAGTGTTAGTTGCTCAGTCCTTTCAGCCTCTGTAGCCCACCAGGTTCCTTTGTCCATGGGATTCTCCAGGCAAACCTGCTAGAGTGGGTTTCCATTTCCTTCTCCAAAAAAGGAAACAGCATTGTAAAAACGTAACATAATACCATTGCTGCAGTTTTGCTGGCAGATTGATGAAGATGTATCAATAACCTCAGATATGCAGATGACACCACTCTTATGGCAGAAAGGGAAGAACTAAAGAGTCTCTTGATGAAAGAGAAGAGTGAAAAAGCTATCTTAAAACTCAACATTTAGAAAACTAAGATCATGGCATCTGGTCCCATCACTTCATGGCAAATAGATGGAGAAACAATGGAAACAGTGACAGACTTTATTTTTTTGGGCTCCAAAATCACTGCAGATGGTGACTGCAGCCATGAAATTAAAAGACGCTTACTCCTTGGAAGGAAAGTTATGACCAACCTAGATAGCATTTTAAAAAGTAGAGACATTACTTTGCCGACAAAGGTCCGTCTAGTCAAAGCTATGGCTTTTCCCAGTAGTCATGTATGAATGTGAGAGCTGGACCATAAAGAAAGATGAGCACTGAAGAATTGATGCTTTTGAACTGTGGTGTTGGAGAAAATTCTTGAGAGTTGCAAGGAGATCCAGTCAATCCTAAAGGAAGTCAATCCTGAATATTCACTGGAAGAACCGATGCTGAAGCTGAAGCTCCAATACTTTGGCCACCTGATGTGAAGAACTGATTCACTGGAAAAGACGCTGATGCTGGGAAGGACTGGAGGCAGGAGGAAGGGATGACAGAGGATGAGATGGCTGGATGGCATCACTGACTCGATAGACATGAGTTTGAGCAAGCTCTGGGAATTGGCGATGGACAGAGAAGCCTGGGGTGCTGCAGTCCATGGTGTCTCAAAGAGTCGGACACGACTGAGCGACTGAACAGAACTGAACTGATGAGGATCTTTCAGTTTGCATCCTGGGATTATAAGTGGGAGAAATGAAACCTTTGAAGTCTCACCCACAAAGCGGACGCGCTGCCTGGGACCTTTTCCTAATTGGAACTCCAGACTGCTGTCACATGAGACTTCCCAGTGCTGTTTAAGTACGGATGTTGGCAAATCCAATTTGGTGATGTATGTACTATTGCTCTCCTCTGCTGTTTCTGTTTCTTTTTTCTTTTATGTTAGAATATTCAAAGTAGACTAGATAGTTCTCTAAGAAATATTTGTATTGCTTATATGTATATAATGAATGGCTTATTTTGTTAACAAATCCTCTGGACATGAGGCAAAAGTGAAAACTTTCAGCAAAACAGCCAGCAAGCAACAACAGGTTTTGGTTTTTTTGCTCATTTGGGTTTTTTCTTTGGTGAGGGTTGAAAAGGTCACCCCCACAAAAAATGAGGAGACTTAAACTCCATTTGCTTTTATTGGTTTCATTATTTGGAAAAAGAAATTCCCAGAATAACACACGTATCTGCCTTTCTTCCCAACTTTGATAAAAATTGACTATCTTATCTCTGCACTTTTAATTACCTATCAGTTAAGTAAGCTTTACATTAAAAAAAAAAAATTATTGACCATTGTAATAAGGAATTAAGCTTAATTTAGAAATTTAGAACATAATTTAGAAATACAATATGCAGGACACAGTATCAATAATTTACCTAGCTTCTAATGGTCTAAATAAAATACCTTATTTATGGATAAACTGATAAGCATTTTATTACTGATATCACATGAATGCCTGGACTTTTTTCACTCTTGTATTTTTTGCAACCTACACTCTACTAAAAAAAAGTAACAATAACTCATCATCATGGATAAGTTTCATGTTATTCATTTCCTTCCCTTGATTTTAATTGACAGGCAAACTTGCATTTAATCCACTAGGTGGCAGTAGAGAGAAAACAGATGAAAAACAGACTAACACACTAAATCTATTTCTAGAGAAGAATATCTTGATAAAAATCTTTAAACAATATCTTTATCCTTGGGTCAGGAAGATCCCCTCGAGGAGGAAATGGCAACCCCATTCCAGTATTCTTGCCTGGGAAATCCCATGGACAGAGAAGCCTAGTGGGCTATACAGTCCATAAAGTCGCAAAGAGTTGGACATGACTAAGGGATTAAACCAGCTTCCCTGGTGGCTCAGAGGGTAAAGTGTCTGCCTGCAAAGCAGGAGACCCAGGTTCGATCCCTGGGTCGGGAGATGCCCTGGAGAAGGAAATGGCAACCCACTCCAGTACTCTTGCCTGGAAAATCCCATGGACGGAGAAGCCTGGTGGGCTACAGCCCATCGGGTCGCAAAGAGTCGGACATGACTGAAAGACTTCACTTCACTTCACTTAAGGGATTAAACCACCACCACCATTCTTAGCAAGCAGGCGGATTATAGACTAGAATGTTTCGATGCTGAGAGAAAATGTGTTTATGTGTACTAACTTTTATTTCTGAAATTTAAGCAAGGTCAATTCATATTTTGCAAGCACTGTAAGTACTGGTGTCATCTTCATCCTTAAATAATTATTTATGTCAAATATCTTTCCATGAAAAGAACTATGACTGTACTGAAAATGATCACACTGTTTCATAAGTGAGAGTAAATCAAATGTAACTTTTTGGATCAGGAAGGGAACTCGGCGATTGGATCTGTTTCTCCCCTTCACATTTGTTCCTCAGTTCTCCCTTCTTTCCTGGAAAGCAATTTAAATTCTGTACTATTCCTACAGTAAAGAATAGTTTATGATGGCATAATATTAATCAAATGGCAATGAACAACATTCTATGATCACAAGATCAGGATTCTGGTTCAAATAAAATAAAAGCCATATACATAAAGAAAAATATGGATAGTAACAGCTGATAAGTTATGTAGACCAGTTTCACTGTCTTATTTTGATTGATTTTTAAAAATTCTCCTCTACTAGTTTCCTGGATTATTTCAATACATAAAGAACTGAAAGGGGCTTCTAAGAAATCCCTTGGAAAATGAGAAATACAAAATTTTAGATGCAAAGTTTATAATGTCTCAAGGGACCACATTGACTTTGAAGTTGGAATTCTGATATGTTAAAATATATACTCTTTTAAGTTATACCCCACAAATAATAAATAAGTATATATATGAGCATTAAATGTGGGTACATTTTGCACAAAATAACAGGACAACTGAGTGTGATGGAAAATAAAGACACATTTCACAGTGGAAATGACCACTTCTGTGTCACTTAGAAAATTACTTTATAGAAAGGCAGGACTTCTAGGGTGATCCATCTGCAGCGGGCATTCAGCAAACTGAGAAATGTACTACTTAATAGTCCATGTTTTGGCCTGGAAGGCAGAGAAGCACTGCTGCCATGTAGAGGCTTGAGAATGATTCTGCTGGGCAAGGCAATTAGGGACAGAAGAAAATATAGAATTAGAAATAATTGGGGGACATTTTTTTTGGGGGGGACATTTTTCAAAAAGAAATTTTTAGGGTGCTCCAAATTATTTTTTTGATTCAAAGAGTAGACTAATTAAAAAAAAAAATTCTGCTAGTTCTTAAAAAAGATTAGTTAGAGGGGAAAATGACAAAGAATACTGAACTGGGATCCCTAGTAGGCAGGTGGTGAAGAATCCACTTTGCAATGCAGGGAACACAGGTTCGGTCCCTAGTTGGGGAACTAAGATCCCAGACGCTGTGGGGCAATTAAACCCTCGCACCCCAACTAGAGTCCATCTGCTGCCATGAAAAGTCCCCATCGGCCTCAACTAAGATCCAATGCAGCCAAGTTGGTTAATTAATTTCTTTTGTTAAGTTTCTATCTTAAAAAAAATAACAACAAGAACAATGAACTAAGGGGATGCTGTAAGAAACACAGGACTGACCAGTGACCCATTTAGGGTTTCAGTGTGAGTCACATGGGGGAGGAACACCAAATTCATGGAATGTGTTTATAGGAAAAACTAGTTGGCCTGATTTAAGATTTAAAAAATAATTAGCAACCCTCAATAATTACACGGTACTTTCAGGTTTCCAAGACATTCCATAGCCATTATCTCAGAAAATCCAACAATCCAGGAATATTTCTAAGTTAAACTTAGGCTCAAATGATTCACCCAGAGTTTTCATTATTTAGCTCTGGACATCGCTCTACTCTTAGTCCAGAGCTCTTTTTTTGATATCAGAATTTGAGGGGGGGGGAATAAATAAATAAATCGGTGAAATTCTCGAGATTTCCTAATGTGAAGAGAATTCAAACCAGACCTTCCTTCCACCCTCAGCCTTCACCACACTCTCATATTCTATGCATCCTCTGCTCAAACCATGTGGAATCTTTTTGGATTCCTCCTTGCTTTCCTACTCAAAATATATAGGTAGAAGGCCTAACCCCCAATGTGAATGCATTTGGAGATAAAGCTTTAAAGGAGGTAAAGTTAAATGAGGTCAAAAGGCCGGTATCCCAGTCCTGTTGGGACTGTGGGACTCTGTGTGTGTTCAGTCATGTCTGACTCTTTGCCACCCCATGAACTGTAGCTCTCCAGGCTCCTCTGTCCATGGAATTTTCCGGGCAAGAATACTGGAGTGGGTTGCCATTTTCTCCTCCAGGGGATGTTCTTGACCCACAGATCATACCCGAGTCTCTTGTGTCTCCTGCACTGGCAGGTGGATTCTTTACCACTCAGCCACCTGGGTAGTCCTGTTATCCTTTTAAGAAGAGACACCAGAGCACAACTATAGAGTGACAAAGTGGACACCCACAAGCGAGGCAGTGCGGCATCACCAGAGACCAACCCTGTTCGCGCTTTGACTATGGACTTCCAGCCTCCAAAACTGAGAAAATGAATTCTGGTGTTTAAGGCACCTAATCTGCGGGCCTTCCGTGGTGGCCCAGTGATAGCGACTCTGCACTTCCACCGCAGGGGGCAAGTATTTGATACCTGGTTGGGAAACTACGATCCCGAGTGCATCATTTTTGAAACTCTGTTGTGGCACCAGGCTTCCTGGTGGCTCAAGTAGTAAAGAATCTGCCCACAATGCAGGAGATGTGGGTTCAATCCCTGAGTCACGAAGATCCCCTGGAGGAGGAAATGACAACTCACTCCACCAGTATTCTTGCCTGGAGAATTCCAGGGACAGAGGAGCCTGGCGGACTACAGTCCAGGGGATTGCAAAGAGTCGGACGACTAACGCTTTCACTTTCTGTGGCAACACAAACCAATGGAAACATCTCTCTAGGTAACACAAACCCTTCAATCTCTATTTAAATGTCATCTAACTGTCACTTCAGGAAATGAGCTCTAGTTACAAGCCTAGGTGCTTGTGTGACACGGTATTACAGCATCCAGCACTTCCTCAAATGTAGACAAAATACCCATCATGCTTTCTTACAACTGCTTATATAATTCTCCACCACTCAGGCATCTGTGCACTCCATGAAGGGCAGGACCTTCTTTGCTCCCTACACAAAGCATCCTCTGTTGTTTATTATACCAGGTACTGACTAGACATCGGTTGAACTGTTAGTCATCTTAATAAGACATTTATGGAAAAGGGCTATAAAACCAACCTAGATAACTACTTAGCAAATTTGAATTATTTTATTTAAAAAAAGCTGATGTTAATCCTTATCTGTTGAGTTGATGCCATAGAGAAAACGCTCCTGTCTCCTGCTTGATTTCCTTTAGTGCTGGCCTTCAGACCAGTGGGTAGATAATAATATAGACCCTGAAAGAATATCATGGGGAAAACAAAAGCCGAGAATTTTCTGAGACCTGCTATAAAACAGGTAGGGGACAGGGCTGAGTTTGTTTCTCAGTCCTGTTCAAAGAGAAAGACAACATACATTTAACATTAGACAGACGGGCTGACCACTCAGCTCTTTTTTTTTTAATTTTTCAATAAAAATGATGTTAAAATTTAAAAAAGAAAAACACAGTTAAAAGAAAACTAAAGCTCAGGTAAGAAAGACTAAAAGAACACTTCACAATCTAATATTATGTAAAGGCAGTGATAATATACTAATAGCTCACCAGGTTAGAATAAAGATTAAATTAGACATCTGTTCAAAGTTCCCAGGGTCTGATCTTTTTTATGCATCCAATAAATACCAATTTTTACTATTTTTAAATAAATAATACATGATCATAGTAATAATGGTAAATAAATTCAACATGTACCAATTTATGGGACATTCAGATGACATTAAAATGACTACAGATCTGAGCAATGAACTAGTCAACGCTCAGTGCTGGAACTGTGGAGAATGCGTTGGTCCTTGGAAAAAAAGACAAGGATTCCTGTACTGATGATGTGGAAACTACAGGTTGGTAAATGTCAAACATAAATAGAAATTGCAGCATGAATTATTAAGCAAATGGCTAAGAATACGGGATGAGGAAGTACCCAGGGAGAGCCAAAATGAATCACTCTTAGGAAAGCCATGCTTCATTTCCCTTCTAAAGTAACTCAGGATCAAGGGTCAGCAAACTTCAGCCTGCTGCCAGTTTTGTTTTTAAGTTTCACTGAACATATTTTTTCATTCACGTATGGCCTATTGCTGTTTTTGTGCTACAAAGGCAGAGGCGAATAGTTGCAAGGAACGCAAAGCCCAAAATATTTAACTACCTGGCTTCCCAAGTGGCGCTGGTGGTAAAGAACCCACCCACCAATGCAGGAGACATCAAGAGACGTGGGTTCAAGCCCTGGGCCAGGAAGATCTGGAGGAGAGCATGGTAACCCACTCCAGTATCCTTGCCCGGAGAATCCCATGAACAGAGGAACCTGGCAGGCCACGGTCCACAGGGTCACAAAGAATTGGACACAACTGAAAACACTCGGCGTGTACACACACACCTGGCCTTTAACAGAAAATGTCTGCCAGCCCTTTCTCTGGATGCCAGGAAAATGCCACAGGATGTTATCGCCTCAGAACCAGGGTCCCCTCACTGACCTAGCCTCACGCTCAGACCTGGACTGCGGGATTCCATCCAGATGGGTTCAGTGGACTGGGCTGAGCAAGGCACTGGGCTTGGAGCAGAGCAACAGGTCAGACCAACACAGGGAGCTGCAACTGCAGCAGTCTCAGCCTGTGAGTTGGCTGATGACGGGGGAAGGATGCTACACTCACGAAATAGCCCTCTCAGTGACACGAATGTCAGGTGGAGAACCACAAGCCAAGGAGCAAGGCGGGGGGTACCTGGCTGTCCCTCCATCCTGTACACGTCACTGCCTGCTGACACTGTCACCTTCAGAAGTAGATGCATGACAGAAGTAGAATTTGGGAAATCTGGTGACTTTGATTAGTTTCCTCTTCCTTCCAGATCACTGACATCAGCTTAGAAACACGCCATAACACCTCCAGTCTTTACCACCTGCCCCACTGCCAAGTACCCACCCAGCTCTGTTGCACTGCAGAGCAGAATTCCTCACAAGATTAATGCATACTCACAATCACAACCTCCCTCCTCTCATCCTCTACTGAGTCCACGACATTCAGGCTTTCAGGCCCACTACCCCACTGAAAGATGTTTAAGATCACCAAGGACTCCACGTTGTCAAAGCCAATAATCAGGTCTTGGGCTTCATGGCACTGGTCCTGTGGGTGGGATTTGCCACAGTTCACTGCATCTCCATGTTCTTCATTTGGCACAGGACACCAAGCCCTCTTGTTTTTCTTTCTACCTTCCAGACTAGACCCCTTAGCTGATTCCTCTTCCTCTCCCTTTCTCTACATGCTGGCCTGCCTCAGATCTCATTCCTTGCCTTCTTTTCATCTCTCTCTACAGCTATTTCCTTGATAACCTCATCCAAGCCCCAGATTGTAAAGGCATTTTATACTAAAGATAAGAACGTAGCACTTAAACTCCCAAATCTCTCCTGAATTCCAGTCTGGTGTATCCACCCACCAACTTGATATCACTGGCTGAAATTCCCATGTCTCAGACTGAACTCTTGATTCTACCCATCGTCACTCCAACAAATAAAATCCTCTCCTTCACTTTCCCTCATCCCAACAAATGGTCACTAACCAGCAGTAATGGCCCCAAAGCAAAACTGGACGTCTTTTCTCTTACTCTCATAAAAATCTAAGCAAATTTTGTGAGCTGTAATGAATATCCTTGAATGTCTGTCTTTATGTGCACTAGGGGATATGTCTATAGCATAAATTCTGTAAAGACAGTCTGCATTTTTTAAAGGTCCAAATTCAATTTTTCCTACGCTGCACACTAAATTAATTACAGTTCTTATGGCTGTTATATTGACAACATAATGGTTGATCAACAGGACACTGGTTATATAAATGACACCACTCTTTCACAGAGTCTAAGATGTCTACTTTTTCCCATTTAATGGGTCCAAAATCTAGGCACAGCATTTTATAATTGCTCTTGGCTAAGCAGCATCATGGAAAAGTTGTTCAGACTTAGAAACAGCTGTTCATACTGATGGCAGTTCCAATAGTCTATGGGCATTGGTGAGGCTACAAATGTCAAAAAACTGCACTCTGATTTAGCACCAAAAAATTACCACAAAGAAACAAGCAAAGCAGGAATGGGACGTGTATTTGGTATTAGTGAAACAAATATGTGTATTAATATTCAACAAGTGCAATTCAACATTTTCTTGCAAAGCAACAACCAAGTCTTCTAATGGGACCTATGGTCAGAAGAACCCATAAGATAATGCTGTTAGCTCTTGTTATTAAGATACATGTAAAAATAAACATGCCTGTCACAAGTGGAGCGGTGCATCTGATGGCAGGAGAAACTACAGATTTTCTCCAAAAATAATATGCATTTCAAAAAATGAGAGACAGGTATGACTCATTCACGAATCACTAAAGACTATCTAGAAGAGTGCTGTGTCATGGTGTAATTGGCAATGTCTTTCCATATCAGTGCATAAAACAGTACTGCCCCATAATTTATGGCATCCTGTGTTCAACTAAGTATGGCATAATGTACAATGAAATAGCTTACAGTTAGGAAAATGAGAGCAAAAAGTGGACAAACTGACTTTTTAACGGTAAAAGACTCGTAAAGGCACTTCACAAAAGGATTTCTGACAGTCAGCATGTGAAACGGTACTCAACACGATTTGGCCTCAGAGAACAGAAAATTAAAACCACACCAGATAAGGCTGCTGAATGGGCAAAATTACTAAGATAACACCAATGTGAGCATGAATATGAGGCAAATGGAACTCTCATACATTGCTGGTGGGAGTGAAATGGTACAAACACCTTAAAAAACTGGCAGTATTTAGTAAAGATATAGATATATTTTTATATATCATATATAATTTCTATATATGTGTATGAATATCACCTCTGGCCCAGCAATTCATCTCTGAGGTTAACACTAGAGAGAAGTATGTATGTATGTTCCACCATAAGATACATTCAAAGATGTGCACAACAGCTTTATTCAGAACAGTTGGAAATAACTCAAATGTCCATTTGTAGACATTTGGCCCCAGGGGAGTAGGGATGGGTGCGTGACTGTACTGGGGAGGGGAGGAGAGGTGACAGGAAAGGATATAAGAGTGTCAAGTGTCCTAGCCATATTCTAATCTTAACAGGGTGCTGGGTCCTCAGATTTTCATTTTTATCCTTTAAAACCTTGCGTGTGTGGGGGTGGGGACAGGGTGGGTGGGAGTAGGTGTGTTTTGTGTAGTTTTTAAAAATTTGGATTACTGGCAAAAATTGAAGAAAGAAGTACTGCCATTTTTTAAAAAAGAAGGTTAATACTTAACATATAAACATATGTAACCAAGTATGGGTGTGTATATTTATCAATATATATCTCAAGAAGGATATGAGAAAACTGGCAATAGGAATTGCTTAGAAGGTGAACAGTGGACTCTGGATCAGAATGAGAGTAGGAAGGAAATTTTCTTTCCATTGTATACTTTTGATACTAATTTTTTACCAAGGTTTTCCTTCCCTCAAATCCCTCCCCGCTTAAAATTCCAGAAATACACTGGCAAGTTGCGTGTGAAAATTGATATTCTTAAACTCAGAAGCATTGTGAATGAACTTTAAACTTAGTGTTATTGGATACATGTTACATATTGTAAAATACACAGTACAATACAGAAAATCTGCAGTGATTATTGTCAAATATAATTGGGAGCAAGAAAGCTGATAGCTCAGGGAAGGAAACAAAACAGACACAAAGACAGACTTCACATTATTACAGATGGGGGGCAGGGGGGCGCTTCCCTGGTGGCTCAGTGGTAAAGCATCTGTCTGCCAGTGCAAGACACACAGGTTCAATCCCTGATCCAGGAAAATCCCACATGCCTTGGAGCAACTAAGCCCGTGTGCCACAACTATTGAGCCTGTGCTCTAGAGCCATTCTCTGCAGAAGCCAAGGCAACGAGAAGCCTGTGCACTGCAACTAGAGAAAAGCCCATGAAGCAACAAAGACCCAGGACAGCCAAAAATAAATAAATAATATTACAAAAAAGATGGGGTGGAGGGTTAAACTGGAGATTGGGATTGTCATGCCTGTCAAAATAAGTTAACATAAAAAAGAAAAAAAAAATAGGAAAGAAATCATTAGTCCCATCTGAGTTACATTTCCATAAGCACTCTTATTGAACCACACCCTCATTTCTTCACAAAAGTGACCTCCATCTACCAATACATTCATTCATGGATCTGACACTCCACAAGCTCCATGAGACACTGAATTCCACGAAGGCAGGGAGGAGGTTTTGCTTAGCACCGCATTCCAAGACCAGCACGTAAGGGATGCTGCAGAACAGAGCAAAGATTTCACTACTGATTTCACCTCGGGAGGCTCAGTGTCTTCATCTCTAAAGTGATGCCAATGGCACCTTCTCACGGGGCTGTGCAGGGAGAGCCCTAAGCGTAGCGCCCAGCACTCAGGAGAGCTTCACAATGTCAGGGGATGGATATGACAGCAGACTGGACCACGGTGTTTCATCAGAGAACCAGGATTTCGCTGAACGAAAGGAGGCAGGACTTTCTTGAGACTGAAAAGTAAGATGAGCCTAGGGTATCTTTCAGGGAAATGGTAACTCTTTCAGCAATTCCCTAAGTTATGTATTTTCAAACTGCTCACTGCAGTATCATATAAGGGGACAGGGAAGTGGAATCCCAGTAAGAGAACTAGGGCAAAGTGTAATTACATGTCCAGCATGGGGAACTCTATTGCAGTTAGAAGTCATGGACTGTCTCCTCCAGAATAATGGAAATAAAACCAAAAATAAACAACAGGGACCTACTTAAACACAAAAGCTTTTGCACAGCAAAGGAAACACAAAACAAAAAGACAACCCACAGATTGGGAGAAAATATATGCAAATGATACGACCAATAAGGGATTAGTCTCCAAAATTTACAAACAGCTCATGACACTTAACAGCACCAAAACAAACAACCCAATTGACAAATGGGCAGAAGACCTCAATAGACATTTCTCCAAAGAAGACAGACAGACGGCCAATAGGTACATGAAAAGATGTTCAACATTGCTAATTATTTGAGAAATACAAATCAAAACTAAAATGAGATATTACCTTACACTACCCAGAATGGCTATCATCAAAAATCCACAAATAATGCTGGAATGGGTGTGGAAAGAAGGGAACCCTTCTCCACTTTTGGTGAGGATGTAAATTGGTACAGCCACTGCTGCTGTGCTGCTAAGTTGCTTCAGTCGTGTCTGACTCTGTGCGACCCCATAGATGGCAGCCCACTAGGCTCCTCTGTCCCTGGGATTCACCAGGCAAAAATACTGGAGTGGGTTGCCATTGCCTTCTCCAGGTACAGTCACTAGGGAGAACAGAATGGAAGCTCCTTAAAGAAGTAAAAATAGACTTACCATATGACCCTGATATCCCACTCCAGGGCATCTATCCAGAGAAAAATATGACCCCAAAATATACATGCGCCCCAATGTTCATTGCAGCACTGCTTACAATAACCAAGACATGGAAGCAACCTAAATGCCCATGGAATGGATAAATGACAGAGGAATGGATAAAGATGGGGGGGGTGTGTGTGTGTGTGTGTGTGTATATATATATATATATATATATATAAAGAAAGAAAGAAATTTGCAGCAATATGGATGGAACCAGAGAGTATCATTCTGAGTGAACTAAGTCAGACAGAAGCAGAAATATCATATAAGATCCTTATTATGTGAAATCTGAAAAGAAGTGATATAAATGAACTTACTTTCGAAACAGAAACAGATTCACAGACTTTGAGAATGAACTTCTGGTTGCCGGGGGGAAGATGGGAGAAAGGGACAGTTAGGGATGGACATCTGCACACTGCTGTATTTAAAATGGGTAACCCACAGTGACCTACTATACAGCATATGGAACTCTGCTCAATGTTACATGGCAGCCTAGATGGGAGGGGAGGTTGGGGGAGAATGGATACATGTATATATATGGCTGAGTCCCTTTGCTGTTCACCTAAAACTATCACAACATTGTTTGTTAATTGGCTATAGCCCAATACAAAATAAAACATTTTTAAAAAAGGCAATGGACTGGACCTATGCATAATACCCTGGATAGAAATGAGAAACATAGCGTGCAGGGAAAACATTAAGAGACACAGTGAGGTGTGTGGGACAAAACCATTCATATAAATTTTAATCATGGGGGTCCAAGGTATTAAGAGATACTTAAAACATATAAACCAAAAGAATGTTCATTCAATACATGAGAATGATTTCCAGAGACTGAAAGAAGGGATGCAAAAGGGAATAAAAAAAACAAAGAGATGGTCACATTCTGCCCCAAAATGGTAAGTGGTATGAACTGAGGAGTATCATTATTAACTAAGTGAACCAACACTTCAAAGTAAAAATAAAGAGAATAACAAATAACTATCATCTCCTGTGATAATGCTGAAATGAACAAGAACAGCCTCAAGAGGATGTGGGGAGTGGCCTGATAATAGCAAGCTGATCACAGACCAAATCAATGCAAACAAGCTGTATCTCTAAAAACAGATAATTGAGATTTGAAGATACTAAAAAGGGGGCTGTTAATTTGAAACATGTTAACAGTTATGCAAGTAAGATTTTAAGGTGGTTTATAATAGCAGAATGAGATACATACATAATCTCAAAAAGGACTGCAAAAGAATACATTAACAGTATGGATAAAACCCAAGTGAATGATTACAAATTGCTGCTCTGATAACCAGTTTTGAAATCTGTTCAGATTCTTTCATTTAGAGGCTAATTGTGAAGGGAAAAGATGATAAGATGTATAAGCATAAATAAACAAGGGCTATGAATAAAGGGAATTCTTTACATGGAAATTGTTATGACTACAGGTAAAATTTATATAGGGAATATAAAGACTTTACAAGGTGATAAAAGGAAAAGAATGACAAGTCTATGACTTTTTTTAATTTAAATATGATTTCAGGTTTTATCTAATTTCTAATTAACAATCAGCAGCAGTTTGAAACACTCCAGCTTTTAATTTCTAAGTTTTTAACTACCTGGAAATATTTCAGAAGATATTGATCTAAATGATGCTGAAACTCTCTTTTTTAAAATTTGGTTTTGGTTATGCTGGATCTTCACTGCCATGTGGATTTCTCTCTAGTTGCGGTGGTTTCTCTTATTGTGGAACATGGGCTCTAGGGTGCATGGGTTCAGTAGTCGCAGCACTAGGGCTCAGCAGCTGTGGTTCCCGGGCTCCAGAGCACGGGCTCAACAGTTGTGGTGCACAGGCTTTGGGATCTTCCCAGATCAGGGATTGAATCCAGGTTTCCTGCATTGGCAGGTGGATTTTTTTTTTTACCACTGAGCCACCAAAATTCTCTTTTAATATCAGAATATGTTTGGGATCATGAATGATTTTAGTCTCTATATTTTACAAAAAGCTTATGTAATACTGTTCAGTATTTTTTTAATAATGTAAACTTTAGAAAAAAAATTGTTTTCAACAATCTCTACTCACTGGCTATTTCATTAATTAATTAGTTATTAATACATGTCCCAGTAAATACTCTTCTGTTTATTACCATCCTAAATCTCAAAGGATTTTAGTAATGAATCCAATTATTATCAAAGAAGGTCGGAAGATGTGAAGAATTACACAAAAACATTGGTACATAGGTATTAGGACTTTCCTGTAGCTCAGATGGTAAAGAATCTGCCTGCAATACAGGAGACCCAGGTTCGATCCCTGGGTCAGAAAGATCCTAGGAGAAGGGAATGGCTACCCACGCCAGTATTCTTGCCTGGAAAATCCCAGGGACAGAGGGCCCTGGCAAGCTACAGTTAATGGGGTCACAAAGAGTCAGACTTACGTAAAATAATTTTTAAAATGAAGAAACTGTTGATTATAAGACATGTAAAGAAGCACAGTACCTTTGAAAATGTAATGAAATTCATAAGTTGGTGTCAGTTACTCTCAGATTATATGGCAGCTACTAAGCCTTACTGAGTGTGAGAAGCAGTAATTAATAACAGACTGTCATGTCACAGCTCAGGAAAGTGAAAACATCACTTCTGCCCTTAGGGTGAAGTGAAATTTTCAAAGATAAAAATATTTCCACCTTGGTACTAGTTTGCAGTTCCTGGAGGAAATAAAGTGTTAAAGACTGCTAGACATATTTTTAATTCTTTCACAAGACTTGGGATGGTGATTCTATTGCAAGTTTTTTAAAAATCTCTGGAGACTTTATTTAAAAGCAGAGTGTTTGATCTTGGATCCACGGATTTAGATTATTTGGGTTGAGTTGGGGCCCAGTAGAATATGTCTATTGAAGAATACAGAATATTCTCCATACACAAGTAAGTGCCATACCAGAGACTAGAGACCTAGTACATGCGAGCAAGTTGGTGGTTACATCATTTTAAAAATTACCCAACTCAAAGTAACTCTTGGATAAAAGACCCACTTAATCAGTTCAGATAACCATGAAAAGAAGATGAAATGACAGATGTTAGCCAGATGCTGCACATAAGACCAAAATACCAGATAACAGATATAGAGGTGGTCCTGCAATTCTACGAAGGCAGAGACAAGACAGAGCCATCAGAGAACCAAGTAACATAAAAAGGCAAGGAAAAGTTAGTCGTCCCAGATGGAAGAATCCCACTGACCTGGAACCCATGGGCACCAACCAATCCTCCAGCCTTTATCTCATGTGTCAAATGTAGATACCATGGAAAGGTAATGTGTGATAATTACCAGACTGAACTATACAACATTTGTGTGGTGTGCAAATGTTTAAATCTATATGCTTTACTGAATGCTATTTGTAACATGCTCATTCTGAATGCCTGGTGATTGTTTTTTTTCTGCCTGTACCATGAATTAGAAGATTCTAGTTGATATAAACATAGCAACCAAACACAAACCATGTTGACATCAAATGATATCAGTTTTATCAGTTTTTTCTTTCAATTCTTAGCTTACTACTTGGAAAGCAGATATTTAAAAATTCTTGATTCTGAGATCCAAAGTATGATCACATATATAAGCTAATAGAGAGCCATGGGAGGGGACTACTTGGCAGGATTTTTGTCACTGAGGTTCTTAAATTTGGTTGAGCAATAGAATATTCAACTGGAATATCCTGGGATTGGTATAAATATGTGTATTTTAACCAATATCTGGGTAATTCATATGAAAATATTTGAAGACCATCAATAAAGTGAATTATTGGGAGTATCAGCCAGACTATAAAATCAGACTTAAAAGCTTGTTTAACTCTACATTACAGAATTTCAGGAGCCTAAAGACTTGACTAAATCACAGAACGAGGTATATTAGAAAACTATAGACCAATAACTTTCATAAGCACTGACACAGAAGTCCTTAACAAAATATTTGCAAAATGCATACAGCAAAATATAATGTGAATTATTCACCATAATCAAGTAGGATTTAGCCCAAGAATACAAGTTTGTTTTAATATCTAAAGATGAGTTAATATAATACATTATAATAGAATGAAGGACAAAACCACATTATCATGCCAAGACATTTAGAAAAAGCATTCAACAGAACCCAGCCTCCATTTATGACAAAAACTCTCAACAAACTAAGACTGGAAGAATCAGATCTTAGAATGGGAAAGCACCCCAGATCACAAAAAGGTAGTGCTTTGAAAATTTAAAAACTGCTTCTTCCTAAAATTAAATAATATTTTAAAACTCAATAATATTAAAATATCAGCAACTTAAGGAGAAGATGACTCTTTAAATTGTTCCAGTTCTTTAACAGTTATTAGGAAGACTGCAATTTGTGAAATTCATTATCCAGATGCTTAATAGTCTTTCAAAAGGCATTAAAAGGATGCCAAAGGACCACGCAGGTACTTATCCTCTGGCCTTATACATTTCTCTATTGCTTACATTCATATGACCCAGTGGAAAACCTGGTAACCATACAATTACCCCAGAGAGCAAAATGCCTCTACCATAGCAAATGCTCTGTCCCATTTTCCATATGCCACACCTTCCTCATCCACCATCTACAATCAATCTCCCCCCTCACATCACCCATTCTCCATAGGGCCTAACCCTGCTCAGCAGAGAAAGGAGACAGGGACAAGGTCTTTGTATATCACATACTCACCCACACAGATGGCCATGGTCACTTCAAGTATGTCCTTCTTTTGAAAAGTCACCAACCAATAGACTGAACGACTGGGAGATCTTATAGCCATGTGGTTTAAACCTGTCTCTCTAGCTCTCAAGTATTTCCCTAATACCCACTGTGAACTTGATTTTCAACATTTTCTATGGGAGAAGAAGGTCCTTCACTCCCACTCTTTACTAAGTAATCCCAAGACTTCAAGAAAATGAAGATTTAAAAACAGGAGCTCTCTCTCCTTCAAATTTCAAAACCATGACCACTCTTACCTTGGAGGAGAATACCCAGATAGGAGGCATTACACTGGTAAACTGAGGAGACTACGGTTAGTCTTAAAGGCACACAGCCTCGGTCCTTGCTTTACTCATTCATGCTGGTGGCTGTGGCTGTGTTTGTACCACGTGGCAGCACTGAGTATGTCAGAAACCATATGGCTCACAAAGCTTAAAGTGCTGACTATCTGGCCCTTTAAAGAAAATGTTTACAGTCTTAATGATCAAGGGAAAGGAGCATCTTTGATGCTACTGGGGGGTTATTTCAAACTACATACTACAAGTTCCACGCAAGCATAAACAATGATAATCGCCCACCAAAGTACCCCGAAATAGGAAGTCGGTCTGCACCTCAGTTCCAATGAACGTAGGACGGATATACAGACTTGCAGATGTTGAGTAGGGGACCCATTCCTCATCCAGTTTCACGAGCTGCTGAATACACTCTAAAAGCTCTTTCTTGTCAAACGCCTGAAGGAACGAAAAACACCATGAATAATGCAACATTTTTCCACTGCAGCCATAAGAAATGATCCTCATGAGAGCTTTGACTGTTTAAAAAAAGTACTAAGAAGGAAATCCCTGGAGATCCAGTGGTTAGGACTTGGTGCTTTCACCGCAGTGACCCAGGTTCAATCCCGGGTCAGGGAACTAAGATCACGCAAAGCCATGTAGTATGGGCAAAAAAAAAAAAAAAAGTACCAAATAAATAACAAAAATTTATAACTACTAATAATAAAACCAAGCAATTTTTTCTGTGACTTTTACCCCTCAAATTGTGATGGAATGATAGATTAACCACATAAGGAAGATAAATAAGTGGTTCCCTACCTCTTACCAAACCCAAATACCAACTGTAGTTGATGACATACTTAAATGTGAGAAAACATTAAGATTTCTATTAAAAAAAATACCAAGCATCATTGTCACCTTAAAGCATAATTCTTAAATAAAAGACATAAAGCATAAATCATTAAGGGAAAAAAACAGACAAAATTTGACTATTTAAAACTTAAGACCTTCTATTCTTCAAAAGATAAAAAAACTGACACGGGTGAAGTTTTTTGGTAGTATAACCAACAAAGGATAGTAGCTGGAAAACGTTAAGATAACCTGAAAATCAGTAAGAGACAAATGATACAATAAGAAAATGAGTAAAAGCGAAGAGTAATTTATTTCACGAAGGTGAAAAAGGGTTTTATGTACTAAATAGGTGACAGCTTATAAAATAAGTAGTTTCTATTACTTGGCAAGGCAAAGAAACATACTTTCAGAGAGATGTGATGGGTTATTCAAGGTAGACATGAGTCAGAAACACACATGAATAGAGTTCATGACATCAGGATTTGGCTACTGAATAACCTGTAATAGCAATTGCAGTGTAGCAGTGTTACAGAAATCAGGACTGCCAATCATCTAGGACATACCATCTCCCTGTGTCAAGTACATGATTTCTGTTACTCCTGTCTAGAGGTAAGACTTAGTGGAAAGAACTTGACTAGGGAGTTAAAAACTTACATCCAAGTTCTTACCCTGCCCTTTATTCTGTGTGAGCTTAGGCAAGTCATCCAACCTCTCTGGGCTGGAGCTTTTTAATCTGTGCAAAGGTGCTGCTAAAATTTACAAGGCATACTTTCTTGGCAGTGGCTCACTGCTATGATTAAAAATGCAAAGAATGTAAAACCACATAATGCAGTTTGCGGCAGAGTTGATGTCCAATAAATGTTACTTCCCTTTTCTTCTGTCCTCATTTTAAAAGGATTTCCCAATGATTTGTCTGTAACGGGTAAAGAGTAGAACTAGGACTGAATTGAAAGAAATCACCTGAATGTTCCTTCTGCTACTCGACTATGGCCTCTGAAGAAAGAGGGTAAAGCATGGGTTCCGAAAGGAAGAAGAAGGAAGGGCTTCCCTGGTGGTTGTGGTTAAGAATCCACCTTCCAATGCAGGAGACGTGGGTTCAATCCCTGGTGGGGTACTAAGATCCCACATGCCGTGGGGCAACTAAGCCTGCATGCCACAACGAAGAATCCGCACAGCCAAAATAAAATAAAAAGGAAGAAGAAGGAAGAGCCTGGTTAAAAAAAGAGTCATCACTTGGGTTTCTTCAACTGAAGACCTTCAGGTGAAAGTCAGGGACAAATGAAATATCGCAATGGAGAAAAGACTTCTTTCAGTTTAGAAAGGCAGCCTGTTCAAGTCTCAGGGAATGAAAGTAATCTAAGTCACCTCCTACCTAGGCATGCACCTTAGGGTCTTTCAACCCACCTCAGAATGAATTTTGCTCCATAACAAACAATGGTATAGTCAGGAGCCAGTGGCTATGAAAAAACATTTTTACATCCTTTAAAAAAAAAAAAGTTAATAAAACTTGGGGTAAAATATCAAAACAACTAATTGAATCACTGTATACTTAGTACCATCTTAAGCCATTAGGGAAAACACTCCCTAATTATCTGTGCAGTACACCATATTTCATACTACAATTTCATATAGTCTTTAAATTTTATTATTTCAGTTTGAGGCATATGTTTCTTCCTTTTCCTATTATCTCCCACATACACATTAAATCCCCACAGACACTCATAAAGAAATAGATTGTGGAATTGCCAGATGGTTACTTCTTGCATTTTTACCTCACTGATTAAAAAACAGCCCAGAAATAACTTCAGTGCTCATATGGTTTATAGTAAATACTGATCTAAATACTCAGCAATGTTTCATTTGGTGGAATTCAGTGACCCATTACAAGAGAAATTCCTAATTTACATACCGGCAAAGTGGCCCTCATAGCAGATCGGTACATCCTATCCATGTTGAGGTTTGGCCGAAACAGACGAATTTTATTATCTACTCCTCGAAATGCCTTCAACCCTTCAAATAACTGAAGATAAAATAAAAATAAATGTTAGAAGGTAAATAAATGAAAACAATCCCCATGATCTGAAGCCTGACTTTTCTATGCCTCTTCATCACCTTCACCATGTAAAGCTATTGACACAGACCCGAAATCTAGAAAAGCCAGACAGACTGGTGTTAGTCACTGGGATAAAAAGAAGTCCCTTTATCACCAAGATCTGGAGGGAATTCAGAGTTATGCTCTGTACTACAGGAGCTGGATGGTTAAATAACACATCAGTGGAGGCTGTAAGAAAACACGTCTACACAATGTGGACTGACTACCTACAAAACAGAAATGGAATCAAAGACCCCATGGTACTGCCCCCAATCCACTCCAAAACACCCATGTATCTTTTCACTTTATCTGGCTCCCATGAACTCTGGAGAGTGCACATCTATGTGAGTGGAGGTGGTTCAGCCTCCCAAATCACAGAAACCAAGCAGTTCAAGACTCTGGTTAGGGCAACACCACCTTCTTAGGGTGAGGCCACAAACAAAATGCTGAGGAGGAATATGAAAAGACATTGAAGTTAGTGCATATTGATAAATATATAGAAAAGAGGAAAAATCGAACATTAAATGGGAATTTTTTTGTGTGATAAACTATTTGAGAAAAGAATCTAAAAAGAATGAATGTATGTATATGTATAGCTGAATCATGTTTTAAACCAAAAGCTAACACCACATTGTAAATCAACTATACTTCAATAAAAATTTTTTTAAAAAAGGGAAATTTCTACCACAGGTTCGCTAAGTGATTGATTAAAACAAAGTAAAGATATGGATGATTTGAACAATAGGAAAAAACTAACCTAGTGGACACAGAGCCCTGCACGTACCACCTGCAGAAGGCATGTTCTTTTCACATGTTTAAGATAAGCTATTTCAAATCCTGAAAGATGATGCTGTGAAAGTGCTGCACTCAATATGCCAGCAAATTTGGAAAACTCAGCAGTGGCCACAGGACTGGAAAAGGTCAGTTTTCATTCCAATCCCAAAGAAAGGCAATGTCAAGGAATGCTCAAACTACCGCACAATTGCACTCATCTCACACGCTAGTAAAGTAATGCTCAAAATTCTCCAAGCCAGGCTTCAGCAATATGTGAACCGTGAACTTCCAGTTGTTCAAGCTGGTTTTAGAAAAGGCAGAGGAACCAGAGACCAAATTGCCAACATCCGCTGGATCATGGAAAAAGCAAGAGAGTTCCAGAAAAACATCTATTTCTGCTTTATTGACTATTCCAAAGCCTTTGACTGTGTGGATCACAATAAACTGTGGAAAATTCTGAAAGAGATGGGAATACCAGACCACCTGACCTGCTTCTTGAGAAACCTGTATGCAGATCAGGAAGCAACAATTAGAACTGGACATGGAACAACAGACTGGTTCCAAATAGGGAAAGGAGTACGTCAAGGCTGTACATTGTCACCCTGCTTATTTAACTTATATGCAGAGTACATCATGAGAAATGCTGTGCTGGAAGAAGCACAAGCGGGAATCAAGATTGCCGGGAGAACTATCAATAACCTCAGATATGCAGATGACACCACCCTTATGGCAGAAAGTGAAGAGGAACTAAAAAGCCTCTTGATGAAGGTGAAAGAGGAGAGTGAAAAAGTTGGCTTAAAACTCAACATTCAGAAAACGAAGATCATGGCATCTGGTCCCATCACTTCATGGCAAATAGATGGGGAAACAGTGGAAACAGTGTCAGACTTTATTTTTGGGGGCTCCAAAATCACTGCAGATGGCGACTGCAACCATGAAATTAGACGCTTACTCCTTAGAAGGAAAGTTATGACTAACCTAGATAGCATATTTAAAAGCAAAGACATTACTTTGCCAACAAAGGTTCGTCCAGTCAAGGCTATGGTTTTCCAGTGGTCATGTATGTATGTGAGAGTTGGACTGTGAAGAAAGCTGAGTGCCAAAGAATTGATGCTTTGGAACTGTGGTGTTGGAGAAGGCTCTTGAGAGTCCCTTGGACTGCAAGGAGATCCAACCAGTCCATTCTGAAGGAGATCAGCCCTGGGATTTCTTTGGAAGGAATGATGCTAAAGCGGAAACTCCAGTACTTTGGCCACCTCATGCGAAGAGCTGACTCACTGGAAAAGACTGTGATGCTGGGAGGGATTGGGGGCAGGAGGAGAAGGGGAAGACAGAGGATGAGATGGCTGGATGGCATCACTGACTCCATGGACGTGAGTCTGAGTGAACTCCGGGAGTTGGTGATAGACAGGGAGGCCTGGTGTGCTGCGATTCATGGGGTCACAAAGAGTCAGACACGACTGAGCGACTGAACTGAAGTGAACTGAAGATAAGCTGGGTATCAAAAGCAAAAATATAACCATAAGATATACACATTTTGAAGGAAAAAAAAAAGATATACACATTTTGAAAAAAAGAAATCCATTACTTAATATTAAAATGTGAGTTAAAGAAGAAAAAGAATGGAAATAGAAAATATGCTAAGCTGAATGAGAATGAAAAATAGGGCCTTCAGATGCTTATAGCCTCAAAGCTTACAAGAGAAAAGAAATACAAATTCTGGAGCACAATTAAAAAGCACAATGTGAGATGTTTTGCTGAAGTGCAAATATGTGGTTAATTTATTAACTGTAATAAGACTAGAGCTTTGGTTAAAAGATATGGTTGTTAGATTAATTCAGGTGATAACATCTGAAACAAAAAAGCATAAAGAGCAATGTCATATAAACACTTTTAAAAATGAAGCCAGTGAGGTTATATTGCTAAATATGTAACAAAACAAACTTTCAAACAAGAAGCACTGTTGGAAATAAAGAAGGTAAGTAACTTTATAAGGCTCAATTTATTTCAGTTTAAAAATTATACACATTTGATATAGATTCAAATTTACATAAAGATTATATGATAATGTCATTGAATAATGAAGATGCAAAATATACAAAGGACAACAGTCTAAGCTGGATTTATCCCAAGAATAGTCAATGGTTTAACATCAGGAAACATATGAAATTCACTATATTAATAGTTTATGTGAAAAAAACTATATATCATCCCACTGATGTAATAAATGCATCTGATAAAACCGAACATTCATTTATGATTTTTAAAAAAAGTTTCCTCAATAACTAAGGAAAAATAGAATCTTCCTTAAGTGATAAAGGCTTTCTTCAATAAATTTGCAACAAATATTATATTTAAAGTGGCAATTTTTTAAAAAGTATAGTTGATTTACAATGCATTAGTTTCAGCATTAGGTATGCAGCAAAGTGATTCAGTTTATATATATATATATATCCTTTTTCAGACTCTTTTCCATTATAGGTTATTATAAGACATTGAATATAGTTTGTGTTATATAGTAGGTCCTTGTTGTTTATCTATTAAAGTGATCAAATTTAAAGCTTTTCTTTCAGATGGAGGACATCACACATTACCTGCTGTAACTACGAATACTTTAAATCAATATTGCACTACCAATACTGGGCTTCCCTGGTGGCTCAGAGGGTAAAGCATCTGCCTGCAATGCAGAAGACCTGGGTTTGATCCCTGGGTCAGGAAGATTCCCTGGAGAAGGAAATAGCAACCCACTCCAGTACTCTTGCCTGGAAAATCCCATGGACAGAGAAGCCTGGTAGACTACAGTCCATTGGATCACAAAGAGTCGGACACGACTGAGCGATTGCTTGCTTGCCTTGCTTGCACTACCAATAAAATAAAGCAAGGGTCATGAAATAACTTCAGGGGATCTTTCCGACCCAGGGATCAAACCCTCATCTCTTATGTCCCCTGCATTGGCAGGAGGGTTCTTTACCACTAGCACCACCTGAGAAGCCCTGAAATAGAAGTATAAAGTTAGGAGAAGAAAAAAACTGTCATAGATCTTGAGACACAGAAAAGAGTAAATGTAGAAAATCCAGAAAAACTGACATAATCTTTTGAAATTATCTATTTAGGCAAGGTAACCAGATAAGAAACTATATTCCCATGTAACAGCAGCAGTTAGAAAATAAAAACACTATTTAAGGTAGAATTAAAACCAATTCTTAGGTGGGGAAAATCTAACATAAGTGAAAGACATAAGGAAAATACAAAACTTACCAAGTCATTAAAAACCTAACTGAAGCAGAAAGCAATTTCATATTCATAGATTGAAAGATTCACTATTATAAAAACTGCACTAATGAAGAGTGCAGGGAACTCCGCTCAGTGTTACGTGGCAACCTGAATGGGAGGAGAGTTTCAGGGAGAATGGATACATGCATTACACGGCTGAGTCCTCAGCGGCCCACTTGAAACTATCTCAATATTGGTAATTGACTATACTCTAATCAAAATTAAAAGTTTAAAAAAATAAAATGCTTTAGGATGAAAAAAATAAAATATAAAGATGCCGATTCTCCCACAATTGGCTAATAAAATGTAATGCAATCCAAATGCAAATCATGTCAGGGCATTTATTTTTCTTGCAACAAACTGAATCACAAAAGTTTGACTGACATGATAAACTAAGCTCTAAGAAAAAGCAAAAGAACAAGAAATATCCAAGGCACTCTTGAAGAGTGGAACAGAAGGACTTGTTCTAGTAGACAGCAAGACTCCTTATTAAAAGAAAAAAAGACTCCTTATAGTGATTTGGAGATAAAGACAGTGTGGCTTTTGCCAGACGGAGAAGCAAAACAATGCAACAAAAGAGAGATCCAGATAGACAAGACAATGGAAGGCAAATAGAGATCTAGAAGCAGAACCTCACGTATGTGCTAAGATGTGCTATGATGTATCAGAAGGAAAAAAGCCTTCTCTAATGGTGCTGGGACAATTGGGTATCTGTAGGAAAATAAAACAACCAAACAAAAAGAAAAACTGGACCCCTACTTCATACAAAAATCAACTTCTGAAATTAAAGACCTAACTGTGACGGACAAAATCAGTAACACAGGAAGATGTTTTCATAATCTAGGAGTAGAAAAAGACTCTTTAAACAAGACACAAAACCAAACCTAAAGCAAAGATTGATAAATTCAACTTTTAAAAATTGAAATGTGGAGTTCCCTGGTGGCCTAGTGGTTAGAATTCTGGGGTTTCACTGCCTTGGCCTGGGTTCAATCCCTGATCGGGAAACTAATAATCCACAAAATGCGTGGCATAGGCCCCCACCGCCCCAAAAAGTGAAATTTATTTGTCATCAAAAACTTATGGGGAGAATAAAAAGTCAAAGTATGGAAGAAGATATTTAAAACACATATAAATGACATAAGACCTATATTCAAATATATGAAGTACTTCTACAAATCAAAGATACCACAATAGAGTGAGCGAAAGATGGAAACAAGCAGGCACCTCAAAGAAAATGAAATCCAACTGACAAACATTTGAAAATGTGTTCAACCTCTTCAGAAGTGGCAATTAATATCACAATAACATGCCATTTTATTAATGAGCTAAAAATTTAAAGTCAGGCTATAAGAATTGGCAAAGTTGATGAGTTGTGATTGAATGTATTTGCTAATTCATGGCTAGTGGGTATAAAAACTGGTAAAATCACCATGGAAAAGTTTCCCCTTTCTCATAAAATTGAAGATATGTTCAATACCAGCAGCACATTCCTAGATATACCCTCAAGTAGGATTTCTCAAAGTTTTCTGGTGTCAGGTGCCTTCACACTCTTAAAAATTATAAAGGTGTCAAAGAGCTTTTATTTAAAAAGTATTCTATCAATATTTACCTTAACCATAGTGAGAAATTGTATTTATTAATAGACTATGACATTAAAATACTTTCATTCACATTATCTATATTTTCCAAGAGGATTAATATTAAATGTGGCCCTGTTTTACATTGTTGCAAATCTTTAACATTTGGCTTAACAAAAGACAACTGGATTCTCACATCTGCTTCTGCATTCAGTCTCTTGCAATAAGAAATTTTGGCTGAAGTACACAAAGAAAATCCAGTCTCATATAGATATATGGTCAAGGAAGAAAGTACTTGTGATAACTTTTTCAGATAATCGTGGGTATTAATCTCTGAGACTCCTCTAAAACTTGACAACTGCTGGTCCCTTACAGCTTAGCTGCACCGCAGAATCTGAAACCCCATCAATGAGGTTTTTATACTCTGTTAAATTTCTTAAAATCCAATGGTCTCAGTCAGGGTTCAACTGAAAAGAAACAGAACCAGGAGAAATATATATAACATTTACAGATTTATTAGAAGAAATTGCCCAAAGCATCCGTGGGGGCTGGCTAAGCAAAGTCCAAAATCTGCAGGATAAGCACCGAGAAACAGAAGGTCACAAGCAGGCTAGACCAGGAGATGTGAGCTGCAGCCCATCCCCATCTGATTCAGGAAAGGAGAGACAGGGCAAGAGAGTGAGTGCATGTGAGCAGCCAGACCTACACGGATGTCCTGAGGTCAGGCTCACCCACAGTAATCTCCTTCTGGATAACTTCAAATCAACCAATCAGGGATTTTAACCACATCTGCAAAATTCCTTCAAACGGCACCCAGATTAGTGTGGGATTGAATGACTAGAAGAAGGCGTGTGCACACCACAAAATGACCACTGCCTCCCAAAGTCCTCCAAGGTTCACAAGAGAATGTCCTTGCAGTCAAAAACCAAAGGGAAACGAAAAATGGAATTCTAGGGACCTCAGTTTACAATAGCCAAACTGACACATCAAAAATCCTATCTTGTATTTGGAAGAATTTTTTTTTTAATGTACTTCAGGGATTTGGGGGTTTTGTTTGTTTGTTTGTTTAATTTTATAGCTGTAGCAAGCAGGATTCAGTTCATTGACCAGGGATCAAACCTGTGCCCAGTACAGTGGAAGCATGGAGTCTTAACCCCTGGGCTACCAGGGAAATCCTGCACTTTGAATGAATCTTTACTCACACATAAATTTGTAGTATCATGGAACACTCACTTGGAAAAATACTGGTTGCCTGAGTTATACAGATCTTTCAAAGGGTAACTCCTTTTAAAACTACCAATATCATTAAAACATTGGTAACCACCAATATAATACAAAATAAGGCCTCTTTAATAGGAGGAAAGGGTGGGGGAGACAAATGTTCCAAAAATTCCAATTTTCACTTGAGAGCTAGAATTTTATCACTGCCAATAAATACAGTCCATTGTTTTACTTGAAGTGACAGGCTTATTTCATTCATTTTCAAAAACACACACACAAGTTTGAACAACTTTGTTCTTTCAAGGAACAATGGCGCTGGGTAGAAAAAAGTAGCGAGTTGAGTTCACCACACAAAAACAATCATGTGGTTGCTTTTCCTTGAGGCAACCATAGCACTTCAGTTCTACAGAGTGCTTCATGTGAAATGGATGTTTTCTCACACAGAATAAAATGTTTATGTAAGAGTCAAGATTTAATAGACTCAATCATTATTACGCTTCATTGAGAACATTAAGTAAAGCTGACGTTCTTTTTATACTGTAATGCACGGCAATAAACAATACAATGACTAACACAGGTTGGGTGGCAAAGCATTATCTGGTACAAATGGCAACACAATGAGGAAGAAAAATAATACCTTGGTATTACTGTGAAGATTACCTTAGGCAATCTCTTCAAAGGGCAGCCTAGGGGGTCTATGGACCATGCTTCGAGAACTGCTGACTTAAAAAATCATGTAAACAAGTACACCAGCATACTATGTACAAGAATGTTCACAGAAGGAAACTGAACAAGTGCCAAGTCAACAGCGACTGAATATATTCACATAACATAACACTACTGCTATAAGGAGCACACGATGTGGTAGCTACCGCCCTGAGACTCAGATAACACAGGTCTCCGCCCTGAGTTTCACACTTTCGAGGGCCTCTCACCTCTATCTTCCCCCAGCTGTGACCTCCTTGGAGCAAGTAGTTGACTGGACCCTTTTCTAGACAGACTCCAAATACTCAGTGCTAGGGATTCCCTGAATTCCCTGCCCAAATGGCCCTGATCCTATTTTCAGGGTCTGAACCGGCCTCCTGGTCTCTTAAGAACAGACAGGATCACTAGGGTGCTTGCGTCAAAGTCCAAGGGATGGCCAAGTGTCATCTGTTTGCAGGTGGGGTGGGCATCTACGTGCATGTGCAAAAGGCCCCTTGTGGTATAGGATGAGTCAGGATTGAAAGAAACAGAGAGGGTGGACTATGGGATGTCTCTGTTTTTACTTTTGTCCCAGACCCCACGGACGTTAGGATTGGTCCTGGATGGATAGAGCTCACATAATATAGAGCTCAAATAATAGATACGTGTGCACGAGCACACACATGCAATATATATGTTTATATAATTACACTTACACGAAGTTCAAAAAGAGGCAAAACTGTAGTGTTAGAGGTACATATAACCCAAAGTGAAAAGCAAAAAAAAATCATCATAAAAGAATAACAAGTGCCAGAAAATACAGGATTTACGACATAGAAGGGGCACAAAGAAGGCTTCTGGGATGCTTCAAGCTGGCCATTTCTTTGCCTGGATGGTAGCTATTTGGGCATTCCTTTATAAGCATTCATTAAATAGTATGTTGTCCACTTTTTCAAATTATGCTTTATCTCACTAAATATTTATCTTAACCTGAAAATGAAGTACGTGCTGTAAAATTTCATTTTCTTTCATCTAGGTTCCCTACTCACACTTCCATTTCTCTCCTTCACTATGTGAATATGTCACTATTTATGGTCGGGAAGATCTACTGGAGAAGAGATAGGCTACCCTCTCCAGTATTCTTGGGCTTCCCTTGTGGCTCAACTGGTAAAGAATCTGCCTGCAATGCGGAAGACCTGGGTTCGATTCCTGGGTTGGGAAGATCCCTTGGAGAAGGGGAAGGCTACTCACTCCAGTGTTCTGGCCTGGAGAACTCACTGTATAGTCCATGGGATTGCAAAGAGTCAGACACAACTGAGCAACTTTCACTTTCACTTTTCACTTTTTTATCAAAAAATACATTTGAAACAAAACCACATGTAGTTTTAGCTCTAAAAACAAACAAAAAAAATGGGGCTAATTAGTGGAGGAGAAAGATGTCCAAGGAGACTATATGCATGTTAATTTGTGGGTCAAAATAATATGACTCTAGACAGGATCTGAACCTAGGATGTTTAACTCCAGAATCTGAATGATTACATTTTTCTCACTTAAAACAATTAGAAGAGCTGACCTATATAAGGTACCCAGTAGAGGGCATATTGCAGGATTTCAATAAACAAATGTAGTTATTTTATCAATATCAATATGAATATTTACTATTTCCATCTTTCAGCCCCTTAAATAATAGGCCACTGCTTGATTCCTGAATTCCAATATTCTAGGAAAGATATCCAATGCATTAAAAATGAGTGACAGCAGTCTGCAACGCTTCTCTGTACATGGGATTTCCCAGATAAGAATACTGGAGTGGGTTGCCATTTCCTTCTCCAGGGGATCTTCCCTACCCACAGATTGAACCTGGATCTCCTGTATTGCAGGCAGATTCTTTACCACTGAGCCACCAGGAAACAGGGAATATATTGTATATTTGGCTAAGTGTGTATCTTAAGGACCACAAAAAGCATCTTCTATTTAATATTTAATGCTTATAATTATTCCATTCATGCTTGAAGGCTGACATTTGATTAAATGTCCCTTAACATGCATAACAAGTTATTGCTGTCATAAAACCATGCAGTTAGCATTAAAATATAAATATAATACTGTACCTAATGATCCATTGTCAATCATTAGAAGATCTAAGAGCAGTGACTTAGTGAGATATTAACAGTACAGGCTTTTTGATTGCTAATTTTCTTGCAAACTGTCCTTCCCATTTGCTCCAAATAATTTTCTGATAATACTGTAAGCCAATGTTACAAGTTTCATGTGCAAAACATTATATTTCTATTCTCTACACCCTAGAGTGTGCTTACCACCTACATGATTTTTCAATTGACATTTTAAAAATTCAAGATACTCTGAAAAATTAGTTAAGACTCACCTTCAATCCAACTGTTTATATAGACACTTATGATTGCCTCTAGTTAATACGGTAAAGACCATGCTGCCTTAGAGCTCTTTGAGCAGGGGAAGCTACTTAGCAACCACAGTGAAGACCAATATGTCACCATCATTAATTTCCAAGTACTTACTTCCACAGCATAGTGGAAAGCCGATGAACCCGGATGCAGTGAGAGGTTTTGAAGAGGTTTGATGCGTGGTTTCTCCCATCCAAGCTCCAAGGACCACTCCACTGTTAACATGTGATCTGTAAAAACCGTTCCAAAAACCAGAGTACTGGAGTCTGGTTTTTCCTTTAAAACGGTGGCTCGTGTGATTATTAGATCTTCAGCCTGGGGAAGAAAGTCAGCACCATTAAAGAAAAGTAACTGAACATCCACTAGCTAGAGGAGCTGCTGCTGCTGCTGCTAAGTCGCTCCAGTTGTGTCCGACTCCATGCGACCCCATAGATGGCAGCCTACCAGGTTCCCCCGTCCCTGGGATTCTCCAGGCAAGAACACTGGAGTGGGTTGCCATTTCCTTCTCCAATGCATGAAAGTGAAAAGTGAAAGTGAAGTCGCTCAGTCGTGTTTGACTCTTAGCGACCCCATGGACTGCAGCCTACCAGGCTCCTCCGTCCATGGGATTTTCCGGCAAGAGTACTGGAGTGGGGTGCCATTGCCTTCTCTGAGCTAGAGGAAGCAGAGAGTAAAAAGACAGAATTTAAGTCACTGGCCATTAAAAAGTGAAATCATTTAACTTTTAAATGTTGGCAACTAACTTAGAAACTTAACAACACTGGGTGAGCCAAGCAAAACCATGCCTCCATTCAAAATCTGTTGTTTCTTATCTCTGCAATGTAGGGAATTCCCTGGCAGTCCAGAGGTTAGGTTGGGAGCTAAGATCTCAGAAGCTGCAAGGTGCAACCAAAAAAAAAAAAAAAACCAAACAATTCTTTGTAATGCATACTACCAAACAAATATCAGAACTAAAATTTTCCAGTGAGGTTTAGAAACTGGGACGAAATAATAGATGGGGTCAAATCATGCTAAAAGAAGAACATATCTCTTCATTTCCATCATTAGACCCGTGTAGCACATTCGGGAAAGAAGAAAGGCGGGTCTTAGAATCAAAACAGCAGCACTCACAATGACTTATTAAACTAAAAAGAATGTCACTAAGAACTGAATCTCTTGGGATGGTTATACTCCGGCTCCCCCAAAGAATTCTTGGCAGCAGCTTCCAAAACCCTCTGGGTACATGGTAGGAGACAGGCAGCAGAGTGAAGCAAATGTTTTCCTCGTTGAAAACAGAAGTAGAGATTGAACACTAAGATATAAATCCTCTATTCTGTGTTGAGGAAACAGTGAACAAAGGACCCCTTATTCAAAGAAAGATAAATAAGAGTAATAGGAAACAACTTCACACAGCCCCATTGCACCAGCTCTCCACAGCCGGCTTGCCCATTACAAATGACCACCACATACGCATCCGGATCATACACAATAGCATCACTAACTTTACAATAACTGTAGAACAGCTGACTCAAACCACAGGGGAAGGCGCACTCAGACTACTCAAACACAAAACGAACCAAGGACAAGTTCAGGCTGTGATCAGGCTGTTAGGAAGGTCAGACTGCATTTCTTTCAATACACAAAGCAGTCATTTCCCCACCCCCACAAAGCAAGTACAGAACTTCAGAACTTCACTTTGTATCATCACCTCTTATCATTATTTTTTGAATGACCTAGTTATATCTGGTTAATTCACTGCTTTACAGCCACCTTTGTGGTTTGATATATTATGAATAATAATCAGTTAATTTTAGAGTAATATTTAGGTCCAAAATGTTATTTATTTTAAAACAACCAGAAAGCTTCCATTACAATGAAGCATAAAGGACAACATGTGTGCGTGCTAAATCGCTTCAGTGAGTTCGACTCTTTGCGACCCTATGGACTGTAGCCCACCAAGCAGTCTCATGTACTTCCATAGCTTCAGTTATCACCTGCGGTGGTGGTGGTTTGGTCGCTAAGTCTTATCTGACTTTTGCGACTCCGTGGACTGTAGCCTGCCAGGCTCCTCTGTCCGTGGGATTCTCCAGGCAAGAATACTGGAGTGGGTTGCCATGCCCTCCTCCAGGGGATCTTCCTGACCCAGGGATCGAACCCGTGTCTCCTGTATAGCAGGCAGATTCTTTACCACTCCAACATATGTACACCATGGCTAATTCACATTGATGTGTGGCAGAAATCAAACCAATACGTAAACCAATCATCCTTCAATTAAAAAGAAATTAAAAAAAAAAAAAGAAGTTTGTCAGTCCATTGAGTCTGTTTGGATAAGAACTCTAGCTAGAGTACTTGCAGTTAAATGTCCAGCCCCAGCATGGTGCCAGGCACACACAACAGTAAAGGTTTTCTTAGATACTGAAAATAACATTTGGTTGATTTCAGCTGCACTCGATAATGAATGACAGACTCATTCCCAGAAGATGGCCAGGATTTAAAGTGAGTGAAATCCTAACATACACTTTTTATTACATGAATGGTTTCACAGTATTCTTGTACAATGAAGCCCTTGTGCTTTCGCTTTGGTTAGTTTTTCTTCAGTGGCTTGGGGGATCCTGGGCTAAGAAAAATCTGGAACTATAGCAATACAAGAAGACAAACTCAATGCAAATTTTCACTTATTAACACCATTAACAAAAGTTTCTTAATAACAGGGGAAAGTAGTAAGATACACAACAAAAACAGAAAGATGAAAGTAGATGAAAATGGGGTGGAGATATTGTGAGTAGAAGGGGTGAGTTTTTAATCCATGTATTCAGGATACATCTTAAATACTTCCAAGGCAACAGACATTGGCTTTTTTTTTTTCCAAAGACAAAACCAATGATTTGCATGGTTCTTCAAAAGTAAAATGACTAAATTCTAAATTCTGTGCTTTTAATAAAGCAATTTAATTTTTTTTAAAAAAGTAAAATGAAGTTTGACTTCCCATCTGCTATTTCTAATATTAGGTAGTCAATTCTATCATTAGTTAATCAACAAGAACCCAATCACACAGGGTCTTTCTACCTTTTGGGATTTCTAGGTTTTCCAGTAACCCTACCTGCCATGAAACCAACAGGCAATGGAATATATACAACTTTATTCCAACAACCTGCAATGCAGGAGACCAAGGTTGATTCCTGGTTGGAATGATTCCCTGGAGAAGGGAATGGCTACCCACTCCAGTAGTCTTGCCTAGAGAATTCCATGAATAGAGGAGCTTGGTGGGCTATAGTCCATCAGGTTGCAAAGAATTGGACAAGACTGGGCAACTAACACTACCGTTAGTATTTCAACAACAATCTGCATAGAAACTTTTAAAAACAAGACTATGGCTTTGCCTCATATCCAACTGTAGGGTGATTTCTTTTCCTTCCCTTACTCGTTTCTTCCTTATCTGCTTTATTCTTCTTAGTATTTTGCGTTTTTATTCACTCAGTGAACACTGTACCAGTACAGTGGCTCAGGCACTGCACTAAGCAAGCACAGGAGATACCAAGATGCAAGGGTTCAGTCTTCCTTCTCTGCCACGCTCGCTGCCAGTCAAGGACAAGTGGTAGCCACTGTGAGCAAGTGTTACTCATTCAGTTTCCAAGGTTGTTACCCCTGCCCTTCTGTCATACAGAAATCAACAGAAACTTATCTAAGTTTCAGGAGGAAGCTACGAAGAGGATAAAAAGCAGAACTGGTTAGAACTAACCAGGACCAAGATGGCAGAAGATCTGACTTCCACTAGACCTTGGGCCTCACTGTACATCATTGTAATACAGTAGCTAAATGACACACCCCCCAGCACCATGACAGCTGACAAGTGCCATGACAACAGCCGGAAAAGCCACATATAGGAACTGAAAAGCAGAGCTGCATCAGTTCTAGGTCCAAACTGCACTCCTGTTCTCAGATAACTCATGGATATTATAACTCCCACTCTTTCCAGTTGTCTCCCTTATACTTCAATCCTCTTATACATTTGGTGTCTTTGCCTGACTGGGGCTGAAAAGTTGATTTGTGAGGGTTCCCACTTCACCAATGAATAAAGCTTGTCCTGTTCCAGTCTCAGCTTCAGTTTTGTTATTGGCTGCACAAATATGACCAGAAAAAGAACCTCCCTGGCAGACACAGGGGTCTTAGCTCAGAGTAGAACCCTAGCATAGGTCCATTCAACCAGTTCAGCACCAAATTAACCTAACAATTTTTGAGCTACTACGTACCTGTATTGTGCCAGGCACAAAGAAACTCAGGGAATGAAACAAGTCCTCTTCTCTTAGTGAGGGGGAAAAACAATATAAAGAATAAGTGGTTTGGGCCAGGGGGATGTGCCAGCCTTGACAGAAGGGGTTTGGGGGAGAATGGATACATGTATATGTATGACTGAGTCCCGCTATTCACCTGAAATTATCACAGTATTGTTAATCGGCTATACTCAAACACAAAATGTTTTTGGTATTAAAAAAATTAAATTAAATTAAAAAAAAAAAGATTTTTAACATAAATAAAAAGAAGGCAGGCATATTATGATTCGGAGAAGGCAATGGCACCCCACTCCAGTATTCTTGCCTGGAAAATCCCACAGATGGAGGAGCCTGGTAGGCTGCAGTCCATGGGGTCGCTAAGAGTCGGACATGACTGAGCGACTTCACTTTCACTTTTCACTTTCATGCATTGGAGAAGGAAATGGCAACCCACTCCAGTGTTCTTGCCTGGAGAATCCCAGGGACCGGGGAGCCTGGTGGGCTGCCATCTATGGGGTCGCACAGAGTCGGACACGACTGAAACAACTTAGCAGCAGCAGCAGCGTATTATGATTATAGATAACAAATACCTGGAAAATTCAGAGCTGGCCTAATTACCTTGTGGAGTTCTTCTACTCTTTTTTTAAAATTCCTTCACAAATGGCACTTTTTTTTCTCATTATAAATGCAGTATCTGTTACTTGTCAAATATTTGAAAAAGACTAAAGAATTATAAAGAAACAAAATAAAATCAACCACAATCACAAAAGCAAACAAAAAAGAATAAGGAGATAAACAGATGTCAAGAAGTGATCAGTGCTATGAAAAAAACGAAAGTTTAAAGGGACAGAGTGGGAAAGAGAATGCTTATTTTAGATGGAAGGGTTAGGGAAGGCGTCCCAGATGAGGTGACATTTGAGCAGAGACTTGAATGAAGACAGTAGGTCATGTAGAGATTTAGGGGCAAAGTATTTCAGGCAGAGGAAACAAGTGCAAAGGCCCTGAGGTGGGAACACACTTGGTAGGAACAGGTAACAGCAGAGTCAGTGTGACAGGGATGCGGGGGAAGTGAACTGACAGATAATCTTAGAGGCTCTGTGACTGCTGGCGTAGGGAAAGGGAGGGGCTGAGAGAACCAATTACCCCATTGTGTGTGTGTGTGAGTGTGTGTGTGTGTGCGTGTGTGTGTGTGTGTGCTGTCACACCAGTCATGTCCAACTCTTAGTGACCCTAGGGACTGTAGCCCACCAGGCTCCTCTGTCCATGGGATTCTCCAGACAAGGATACTGGAGTGAGTTGTCATGCCCTCCTCCAGGGGATCTTCCTGAAAGACTGAACCCATGTCTCCAGAGTCTCCTGCATTGGCAGGCAGGTTCTTTACCACTAGCAACCTGGGAAGCCCACCCCATTGTAAACTGATTGACATTTCGGTTCTCCATGTACTCTGCCTCTGTGCAACCAAGATTGTACCCCATCTTTCTTACTTCCCCAGGACCTTTACCACAGACACTGCTGGCAGTTGAGGTAACCCAATTTTCTCTCTCCATTCCTGGTAATTTGTAGGAGCCATTAAGGCATGGCTACCATGTTTTAATTTGCTTCTGTTTTTATGAAGCATGAAGGAGCAAAGTTGAAAGGAGGAGAGTTTCACCAGTAAAATAAGAGAATCTGGGTGATGTTGAGCTTTTTTCTTTGAGCCTCTACACTTCCCCCTTGGCATCAGAGATTCTCAATCCTGAAAAAACATTGGACTTAATTGCAGAAGTTTTTAAAAACACGAAGCTGGACACCATTCTAAAATCCCAGAGGGATGGAGCAGAAGTTTAAGTTATCCAAGTGGATTCTAACTGTAGTCAGGGCTGAGAAACATACCATACCATTTCTCCTGAAAATTTCATCAACTTAAACAGCAATGGTTCCCAGCATCAGCTACTGAGCTGATTTACCTGGGAGGATTTATTTTTTTAAGAAAAATATCAATGCCCATGCCCTACCGTAACATCAGTGAAAAAGAGACTCAAGAGTGGGGCTCCACATCAATTTCAGTTTAAACTCTTCAGTTCAAAACTCTCCAGGACAGGCTAGTGCATGGGAACGGCTGAGAACCAGCAACAGAGATTCAGATCTAACGGATCTGTGAATTCTTACTGAAAGCCACGTACTCTCTCACAATCATAGGAACTTGGTCATCTCAAAGTGAGTATGTCCAAAATGGAACACATAATATTTCCTTCAAAATTGGGTACCTATGTCTGATATTCATATTGCTTTCTACTTCCTGATTTCTCAATCATTAATTTTTTCAAAAAAGTCTACTAAAAGAAGGAAAGAGAAATGAAAAGTAAAAATCTCTAACCTTTACCTGGCAATCACATTTACTCTCTCCAGAGATGACCTCTGCTAGCAAATTCATTGTGTGCATGCTAAGTCGCTTCAGTCGTGTCCGACTCTTTGCAGCCCCATGGACCGTAGCCCACCAGGCTTCTCTGTCCATGGAATTCTCCAGGCAAGAATCCTGGAGTGGGTTGTCATCTCTTCCTCCAGGAGATCTTTCCAACCCAGGGATTGAACCCACATCTCCTGCATTGGCAGGCGAATTCTTTACCCCTAGTGTCACCTGGGAAGCCCAAGGATCTAATCAAAGTCCAAAGAAAGGGGAGGAAAAGGACAGTACCAGACAAATCTGTACCCTTTGATCGCAAAAGCAAAATTTTCTCAGAAATTCCCTTATGCCTTATTGGTTAGAAATGTATCACACTGATATCTTCAGCTGCAGGAGAGGTTGAAATGCAGGTTTGTCATTCAGGGTTGGTCGGAGAACTGCAAATAAAACCAGAGTTCTGTTAATAAGGAACATGTCTGGGGCTGTACATGAGGCTTCCCAGGTGGCTCAGTGGAATCCATTGCCAATGCAGGAGACACAGAGAAGCATGAGACACAGGTTCGTTTCCTGGCTCAAAAAGATCCCCTGGTGGAGGGCACGGCAATCCACTCCAATATTCTTGCCTAGAGAATCCCATGGACAGAGAAGCCTGGCAGGCTACAGTCCACGGGGTCACAAAAGAGTCAGAAACAACTTAGCAACTGAGCACGTCTAGGGCTGTATTGGGTGTACACATTAGCCTAGCGCACAGCGCCTCAGCACTTAGGAATTCTTGTTTATACGCCTTTGTCTAACATGGGAATAGACAGAAGGACTAAAACTCGGCTGCAGATACCTTCCCACTCTCACCTCTTTTTTTCCATTATTTCTTGCACATGTAAAATTGAACATAAGGCACCTCCAGCTTATCTCAACTCCCTCCCTTCTTCCTCCAGCATTAAGTGTGGAAACCAGAACCCCTACCCAACCCAGTAGTCTAGGGTGTCCTCAGCTTTCCACCACCAACCACTTGCCTTACCCATTTCTCATGCAACCCTTTGATATAGACAGCTCACTCTCCCAAGTGCTTGGTTTCCTCTATAAAGTCCCTTGGATTGATTTAAACAATTGGGAAAGAGAGTCATTTCTCTTGATCATATTGGCCTCTCTCGTTTAGCACAGTATCATATCAAATACGTTTGACTAATTCTGTTCTAAACCTGGATTGATCTTCATGGTTTTGGATATCTCAACATAATACACTGCTATAGGAAAAACAAAACCGAAAACAAAAACCTGTACTTACTATAAATCATAAAAGTCCTTTCTGTTGTCATGATTTCAAACCCTTACAGAGTCAACTTGAATAATAATCTGGGCCTAGAATATACTTTTCTGAATCCTCTCTTCAAAATACTTCTAAGACCACCCATAATGGGTGGGACTCACTGTTAATGGCAAAGCCTTTTTTATGTTTTTAAGTTCAACTAGTGCTACTGTAATAATTTGCTAATACTAGTTAAGTTGCTTGAAATCAAAAATAAATGATTATATTGCTAGGTATTAGTTTCCTTTCAGTAACTACTACATCTTCTTGTAAGACATGTAATTTGTTAATGAAGTGAATTGCAACCCTCTAACATTCTGATTTGTACACGAGGATTGCTCCCATATGCAGCTTTGTAAAATAGCACACTAATAGGTGCCTTCAGAATTTCATCAAGAACTCCAATTTTCCTTCACTGACAAAAATTTCTGCAATTCTGGAAACTAAAAATAACAGCTGTTAACCTGAATGCAAAAAGAAATTACCTAAGAAAACTAAATATAAACAACGAGGTGATACAGTTGAATGAAATTCAAAATTAAGCAAGCAACATGCAGGTGTGTGACTGGTTTGAGTAGATGTGAAGTACAGTTCAAAGAGGAAAAGAGCACTCATGTAAAAGAAACAAATTTTCTGCACAATTTTTATCAGAGTTCTTTAGAAGCCATCTTTTTCCTACAGTTCCTTTCTAAAGATGGATAAAATAACAATATTTGTAACATGTTATTTCCTCCTTCATGATTACTCTGTCTCTTCCTAATGCTCCAACGTTCTCCAGTGATTTCAAACTCAGGATGTCTCATAACATACACTTGTGGAAAAATTTGTAAGGCCACAACGACTGGTCTGTGAAACAACATGAAATATGACAAAAATAGGGCATATTAAAAAACAACCATTTCTTGACACAAATATTAAAAAACAACCATTTCTTGACACAAAATGTGTGGTTGAGGAACCATTTGCTCTGAGATGGGGAAGCATGCACCAGGCTAGTGCAACTAGGTTAAGAGCTCCTGAGGGCTATTATTAGCTCTGAATTCAAGCAACATCCAATTGCCATCAGTACTTCTGAGTTGGCACTTAAACTTTCAAAGGCTGTCTCTGGATTACAACTGTCAGGACTTCCCAAGCAAGAATACTGGAATGCATTGCCATTTCCTCCTCCAGGGGATCTTCTGGATTCAGGTATCAAACCTGTGTCATTTGCGTCTCCTGCATTGGCAGGCAGATTCTTTACCACTGTGCCACCTGGGAAGCCCTTAGAAATTGCGTAACTTTAAAACAAGCACATCTGTCTTGCTCTAGTTGGAAAGCCATGGGTGCTACATTTGTTATCATTTAGAGACACTTTTTAAAAATCTAATAAGGAAGTTGTACGGATGAGAGAGTTAGGGCTGTGGAGAGAATTTGGGCTGCGGAAGCAAAGGGAAGGGGAAGAAACAGACAGTTGATCTCCTTGAAACGAAGATAACCTTGGAGTCCGCAGAAAGATTCCCTAGGATTTCCCAGTAACAAGGGACCTCATTACTGGACTCTCGGAAAATGGTTTCTTTACTTTAAAATTACTGTATCAACATGTATATGTATGAATGAGTCCTTTTGCAGTCCACCTGAAACTATCACAGCATTGTTAATTGGTTATACTCCAATGTAAAATAAAAAGTTAAAAAAAAAATAAAACGACTGTATCAAAATGGGAGAAGGGATACAATATGAAAACTACCCAAGAGAGATCAAAAGGCAATTTGAAGTTATAAATGAGGTGATCAAGAAGGAAACAGAAAAAGTCCAAAGCCAACATGGTCCTGTAATATCCACCATTTTTTTGCCCCACAAATTACCGGTTTCATTTTTCATTTGCCTCATCACATTGCACTGTGAATTCAACCACAATTACCACTGATGTTTTGATATGCAAATACATAAGCATAGAATATCAGTGGGCTTTCCTGATAGCTCAGTTGGTAAAGAATCCGTCTGCAATGCAGGAGACCCTGGTTGGATTCCTGGGTTGGGAAGATCCCCTGGAGAAGAGAAAGGCTTCCCATTCCAGTATTGTGGCCTGGAGAATATCAATACACTCCCCTTAACTAAAATCTAAAGTATAGAAATTTAAATTAACAAAGAGAAGATTATTTACATGATGAATTAACCTTTCACTTTGCAAACAATTCTTCTATGTATAAAAGTATAAAAGCCTTTGGGGAAATTTTTTCATTAATCTATAGCCTGTGAGGAATTTACTATATAAGATGACCCTTAGAGATTATCAAGTAAGAATCCTTTTTATTTCATTCTTTCAAGGATCCATATCTCAACATCTAAGTCCCTAAAATGTATTAGAACTTAGTCTTCATAGACTAGCAGCGTATATCTATCTACTGTTGGGTTAGAGGACACTATCTTTAAAGGACAAGGAATAACACGAACAAATAAATTCACAAACGTTTTAGTAAGGAAATTACTATATCATATTTTGATTTTTAAAAAATCCTGAGAGTAGAGATCTTACATTAAATTTATCTTTGGATTTCTAATGCCAAGCACAATCCCCAGCACATAGTAAGAGCTGGGTACGTGTGAAATTGATGAGCAAGTCTCATCCGTCTCTGAACCCTGCCAGGATGTGAGATCATTAGGACACTCAGTGCTATGGATGACAATTGACAGTGACTGAAACAGGCAGAAGAGCAGAAGGAGGAAAAAAGAAAAGCCACGGAGGAAAAAATCTCCATGGCCTGGAGGAGTCGGGAATAGGTGGAGATAATGAATTAAGGAGAAAATGATAATAAACCTTACATTTATGTTCTTATGATTTTTAAAATACTTTACAAGATTCTTTCTCTCTTGCTTCTCACTATTCCTCTGTGAAGTACAAGGTTATTTAATATATAAACTCCAGAATTTAGAGAGAAATGAAGGAAATACCTTTTTTTTTTAACTGTAAAATGTTAGCTGCTGCTTAAAGAGGAAACAAATGAGTTTAGCTTTTTCCACAAATAGGGTGAAGGGTTAAAAGTATTATATAATCAGATAAACCTCAAGGTGAAAGTCACAAACTGGTTATTTTCCAAGAAAACTTTTATAATTCATGAAAGAAGCAATTAACTGCCCGGTAATTTTATACGACTGTCCTACACTGCTCCCCATATGACTTTTTCCCCAGAAGAGTGGAATTTAAAATGCATGGCAGGTTATTTCAATTATTGTATAAACCTGTGCGGAGAAAACTGCCCCAAATCTCAACAAGAAATGGCTGTATTCAACTGAACTGCTGTTTCACTCAGCCTCTGGCAAGTAACTTACCTTGAAAGTCTCCACCGTCTCTTTGGATCCGCCTTCTCCGGTACCTTCTGCGGAGCATCCATTATTGCAATCCTTAAAGAAGAATTAAATCCATTAATTAAAACTAGGCGTCTCACTGGGGTCTGGGGTAATCAATATCACTCACCATCACACCCTTCGCTGCTCTCGGGTCTGGTCCCCAAGCAAACAGGAAAAGGAGAATCAAACACCCAGGCACCAGCCCCAAAGAAGAGCGTCCTGCGAGAGCTGTCCTTCTCTTTCTGCCCTGTCGGAGGTCGCGGCTGTTTTTGTCCTCCACCGCTGGCTTCGAGCAGACTGATTAAATTCCAGGTTCGCCCTGAAGCGCCAGGGTTCACCAGCAAAGAACAAGAAAGTAATTGTCTCCCTTTTATCCGAGGAAATAGTCTAGATTAGGGCTTAAAGCCATTAACAGAGAAATCTCCTGGGCGCACTCAGCCTCGTGGTCTTGTCGATCACGGGCGCACAATAGCAAGCCTGGAAAAGCGATGGGGACCAGAGTGAACCATTTTCTCCACGGGTAGGGTCCTCCAATGCAGGCTCAAGGACACTCGTTAAGGACAGAACTCATGGAATGAGGGAGTAAAATTTTAAAAACACTTAAGGACGCAATGGAAACAGGTCGAACAGGAAAAGGTACTGACTTTCAAAAAAAAAAAAAAACCTAATCTGCTACATCACTAAGGAAGAGAGGAAGAAAAGGATTCAGGGAGGCAAAAGGCTACGGGCAAAATATTTTGGGGTGGCGAAGGCACGCAGGATGTGGCTGTCAGTTCTGGCAGCCCAGAAATTCCTTTCCCTCTGCTCCCCCGCCCCACCCCCGCCGCCCCCACCTCTTCCACCAAAGCGGATTCCATAGCGACCCTCACGTTCCCGGTGGCTGTCCGCGCCTCGCTCCGGAGCAGGTCACCGGCGGGACTTTTAGATCTGGCTGGCGGGGGCCTCTCCGAGGCGTTCGCAGACTGGGACTCTAGATTTGAGGCAGGGATGGGGAAAGAGGAGACTCCCGGATGGAGACAGAATGGTGGTGCAAGGCGAGGCAGGATGGTGCGGGAAACAGCAGCTGCGCGCCCGGCCAGGCCCGTGGACTTCCGAGAGCCTGGGGTCCGATCTGCCCCACCCCTATTCCTACTCCCACCCCCGCGAAAGCCTGTGGTCTGGGTACCTGAGGGACGAGGGCCGCGGCGGCGGGGGGCGGGCTGGCCATGGGGAGCCTTCCGGGGCGCGCGGCAGCGGAGAGCGGCGGCGACACGCTGCGCCCGGCTCCACGAGAAAGCGGGCGGAGCGGCCAAGCCCCAGCGCACGCACCGCGCGGAACCGGCCGCCACCGCCCGGGTGCCCCGGCCACCAGGCGCAGGGAACAGCGTAGCCCCTCCATCATCCCTGAGGGAGAAACTGATCCTCCAGACGGGAAACTCCAAGCCTTAGTCCCAGCCCCCAGGGCACGAGAGTGCAGGAGCGCCTTTCCGCGAGCAGGCACTGAGCAAGCATCCTTATTTACCAAACAACGCCACGGTGGGCCCTCTGCCCGGGGGAAGCCACCTGTGGTAAATTAATTTTCTGTAGGACAGATTTTCCTTTGACAAACCCACAAAAGGCAGTTTCTGCTTCCCTCCGCCTCTCCTGCCCAGAGAGCTTACAACTGGGATTGCCAGTTGTGCCTGGACGGTTATCTGCCACTGACCCCCAAAACTGAAGGAGAACGTGAATCCAGGCTTTGGATTTCACCACCAACCAAGTCGGATTTGCAAACTTGGGGTGTTAAACTTTTTCTGCTCAAAGACCTCAAGGCCACTTAGACCCACTTACGACCCCTCCACCGCCATCCCTCGGTTTCAGGCAAAGTAGACCACGAGCTCCTAACCAAGCGGTTTGACAGTTTTTTGTTGTAGGCGTGTGATAAAAACATTTAGAAACTGAGCTGGGAAAGTGACATCGGAAAAGGAAAAGGAAGAATGTAATGGCTATTGTCTGCTGTGTGCTCCTGGAGCAATGTCAGATTAAATTATGAGCCTTTCTGGGCTTTTAAAGGAATAGGAAGTGGTGACTTGTGCTGATTTGATCTTAGAAAGTGGGAGGGTGGTTAAGGAAATGGCAACCCACTCCAGTGTTCTTGCCTGGAGAATCCCAGGGCCGGGGGAGCCTCGTGGGCTGCTGTCTATGGGGTCGCAGAGAGTCAGACATGACTGAAGCGACTTAAGAGCAGCAGCAGCAAAGTCAATATAGCTGTAATCTTATCGCCCAGAAATTGCATATACTTCTCCCTTCCTCTCTCCCCTCCGTACTAGACATAGAAAAGCCTCTTAGGCTGGGGTGGAGCCCTAACAGGTCACATGTCACTGGCAACCAGAGTCTCTTGTTAAACAGATGTAAAATTGAACAATTGAAAGAAAATACAGATTAAGTATACTCAAGTATACTTTTGAACAATTAAGAGAAAATATAGATTAAGTATATGCAAGAATATTTGTGAACTATTGAAAGAAAATACAAATTAAGTGTACTCCTACCCCAAGCATAAAAATAAGAAACGCTTAGTTGAAGAGTTTCAAACAACTTATTTGCATTCAAAAGTCTGGTTTAAATGTGTATGGGGATTCCCAGGTGGCTGAGCAGTAAAGAACCTGCCTGCCAATGCAGGAACCACAGGAGACTGGGAGTCTATTCCTGGGTCCAGAGATGGGGAAGATTCCCTGGAGAATGAAATGGTAACCCACTCCAGTATCCTTGCCTGGAGAATCCCGTGGACAGAGGAGCCTGGTAGGCTACAGCCCATAGGGTCACAAAGAGTTGGACATCACTGAGCAACTGAGCACAAATGTCTATACCTTACTATTCATTCAATTATTTTATAGGTTATTATTTTATAGGTAGATACTAAACAGCTCTGATTTCCTTGCCATTTTAACGAATGACCTGTAAGTGACCATTAAGGACCTGTAAACCCTCCCTATTCAGCCAAGAAAGCCTGTATCATACATGAATGATGTTATTAAAAAATTACTACAGGGCCCCCCTGACTTTTCCTCTTTCCTCCCCTTCAGAGCCAGACTCTGGTGGGAAAACACCATCTTTATTAACTGCTGCTACTTCCTTCCCTTTCAAGTGACTATAATTTGACTTCTGTTCAATTATTCCACCTAAGCAAGGTTCCTAATAGCCTTCATTTTGCTCAACCCAATGGTTTTGCTTCATGAGCATTTTTATGGCTCCACCTATATGCTGATGACTCCTAAATACTATTTTTTTTCAGTCCGCCTCTCTTGTGAGCAGTAATGTGCTTACAATCAAAAGTCTAAAATATTCATTAAGTGTGTAACATTTGTGCCTGCACTGGGCTAAGTGCTGGATATGCAGGGTGAGCACACCTCCATCCTGTTATATACCATTGTCTCCAGTCAAATAGAAAAATGTTACTTGTGTTTAAAAGTGTTAACTAATCCCCGCAAATGTGAAAATGCATATGTGGCTAGTGCTACCTGTGCTTAAGAGCCTCTAATGATGAAATGTAACTGACCTAGAAAAGTCCGGCAAGGAATCCTTGAGGAAAGATTTGGATAAAAAAATTCACTACAGGAAGAAAGGATGAAGAGCGTCAGGGATGAAAGTGAGTTCCAGCCAGAAAGGACATCTCTAAAAAGGAAAGGAATGTGGAGCTTACAAAAGAGGGTGGGCTTCCCTGGTGGCTCAGTGGGAAAGAATTCTCCTGCCAATGCAGGAGATAGATACTGACTCAGTCCCTGATCTGAGAAGATCCCACATGACTAAGAGGAACTAAGCCTGCATGCCACAATTATTGAGCCTGTGCTCTAGAGCCCTCAAGCTGCCACTACTGAAGCCCACACGCCTTAAAGCCCATGTTCCACAAGAAGAGAAGCCACCGCAGTGAGAAACTCAAGCACGGCAACTAAAGAGTAGCCTCTGCAACTAGAGAAAAGCCCTTGCAGCAATGAAGATCCAGCACAGCCAAAAAAAAAAAAAAAAGATGAGAGCTGGAGGAGACATCTGAGGAGGTGATCCAACTAAGGTGAGACTGGGAGGGCAGGCAAAAAGCCAACCAGGTAGTGGCCTTTGGTAGTGCCTTAGAGAGTTTGTTGTTCAGCTGCCTAGTCATGTCTGACTCTTTGTGACCCCATGGACTGTAGCATACCAGGCCTCTCTGTCTCTCACCACCTCTCGAAATTTGCCCAAGTTCGTGTCCATAGCATGGGTGATGCGATCCAGCCATCTCATCCTCTGATGCCCACTTTTCCTTCTGCCCTCAATCTTTCCCAACATCAGGGACTTTTCCAATGAGTCAGCTGCTCGTTATCAGATGACCAAAATACTGGAGTTTCAGCTCCAACATCAGTCCTTCCAATGAGTATTCAGGGTTGATTTCCCTAAGATTGACTGGTTTGATTCCCTAAATGTCCAAGGGGCTCTCAGTTCAGTTCAGTGCAGTAGGTCAGTCATGTCCGACTCTTTGCGACCCCATGGACTGCAGCACGCCAGGTTTCCCTGTCCATCACCAACTCCGGGAGTTTATTCAAACTCATGTCCATTGAGTCGGTGATGCCATCCAACCATCTCATCCTCTGTCGTCCCCTTCTTCTCCTGCCCTCAATCTTTCCCAGCATCAGGGTCTTTTCAAATGAGTCGGTTCTTCATATCAGGTGGCCAAAGTATTGGAGTTTCAGCTTCAACATCAGTCCTTCCAATGAATATTCAGGACTGATTTCCTTTAGGATTGATGGGTTGGATCTCCTTGCAGTCCAAGGGACTCTCAAGAGTCTTCTCCAACATCACAGTTCAGAAGTATCAATTCTTTGGCGCTCAGCTTTCTTTATACTCCAACTCTCACATCCATACATGACTACTGGAAAAATCATAGCTTTGACTAGACAGACATCTGTTGGCAAAATAATGTCTCTGCTTTTTAATATGCTGTCTGCAGCTGCTGCTAAGTCGCCTCAGTTGTGTCCAACTCTGTGGGACCCCATAGATGGCAGCCCACCATGCTTTCCCGTCCTTGGGATTCTCTAGGCAAGAACACTGGAGTGGGTTGCCATTTCCTTCTCCAATGCATGAAAGTGAAAAGTGAAAGTGAAGTCGCTCAGTCATGTCCAACTCTCAGCGACCCCATGGACTTGCAGCCTACCAGGCTCCTCTGTCCATGGGTTTTCCGGGCAAGAGTACTGGAGTGGGTTGCCATTGCCTTCTCTGAATATGCTGTCTAGGTTGGTCATAACTTTTCTTTCAAGGAGCAAGCATCTTTTAATTACATGGCTGCAGTCACAATCTGCAGTGATTTTGGAGCCCCCTCAAATAAAGTCTCTCACTGTTTCCATTGTTTCCCCATCTATTTGCCATGAAGTGATGGGACCAGATGCCATTATGTTGAGTTTTAAGCCAACTTTTTCACTCTCCTCTTGCACTTTCATCAAGAGGCTCTTTAGTTCTTCTTCATTTTCTGCCATAACTGGTGTCATCTGCATATATGAGGTTATTGAAATTTCTCCTGGCAATCTTGATTCTAGCTTGTGCTTCATCCAGCCCTGCATTTCTCATGATGTACTCTGCATATACGTTAAATAAGCAGGGTGACAATATACAGCCTTGATGTACTATTTGGAAACAGTCTGTTCCATGTCCAGTTCTAACTGTTGCTTCTTGACCTGCATACAGATTTCTTAGGAGGCAAGTAAGGTAGTCTGGTATTCCCATCTCTTTAAGAATTTTCCATAGTTTGTTGAGATCCACACAGTCAAAGACTTTGGCATACTCAATAAAGCAGAAGTAGATGTTTTTTTGGAACTCTTTTGCTTTTTCAATGATCTAACGGATGATGGGCTTCCCTCATAGCTCAGTTGGTAAGAATCTGCCTGCAGTGCAGGAGATGCAGGTTCGATTCCTGGGTCAGGAAGATCCCCTGGAGAAGGAAATGGCAACCCACTCCAGTATTCTTGCCTGGAGAATCCCATGGACAGAGGAGCCTGGCAGGCTACAGTCCATGGGGTCACAAGAGTCAGGCATGACTTAGCAACTAAACCACCACCACCAGCAGATGTTGGCAATTTGATTTCTAGTTCCTCTAGCTTTTCTAAATCCAGCTTAAACATCTGGAAGTTCACAGTTCACGTACCGTTGAAGCCTGGCTTGGAGAATTTTGAGCATTACTTTGCTAGCATGTGAGATGAGTGCCATTGTGCAGTAGTTTGAACATTCTTTGGCATTGCCCTTCTTTGGGATTAGAATGAAAACTGATCTTTTCCAGTCCTGTGGCCACTGCTGAGTTTTCCAAATTTGCTGGCATACTGAGTGCAGCACTTTCACAGCATCATCTTTTAGGATTCGAAATAGCTCAACTAGAATTCCATCACCTCCACTAGCTTTGTTTGTAGTGATGCTTCCTAAGGCCCACTTGACTTCTCATTCCAGGATGTCTGGCTTGAGGTGAGTGATCACACCATCATCTTATCTGGGTCATTGTAACACATCAGTATGCTAAATGACACACCCGCAGGTGCCATGACCGTAAGCATCAAAAGTGGATGGTGGTCCCATTCCTGAAAATCCTCACCCCTTCCCAAAAAAAGCTGGAATTACTCCTCCCACTCATTAGCCTATGAAATTTTTATTGTTGTTCAGTTGCTAAGTCGTGTCCAACTCTTTGTGACCCCACGGACTGCAACACACCAGGAGTCCCTGTCCTTCACTATCTCCTGGACTTTGGTCAAAAATGTGATCCAACCATCTCATCTTCTGTGTTCCGCTTCTCCTCCTGCCCTCAATCTTTCCCAGCACTAGGGTCCTTTTCCAATGAGTTTGCTCTTCACATCAGGTGACCAAAGCATTGGAGCTTCAGCATCAGTCCTTCCAGTGAATATTCAGGACTGATTTCCTCTAGGATTGACTGATTTGAGTCCCTTGGAAGAGTCTTCTTCAACACCACAGTTCAAAAGCATCAATTCTTCGGTGCTCAGACTTCTTTATGGTCCAACTCTCACATCTGTACATGACTACTGGAAAAACCATGGCTTTGACTATACAGACCTTTGTCAGCAAAGTGATGTCTCTGCTTTTTAATATGCTGTCTAGTTTTGCCATAGTTTACCTTCCAAGGAGCAAGTGTCTTTTTAATTTCAAGGCTGCAGTCGCTGTGCACACTGATTTTGGAGCCCAAGAAAATGAAAGTACCCACCCCTATAAAACCTGATAACCCCATACCCTGGCACCTCTCTAGCCTTCTGAGATGGCCCACACTCTGTCTACAGAGTGTGTTTCTTCCTTGTATAAACCTTCTTTCACTTTACTATGGCTCACTCTTGAGTTCTTTCTCATGTGAAGCCAAGAACTCAGACTTGGCAGCCGTCTGAGGCACTCAGATGTGACCCGCGAAGTGACCATCCTCTCACACCCCACTCTCTTCCCTGAAACAGTTCCTTTCTCAGATTACTTAATAGCACTTCCTTGGGGAAAGATCCTTGAGCCCTGTCTAGGCTACATGGACCCCTCTGCTATTTATTTCTACAGAATTCTTTCCATTACAAAATAACTGTCATGCTTTATTTTAATTATTTGATTAAAGTTACTCTACTTTTAAGGATGGGAAAGTGTGTCTATTTTGTTTGCTTAGCAATCTCCCCTCAACCAATGCCAGGCACACAAATGAGACTTAACTATCTGTTGAATTGCAGCTCTCAAATTTTTTAAAAGTATGTCTTTAATATATTTTGAAATTTTAGCTACTAAAGTTTACAAATGTAACAGGGCTCTAGATCTAGGCTTCTTTCTCCATAAAACTGTTTAAAATCTTTCTCCCTCCTTTTCTTCTCTTCTCTTCCACTATTTCATCTCTTCTCTTAACCAGCCATCCTATAGGCTTTCAACGTATTATGACTTTTAAGGGATTGGATCACCTTCCAATCTGATGATGGAAACGTTCTGTCTCTGTGCCAAGTCATGTGTGGATATTGAATAGTTGAAATGTGGTCAGTGTGCCTAAGGAATTGAAGTTTTAATTTTGCTTAATTTTCATTCATTTGCATTTCATTTAAATAGCCATGTGTGGCTCTGGTCTTAGTGCAGTTTGGGAGCATTGTAACACGTTTGATCACAGCTGAGGGTCGGTATCCTGGCTTTATCATTTATCAGTTCTATGATCTTGAACAAATGACTAACCTCTTTTGAGTTTGAAAAAAGCTATTTTTTAAAAAGCTATCCTTTTTCATTTTAAATTTATTTTTAGGAACACTGGGTCTTCATTGCTGTGCATGCACTGTTCTCCATTTTCAGCAAGCAGAGGCTGCTCTTCATTGGGTTGCATATCATTCTTCTCCCCCAGCTTCTCTCCATCACTGCCCCTCTCTTCTGGCCACAGTCTCACAAGAGATCCCCCCACCCGCTCCTTTCTTGACCTCCCATCTCCTCCCTGCTTTCCTACATCCACCATGCTGTCATCAAAGTGCTTGCTCTGAAAAGCTTTTTCTAAACCAGTCACTCCCCAGTTCAAAACCATAATGATATCTGCTACAAGTTGAGCCAGTTACAATGTTCTGGGTACTTTGTAACCCAGTGAAGACCTGCTGGGGCCTTCTAGAAAGAGACCCCTCCCCCATATTCTCTGCTTTAGCTCCTCTCTGAAGTACCTAGATAATTGTATCTAATGCATATGTCAAGTTGTTTTACAGAGGCTAAAACCACCACCAAATGGGAGAAGTTAATAATTGACAATCATAAGCATGTAGTCCCCAGACCTATCGGTTCCTAAAGACTGATGCTGTGAACCCCTATTACTATTACTTCACTATCAATCCATCATTACTATGCACCAGCTGATCACATAGACTTGAACATCCCTCCCTCACCTGGACTTTAAAAATGTTTTGCTGAAACCCACCAGGGAACTTGGGTGCTTTGAGCACTAGCTGTCCTGGACTCCTTGCCTAGCTGGTGCCCTGCAATAAACATTGAACTTTCCTTCACCACAAGCTGGTGTCAGTAGACTGACTTTATCATACATGGGCCAGTGGACCCAAATGTGGTTCTGGAACACTTTGGGTACACATTTTCTCAGCTAGTATTCCAAACAGCCCCCTTCACCCCTCTCCCCTACACACCACCACAGGTTCTACTTTCTGATTTTCAGTGATTCAGAGACATTACTTAAATTTCCCAGGATGAAACAGCTGTTAGTTAAGTCAATTTGTCCTCAAGGTTGTGATCTCACCTACAAGTCTGTCTTGTTCCAGTGGCTCCAGGTTTTATGACCGTAAACCCATCAGTAAAAATTGCAGCATGTGTGGTAGGCTGTGTTTTCCAAATATTAGCCACTACATTTTGAGCAGAAGAGCATCAACCCCATCAAGCAGTGGAGTTTCCCCCTACCCTTCTGAATTTGTGACTGTTTTTAACCAATAGAATAGGACAGAAATAGAAATGATGCTGCTCCTGTTTTAGGCATGTACTGTAACTGGCCTGGAATCTTCTGCATCTTCCTCTTGGAAGGTGCTTGGGACTCCCGCACCTGGTACCCTGCCACCATGCTGTAAGAAGCCCAAATAAGGGAGAAGCCGCATATAGGCTCACTAATCAACAGTCCCAAATGAGCTCCCAGCCAGCATCCAGCATCAGCTGTCAGCTGTGGGAGTTGTCATCTTGAGCATCCAGCCTTGTTGAGCATTCAGATGACCGAAACCACATGAGAAACCTCAGGTTAAAACTACTCTGCTCTTCTTGAAGCAACTACAGAAGATGGACCATCATCCTTCAGGTTCCCATAAGAATATGGGAGTAAAATCTCTGAGGGAGGGATGAAACAGGAGGGAAGAGGGCAGGGTCCAACTTTTGAAAGAATGACATAGCTCAAGGACACAACATAAAATGTTTAGAATCAAATGGATCCAAGATGGCAGACAAGTCAACTTGACTTGATCCTCAACCAGCAAGCTAAATGACACACCCAGAGGTGACATGACAGTTTCAAGGCATGTCCAAAGACCAGAAAGTGGGTGGTGGCCCAATTCCTGGAAATCTCCATCCCTTCCCCAAAATCATTGGAATAATCCTCCCACTTATTAGCCTATGAAATTACCCAACCCGTAAAAGCTAACCACACTATATTTTGAGGCTGCTGCACTCGCCCTTTGCAAACTACTCTGCTGTTATAGACTTAGAGAACAAACTTATGCTTACTAGGGGGGAAGGGTAGAGAAGAAGCATAGTTAGTTTGAGATTGACAGGTACACACTGCTATATTTAAAATGGATAACCAACAAGGATGGATTGTATAGCACAGGGAACTCTACTCAATATTATGTAACAACCTAAATGGGAAAAGAATTTGAAGAAGAATAGATATATGTATATGTATAAGTGAATCACTTTGTTGTACATCTGAAATGAATATATTGTTAATCAATTATACTCCAATATAAAATAAAAAGTTAAAAAAAAAAAAAAAAAGCCTTACTCTGAGCCCAGATAATCTACTGCTGCTGCTAAGTCGCTTCAGTCGTGTCCGACTCTGTGCGACCCCATAAACGGTAGCCCACCAGGCTCCCCCGTCCCTGGGATTCTCCAGGCAAGAACACTGGAGTGGGTTGCCGTTTCCTTCTCCAATGCGTGAAAGTGAAGTCGCTCAGTAGTGTCCAACTCTTAGCGACCCCATGGACTTCAGCCTACCAGGCTCCTCTGCCCATGGGATTTTCCAGGCAAGAGTACTGGAGTGGGTTGCCATTGCCTTCTCCAAGATAATCTACAGACTGTGGTAAAACATTTTAAGCCACAGAGTTGTGGGGTAATTGGTTATGCAGCAGTGTTAACCAAAACAGCATGCAAGCCTAACATATATTTATATAGTTATTTATGAAAATAACTTAATACACAATGTCATACACAAAAATAGGGATAAAAAGATGAGATAAACATGAAATAATTAGCATTTTAAAATATTTTCTGAATTATGGTTGTTTTCTTATACTATCCTTGGTTAAAGGCCAAATATACAGAAGGGCTAAGTAATTAATAATGACAGTTGATAGAATTCCCTTTCAAATAGTCTTCTTGATGATACCACAATTTTGTGCTCCACTGTTTGTTAATTCTGATTAAATCGTCAAAATTTCTATCTTGGAATATGGATAATGGAAAAGTTGTAATAAGAATTGGAAAAATCATGCTATTTTGATTTTGCTATTTCCTTATTTTTATATCACTAATACTTTATTATTTTTTTTTTAATTTAACTATGGTAGTTAGTGTTAGTCACCCAGTCATGTCTGACTCTTTGTGACCCCAACGGACTGTGGCCCTCCAGGCTCCTCTGTCCACAGAACGTTCCAGACAAGCATACTGAAGTGGGTTGCCATTTCCTACTCCAGGGCATTTTCCTGACCCAGGGATCGAAACTGAGTCTCCCTCATTGCAGGTAGATTTTTTACCATCTGAGTTGATTTATTAAAATATTGTGTTAGCTTCAGGTATACAGTCTCAGATTCTTTTCCATTATAAATTATTTCAAGATATTGAATATAGTTTCTATGTTGTATAGTAAATCTTTGTTGTTTATTTTATATATGGTAGGGTGTATCTGTTAATCCTGGAATCCTAATTTATCCCTCCCCCTTCCTTTCCCCTGTGGTAGCCATAAGTTTGATTTCTATGTCTGTGAGTCAGTTTCTGTTTTGTAAATAGGTTGATTTGTATTATTTTTTAGATTCCATATATAAGTGATATTATATAATCTTTGTCTTTCTCTGTCTGACTTACTTCATTTAGTAAGAAAATCTCTAGATTCATCCATGTTGCTGCACATGACAAGCTTTTGTTCTTTCTATGACTGAGTAATATTCCATTATATATATATATAATATTCCATTATATATATCTCCACAACTTTTTAAATCAATTGTCTGTTGATGGGCACTTGAGTTGTTTCCATGTCTTAGCTATTGTAAAAAGTGCTGTTATAAACACTGGGGTGCATATATCTTTTCAAATTATTATTATTTTTTAATCTCTTTTGGATATATGCAGGAATGAGGTTGCTAGATCAAATGTAAATCTATTTTCAGTATCTTATGGAAGCTCCATACGTTCCCATCAACAGTATGGGAAGGTTCCCTTCTCTCCACATCCTCTCCAGAATTTATTATTTGTAGACTCTTTGATGACATATGCATTGAATTTTGTTTGTGTTTGTTTTCTTCTGTTTGCAGAAATCTTTTCAAGCTAGTTGTCCCTTTCTCAAGGATCATCAGTGAACACTGGCTGACATAATCTGTCTGCAAAGCCCTTTCAGTTCAGGTCAGTTCAGTCACTCAGTTGTGTCCAACTCTTTGCAACCCCGTGGACTGAAGCACGCCAGGCCTCCCTGTCCATCACCAACTCCTGGAGCTTGCCCAAACTCATGTCCATCTAGTCGATGATGCCATCCAACCATCTTATTCTCTGTCATCCCCTTTTCCTCCTGCTTTCAATCCTTCCCAGCATCAGGGTCTTTTCCAATGAGTCAGTTCTTCACATCAGGTGGCCAAAGTATTGGAGCTTCAGCTTCAGCATCAGTCCTTCCAATGAATGTTCAGGACTGATTTCCTTTAGGATTGATGGGTTGGATCTCCTTGCAGTCCAAGGGACTCTCAAGAATCTTCTCCAACACCACAGTTAAAAAGCATCAATTCTTTGGTGCTCAGCTTTCTTTATGGTCCAACTCTTACATCCATACATGACTACTGGAAAAACCAAAGATTTGACTAGATGGACCTTTGTTGGCAAAGTAATGTCTCTGCTTTTGAATATGCTATCTAGGTTGGTCATAGTTTTTCTTCCAAGGAGCAAGCATCTTTTAATTTCATGTCTGCAGTCACCTTCTGCAGTGTTTCGGAGCCCAAGAAAATAAAGTCAGCCACCGTTTCCACTGTTTCCCCATTTATTTGCCATGGAGTGATGGGACCAGATGCCATGGTCTTTGTTTTTTGAATGTTGAGTTTTAAGCCACCTTTTTCACTCTCCTCTTTCACCTTCATCAAGAGGCTCTTCAGTTCCTCATCACTTTCTGCCATTAGGGTAGTGTCATCTGCATATCTGAGGTTATTGATATTTCTTCTGGCAATCTTGATTCCAGTTTGTGCCTCATCCCGCCCAGCATTTCGCATGATGTACTCTGCATATAAGTTAAATAAGCAGAGTGACAACAAAATAGCCTTGATGTTCTCCTTTCCCAATTTGGAATCAATCCTTTGTTCCATGTCCACTTGTAACTGTTGCTTCTTGACCTGCATACAGATTTCTCAGGAGGCAAGTAGGGTGGTCTGGCATTCCCATTTCTTTAAGAATTTTCCACAGTTTGTTATGATCCACACAACAAAGCCCCTTAACCTAGCTCATATAAATTGCCAGTCACAACCCACTCTGCTGAAAGAGGGTGAATCCTTGAGGCTACACAGGAGACTCTCCCCCTTCCCTCAGGACACTCACTGCTCAGATGGTGACAGTATGACCATCTGATGGACTATAGAGGGTGCCCATGTCAATCCATGTGAATTAAATATTAGTACAATTTTACTTTTTCCTAGATGTTAGAGAAAACATAATCAATGCTTCTGACACCCCAGTAGTCTCCGTTCACATTCTGGGTGTGCACACCCACTTTAACATCACTGGGCTTGCAGACAGAGTGCAGACCCCTCAGTGGATTCTGCATGTCCTGAAGTTCTTGCTTTCTCGCCCTTCCTGCCCTTCCCCTCACTCTCACTGGCTCTTCTCACTTTCCTTGATACACAGAAGAAACCCCTAGCATGGCAAGTCTCTACACTAGGGTCACCTCGACATACTCTAAGGAGTGACAGGTGGACAGAGAAACAGACACCTAAAGACTCCAGGCAGAAAGATTAGAAATTTCATTTCATGTTTGGAAACAATTACGCTTATAATTTTGCATTTTACAGAAATAGAACCACATATCAACTTCTGAGAGGGATAAATTAATCCTAAATAAATGAGGTTTGCTTTTTAAAATCCAAGGTATTATATCCTGGATTGTTTTAGAGAACATTTTGTTTTCCACCAAAAGCAGCTGCTCCCTTTTTTAAGAGCACAAGTTAATCTACTTTGAGGAAATTAACAGCAGAAAGAAAAGGCCTTGCTTGGACCATGACCAAGGTAGATGTATTAAGTTTTAGTCATGATTGTTAAGTAGTAATTACAGTAGAATCCACAACATACTCCCATTAAGATAAACTACTTTTAATAAATACATAGGTAAATAGGAAAAAATGAGAAGTGGTTGATGATCGACCTAAGCAAAAGATACACAGCAAAGGAAAATTAGGTATTTTGGAGTACAGTGAATGCTTGGAAAAAGTTAATGAAAGTGCTTTTCCTGTGAGTGTAACATATGTTCAAGAAAATACAAAATACTAGCTTCTCTCAGATAAGTCTCTTACTCTAAGAAGTGCCTTTCCCTATCAGAACTGTGAACAGGGAACTTATCACCGCCTACTCTTTGAGATCATTCAGAGTATGAAAGAGAAATGCAAGCAAGTGGAATGTGAGGCTGTCAAGCTTTCTCAAGGTGAAAAGGCCAAGGGCATGCCTTGGATATCTGTCATTTACAGCAGGCTTTTTATAAACCTCAAATCCTCTAATTTTAATGTGGAGAGATTAAAAGACAGACGTGTGTGTCTGTCGCCTGGAAAAACAATGGCCTGCTTTCTTCAGTGTTCCTCGCCAGCCCAGATGATTCATTAAACAGAGTCAGGGAATGGAAGAGATAAGGCCCTTCAACAAAAGTTGTCATTGCTTCTGCTGCCTCGATCTTAAACATGGTCCAAATTCAGACTTTCACTACACACACCAAAACTTCCTGCTCCCTTTTTTTGTTTCCGACATGCAACAGGAACCTAGTTCCCCAACCAGGAATCGAACCCACGTCCCTTGCATTGAACGTGCAAAGTCTTAACCACTGAACTGCCAGGTAAGTTCCAAAACTTCTTGCTTCTAATGCCATTCTCCACTCAGAGTGAAAAACAGCAATAAGACAAAGAAGTGAAGCCCTGCAGTGGGTTTATGGTGACTTAAGGCTAAATGGCTTTATTGACACAATCACTTGAACTGTCCATTGCTTCGTGCTCTTGTGGTTTGCTGGGTGATTTGGAGTGAATGAAAGAAAAGCTTTTCTTTTGCAGCATGGGAGAAGGGCTGTTGTGAGAAGGGAGGTGGGAAAAAGAACTAACAAGCTGCTTGCTTCTCAGATGTTTTCCTGCAGGCAGAACTTGGGAAAGACTTAAATAAATAAAGGCTGAGGATCTGAAAGTCAATCATCTTTGGTGGTGCTTTGGAAAGTCTTCCTGGACCCCCAGTTAGGAGATGCTCGTTTAACCTACATTTATTAGAGCTCTTATGACACTTCACCACAGTCTTCTCTCATCTGGGCAGTGACTTCGCTCTCTTTTGGATTTCCAGTGATTAGTGCACCACCAGGCAACTATGTGAACCTCAAAAAATATTTTCTGAATAAACTGATTGAATGTATAAATCCACCAGGTTTTTGTTTCAATTTAAAAAATGATATAATGGATGTTAACGAAACTTACTGTGACAATCAAAAAAAAAAATGGACAAATAAGCTGATCTGTTTTACACAAAGATGCATATAAGGAGAGAAGGAGAAAAAGAAGAAAACAGATAGCTAAGTAAACTCAATTGTGTTAGCCATTAAAGAATCAAAGATTTTAAAGAGGCTGTTTGTTAAAGCTCCCTGTCATAGATATATTGAACCTTGTAAACCTTTATCTGTTTACAAGATATTTGGCCTATGTCTCCTAACTTCCACACATTTTTGAATAGAAATGTCCCTTGGAACTTTTTCTGAATCTCAATAAATCAAAAGTTCCAAGTTCATTATAGGATTTTGTTTCAACCTCTAGTTCCCTTATCTAGGAGATCTGTAACCTTGGGCAAATCACCTAATATCTCTAAACCTCACATTAATTTCTTTTTTTTTTATTTATTTTTAACTGGAGGAAAATTGCTTTACAATATTGTGTTGGTTTCTGCTGTTCAACCACACAAATCAGTCATAATTATAGGTAGATCCCCTCCCTCTTCTTCCTCCCCACCTTTCCCCCAACCCACCCCTCTACTGCTACTGCTAAGTCACTTCAGTCATATCTGACTCTGTGCGACCCCATAGACGGCAGCCCACCAGGCTCTCCCGTCCCTGGGATTCTCCAGGCAAGAACATCCCTCTAGATCATCACAGAGCGCCAGGCTGGGCTCCCTGTAATACACAGCAACTTCTTACCAGCTATCTATTTTACACACGACAGTAAAACACACACTTCGATGCTACTTTCTCCATATGTCTCACTCTCTCCCTTCCCTCACTGTGTCCAGAAGTCTGTTCTCTACATCTGGGTCCCCATTTTTTTCCCTGCAAATAGGTTCCTCAGTACCATTTTTCTAGATTCCATATATATGCATTAATATATGATATTTGTTTTTCTCTTCCTGACTTACTTCACTCTGTATAACAGGCTCTAGTAAACCTCACATTAATTTCGGAATCTCAGCTACTTTCCCTACAGAGGTAAAAAGGAAATATGTAAGTTAGAGCATTTTGCAAACTTATGAACAGAATATATTATAGCTGTTTTTTTTTCTAACATGAAGTTATCAAGTTTATAGAGAGACCCTATAACGCAGTCAGAAGGCAAGTAGACTCTGGAGTAACTTTGCCAGCCAGATTCAGTGGCTCTGCAAGCGCGGTCTAGTTGCTTAACCTTTCTGTGTCTCAGTTTTTCCACTTGTGAAATGCTAATAAATAGAGTTTTCATGAGGACTAAATGAGGTAATTCACGTAAGGCCTGTGTTGGCATACAGTAAGCCCTCTCTGTTGGTTATAATTATTATGGTGACAACTCATATTGAATCTTCGTATTTGAGAAAATTTGCCCTCTGTGAAACTGAAATTATTTCTAATTTTAGAGAGATGAAAGGAACCACAGGACTTTCACCTTGCTACAAATAGACCGTGTGGTCTTCACTCAGTCCTGCTGTTTGGCAGAGAAGTGGTAGTTTCACCTCAAATGCCCCTTAAATCCTCTTGGCAAACTGACACCCTAAGTGGGCAGCACTTCCACCATTGTCCTAAGAGGTCCACCGGCTTTTTAGCCTTCCCTCAGATTATTGGAGCAACATAGAGAAGACCAGTTTTCCATTAATGCTTTAATGCTTGGATTCGGTGCAATTCTCAAGTAAACTAAAAGTTGCTTCAAAAAGCCTGGTTAATTTTTTTCTCTGCTTTTAAAACTTGGTGTGGAAGCTCTTTTGCTCTAATGATGACAGTATACATTTTTCCCACTAAACTAAGTCCAATATATGATAGTCTCAATTTACAAAACAGATACAGGCTTTCTACAATGCACAATTTTACCACAGATGGCTTTTAAGTAGCAATTTACTGTGTGCATTTGAGTATGATTAGTTTACAAAATGTAAGTAGATGTTTTAAGTTTACAATAATGCACCCATCTACTGTATAAAAATAGGCTCAACAGGAAAGAATTGCACTTCTCATGCCACTCTACTTTCTGCCATAGAAAAAGATGGTTTTAAAGTGTGAGCACATGTATTTTATACTTATATATTTTTAAAATTGAGGTATAATTGACAGATAACATACTAGCTTCAAGTGTACAACATAATGATTCTATATTTGCATATAGTGTGAAATGATCATCCAGTCTTCTTAACATCTGTCACCATACATAGTTACAGAATTTTTTTTCTTGTGATGAGAACTTTCAAGATCTGCTCTCCTAGCAACTTTCAAGATCTGCTCCCCTAGCAACTTTCAACTATGCAGCACAGTGTTGCTGACCACAGCCATCACACTGTACATTATATCCACAGTTAGTTTTATAACTGGACGATTGTACCTTTTGACTCCCTTCACTCATTTTGCCCAGCCGCCAACCCATCTCTGGCAACTACCAATCTGTTCTCTGTATCTATGAGCTTGGTTTTGTTTCTTTCTTTCTTTGTTTTTAGATTCTATATATGTGAGTGAGGTTATACAGTATATGTCTTTCATTGTCTGACTCAATTTTACATTGCATAATGCCTTCAAGTTCCATCTATGTTGTTGCAAATGGAAAGTTTTTTTTTCTTTTGGCTGAATAATATTCCATTGCATATGTATCTGTACATACTACAATTTCTTTATTCACTCTGCTGATGGACACTTGGGTTGCTTCCATGTCTTGGCTATTATAAAGAGTGCTGCAGTGAACATCAGTTCAGTTCAGTTCAGTTCAGTCACTCAGTCATGTCCAATTCTTTGTGACCCCATGAACTGCAGCACGCCAGGCCTCCCTGTCCATCACCAACTCTCGGAGTCTACCCAAACCCATGTCCATCGAGTCGGTGATGCCATCCAGCCATCTCATCTTCTGTCGTCCCCTTCTCCTCCTGCCCCCAATCCTTCCCAGCATTAAGGTCTTTTCCAATGAGTCAACTCTTTTCATGAGGTGGTCAAAGTATTGGAGTTTCAACTTCCAACATCAGTCCTTCCAATGAACACCCAGGACTGATCTCCTTTAGGTTGGAGTGGTTGGATCTTCTCGCAGTCCAAGGAACTCTCAAGAGTCTTCTTCAACACCACAGTTCAAATGCATCAATTCTTCAGCACTCAACTTTTGTCACCGTCCAACTCTCACATCCATACAGGACCCCTGGAAAAACCACAGCCTTGACTAGACAGACCTTTGTTGGCAAAGTAATGTCTCTGCTTTTAAATATGCTATCTAGGTTGGTCATTAGGGGTACATAAATCTTTTCAAGTTAGTGTTTTCATTTTTTTCCGATAAATATCCAGAAGTACAATTGCTGGATCATATTGTAGTTCTATTTTTAATTTTTTTTAAGGAGCCTCCATAATCTTTTCCCTAGTCTTTGCACTGATTTGCATTCCAATCATCGGTTCATGAGGGTTCCCTTTCATGAGTGTTCCCTTTCTCCAGATTCTCACCCACACTTGTTAATTGATGTCTTTTTGATAATAGCCCTTCTGCAACATGTGAGGTGATACTGTTACATGGGATACCATTCTCCCAACCATGTATAGAGTGGGTTGAAACAGGAGGAACTGAAAGAGGGGAGACCTTTGGGGAGTGTATTCCACCATCTGGGGCCTAACCCAGAAAAACGTACAATGAATAGTAGAAATTCTGGAGTCTGCAGAATGAGAACTTACTGGATGGCAGACCAGGGAGAAAGAAAAACAGCTTCCACTCTAAAGTCCATCATGTTTTATTTCCCCATCATGTTTTATTTCCCCATCATGTTTTATTTATTTCTTTATTTATTTTTTGAAATGTGTTTTCTGCATGACATAATTTTTTTTTCCCTAGCTGCTCCATGCAGCTTGAAGGATCTTAGTTCCCTGACCAGGACTGAACCCACATCTTTGGCAGTGAAAGCTTGGAGTCCTAACCACTGGACCATTAGGAATTCCCCTACCATGTTTTAAATACAAAGCATTAATGAACAGTTCTTAAGGATGGATGTTCAATATGAGACTGTTCTCAATCTGGAGTTAAAGAACCAAGAGCCAATACTGTTCTGGAATCCTGCCTTTAATGAGTGTGATTTGTGTTTTCCCCGAAAATCAGCTTTCATGCAATGTGGTGGGTGCTTGTGGTGTTGAGGCACGTCACATGCCAGCTGGGATGCATTCTCCGTGGTTTGCTCTCTAGATTGTAAGAGATATAACACACCTTGGAGGTCTCCAGATTATTTAATGAGACATTCAGCAGCATTTCCTTCACTTCTAGGCAACCAAAGCCCAAACTCCGTAACAGCTGTAGTTGTAGAGGGAGTGAAGACTTGATGATGTATCCTTAGTACATTGTTTTCATAGTTTCCATTAGTCACAACTTAGTCAACTGTAAGCGGCTTCGCAGGTGGCTCAGTGGTGAAAGAATCTGCCTGCAATGCAGGAGACATGGGGACACAGATTCGATCTCTGGGTCTGGAAGATCTCCTGGAGGAGGAAATGGCAACTCCAGTATTTCTGCCTGGAAAATCCCATGCACAGAGCAGCCTGGTGGGGAACAGTTCATGAGGTCGCAAAGAGTCAGACATGACTGAGTGACTGAGCGCACACGCACAATAGACTGTAAAGTTCTCTAAATCCATTCCACGCCCCTTCCTCACTTCTGTAATTTTCTATTGTTAGAATACACAATGCATGCTCACGCTACAGATTGCCAGGGGCACATCAAAAGAAAGCATGAGAAAAAAAGAAAGAATAGGAAAGAAAAATTGTCTTAGTTCATTTGGGCTGCTGTAACAAAGCAACAAAACACAGCCTTAAGGTCTTTAAGCCTTAAGGGCAGTTAATAAACAACAAGCATTTATTTCTCACAGTTCTGGAAGCAGGAAGTCCAGGGTCATGGTACCACCATGGCCGGTGAGGGCCTTCTTTGGGGATGCAGACTTTTTGTCCTGTCCCATGTAGCAGAAGGGGCAAGGGGTCTGTCTCTTTTCCAAAGGACTGATTCCAAGTGTGGGAGTTCCATCCCCTTCCAAATGACACACTTCCTAATACTATCACCTTTAGGAGTTAGGATTCAACATGTGAATGCTTGGAGGGTGGGGGAGCGGGGAGGTGGGGAGACACATTCAGATCATAAAAAACCCTCAAATTATTTCGTATTTGTTAGGTGATGAAACACACCCACACACGTACATACATTTTAGTGAAAGAAGCAGGTGTCCCTATAAGCTGGCATGTGAACCTGTTGTTCTCATCAAATGAGTCATCAAAGATTTGAGAGTTAATTTACATGAGTGGATGTGTCAGTGTTACTTTGACAAAAAAACATGAACACACACAAAACACAAGATGTTCCTTACATAAACAATGAACATACTGCATAGTAACAACCACCCTCTATCAGATACATCCTACATCGGGCCCTTAATTCCACTCACGTTTCATACAACACTGTCAGGTAGATATTATTGTTATTATAAACTCCATTTTACAGATGAGAAAATTGGAAACTGTGCAATGATTAGCTAGGATGATGTGCAGGACTCAGTGCTCACAGCTGTGATTTATTACAGGATGAAAAAGGACTAAAGGCAGATCAGCAAAGGGAGAAGGCACAGGGGACAAAGCCCAGAGAAAACCAGGCACAAGCTTCCAAGAGTCCTCTCCCAGCAGAGTCACACAAGATGCACTTCATTCCACCAGCAACACATTGCAACAACCCGTGTGAAATGTATCCACCAGGGAAGCTCATCAGAGACACAGTGACAGAGGTTTTTATTGGGGGCTGGCCATATAGGCACCCTCTACCAGCGTAACAAATTTCAGACTCTTAGAAAGAAATACATGTTTGGCAGAAAACACATTGCTTGTACTATTTGTGCCCAAAATAGTTTGGGCACAGTGACCCACTCTTATCTGGGAATTGTGATAAGTCTCTGAAAATTCAAGTTCCCAGACATCAGACAAGGGCCATCCTTGCCAGCAGATTTTTCCAAGATGAGCCATCTCAGGCTTACTTTATTAATGCTTTTTGACTTGACCAATTGTAGAGAGGCTGTCACTGAGGACAAAGGGCATGAAGCATCCAAGTAAAGTTCTCATGTTCACTTTAGAGATAACCGAACTGCATTTCAGGAAGGTTGACTGCCTTGATCAAAGTCACATCTATAAAGAGGCAGTGCTGGTACTACAACCCAGGTCTTCAGACCACACAGAGCACCTGACTGATTGTTATTGTCATTTAGTCAATAAGTTGTGTCCGACTCTTTGTGACCCCATGGACTGGAGCACGCCAGGCATCCCTCTCCTTTACTATCTCCTGGCGTTTGCTCAAACTCACGTCCACTGAGTCAGTGATGCTATCCAACCATCTCATCCTCTGTCACTCCCTTTTCCCCATGCCCTCAGTCTTTCCCAGCATCAGTCTTTTCCAGTGAGTTGGCTCTTCGCATCAGGTGGCCAAAGCATCGGAGTTTCAACTTTAGCATCAGTTCTTCCAGTAAATATTTAAGGTTGATTTCCTTTAGGATTGACTGTTTTGATCTCCTTGCTGCCCAACGGACTCTAAAGAGTCTTCTCCAGCCCCACAGTTCAAAAGTATCAATTCTTCATCGTTCAGCCTTCTTTTTGGTCCAACTCTCACATCCATACATGACTACTGAAAACCTGACTGATACGAAAGTAGAAATAGTCTGTGTAGCCCATGCCTATCTCTGCAATTACCCAATCAATTTGTTTAATTTTTACTCATTCACTATTAGATTTTATTATAAGACAAACACAAAAGTATGAGTTGATTTTGCACAGGTGGCTTTTTGGTCTACATGTTGGCATGATTCTTTTCAATCAGGTATATTGTAACTTACTGTCTCATTTCCTTCCTTTCCTAGACTGGGGAAATTGCTCTAATTTATTATAAAATACTCAGTTCAGTTCAGTTGCTCAGTCGTGTCCGACTCTTTGCTACCCCATGGACTGCAGCACGCCAGGCCTCCCTGTCCATCACCAACTTGTGGAGTTTACTCAAACTCATGTCAGTGATGCCATCCAACCATCTCATCCTCTGTCGTCCCCTTCTCCTCTCACCTTCAATCCCGCCTAAAAAATATTGCAATTCTTAATAACTTAAAATAACAATGAGAGAGGAGGGAGAGAAAAGGAAAGCTCCTTCCGAAGAGAATGCTAGCTAACCCATGCTGAGAGTGATATAATTAGATCATTCAAGGGATGCTAAAGTCATCAGATAAAAGTGACTGGAGAATGAGATATTCACAGTCTCAAAGAATCAAGTCACAGCTTAAATTTGAATTAAAAAGGAAGAGGCAATTCCCTGATGGTCCAGTGGTTTAGCACTCAGTGCTTTCACTGTTGTGGCCTGGGTTCAATCCCTGGTTGGGTAACTAAGACCCTGCAAGCTGTGTGGCACAGCCAAAAAAGAAAAAAAGGTAATCAAAATTAAAACAAATGGAAAAAAGCTCAGCTCTTTGGTGATGAGGAAATGAGCAAAACTCCAGTTATGGGGGATAGAGGGGTAAGAGGAGAATTCAAGGTGATTTATATAGGCAAGCTTTATGTAACAGTACTGGGAACACTGAGTATGTTATTATTAATATTTATCCTGAAAATATTTGCTTGAGATTCCAATTAAATATGGTGGAACATACGGCCATTTTTGCACAGTCCTTCCAGAAATTCACTGAGACAACAGTACTTTTTTTTTTTTTTTGGCCACGCCGCGTGGCATGTAGAATCTTAGTTCTTCAACCAGGGATTGAACCTCGCCCTTTGCAGTGGAAGCATGGAGTCTTAACCACTGGACCACAGGGGGAGTTCCTCAAAGGTGTTTTTTAAAGTGCAATCCACAGAGAAAACAGAATGGGAGACAAAGCAATAGTACTGAGTGATGTAAACCCATTCTGGACGGCAGAAAGCCAAGAGTGGAGAAATTACCAATTCCGCAACTTAGGAAGAACGAAAACCACAGTGCCCAAAGGAGACACTAATGAAAACCTGATTGCCCTCATAGAAGCTCAGAAAGACTCAGAACAAAGGCACCAGAGACTTTTAAAGGTGAGGCTGAAGTAGGGAGTTTTGATAAACATCTGCATAACCATTACTGAACGGCATTAACCGGAGAAGAGTACAATCAGCAAGCAGATCATTTTTCTCTCACCACCACCCCCAATCTCACTTAAACCTAGCCCCCCATCTGGAGATGACCAGGCTGATCCTATTGTGTTCCAGTCATATGCAAGTATGAGTTCAAGCTTGTTTTCAAGTATTTCAAAGACCCAGTAAGAACTGAAATGAAACTTTCAGGTCACATTGACAGCTGCTTCTCTCTGAGCAGGCCCCACCTCAACCTCAGGAGCTGGAATGCAGCCTTTCAGTTTTTTGTTGTTTTTTTTTTTTTTTTATCACTTTCCTTGTTCTGTCTTCTCCCCACTCCCCTGCAGCTGTTTCTACATCCCCTAGGGTCATGTGTACCAGGAACAAGAGGAAACAGGAACAGACTTGCTAGGACTGTTACAATTGCCTCCCACCCCCATCCCCCAGGGCAAATGGTCAAATGCTGGCTCTTCATAGCGTCACAGTGCATTTATGGATGCTTCTCACACCTGTCTTCTCGTGCCCCATCCCCAAAGGAGACCTCTGCTCTGCACTTCCTCACTGCAACAGTGCATGTTCTGCCTCACCTCCGAAAGGACCCCCGAAGCTCTGACTCCGACATTACACCCTCTAAGCAGGTGGTATAAGGCAGGTCCCAGGTGATTCTAACATGGCTCTTTTCCTAAGAGAAAAGAGCCACATAGCCCGTGGCATCTTTGCCTCACGAAACACTGGAATTATAAACTGCATCCTTTGAAGACCCCTCTCTTGACTCTCCCAGCACAGGCAGCACCAGTCAGCCAAGATTATCCCAAGGGAGAGTCACACTCTGGCTCTGGTATATAAGAGCTCATCCATATAAGATTCATAAACTCTTAACTCTGGGTCTCCACGCCCATCCAGCACAGCCAGGTAACTACTTCCTAATTCTAGTAGGAAATGAGAGATTTATTCCCTGGAGAAGTGGGACATAAGAGATTCAGGCTTGAAGGAATCTAAACACTTTTCTGGGAAAATATGTGAAAATTCACACACTAAATGATGGAACCTTTAGTTCCCTATGAATGTAGTGTTAGTCGCTCAGTCATGTCTGACTCTTTGCGACCCCATGGACTGTGGCACACCAGCCTCCTCTGTGGAATTCTCCATGCAAGAATACTGGAGTGAGCTGCCATTCCCTTCTCCAGGGGATCTTCCTGATCCAAAGATTGAACCCGAGTCTCCTGCATCGCAGGCAGATTCTTTACTGTCTGAGCCATCAAGGAAGCCCAACATAGGCACTAAGTCCTATGCAAATTGGATAATTCTTCCTGCAAAAAACTACATAAGACTCTGAAAACAGAGCTAGAATTAAGACTAGCTGGGAGTCCTCCAATGAAATAGCCTAGTCACTCCCGCATGGTCATAAAACTTTGAAATGGACCAGAGAAGGGACTAAGCATGTACACAGAGATTCCTAGAGGTTTCTCACTGCCCTAAGTATTAACCATAAATGAGGTGCCGCTAGCCAACAGATGTTTGAGGAAAGCCTCCTACATAGAAGGCAACCTGCGTGGCCCCTGCCCTAAAATGCAGAAATAAGAGGTGTAGGGGAGGGCTAATACAGAGGGTAGAAGAAAAATGGCTTAATTATAATTGATTTCCTCAGAAATAAAGAAAAGATGTTTCATCCATGAAATAACATGACATTATTTAAATAATTAGAGAATTTTTAAAGATCTTAGAAATATGAAGACTAAAATTTTAAAATTCAAGGAAAAGGTTGGAATATAACATTGACAAAATATCCCCCTCCTAAAACTGCACATTCGGGGAGAAATTTTTTAATTAGAAAATCAGTCAAGGTGGTCTAACAATAAATTGATAGGAATTTAAGGAAAATAAAACAGAGGAAGAGGAGAAGAAATTATCAAAAGATAAATGACCAGAAAATATCCTAGGATGAATAAGGACTCATGTTATCATAAAGTTAATGAGATCCTTAATGGTTCTGGAAAGAACAAAAATAGGTTGTACATAAAAGGGATCTGAAATAAGAGTGCTCCTTGACTTCTCCTTGGTGCCACAGGAAACTAGAACATAATATTGTAATTCCCTTAAAATTTGGATGCAAAAGTCATTTTTAACTCAGAAAACTGTTCTCAACCAACCATCAATCTAGCGCAATAGTAGAACAAAAGCATTTTTGGGCATGCAAGGAATCAAAACATTATCTCTCATATACTGTTCAGTTGGCCACTACTGAAGGGTATGTTCCACACAAATGAGGAAGTAAACTAAGAAAGAGGAAGCCACAAGATTCAGAAATCTTGGGACCCAACACAGAGGATACAGGATGCCAAGTAGAAGTCTTCGAAAGAGTTTCACAAGTGGCCTGGAGAGAAACCAGCACAGACTGAAACAAGAACAAAAGGAGGGGCAGAAAAAAGAGTCCAGGGGGAAAAAAAAAGGATATTTTTGATCTATGCAAAATTATAGAGGCTTTTGGAGAGTTGAGAATAATTCATAATAAATACATAGTAAAGGAAGCAAATGGAAGATACTAAGGCAATGATTAACTATAGGAAAAACAAAAAGTTGTGTAAGAAAAGCAAAATGTAACCATAATAAACTACTTGACCCACAGTGACGTTTTAAAAATGGAATTCCATCTTCTGCTCAAATGATCCACTACACCTTGAATAAAATCCACACTCTTTATCATGGCTTAAAGGAGTATTCACAATGTTTCCCCTTGCTCACTAAACTCCAGGAAATTTAGTAAGCTAACTCTGCTGCTCACCATGTATGGGACGCCACCTCCATGTCCCATGGTTTGTCATGGTACTCAGGTCTTAGTGAGGCTTTCCCTAACTAGCCGGTACAAGTTAGTACTGGCTTCCCCTCAGTTCTGTCACCATAACATCACTTCATTTTATTTTCTTCCTACTGCATCACTAATTGAAATATTTTATTTGTTAGCATTTGAGAGGAGAAGGCAATGGCACCCCACTCTAGTCCTCTTGCCCGGAAAATCCCATGGACGGAGGAGCCTGGTAGGCTGCAGTCCCTGGGATTGCGAAGAGTCGGACACGACTGAACGATTTCACTTTCCCTTTTGACTTTCATGCATTGGAGAAGGAAACAGCAACCCACTCCAGTGTTCTTGGCTGGAGAATCCCAGGGACGGCGGAGCCTGGTGGGCTGCGGTCTATGGGGTCGCACAGAGTCGGACACGACTGAAACGACTTAGCAGCAGCAGCAGCAGAGAGGAAATTAGAATAACCTTAGTTGCCCTCCTCCAGGGGATCTTCCCAACCCAGGGATTGAACCCAAGTCTCCTGCATTGCAGGTGGTTCTGTACCATCTGAGCCACCAGGGAAACCATGGATAGAAGGGCTTTACATTTGTTATTTCATTCAATCCTCACAGCATCCTTGTGGGGTACATACTATTATTTTCTTTATAGACAAGAAAACAGAGGCACAGTTAAATAACTTGTTGGAGATCACTTGAGAGCAAAGCTGAGAATCACACACCAACATGTGGCCCCAGACTATCTTCATTACCATCATGTTACTTGGCCTTTCCATACAAGTGCCAAGAAGTGTGTCGACACTCCCTACCCTTCCTCCTCAAAGCTTCAAGACCTTGAGAAGTGCCCAGTGCTTACACACAAAGGACTCTTCACATGTTTGTTCAAGAAACGCATTACAAGAAAAAAAAAGAAATGCATTACAGGACTTCCCTGGTAGTCCAGTGGTTAAGAATCCATCTGCTATTGCAGGATTAGATCCTCAGTCTGGGAAGATACTTACATGCTGTGCGGCTACAAAGCCATCAGCCACAACTACTAGAAGCCCACATGCCGTAGAACCCATGCTCTGCACAAGAGAAGCCACCATGATGAAAAGCCCACACACCACAACTGGAGAATAGCCCCTGCTCTCTGCAATCAGAGAAAGCCCGCTGGCAGCCATGAAAAGCCCAGTGCAACCGAAAATAAATAAATAAATATTAAAAAGATAGAAAAGAAAAACTTTATTAAAAAAAGGGAGAGAAATGCATTACAGTAATCTGAAGTCATCACCCTGAGGAAAATGAAAAGAAGGAGGTGGATGTTTTGCCTTCTTTGGTATTAGTTGTATCACTGACCACATCTCAGCTTTGTTTTCCTTTCAGCACCAATGGTTTCTGGTTCTTCTAGGTTTAGGACCTCCTGCTCAAGTGATTTCTGTCTTCCTGACAGGCTTTGGGTCATTTGGTGGCTCCATTACTTTATTATTATCTCTCCTTTATCTCTAATCCTGTTAGCTCAGTTCAGTTACTCAGTCATGTCCAACTCTTTGCAACCCGTGGACTGAAGCACGCCAGGCCTCCCTGTCCATCACCAGCTCCTGGAGCTTGCCCAAACTCATGTCCATCTAGTCGGTGATGCCATCCAACCATCTTATCCTCTGTCATCCCCTTCTCCTCCTGCTTTCAATCCTTCCCAGCATCAGGGTCTTTTCCAATGAGTCAGTTCTTCACATCAGGTAGCCAAAGTATTGGAGCTTCAGCATCAGCCCTTCCGATGAATATTCAGGACTGATTTCCTTTAGGATTAACTGGTTTGATCTGCTTGCAGTGCAAGAGACTCTAAAGAGTCCTCTCTAACACCACAGTTCAAAAGCATCAGTTCTTCAGTGCTCAGCTTTCTTTATGGTCCAACTCTCACATCCATACATGACTACTGGAAAAACCAAAGCTTTGACTAGATAGATCTTTGTTGGCAAAGTAATGTCTCTGCTTTTTAATATGCTGTCTAGGTAAGTCATAGCTTTTCTTCCAAGGAGCAAGTGTTTTTTAATTTTATGGCTTTCAGTCACCATCTGTAGTGATTTTGGAGCCCAAGAAAATAAAGCCTTTCACTGTTTCCATTGTTTTGTCTAATCTTGTTAAGATGGTATTAACTTGTCTGCTGTACAAGGACTGAGGACAAGGTGGCCTCATCCTCTGGTATGAGCCCAGGGTGAAATGGGCGTGATGGTGACTGTGTCTCTGGCCAAGTGAATCCAGTGAGTTCCCTAAATGGCATCCAGAAGACTCACTGGTAAAGTGGAGGGGGAAGAACAAGAAGCTAGAAGACCACTCTTCACTGGACCTTTAATCCAAGGAGAAATCCAGAGTGCATACAAGCAAAAAATGATGATTTGGTCCCAATCGACACTAAGACAGAATATTCCAGAGAGGGTTTACAGAGAGGCCAGACAGTTCAGGTGGCCAGGAAAGGGAGCACTATAACAGTATAGGCCCAAATGGACCCTAAACAAAGTCCCAATAAAATCAACTCATCCCCCTGTCTTTTTTTACACCTCACACCACCACCACTCCCACTAATCCAAGCATCATCATCTCTTCGTTGTATGTCACTGTAATCTCCTAACAGCCTCAGCTGTCTCACCAAAGCAGGCTTTCCTAATGGTGAATCTCCTCGTGTGAACATCTTACTTTATAATCTGGAGAATCTGATAACATTCTAAACCATCAAAACCTGCCTCCTTGGGGCTTAACAGTTTCCCCTTCAACTTGTCTCTTTCCTCTTGCATTTTCAGAAAGAAGAAACCTTCAGCCGTTGCTTGGAAATCTCAACCGAATCTCAGTTAACCACTTCCAAGTTCTGTTTTCCATATAGCTATAACCCACAAGTCCACTAAGCTTTCTTCTACTATATAATAAGGATTTCCTCTAGTTTCCTTGAATATTTTCCCCAATACTCTCAGAGCCCTTATCAGTAGTGCTTTTAACATCCATATTTCCAACAAGAATCGGTTCAAGACATCAAGGCTTTTCTTTTTGTGATCCTCAGATTTCTTCCATCATCTGTCCAGTGCCCAATTCAAAGCCACTTCCTTATTTTCAGGTATTTGTTACAGTCAGTACCAAAATTCATATTCATTTTTTGTTGTTGCTGTAACAAATTACCATAAATTTTGTGGCTTAAAAATAACAGAACTTTATTATCATAGAATTCTGGAGGTCAGAGTTCCAAGTTAAGTGAAGTGAAATGAAGTGAAAATCGCTCAGTTATATCTGACTCTTTGCAACCCCATGGACGGTAGAGTCCATGGAATTCTCAAGGCCAGAATACTGGAGTGGGTAGCCTTTCCCTTCTCCAGAATTTAGATACTAGTCAAATTCTCCAGGGGATATTCCCAACCCAGATATCAAACTCAGGTCTCCTGCATTGCAGGCAGATTCTTTACTATTCGAGCCACCAGGGAAGCCCAAGAGTACTGGAGTGGGTAACTTATCCCTTCTCCAGCACATCTTCCTGACCCAGGAATCGAACTGGGGTCCCTGCATCGCAGGCAGATTCTTTACCAGCTGAGCTACCAGGGAAGCCCCTCCAAGTTAAGGTACAGAATTTGTTTCCTTGCTTTGCCACCTTCTAGAAGCCACCTGTATTCCTTGGCTCAAGGCCCCTTTTCCATCTTCAGAGCAAGCAGTATAGCATCTTCACATCTCACTCTTTCTGTCTCCCTCTCTTGCTCCCTCTTTCCCCCTAACCTCTGCTTCCATTGTCACATCTCTTTCTGTGAGCCTCCTGCCTTCTTCTTGTAAAGACCTTTGCAATTAAATTGATCCAAGCCAGAAAATCAAAGATAAGCTCTCCATCTCAAGATCTATAACGTAGTCACAAAATTTCCTTTATCATAAAAGTTTCAGGGGATTAAGCCACAGGCATCACAGAGAGTTCATTACTCAGCCTACCACACTTACCAACCACCTATCCTAGGCCAAGTATTGGATTACATGTGTTTGCACAGTGGCAAAGAACTGGATATGCTCTCTGTCCTGAAGAAATATACGATCTAGTGGGAAAGTACATCAGAGATCAATCCCCAAACCAGAACAGATTATCACACTCACGAGTGCGTGTGTGCATGCTCACTTGCTTCAGTCATGTCCAACTCTTTGAGATCCTGTGGACTGTAGAAAGCCAGGCTACTCTGTTCATGGGATTCTCCAGGTGAGAATACTGGAGTGGGTTGCCTGCCCTCCTTCAGGGGATCTTTTCACACCCACATCTCCTGCATTGCAGGCAGATTCTTCACCCACTGAGCCACCTGAGAAGCCCAATCACACCCATAAATAACTGTAAATTGCAATTCGTGCTCTAAAGGACTTGGAATCACAGAGGATCATACGATCAGCTGTGAAGTAGTGACATTCAGTCTGAGGCTGGCAGGGTAGTAAGGAGCTAGCTTGATGGGGAGCAGGGGGAAGGCCTCCAGGGCAAAAGGATTAGCCCTGAAGAAAAGTTTGGGGGGGGTGAAAGAAGCTGGAAAGATGAAGTGAGGCTGCAAAGGTAAGAGTGATCAGAACTTCTGGTGCCTTGTAGAGCACGGGGGGAGACTTTGGGTTTTAGTCAAAGCATAAGAGGAAGGGTTGAGAAGCTTTTTAAGCCAATGACAGATGTGATCACTCGGCTTTGTGGAGAACAGACTAGGGTGGGGGTGTGGATAAGCTAGAGGTGAACAAAAATAGAAACCTATTAATATTTACCCACTTGATATCTATTTATTACATATATATACCCATATATATTATATACCCATATAATATAAGCCCACTGACTAGAAGAGAGTGGCCTGAACTGTGCACTTGGCAGCTAAAATGGAGAGAACTGTGGAGATATAAGATGTATCTTGAACCAAAAATAATTGATGGGACTTGGTATAATTAAATGCCATTTAAAAGTCTGGGATATGACCATAGGTATGGATGGATTATGAGGAATATTGTGTATTAATGGAGATGAGATGCAAGAAAGGGGAATGGACCATCCATGAACCTTGAAATAATATGAGAAAACAGCACTTAAGATGGAAGAGAGAATGAGGAGCAAGTGCCAAAATCTTCAGTGGATAAGTTTGAGAGCATGTGATAGTTAAGAGGCAGAAAGAGATGGCACAGATTGCTGGACTGAGCAGGGGAAAGAGGATTTTAGGAGAAGTCTGATGGGACAGAATGGGCAGGGTGAAGGAGACCAAGCCCTTCTAACTCGAGAGGGAAAAGAGTACAGAACGTGAGCCCCCAACCCAGGTGACGGACGTGACCTCGCCGGAGGGCTGGAGGGATGGGAAGCATTTAAGAAAGGAGTGGGGAGGGGGTGCTAATACTGAGTTGTAAAGGGTCCTATGGACAAATTTGGGTGGGAGGTTCTAGTGAGGGTTGAGACAAGAGAGAAAACCCAGAGCATCAAGGGATAGTGAAGCATGGAGATACTGTGAGCAAAGTGTGATGTGCTGAATTTAGTCCCTGGGTTGCCAGTGTTGTGAGTTCTCACAGTTCATTCCTTGAGAATGTTGAGTACACGGGGCCCTGTATTTACCAGCGATCTGGAAGAGAGGCCAGGCACACGTTTCCTCATGGTCTTTTACAGCAAAGGAATGGGTGATTGAATCTAGGTCCAGAAGTCTGGGGTTGCTCCTACTTCCTTGTTCGGCTGGCCTTCTCTCCTGCTTCTGCTCAAACATCACCTCCACTGTAAATCCTTCCTTGACTTCTCTGATCAGCATTTTTCAAATAAATAAATGTACACAGTTAAAAGGATCCTGGAGATTTTCCTTTAATCTGTATATAGAGAGCTTACTCATTCTTCCCTCCACTAGTTTTTTTTTTTTTTTTAACTTCATTCTTTTTTACATCTGTTGGATATGTGGATGACTGCCAATCTTTTGTTATTACAAACAGTGCTGCAGTAAATTCTCTGGTTTGGATGTCATTTCACATAGGTACAAGTAAATGCAAGTCACTTCTAATTAACATTAACAATGATGTTGAACTATTAAATCTATCTCATAGTGTGTAGTTAAGTTCATGTGGTTGCAAAGGACCCCTCATTCCCAGCATCAAAATGTTGTCTTTTAACATCAAATTGTAGACTGACGGGCTACTGTGAATAAATGTTCTAAGAACATCATCAAGAGGAGGAAAGATGCCTGGTTGCCTGCTGGACTAGCAGACACGATGTTTTTTGTTTTGTTTTCAGACACAATGTTAATGTAAGAGGCAAGCATGAAATAATTAAAGCAGCATAAACATTATTGACATACGATATCCACATATCCACTAAATTACTGACACTACTAATTAGAGCAAATAGAACACAGCCCCAAAAGAAAAGAAAAATAAGTTAATTTTCAGGAAACTTTTAAAGAGTGACTATAGTAAGTGGCAAAATTGTCCACAGAAGATTTGAGAAGTCTTGGTTCTTGAGGTATTTGAGTGGAATAGAATTGAAAGCTCGAAAAATAAACTTAAAAGAACAATCCTTCTTTAGCAGAAGTAAATGCCTAAAATGACCTAAGAGGTTTTTTCTTTCAAAATTCCAGTGTTCGATGAACACTGCCTCTAAGTGCCTCTTCTGTTGGATTTGTTTGCCAGCCTATGCACTAATTAGTTTGCTTAAAAACTGCTTGGTTTGCAACAACAACAAAAAATCCCCATGTTAAACAGTACTGGAACTAGTTAACATTCCTAGACACTTAGAATTTGTTCTAAATTCTAGCCAGTTCCTTGGGGTGTGGCAGGGACCCTTTCTCTTTACATACTGCCTAAATCTGAAGGCAGTAGTGATTTAGTGAACCGGCATTATCGAGTTTGTTTCTTATGATTTTCATGGGTCCAGTTCATATTGTTATGTAGCATCTTTTTGAATGAACTTCTCCAGAAATGTTTTCAATGTATGCTTACAATCTATGTACAGTTTCACCACTGACACTCTAAAAACATCAGTCAGTAGCTGTATGAAATGAATCCTTCAATAGGCATTAAAACATGTGTTTACTGTTGTCTGTGTTTTTATAACCCTCTATATTTTGGTAGTCAATTACAGTTCTGACATCAAATAAATTCCGATGTGGAAACAATGTATCTACAGTTTGAAAACAAAGAAATATAAAACAGAATCAATGAATCTGAATCTAGGAAGTCTAGAAAGTGGACGTTGATTTAGCTCAACCAGTATCTGTAAAAAACACCACTGATGGTACAGGGTTCACGCAAGAGAGGAAAGGTGAGTGCTGAGATTGTAGGATATGATCAATATCTTATTTCCTGACTCCAAAAGGAGACTCTACTCTTAACCTTCCCATCTTTCACGTTCTCATTCCACTGTAAAACAAGTCACTGTTTTACACTCCACTGTAAAACAAGTCACATGAGAACATGGGCATGAGCCACATGATGAGTGGCATCATGGAGGGGACAGATGGGAAGAAGGTATAAATGGCAAGGAAGGAATTTTTTTGAAAATTATTTAATTTTGGCTGCTGCTGCTGCTAAGTCGCTTCAGTCGTGTCCAACTCTGTGCGACCCCATAGACGGCAGCCCACCAGGCTCCTCTGTCCCTGGGATTCTCCAGGCAAGAACACTGGAGTGGGTTGTCATTTCCTTCTTCAATGCATGAAAGTGAAAAGTGAAAGTGAAGTCACTCAGTCGTGTCTGACTCTCTGCGACCCCATGGACTGCAGCCCACCAAGCTCCTCTGTCTATGGGATTTTCCAGGCAAGAGTACTGGAGTGGGGTGCCATTGCCTTCTCCACTGGATCTTTAGTTCTGTGCACAAGCTTTCTCTAGTTGAGGTGAGTGAGGGCTATGCTCTAGTTGTGGTACGCTTGCCTTTCATTGCAGTGGTGTCTCTAGTTGTGGAGACACAGCTAGATGTTCCCTTTGAGCAGGAAGTTATTAATGAAATGGAAAACCTAAGCACCCCAAACTACTAAACTCTGCTAAGAAATTATGTATTAACCCTGTTTAATGAAATGGCCATGTATACACTTCAAAATGAGATGAAGATCAAATAAATTTGGGTGCAGCTTCCATGAATTAAGTTCTGCTCTTGACTATTGTAGAGGATCAGAATATGATATCCCAAAATATGCCACTTTGGGATAAGGCTCTAGAGCACTCAGGGTCAGTAGTTGTGGCTTCTGGGCTCTAAAGCAAGGCTGAGTAGCTATGGTGCACGGGCTTAGTTGCTCCTCTGCAGCATGCGGAATCTTCCCAGACCAGGGATGATACCAGTGTCTCCTGCATTGGCAGGCAGATTCTTAACCACTGGACACCAGCAAAGTCCAGGAAGGAAGGAGTTAGACATGAATATATGGAAATGTGAAGGCTTATCTTGAAGAATAGTAAATCCTCCACTATGACTGGAGGAGCACATACACATAAAAGGGAGGATAGATTAGAAAAAGGCTTCATGCACTAAATTAAATTCCACAGACAATGGGAAAGTCATAGAGGAATTTTGAGTGGGCGAGTGACATAATCAAAATAATGCATTAGGAAAATTTTAAAAAATTAATCTTGAGACCAACTGAAAGACTTTTGAAATAATTCAGGCAGGAAATAATGAGAGCATAAATTGTTGTTACACCAGCAATGGGAAAGAGAGAACATATTAGAAACAAATAAAATAGAATCCAGTATCTGATTGGAATGGAGTGGGGTGAGGGGGATAAGAGAAGAAAGAAGTGAAAGATGGTTGGACTTGGGTCAAATATGCTAAGGCAGGGGTCATCTGGTAGCAACACAGCCATGTAGATGTTCCCTTTGGGCAGGAAGTTATTAATGAGATGGGAAACCTAAGCACCCCAAACTACTAAACTCCACTAAGAAATTATGTATTAGCCCTGTTTAATGAAATGGCCATGTATACACTTCAAAATGAGAGGAAGATCAAATAAACTCAGGTGCAGCTTCCACGAATTAAATTCTGCTCTTGACCATTGCAGAGGATCAAAATATGACATCCCAAAATACGCCACTTTGGGATAAGGGTTATTTTAAGCTGAAGGCACAAGAGAGCCAACAGACACACCAGGAAGCCTCCCTGGAGCCTCCCTTTCGCCGACTAAAAGTAGAAACTTTTGAGAAATGAGGACTGCCCAAAGTCACCTCGCCAGCTGAAGTTTTATAGCCACAAAGGAGCCAGAAAGTCAGTCCTGAGATGGACCTGAACAAAAAAAATCTTACCCCATTCGTATCCCTTGTATATTTACCTCCCCACAGACTGCTGCCCTTGGAAATCTAAAACGTTTGCCTTTGTCTCATCAGTTCTCTACAAATGTGTTTTTCTTTGTTAGGATGTTATATAAACCCACATTCTAACCACCCTGTGAGTTAGTCATCACTGAGTTTCTCCTGTATTTATGCAAACTGCAGAGATAATCAACAGTTCTCCTCTTCTTACACTCTCTTTGGTCAGCCTAATTTGCAAAACACCAAGAAATGAACCTAAAAGATAGAAGAAAATGTGTTTTCCTCCCCTACACTCTACACCTTGGGTCTTTATGAGATAGAAAGAAGAAACTGATAACATGTATGGTTAAAAAACAAAGAAAATATTGGTTGTCTTTCTGTTTGGTCTAAAGACAGGCATCTTCTTTTTTAAAAAAAAAAAAGATTTATTTGGCTGTGCCAGGTCTTAATTGTGGCATCCAAGATCTTTGATCTTCGTTGCAGCATGTGAGATTTTTAGTTGTGACATCAAACACTTAGCTACAGCATGTGGGATCTAGTTCCCTGACCAGGGATTAAACCTGGGACCCATGTATTGGGAGCTCAGAATCTTAGCCACTAGACCACCAGGGACGTCCCTAGAGGCAGGTATGTTTGATATTCAAAGAGCAGTGTGGAACTCTTGCTTATATTTTTAGCTGATTACAGGAGCAAGAGCCAATAGCTCTCCAGTGCTATAAAAACTAGATTATTTCAGTATCTTCCACCAGTCTTCCATGCTATATGGACTACACTGTCCTGATTTTAACAACAAATAATTTAGATATAAAATTTTGTGCCTATGTATATTTGTACATGTTGCTGGAGGAGATTGTACATTCTTCTAAGATTTATAAAGTGATGTCAGATCCCAAAAGGATTAGAACACCAGTGAAGGAGATAGCACACTGGACTAGGAGTCAAAATATCTAGTTCCTCATCATGTTGTGCTATTTGTGGCCTTAAATAATTTAAGCAGGTTTTCTGATCTTCATTTTCCTTATCTGTAAAATGGGAGTTAATAATATAATTGTCATGCTTTCCTCATATGAAGATTTTGAGGTTATAATTCAATGTTATGTAACTTATATAGCATTTAGAAATATAAAGCAGCTCTACTTTTGTTAACTAAAGAAGTCCTTCTCAAAACCTGGATGTGTTTCCTCTATAAACATCAGCACTAACCTTGCAAGTATACAGACCATTCTACCAACCTTGAAAGCCATGAAATTCCTCATAATGCATATTATGCTTTCCCAAGCAGACCTTACAACTCCATTTTAACTCCACCTTTTATCTTCAAAGTTCAAAGAAACATTTATTGTCATTATAGATTCCTGCACTGATATCTAGCACTAAAATCCAAACGATACAACTCTGAGTCTGAATCAGCTAAAAGGAAACGAAAGGTACTAGGCAACACTGCCCTTTACCATAGTGATGGAACGTTAACAACTGCTGAGTGATACCGCGTGCAAATCCATCCTTGGCCTTAAACCCAAATTCCGTGAAGGTCTTTGTTGGTCACGTAAGAGACATTCGTGGCATGTTTGGCCTAGAACATCCCAACAGGTGCCCCTTCTATCTAGATTTATAAGGAGTCAGAATTTGAACTTTCATGTCCTAGAATTCTTAAACATTTCCAGTCAAAATAGCAAACTCATTTCTCAGACGAGGAGTTAGACTGTATATGCAACTGGTCACATATTCAGATCCACATAGCAAAATAAAAAAACCAATGAATTAGTTCTTTTTAGATGAAAAATAGACCTGTTAATGTAACTAGCCAAATTTTACAAATATTTCACAATTTTTCAATCACAAAGAATCACATGTTTTCAATACAACTCTTCCAGACCTTTGCTTGTTGTAATGTAATTTCCTCTATTTTTTTTTAACTTGTCTTCCTTTTTCCTCTCTTCTTGACCTTTTCCCTATATTTCCAGAGTGTGATTATCTCTTTCTTTAAGATTTTCTTTCTCCCATTAATCATTGAACACGAGAGAAATATTTTGCAAAATGGTTTTTCCTACAAAAAGGGCATGGCCTATATACGACATAGGAAAATATTTATATGCTATGCTATATTAATAAACTGATCTAATTTCTAAGTTATTTTAAGGATCAGATCAGATCAGTTGCTCAGTTGTGTCCGACTCTTTGTGACCCCATTTATCGCAGCATGCCAGGCCTCCCTGTCCATCACCAACTCCCGGAGTTCGCTGAGACTCACGTCCATCGAGTCAGTGATGCCACCCAGCCATCTCATCCTCTGTCGTCCCCTTCTCCTCTTGATACAAGTACTCAATTTCTAGAGGTAATTCAGCCTGTAGACTTGAGAAGACAAATGAGAAGCACAGGTGCAAGTGACACATGAACCCTCGTGTGTGATAGAAAAGACTTTCTGCTTTGGCTTCACACTCACCGTTGATACTGTCAATCATAGACTAGATCTTATGATAAGAATGTTTGCAATTGCTAAGTTAGGTTTAGAATCAGAGCATCCTCAATACTCCATTTTAAAACATTTAAAGCATGTTGCACCTTAAGTTGATATTATACAGCATCCAATTTCAGTAGACTTAGATGAATGGCCACTGACATGTATTACCAAATGGGCTACAGAGGCTCAGGAAAGCCCATCAGTAGGAATTTTTACCATATGTCACTTTAAATGTTTAGAGCATTTGGACAGCTGTTAAGGGGATAAAGTTACGACACAAAGACTGCCATATTTACAACTGTAAAATGAGCAGATTGGCCACAGTTTCCCCCAGTGCTCAGAAAGAATGATAGTATTATATAGAAAATAGAAGATGCCTGGGATAATGATGTCCATCTTGGAAGTTACCAGATTCTCATTCTAATATGGTAACCAAATCCCCTCGGGCATAATAAGGCTCACCATTCCACTAGGTTTGTCTAGAGTGGCATCTGTTAGAGGATTAACAATTGCCAAGCCTAAAATAAGCTAGAGAAAGCCTTTCATTTTCATCTTCTTACCCCCACTAAGAATCAGACAACCTGAAACCCTCAAAGACATAACTAAACCAAACACGTAAGGTACCCACAGTTTAGAAATAATTCTTCATTTATGCACAGAAATAGTTTACTCATAACCCTAGACTATACTACCCAGCTGTGCCCTTCTTTAAAAAAATTTTAAAAATTTTAAAACTTTAATTAAATGACCCAGGAGAACAGAAAAGGGAATTCTCTAGCCCCAGACCCACGATCATAGCAGAGTCCAAAAAGAAGAAGAAAGACTCCAGCAACAAGTCAACGAAAAGCCACGGAATCTGTTTACTACGGCCCTCCCAATGTCCATTTCCTCTGTTGTAAAGACTTCTCCCCTTGCTACAAAGAGACTTGCTGTGTGTGGCTGGCCTTGGTTACAGACCCCAAATTTTAATTCTCTGCTGACCCCCAAATAAACCCATCTGTGTCAGAGAAATATTTGCTGCAGTCTATTTGTTTTAGGTCAACCCTCCCCTGGTCTATTATCTTGATATCAGAAATAATGCACTGAAGGGGAGCAGAATAGACCACCCCCAAAATATGCCTCTTTAGCATAAGGACAATTTTGAGCTGATCATTTTTGAAAAGCTGTAGACACAAAAGAATATCTGAAAACAGAGTAGAAGTTGCATTTATAAGGGAAATCCCCATTTGGAATGGTGTCTCCCTCTCTGTGCCAGGAAAAGAAGGATAATAAAATCTCTAGAAACTCTTAACAAGGAGAAGGTACTGACTTAAACATGCAGTTTATTCCTGTTTTCTGTGTGTTTTTTTATAACCTTCCATGATTAGCTTGCACCAAACTTCAATATCTTTCTATAGTCTTTAGCTGAAGATGATATTTAAGGTGGTAACTTGGGTCATTTCAAGGAGTTACTCAAGTTTTCCTGGATATCTTCGATGTACACAGGAGGTATACATGTTATTAAACTTGCTCCCCCCGACTCCTCCCCCATTAATCTATGTTTTATTATGGGGATGTTTCAGCCACTAGGGCTTCTTGATAAAGAATCTGCCTGCCAAAGCAGGAGATACTGGTTCAGTCCCTGGGCTGGGAAGATCTAGAGGAGGAAATGACAACCCACTCCAGTATTCTCACCTGGGAAATCTCAGGGATGGAGGAACCTGGTGGGCTACAGTCCATGGGGTCACAAAGAAGTCGGACACAACTCAGGGACTAAACAACAACAGATCAGCCAAGAATTAAGAAGTATAGAGGGAGAATTGTTTTTCCTCTGCTATAGAGCTAAAAGTCCTGATCTGAGCTAAGAGATAATATCTGAAATTATGAAAATAATTGGGAGATACACAATTCCTGAAAGAAACCATAACTTGATTTTAATTCTTCACATAAATCTCTAATAATCAACTATTTTCAACTTTCTTTCACAAGATTTTAAGCCCATTTCAAATATTTAGACCTTCTTAGATTCAATGACCTGACAAGCAAGAGAAATTCTGGCATTACAAATGGAAGTTTTCTTAACTCACCTTCCTTTTTCTCTATTGTTCTAAAATCAGATGAAATTATTTATTACAGAGACTCACTAAATGAAACACTGGCCAAAATGAAACTCTCATCCATTGTTCTTGCTTTTTCTTTTTTTCTCACTACCTCAGGTTCTACCAATGCCCTTTTGTTAGGCCTGCTTAACTAGCTGCACTTCTCTGAGCTTGGCCTGAGGGGCCACATCCTGTGTCTGGAATGTGAATCCCCACCCCCTCCCTGCCAGGCCCCTTGTTGGGCCCCCTGCACACACACAAACAGCCCCCTTCCTGCACTTAACCATGCATCCCTGACAAAGACTTCCTGTCTCTGTCCTTTCAGATACATGTCATCTCCACTTTCATTCAGTAAATTATAATAGGTACTTCCCACCTTTATACACATCTTATTCAATGTGTATGCAATTTTTCTCACTCGGTTGTTTGTTCTGTATGTGTCCATCTTAAAATAATAGCTCCCAGGCAAGACTATATCTGGAAAATTATCTGAGGACAGAACTTATCAAGGGCTTCCCAGGTGGTTCAGTGGTAAAGAATTCGCCTGCCAAACAGGAGATGCGGGTTCCATCCCTGGGTTGGGACGATCCCCTGGAGAAGGAAATGGCAACCCACTCCAGTGTTCTTGACTGGCAAATCCCATGGACTGAGGAGTCTGGTTGGCTGCAGTCCATGGGGTGGCAAAGAGCTGGACACGACTTAGTGACTAAGCAGCAGCAGCAGCAGCACAGCAGATCTTATCATGGTGTCATGTGCAAATCATTTTTTTAAAATGATGATTATGATATAAATACTGAGGTAAAAGGTGAGTAGAAAGGTAACACATAATCATTTCTTTCTTAATCTTAGTAAAATATAAGAAAACAGAGATGAGACTACTTGAAGAGATCCTCCAGTTTCCTGTGTAAAGGGCTGGGGGTTTTGTACTCATGCTAAAGCACCCATGAATTTACAAAAATGCATAATCCATTAAATTCCACCTGGGACAGGAGAAAGCTGAAAAGCAAGACTGTTTATTCTCATAATTCTCTCCTTTTACTCACGAATTTGATACTCAGAGTATATTTTTCATCTGAAATTAGACAGGAGCAAGCCAGAAATAGAAATCTCTAGAGACTTTTTTCAACACAGCACATTTGCATGATCCCTTTTAATACAGAACTACATTTTCCACTCATTTCCTGCTTAATCACAGTGGAAATGTTTGGTGAAAAGACATCCTTTCTTGTAAGCACAGTTGTAGACTGGGATGGGTTGTGGGTAAGCCCAGTTAGCAACTGTACTTAATGCTCTCCTAGGAAACTCTGAACCGTGGCCTTTTTCTCCTCAAAGTTCAGACTACATATAGGACTCGCCTGCTTCCAGGATGTTGGATAGCAATAGCACTTGCCCATGCTTCGGTCTTTTAAAATAATTGCAGTTTTCCAACGTGGGAAAACAGAACCCTTAAAAGGGTTCATTTCTACATCTTTCTAAGTAATAAGCAGCTAGGCTCTTTATCCTTGATTAGCATAAGAATAAACGTCACTAGGGTGCTCTTGAATTAAAAAAAAAAAAAAAGCCCTTAGGCTTATTTGATGATTTGTAACTAACTCCTAGAAGCTTGAATTTCCACAAGGAACAAAATAAGAAGAGCCTTCTGTTTTTAATAGAGGTGGGACAGATTCCTTCCATCTCCCACCATCACCTAGTCCTGAACCTTTGTGACTTACAGCCGGCAGAAAACCGCCATGTACTACCAGGGACACCCCCAGACCTCTTCTCCAAAACCCCCCACCTCCTGTGCATTTTAGAAATTGAGAAGAGCTTCCTCTCCCTTTCTATACTTCAAAACAGGCAGGGGAAGGAGCTACGTGCCGCCTTTTATCTCGCTTCACAAATACAGCTGTGAAAAACCTTGAGGCGGCACATCCTGTGACGAGTTGAGCAGAAATCTGAAGAGAAAAATGAAGGGAAGGTTCGGTCCGAGCTTCATTGATAAGGAAGATGCTGCAAGCGTTTTGCATGGCAACCAGCGAGCCGGTTCTTCCTCAGTCCCCTGTCTGCCAACTCTGTCTGAGGAATCGCGGGCTCAATTCATACACACATTGTTGTACAAGTACAGTCATTCTCACAAGCGGTTACCTTCATCGTGGGGCCAGAGCTCGAACACAGCAGCTAGAGGCGAGCGGAGGCAGAGGCCCTGCGTCCCGAGCGCTCCGGGAGGCGCGGATCTGGGGAAGCGGCCGGGGTGGCGGCGAGCACACGTGGCTGGCGCGTCGCAGACTGGCCCGGGCTGCGAAGTCTGCGGGCTCTCTTGCAGATTGCATCAGCAGGAAGAGTCTTGAGGCTGTGTTTCCCCTACACTGCCCCCAGAGGGTAGCGTTTCTTCCAACACGAAAATTCCTCCCCTGCACCCAGCTCAGACCCTTATCCACCTCTCAGCTCACCCGTGGGGTTGGAGGAAGATGCTAGCGTTTCAAACATGTTACCCTTGGATTAGTGCCTTGGCATGTGCGTATCTTTGATGTGAAAATGTACCATGTCAAGGAGGAGGAAAAAAAAACAAAACAGATCACAGACCTTGATGGCGGTTCCCTCCTGAGCAGGCTGCCTGCCCACCTGACTTAACGACTCTCCCCAGAGCAACTTTCCCTCATGCCCCTGCTCAAAATTACACAGTGGATGCCCGACATCTAAAACAGAAAATTTTAAATGTTGCTTTTCGCATAGTAAGAAGCACATGCATGATTTTTGAGAGTTTGCCCAATCTCTGTTTCTCCCACCCCCTTCCTCTAGTCCCACAGTCCCTGCTCAAACTTTTTTTTTTTTTTTGGTCAGTTTCTTTTGTACATGGGGAAATCATTTTAATTGATTGACTGAACGTGTAAAACTCTTTCTGATTTGAACATTGCCTGCTAGACCAGTTCATACTTTCTGGGTCCTCTCTTGTCTTCTATATGAAAGCTCCAACATTGCTACTTCTCCAGGTCTCAGGTCAGGCTACAGGAGTTTTGCTTAAATGCCCTTCTGGTTGACCGCAACTCACTCTGTCAATCAGGCAACTTCCCGTTTTTGTAACTATCAGCTGAAGTCTTTACTATGAAATCAAACCTGAATCCCTCAGGCAGAACTGAGCCCTTGGTTCGTCTAGTCAAGGCTATGGTTTTTCCTGTGGTCATGTATGGATGTGAGAGTTGGAGTGTGAAGAAGGCTGAGTGCCGAAGAATTAATGCTTTTGAACTGTGGTGTTGGAGAAGACTCTTGAGAGTCCCTTGGACTGCAAGGAGATCCAACCAGTCCATTCTGAAGGAGATCAGCCCTGGGATATCTTTGGAAGGAATGATGCTAAAGCTGAAACTCCAGTACTTTGGCCACCTCATGCGAAGAGTTGACTCATTGGAAAAGACTCTGCTGCTGGGAGGGATTGGGGGCAGGAGGCAAAGGGGATGGCAGAGGATGCGATGGCTGGATGGCATCACTGATTCAATGGATGTGAGTCTGAGTGAACTCCAGGAGTTGGTGATGGACAGGGAGGCCTGGCGTGTTGCGATTCTTAGGGTCGCAAAGAGTCGGACACGACTGAGCGACTGAACTGAACTGAACTGTGCACTGTGCTTTGTCCATATCCCTTATTTTAATTATTTGTTTGCATGGATGTGCTTAGCTGGGAAATCCTACGGACAGTGGAGCCTGGCAGGCTGCAGTCCACGGGGTGGCAAAGAGTCGGACAGGATAGCGACTGGGCATGCATACGCAGTGTTACATCATTAGATTATGAGATTCCTGAGGGTGGATACTTTGTGGTAGTCATCTCCTAAAGCTAGGGTGAGGCAAGAGGCAGATACCTCCTCACTCCACAGCATCAAGCAATTGGAGATTTAACCCCTATGAACTGAAACTCTAGAATAAGCAGGACAATTTAGGGAGGAGGCTGGGCCCTGCCCAGACCACCACATATTTCTTTTCTCCAAGTCAGGAGATCGCCCCAACCACACATGTACATAAAAGGTTCCTTGAAGGTCAAAGGGGGAGTATGTCAAGGGCTGTTCTACCCATACGCCTTTTCAGTAAAATCCATTTTGGCTAAGAGATACATGTGCACACATGGAAGGATCCTGAGATATACCAAATATAGACTGTGAACCAGGCAAATCAGAATGATTGGCCAAAGGAAACCCAGAAGAAATACCACATAAAAGTAATTCAAACTGCCACAAGGACTCGACTCAGCAACACCCATGGAGTCCACCTGTGTGGCTATCCACAAGAATTTTACTTTTTTTCCCCCTCTTAATAAATACTTTATTTGGTTCATTACTTTCCATCTTTGTGGGAATTCTTTTCTGCAAAGCCAAAGGGCCAGGGCCTTTGTCACTAACCACTGGTCTAGTGGCTAGGATCTGGTGCTCTCCCCACTGCGACCCAGCCTCAGTCTCTGGCTGGGAACCCATGCCCTACTCCAAGCCATTGCTTGGAGGCCACCTGAGATCATATCAATCACCCTGGAGAGGGAGTGTTCAACACAAATGTGTGTGTGGATGCTCAACTAAATTTGGTTAGGTGAAAGAATGGTTAAATTGTATGAACATAAATCAAGTAGCAAAGTGTCCCTCAACTACTGAATGGATAAATAAAATGTGGTATATTCACAGAATAGAGTATTATTTGGTAATAAAAACAAATGAACTACTGATGCATGCTGCATTTAACCTTGGAAACATTACACAAAGTGGAGGAAGCCAGTCGCAAATGATCACCAGTCGTGATTCCATTTATCTGAAATATCTGGAATAGGACAGAAAATAGATGGTTATTGCCAATCTGGGGTGAAAGAATGGGGCAATAGAGAGTCACTGCTAATGTGTATTGAGTTTTTTGTGGGGATGATGAAAATGTTCTAAAATTAGATTGTCGTGAGGGTTGGACCACTCTGTGAATATAATAAAATAGAATTATACTCTTTAAGTAGGTCTTCCCTGTAGCTCAAATGGTCAAGAATCTGCCTGTAACGTGGGAGATCCAGGTTCGATCCCTGGGTGGGGAAGATCCTCTAGAGAAGGGAATGGCAATTCATTCCAGTATTCTTGCCTGGAGAATCCCATGGACAGAGTAGCAGGCTGCAGTACATGGGATTGCAAAGAGTCAGACACAACTGAGTAAGTAACACTACTACAATACTCTTTAAAAAGGTAAATTGTATGAGGTGAACTACATCTCAATAAAGGTATTTTTTAAAAAATCAGGTAGCTAGTAGAAAACTTTATGAGAAGAAATAAAGCATGGGAAGGTGATAGAGAGTGATGGGGTGACAGATCTGAATGAATTAATGAGTAGATTCTGAACCATGCCTGGCAATGACATCTGGATCCAATGACTTTCCCATGAAAGGATTCTTTCAGCAATGAAGGAAGAGAGAAGGTGGTATAAAGGCAAAGGGAAGCTAGAAGTAAAGCTAAAGAGGAATTGGTGCAGTTAACATCGGCAGAAGGACCTGGGGACCATCAGCTGTGGCTGTGTTTGTTCTCCCATTTCCCTCTGGTGTTGAGAGGAGGGTCCCACAGATCTCCCTCTCTGTGACATGCACACATTTCCCAAACTTCCCTCCCAGACACCAAGATTTCTGTTCTCAAATGAAGAGTGTCATCATCAGCCAAGACTGTCATTCTGTCAGTGACTCAAGAAAGTCACAGTTAAAAGATATTGAAGGAAGTTGGATTCTTCAAACTTAATGTAGTCCATATCTGTATCCATAGGCAGTGGTTTTTTGGTTGTTGTTGTTGTTTGTTTTTGTTTTTGCTGAACTTGAAGAAGAGATAGAATTTCTAGCAGTCTCCAGAGACACTAGCTTTGAAGGGGACTTCAGAGTCCCAGAAACCCAGCTCCATTTTGTCATCAGTGTTATTAAAAAATCTGCTATTGTATTCATTATGAAGATTATATGCCAGCTATGTACCTGCAGAATTTCTCTCATGTATCTTACTAAATCTTCTTTAGAGGAAAGAAAAGTCACATTCTCTCAATTTCTGGGACGTGGTTCAGGAGAACTAGCAGAAAACAATGATGCTTTCTGTCTAAAGAATAGAGGGAGACTTCCTTGGTGGTCCAGTGGTTAAGAATCCACCTTGCAATGCAGGGGATGTGGTTTCAAACTGTGGTCACAGAACTAAGATCCCACATGCTGCAGAGCAACTAAGCCCAAGTACTGAAACTACTGAGCCCAAGTGCTCTGGAGCCAGTGAGCCACAAATAGAGAGAAGCCTGCAGTGCAAAAGATCCTGCCAAGTAAAATAAGATAAATAAATAAGTATTTTAAAGAAAAGAAAAGTAGAGGCACATCTAGTCTAGAATTCTACTCTACAAATTCAGAAAAAGACTCCTTTTCTCTAGTTTTCAAAATGAAAATTGCTACAAGGTTTTATCTTTTTTATATTCCCTCTAATGCCGGCAACTATTATATATATATATCAGTCACTCAGTCAGTTCAGTCACTCAGTCGTGTCCAACTCTTTGCAACCCCATGGACTGCAGCCCACCAGGCCTCCTTGTCCATCACCAACTCCCGGAGCTTACTCAAACTCATGTCCATTGAATCAGTGATGCCATCCAACCGTCTCATCCTCTGTCAACCCCTTCTCCTCCCGCCTTCAATCTTTCCCAGCATCAGGGTCTTTTCAAATGAGTCTGCTCTTTGAATCAGGTGGCCAAAGTATAGGAAATTCAGCTTCAACATCAGTCCTTCTAATGAATACTCAGGACTGATTTTCTTTAGGATGGACTGGTTGAATCTCCTTGCAGTCTAAGGGACTCTCAAGAGTCTTCTCCAACACCACATTTCAAAAGCATCGATTCTTTGGCGCTCAACTTTCTTTATAGTCCAACTCTCACATCCATACATGACTACTGGAAAAAAATATATGTATGTATATACATACACTAAATTTAATACTCAAAAATTCATTTATACTATACTTCATGGAAAGTTTAAGAAATTTTCCAGGAAAAATTGAACTCAATGGATTTACTTTTAGTCTTCTTCATTTTTTTAAATAAAAAATTTTATTTATTTATTTATTTTTGGCTATGCTGAGTCTTCATGGCTGCGCTGGGGTTTTCTCTAATTATGGTGAATGGAGGCTACTCTCTAGTTGCAGTGTGCAGGCTTCTCACTTCAGTGGCTTCTCTTGTTGCAGAGCACAGTCTTCTAGGGTGAGCGGGCTTCAGTGGTTGTGGTGAACAGGCTCAGTCATTGGGATTCTTGGGCTCTAGAGAACAGGGTCAGTAAGTTGTGGCACATGGGCTTAGTTGCTCCAAGGCAACTAAGATCTGGGATCTTCCCTGATCAGGGATTGAACCCATGTCTCCTGCATTGGCAGGTGGATTCTTTATCACTGAGCCACCAAGAACGTGCCTACTTTTAGCCTTTTTTATATACATGAAAGTGAAAGTGTTAGTTGCTCAATTGTGTCCAACTCCTTGGACACAAGCTCATGGATTGTAGCCTGCCAGACTCCTCTGTTCCGTGGAATTCTCCCAAATCAGGGAACGAACACAGATCTTGTGAATTGCAAGCAGATTCTCTACAGACTGAGCCACCATGCATACTAGAATCTAAATTCCATGCAAAATTAGACTCACTGTATCAGAGAGTATTGGCTACCCGGATCAAAATTGGAGGGGGAGGTACCAAGTTAGATGATGTGTGCCCACATTATCATTGGTATTGATAACCAAAGACAGAAAGGGCTCAACAAGGATTTCTTATTGAACATGGAAGATGTAGTAACCCCAGCTGTTCCTAAATAAATTACTAATCTGTGGGTCAACTGTCCCAGGACAAGATAGAGTTTTACAACTCCTTTACACTTTCTTTTCACCTGATTCTTCTTCTTTAATAAGTTAGCTTACTTTTTAAAATGTTTATTTATTTGGCTGTGCTGGGATTTAGTTGCAGCTTGCAGGATCTTTAGTTGTGCATGTGAGATCTAATTCCCTGACAAGGGATGGAAACCAGGCCCCCTGCTTTGGGAGAGAGGAGTCTTAGCCACTGGACCTCCAGGGAAGTCCTTTGATCTGATTCTTTATTCTTGTCCTTCATGGAGCAAACAGACTCAAGCCTAACTCTATATCTCTAAACTAAGTTAAGAGAAAGCTTCCCTGCTGGGTCTCCTGCAATGCAGGAGATGTGAGTTCGATCCCTGGGTTGGGAAGATCCTCTGGAGAAGGAAATGGCAACCCACTCCAGTTTCTTGCCTGGGAAATCCCAAGGACAGAGGAGCCTAGCAGGCTTCAGTTCATGGAGTCACAAAGAGCTGGACACAGCTTAGCAAGTGAACAACCACAAAAGGCACTTTTTCATGAATAGTCATCAAAGTGAAAGTTGCTAAGTCGAGTCCAACTCTTTGCAACCCCACGGACTATACAGTCCATGGAATTGTCCAAGCCAGAATAGTGGAGTGGGTAGCCTTTCCCTTCTCCAGGGGATCTTCCCAACCCAGGAATTGAACAGGTGTCTCCTTCATAGAAGGCGGATTTTTACCAACTGAGCTATCAGGGAAGCCCAACACAAATTAGGGAAAAGCACTGGCTTTAGAACCAGATCTGAATTTGTATCCCCAGGTTCACTAATTTGTAAGGTATAACTGTTCATGAAATTATTTAATCTCGTGGAAACTCGATTTCATTTTTTAACATCACTAATACAAAAAAAGGAGTACCTACCTTAGAGGTATGTTTTAAGAGAGAAATGAGTTATTACATGTACAGTGCCCATCACTGGAGGCCCACTCTATTTGCTCCACACATCTCTGTGAATCCTTCAATCCCAATCACTTAGAATAAGTAAAGCCGATCATTTCCCATAAAGAATAAGTGAAAGATATGGACTGAAGGTGTAAGAAAAGAAATTCCAGAATCTTAAAGACATATCTTAACCAAGAAAAGAATACCAAGAGGGAATTCATGGAATCTTTCTTCTGAATCCTTTAAAAATAAGCTAACACGCATCTGTCTTGAGAGGATATTGTAAATCTTTCTGCTAGCTTTCTATCATGTCTCAGGGTGCTTCTCACCCTGACTCACAAAGTTGGCTACTTTTCCCTTGAAACTCTTTCCTTCCAAGATACTAGGCTATCCTGGACCCTCTCCAGTCTCTCCAGCAGGTCCTTTCCCCTAATTATGATCATACTTCTTTTTTCTTCTGCCTTCTAGATGTAGGCAAGATAGCCATCCCACCTCAACCTGGCCCTGACACCCTCTTCCTAGGTGTCTCAACTGTCACTTCCAGTCTGATTGTCTCCAAAACTATGCCTCCAATTCTAATCTCTCTCCTGATCTCCAGACTTTATTTCCAAAGGCCCATAGCTTCCCTCAGAGCTCAGTCTGGGTTCGATTCCTGGGTCAGGAAGATCCCCTGGAGAAGAAAATGGCAACCCACTCCAGTATTTTTGCCTGGAGAATCCTATGGACAGAGGCGACTGGCAGGCTACAGTCCATGGGATCGCAAGAGTCAGGCACAACTTAGCGACTAACCCACCAGCATAGCTGGTTCATCACTATTATTTCAAGCCCAGTTGGTCCAAATCCAAGCACACAATCTTCCCTCTTAAACCTGTTTATCCTGCTGTCTTCCTTCTCTCCACCGATGCCATCAACATTCTCCCAGTCATCCAGGCTGCAAACTTTAATATAGTTCACGTCTTCATGATGTTGTTGCTTTGTCAGTTAAGTCATGTCCAATTCTTTGTAACCCCATGAACTGTAGCCCTCCAGGTTCCTCTGTCTCCATGGGATTTCCCAGGAAAGAATGCTGGAGTGAGTTGCCATTTCCTCCTCTAATAGATCTTCCTAACCCAGGGATCCAACCCGACTCTCCTGCACTGTCAGGCAGATTCTTTACCTCTGAGCCACCAGAGAAACCCTTCATGTCTTCATAGATAGTATATAAAGTAAGAAGGAAAGACACAAGCCTCTCACATCCAATTATCACTAAGTCTTCCCAGTTCTATTTTGCAAGACCTCTCATAGCCCTCCTTCTGTTCCCACTCTCATTGCCATAATTTAGTTATTTATTTTACTTTCCCCTTGGATTACTATTATTCCTGGCTTTAATCTCTCTTTGCCACAATCCACCAAATGCACAGAAGGCAAGTAATCTTCTTAACCCTTGGTTCTGATGAGATTTTTCCCTACTCTAAAGAATGTAACTTGCACTCATATGCTCTCATATGTGCCAGTCAAGGATATCTGCTGTGTGGCAAGGACACCTGAAATCTTCCATCACTGTGTTTGCACAGTGTTACTTGAAATTCTCCCCCACCATACACAGATTTATCTAAATGATATCCAGTTTTCAAGATCCATTTTAATTGTCCCTTTGTAGTCTTTCTTGACGGAGAAGGCAATGGCACCCCACTCCAGTACTGTTGCCTGGAAAATCCCATGGACGGAGAAGCCTGGTGGGCTGCAGTCCATGGGGTCGCTAAGAGTCGGACACGACTGAGCGACTACACCTTCACTTTTCATTTTCACGCGTTGGAGAAGGAAATGGCAACCCACTCCAGTGTTCTTGCCTGGAGAATCCAAGGGACAGGGGAGCCTGGTGGGCTGCTGTCTATGGGGTCGCACAGAGTTTGACATGACTGAAGCGACTTAGCAGCAGCAGCAGCAGTCTTTCCTGAAGTGTGTTCTTGCTGTGTAGACTAGTGGTTCTCAACTGATCAGAGATGGGGAATGGGGGAGGTGAGGAGAATTGCTACTGGAAGCTAATGGCACAGACCAGGGTTGCTGCCAAACATCTTACAGTACACAGGACAACCCCCCAACAAAGAATCATCTGGCCCAAAGTGTCAATAATGCCAAAGTTGAGGACTGCTGCTTGTAGACCCATGTCGACTTTTGTGCTCTTTTGTTGTCTGCGTCCTTCTCCAGGGCACACCATGTGGAGACAGTGAGCCATCACCTCTGTGATGGCTAATTGGCTAGTATGGTGTTAACCCAGTGACTACCTTTCAGACTACTGCTTCTCAATCCCTTTCTGTTTTCTTCTGCCTCTTAAAGATTTTTCAGATACTGTCCTCCCTCTGGGTTTTATCCTCTGTCCTCATTGCTTTTCTCATTCATTTTATTTAATTTTGTTTATTTCTCTTTTTGGCCATGCTGCACAGCATGTAGGATCTTAGTTTCCTGACTAGGAATGGAACCCAGTGTCCCCTGCATTGGAAGCTCAGAGTCTTAACCACTAGACCATTTTTTTAAACCACTGGACCTTCTTATTTTATTTTTTAAGACTTTTTTTTAAATGCAGACTTTTAAAAATCTTTATCGAATTTGTGCAGTATTGCTCTGTTTTATGTTTTGTTCTTTTTTTTTTTTTTTTGACAGAGAGGCATGTGGGATCTGAGCTTCCCACCCAGGGATCAAACACTCACCCCTCCATTGGAAGGTGACAAAAACACTGGACCACCAGGGAAGTCCTGCTTCTCATTCATTTTAAAGGTGCTCTATGGATGAGTTCATCTACCCTTTGATACCGCTAGGTTATCTGCCAAAAGGCCACTTCTCTTCCCTTTCTTCTAACAAAAGCCTGATTTTTTTTTCCTCTAGGGGGTGTGTGTGTGTGTGTGTGTGTGTGTGTGTGTGTTAGTCGCTCAGTCGTGTCTGACTCTTTGTGACCCCATGGACTGTATCCCACCAGGATCCTCTGTCCATGGGATTCTCCAGGCAAGAACACTGTAATGAGTTGCCGTTTCCTTCTCTAGGGTAATGGTACATAATATGCCTAGTCTTGGGGGGAGTAAATGATAATTAATCTCAGGGAGGAATGACAATCTCCTATTATTTTGCTATAGACCCACACTCTCTTGAGCTAGGGATGCCCAGGGAATCAAGTCTAACCAATGAGACTTAAGAGAAAGTTATTGGAGGGGCTCCTAAGGGGCTCACCTTCTGATTGGAAAAAAAATTCAGGCAAGAAGTCCTTGCTGGTGTCATTCTGTTCTCTTCCTGTTTTAAATGCTGTTTATATATTATGTTTCAGGAAGCTGCCAACAGCCATCCTGCAAGCATGAGTGACAAGCCCAAAGTCTAAACTAATATATTAAGGATGGGAAGGCAGAGAGAGAGAGCAAGTACCGGGCTGTGGATAACATCGCTGAACCACCTTGCCAAAGGTGGAATCGCCTACCTTCAAATTATTTGTTATATGAGATAATTACATACCTTTTTTGTTTTGCCTCTATTGGTCAAGTATTTTATTACTACTCTTGAAAGCATTTCTTGGCTTCAATAACACCTATACTTCAATACCACCTGACTCAAGAACTCTACTCACATTTCGGATGTACATTCATTCCCATGTTTTTGAACCAAAGGCATCTCCTCTCCAACTCAGTAAGAAATTTTTATTTTATGTATCATGAACTTATATTTTTTCTCAAATCCTTTTCTCAATAAAATCCTTTTCTCAAGCACACACACACATCTCCCATATGCCGCATGCTTTGTAGCCTCCTCTTGTATTTCCTCTCTCTCTCTCTTTTCTTTAAATTTTTACTTTTTGGCTGTACTGCTCTCAGTTCCCCAGTCAGAGATTGAACTCTCACCCCCTCCATTGGAAGCGTGGACCACCAGGGACCACCCCTGGACACCACCCATTGTATTGCCTATCTTTCTTATCGCAGTACTGTTTAATTAGTAACCCAAAGTCAGCTTCAGGTCCTACTTTTCCTTCACTCTCTGCCAATTTACTCATTTATAATTTTATAAGCTTTTCTATTTATTATTTCTCACATTTGTCTTTTGCTCTTCATACGCTTTCAGTTTAGACTGCCTTATTTCAAACCCTCATCATCTCTTAGCTGGATATTAGCTTCTTAACTGGGTGACATTTAAATATATTAATGTGCTTTGACCTTATTTTCCTTACCTGTAAAATAGGAATTAGAAACTCCATGGCTTTCACAAGGAATAAAAAAGCTGATACAAATTAGACTAGTACTTACCACATAGTAAATGCTCAATAAATATTAACTATGATTATTACCTTTAATTTCTTCTAACTTGTTGCATTTTTTTTTCTGTGGTGTGTTTTTCTATAACATAAAGCACTTTTCACTAAATCACCACTGCCCAAATACTCTCTACTTCAGGCAAACAAATTTATTGGCAGTTCTAAAGATCTTGCTTAGAGAACATCGACTTAGGTTCAAGTCATTCTTATATGTCTTCACAACATATCAATTATGCCTGCTTAGATAATGTTGTTTTGTATTTCTAAATTTTTGTTATACGGCACCAGAGAAGAATTTAGGGAAGGCTGATTTTTTCCCTCTATGAGGCAATATTCTTCTGAGTACTATCTGTAATGGCCCATGTATTACAAAGTTTCCACTCTGGCTGGAGAGAATGACAGCTCTTCTAGGCTCTGTATGATGTTCCCTGCTTGTCCTGCCTACTCATTTCAGATGATTCTTCCCGGGCTTTGAGTAGTCTTCTTATACATGTGTAATGCTGCTGCTGCTATTGTTGTTCAGATGCTAAGTTGTGTCTGATTATTTGCGACCCCATGGACTGTAGCACGCCAGGCTCCTCTGTCGTCCGCCACTGTCTTTCAGAGTTTGCTCTAATTCATGTCCACTGAGTCAGTGATGCTATCTAACCATCTCATCCTCTGCCACCCCTTTCTTCTTTTGCCTTCAGTCTTTCCCAGCATCAGGGTCTTTTCCAATGAGTCAGCTTCAGCATCAGTCCTTCCATTGAATATTCAGGGTTGATTTCATCTAAGATTGACAGGTTTGATCTCCTCACAATCCAGAGGACTCTTAAGAGTCTTCTCCAGCACCACAATTTGAAGGCATCAATTCTCTGATGCTCAGCTTTCTTTATGGTCCAACTCTTACATCCATACATGACTACGGGAAAAACCATAGCTTTGACTATACAGACCTTTTTCAGTAAAGTGATGTCTCTGTTTTTTAATATGCTATCAAGTTTTGTAATAGCTTCCCTTGCAAGAACAAGCATTTTTTAATTTCATGTTTGCAGTAACTATCTGCAGTGATTTTGGAGCCCAAGAAAATAAGTCTGTCACCGCTTCCACTTTTTCCCTTTCTATTTGTCACGAAGTGATGGGACCAGGTGCCAAGATCTTAGTTTTTTGAATGTTGAGTTTTTTGTTTTTGTTTTAATTTTATTTTTAAACTTTACATAATTTTATTAGTTTTGCCAAATATCAAAATGAATCCATCACAGGTATACACGTGCTCCCCATCCTGAACCCTCCTCCCTCCCCATACCATCCCTCTGGGTCGTCCCAGTGCACCAGCCCCAAGCATCCAGTATCGTGCATCGAACCTGGACTGGCATCTCGTTTCATACATGATATTTTACATGTTTCAATGCCATTCTCCCAAATCTTCCCACCCTCTCTCTCTCCCACAGAGTCCATAAGACTGTTCCATACATCAGTGTCTCTTTTGCTGTCTCGTACACAGGGTTATTGTTACCATCTTTCTAAACTCCATATATATGCGTTATTATACTGTATTGGTGTTTTTCCTTCTGGCTTACTTCACTCTGTATAATAGGCTCCAGTTTCATCCACCTCATTAGAACTGATTCAAATGAATTCTTTTTAACGGCTGAGTAATACTCCATTGTGTATATGTACCACTGCTTTCTTATCCATTCATCTGCTGATGGACATCTAGGTTGCTTCCATGTCCTGACTATTATAAACAGTGCTGCGATGAACATTGGGGTACATGTGTCTCTTTCCCTTCTGGTTTCCTCAGTGTGTATGCCCAGCAGTGGGATTGCTGGATCATAAGGCAGTTCTATTTCCAGTTTTTTAAGGAATCTCCACACTGTTCTCCATAGTGGCTGTACTAGTTTGCATTCCCATCAACAGTGTAAGAGGGTTCCCTTTTCTCCACACCCTCTCCAACATTTATTATTTGTAGACTTTTGGATTGCAGCCATTCTGACTGGTGTGAAATGGTACCTCATAGTGGTCTTGATTTGCATTTCTCTGATAATGAGTGATGTTGAGCATCTTTTCATGTGTTTGTTAGCCATATGTATGTCTTCTTTGGAGAAATGTCTATTTAGTTATTTGGCCCATTTTTTGATTGGGTCATTTATTTTTCTGGAGTTGAGCTGTAGGAGTTGCTTGTATATTTTTGAGATTAGTTGTTTGTCAGTTGCTTCATTTGCTATTATTTTCTCCCATTCTGAAGGCTGCCTTTTCACCTTGCTGATAGTTTCCTTTGATGTGCAGAAGCTTTTAAGGTTAATTAGGTCCCATTTGTTTATTTTTGCTTTTATTTCCAATATCCTGGGAGGTAAAGTGGGCTTTATCCCAGGGATGCAAGGATTCTTCAATATCCGCAAATCAATCAATGTAATACACCACATTAACAAATTGAAAAATAAAAACCATATGATTATCTCGATAGATGCAGAGAAAGCCTTTGACAAAATTCAACACCCATTTATGATAAAAACTCTCCAGAAAGCAGGAATAGAAGGAACATACCTCAACATAATAAAAGCTATATATGACAAACCCACAGCAAACATTATCCTCAATGGTGAAAAATTGAAAGCATTTCCTCTAAAGTCAGGAACAAGACAAGGGTGCCCACTTTCACCATTACTATTCAACATAGTTTTGGAAGTTTTGGCCACAGCAATCAGAGCAGAAAAAGAAATAAAAGGAATCCAAATTGGAAAAGAAGAAGTAAAGCTCTCACTATTTGCAGATGACATGATCCTCTACATAGAAAACCTGAAAGACTCTACCAGAAAATTACTAGAACTAATCAATGACTATAGTAAAGTTGCAGGATATAAAATCAACACACAGAAATCCCTTGCATTCCTATACACTAATAATGAGAAAACAGAAAGAGAAATTAAGGAAACAATTCCATTCACCATTGCAACAGAAAGAATAAAATACTTAGGGATATATCTACCTAAAGAAACTAAAGACCTATATATAGAAAACTATAAAACACTGGTGAAAGAAATCAAAGAGGACACTAATAGATGGAGAAATATACCATGTTCATGGATTGGAAGAATCAATATAGTGAAAATGAGTATATTACCCAAAGCAATTTATAGATTCAGTGCAATCCCTATCAAGCTACCAACAGTATTCTTCACAGAGCTAGAACAAATAATTTCACAATTTGTATGGAAATACAAAAAACCTCGAATAGCCAGAGTGACCTTGAGAATGAATGTTGAGTTTTAAGCTAGCATTTTCACTCTCCTTTTAACTTTATCAAGAAGCTCTTTGGTTCCTCTTCATTTTCTGCCATTTAAAGTGTTATCATCTGCATATCTGAGGTTGTTGATATTTCTCCTTGCAATCTTGATACCAGCTTGTGATTTATCCAACCTAGCATTTCATATTATATACTCTGCATATAAGTTAAATAAGCAGAGTGACAATATATACAGCCTTGTTGTACTCTTTTCCCATGTTTGAACCAGTCAGTTGTCGCATGTCTGGTTCTAACTATTACTTCTTGAACCACATACAAGTTTCTCAGGAGACAAGTGAGGTGGTCTGGTATTCCCATCTCTTAAAGAATTTTCCACAGTTTGTTGTGATTCACACACTCAAAGGCTTTAGCATAGTCAATGAAGCAGATATTTTCCTGAAACTCCCTTGCTTTCTCCATAATCCAACTAATGTTGGCAATTTGATCTCTAGTTCCTCTACCTCTTAAAAACCCAACTTATACATATAGAAACTCTCGGTTCACATACTGCTGAAGCCTAGCTTGAAGGATTTTGAGCATAATCTTGCTAGCATATGAAACGAGTGCAATGGTACAGTAGTTTGAACATTCTTTGGCATTGCCTTTCTTTGGAATTGAAATAAAAACTGATCTTTTCCATTCCTGTGGCCACTGTGAGCTATCCAAATTTGATGACATGTTGAGTACAGCACTTTAATAGCATCATCTTTTAGGATTTGACATATCTCAGCTGAAATTCCATCATCTTCACTAGCTTTGTTCATATTAATACTTCCTAAGTCCCACTTGACTTCACTTTCCAGGATGTCTGACTCTAGGTGAGTGACTACAGCATTATGGTTATCTGGGTCATTAAGACCTTTTCTGCATAGTTTTTCTATGTTTTCTTGCTACCTCTTCTTAATATCTTTTGCTTCAGTTGGATCCTTCCAGTTTCTGTTCTTTTTCATGTCCACCTTTGCATGAAATATTCTCTTAATATCTCCAATTTTCTTGAAGAGATCTTTAGTCTTTCCCATTTTAGAACATTTGCTGAACAGAGAGGAGGAACCTACTGCAGACCCACAGCATACCCTCTACTGTTCAATGCCTGAAAACCACTGTTCCATACAAATTTTCCCAGTGTTTTCTTTATTTAAGGCAGAAGGGTTAATTCAGTCCTCTTATTCCGTCTTCTTCCTTTACAGAAAGAACTGGTAGTAGGGAAAAGGTAACTTAGAATTACAACAAAGCTCATGAGCACACGTATTATGACCCCTTATCATCAGACATAGTGCTTTTATTGTTTTTTAAAACTTGAGCACATTCACATGAACATAATGCAAAGTTATTGTTCATGGGGTTCTCAAGGCAAGAATACTGAAGTCGTTTGCATCCCCTCTCCCTCCTCCTAAATCCTAAAGGAAATCAGTCCTGAATATTCATTGGAAGGACTGATGCTGAAGCTGAAACTCCAATACTTTGGCCACTTGATGCAAACAGCTGACTCGTTGGAAAAGACCCTGATACTGGGAAAGATTGAAGGCGGGAGGAGAAGGGGACGACAGAGGATGAGCTGGTTGGATGGACCATGAGTTTGAGCAAGCTCTGGGAATTGGTGATATGTCAGGAAACCTGGCGTCCTGCAGTCCGTGGGGTCGCACAGAGTTGGACATGACTGAGTGACTGAAGTGCACTGAATGCAAAATTACTGTCATTCTATCTCGTATAAAAATAAGATACAAAAGTATATGTTGTTTTCCAAAATTATATTTTGTGATCAATATTTCAATATTTTATTTTACTTAGAAATTGTCCAGCTATCCAAAGGTTATACATTAGTTAACTCAACTTCATATTAGTTTAAATATTATGTTAACTAAGAATTTTGGATATTATGCTTAATCTAACACATTACAAAATATAACTGCTTATTGATATGAAAGTTTTCTTGGTATTATAACTCAATATCACTGATCACATTATTTTGTATTTTCAGTGGTTGTAAACATTATGTGGGAATAAAGTTAAACTATCTGATCTGTAAATGGTACAAGAATTTTAGGAAGCTTAGATTAACTATTAAAAAAGTTAATCTTGCTTTTAAAAATTAGACACTTGTGTTATACCCCACACTGGTAAAATTGGAGAAAAGACATATTGTTTTTATTTATTTATTTATCTTCTAGTTTTATTGAGATATAATTGATATAGCATACTATACATTTAAGGTGTACAGCATAATGATTTGACTTACATAAAAAATGAAATGATTATCATAATAAATTTAGTGAACATCATCATGTCATATAGCACAAAAATAAAGATATAGGAAACAATTTTTTCCCTTGTGATGAGAACTCTTGGGATTTCCTTTCTTAAAAACTTTCATACATAACATACAGTAGTGTTCATTACATGTATCATTATATACATTACATCCCTAATCCTTATTTATCTTATATCTGGAAGTTTGTACATTTTGACTGCTGCTACTACTGCTGCTAAGTCGCTTCAGTCGTGTCTGACTCTGTGCAACCCCATGGATGGCAGCCCACCAGGCTCCCCCATCCCTGGGATTCTCCAGGCAAGAACACTGGAGTGGGTTGCCATTTCCTTCTCCAATGTATGAAAGTGAAAAGTGAAAGTGAAGTCGCTCAGTAGTGTTCGACTCTTAGCGACCCCATGGACTGCAGCCCACCAGGTTCCTCCGTCCATGGGATTTTCCAGGCAAGAGTACTGGAGTGGGGTGCCATTGCCTTCTCCGACATTCTGACTACCTTCATCCAATTCTCCCCCTCCCCCAACATCTGCCTCTGATAACTACAAATCTGATCTCTTTTACGGGTTTGTTTGTTTAAATATTTATCTATTGGGCTGTGTCAGGTCTTAGTTGCAGCATGTGGGATCTTTGGTGTGGCACTCAGACTCTCTAGTTGTGGCTTGTGGGCTCCAAAGTGCATGGGCTTCAGTAGTAGTGGTGCAGGGGTTTAGTTGCTCTATGACATGTGGAATCCTAGTTCCCACACCAGGGACTGAACTTGTGTCCCTGCGTTGCAAGACAGATTCTTAACCACTGGACCACCAGGGTTTCTTTGCTTTTGTTTGTTTGCTTTTGAAGTATACCTGACCTTCAGCACTATGGTAGTTCTTGTTCACAACATAGTGATTTGATGTTTTTATACATTTCAAAGGGCTTCCCTGGTGGCTCAGACTGTAAAGAATCTGCCTGCAATGCAGGAGACCTGGGTTTAATCCCTGGGTTGGGAAGATCCCCTGGAGGAGGGCATGGCAACCCACTCCAGTATTCTTGCCTAGAGAACCCCATGAATAGAGGCGCCCGGAGAGCCACAGTCCGTGGGGTCGCAAAGAATCGGACACAACTCGGCGACTAAGCGTAGCACAGCACACACATTTCAAAATGGTAACATCATTAAGTCTAATTACCATGTGCCACCATGCAAAGATATTACATAGTGACTGACTATATTCCCCACCCTGTGCATTTCATACCTGTGACTCATTTATTTTGCAATTGGAAGTTTGTACCTATTAATATCACCTACTGATTTCCTCCCCTCAAAGCAATCCCCTATGGCAACCACCAGTTTTTTTTTTGTCTGCATCTATAACTTTGTTTCTGTATTTTTATGTTTGTTCATTTGTATTATTTCTTAGGTTCTATATAAGTGAAATCTTGCAGTATTTGTTTTTCTCTGTCTTATTTATTTCATTTATTTCACTTACTTGTTTCGCATAATGTCCTCTAGGCCCACCCATGTTGTTGCAAATGGCAAGATTTCATTCTTTTTTTAATGGTTAATATTCCACTGTTTTATATATAAACCATAGCTTCTTTATGCATTCATCTTTAATGAGCATTTAGGTTATATCCATATCTTGGCTACTGTAAATGATGTAGCAATGAACATGAGGCTGCATACATTTTTTTTGAATTAGTGTTTTTGTTTTCTTCAGATAAATACCCAGGAGTGGGCTTGCTGGATCATATGGTACTTCTGTCTTTAATAATTGAGGAATCTCTATACTGTGTTTCAGAGAATGGCCATGTCAATTTACTTTCCCACAAGCAGTACAAAAGGATTCCCTTTTTTCCACATCCTCACCAACACTTGTTATTTGTTATCTCTTTGATAAAAGCCATTCTGACAGGCGTGAGGTGATATCTCATTGTGGTTTTGGTTTGCATTTGATGATTAGTGATATTGTACATCCCATTGCTGCAGTCAGCCCACTGGGGAGTGATGTTAGATCCCGGGGTGTGTAGTTGAAGGGTTCAAGGGTTCTGCCTGCGGATGGGTAGAGGCAAGCCCTGGGGTCTCTGGCTGCAGAGCCCAAGGTGTCCTGGAGCTGGGGCCTTCCCTCTGGTGGGTGAAGTTGGTCCCAGGCTTAGTGCTCACCCTCTGGTATGTAGGGGCTTCTCCAGTGGCTCAGCAGTAAAGAATCCACCTGCAATGCAGGAGACTCAGGTTTGATCCCTGGGTGGCAAAGATCCCCTGAAGGAGGGCATGGCAACACACTCCAGTAGTCTTGCCTAGAGAATCCCCATGGACAGAGGAGCCTGGTGGGCTGCAGTCCGTAAGTTTGCAGCGAGTCCAACATGAGTGAAGTGACTTGGCATGTGCACACTCGTGTGTGCGGCCAGGTCCTGGGCTCTCTGGAGTGAAGGGCTGGGTTCTGGGGAAGCTATGGGTACCGGGGGTCTTAAGGGGGCCAGCCTGTTCATCCGTTGACCAATGTCCCTGCCTAGCTAGATGCATGGTCTGACATGTTCCAGTAGTGGTGTAGACAGGCTGGTGGGCGGGGCTGAGTCCCAGCGCTGATGAGCAGGGGAAGGATGCTTGCCAGCACTGTATCCTCATGGCAGAATGAGCTCCCAAATAGATGCTACTAGTGTCCTTGTTCCCCGGGTGAGCTCCAGTTGCCTCCTCCCTCTCCAGAAGGCTCCTCAAGATCAGCAGGTAGGTCTGATGGAGGCTCCTTTCAAATTACTGCTCTGCGCTGTGTTCTAGAGCATGTGAGATTTTGTGTTCACCTTTTAAGAGTGCAGTCTCTATTTTCCACAGCGCTCTGGCTCTCCCAAAAGTCAGCCTTGCTGGCATCAAAGCCAAATGTTCTGGGGGCTCATCTACTCACTGCAGGACGCCTAGGCTGGGGAGCGCAGTGTGGAGCTCTAACCCTTGCGCTTTGGGGAGAAACTCTGCAATTGTAATCGTCCTCTTATTTGTGGATCGCCCACGCAGGGGTGTGGGTCTTTACTATGTGGCATCTCTGTGCCTCATACCCTCTCATTATGGTTCCTTCTTTATGCTTTTAGTGGTAGATCTGTCTCCTAGTCTTCCAGTATTTCTCGTCACTAGTTGCTCTGTAAATAGTTATAATTCTGGTATACCTGTGGGAGGGGGTAAGCCTAGGGTCTTCCTACTCTGCTGTTTTGGTCACAATCTCAATATTGTTATTTTTAAACCAAAATGATAAAACTAGACCTGTCCAAGGATTCACATGATGTTTTGAATTTGGCTTCTTATATCAAAATGTTTCAAAGCAGAACTTTCTATGAGAGTTTCTTTTTTTCCTAAAAAATTGGCACGCACAGAGCACTGAATTAAAAGTTCCATTTTTTTATTTTCAAGAAAGTGTGAGGATATTAGACATATATTAGCCCTTTATATTCTCTATAAACCAACAAAAACAGGTCTCAGACTTTTGAAGACTTTATTTCCTCAGAGAAGTTTTTGGTTTACAATAAAATTGAGAAGAAGGTAGAGAGCACTCCTTAGATCCTCTTCCCCTATGTATACATCAGATCAGATCAGATCAGTCGCTCAGTCGTGTCCAGCTCTTTGCAACCCCATGAATTCCAGCACGCCAGGCCTCCCTGTCCATCACCAACTCCCGGAGTTCACTCAGACTCACGTCCATCGAGTTAGTGATGCCATCAGCCATCTCATTCCTTTATGAGTCCTTTATTCCTTCATGCTTTAGCATCATTCCTTCCAAAGAAATCCCAGGGCTGATCTTCAGAATGGACTGGCTGGATCTCCTTGGAGTCCAAGGGACTCTCAAGAGTCTTCTCCAACACCACAGTTCAAAAGCATCAATTCTTCAGTGCTCAGCCTTCTTCACAGTCCAACTCTCACATCCATGCATGACCACAGGAAAAACCATAGCCTTGACTAGACGAACCTTTGTTGGCAAAGTAATGTCTCTGCTTTTGAATATGCTATCTAGGTTGGTCATAACTTTCCTTCCAAGGAGTAAGCGTCTTTTAATTTCATGGCTGCAGTCACCATCTGCAGTGATTTTGGAGCCCAGAAAAATAAAGTCTGACGCTGTTTTCACTGTTTCCCCATCTATTTCCCATGAAGTGGTGGGACTGGATGCCATGATCTTCGTTTTCTGAATGTTGAGCTTTAAGCCAACTTTTTCATTCTCCACTTTCACTTAACCTCCCCCTTATCGACATCACTTATTGGAATTGTGCTTTTTTATTTTAACAAATTATAAACCTACATTTGGGTTTCCCTTGTGGCTCAACTGATGAAGAATCTGCCTGCAATGTGGGAGACCTGGGTCTGATCCCTGTATTGGGAAGATTCCCTGGAGTGGGGAATGGCTACTCACTCCAGTATTCTGGCCTGGGGAATTCACTGGACTATGTAGTCCATGGGGTTGCAAAGAGTAGGATAAAATTGAGCAACTTTCACTTTCACTTTCAAACCTACATTGACACATAATAATCACCCAGCGTTCATAAATCCATAGTTTATCCAAGGGTTCAGTTATGGTTTTATTCATTCTATCCATTTAGACAAATGAATAATGACATATATACATCATATCATATCACACAGAACATTGTACTGCCCTAAAAATCATCTGTCCTCTGCTTATTCATCTCTCCCTGCCTCCTCCACTTTCCTTTCCTTCTCTCCTCACCAAACTTCTGATCTCTTTATTGTCTCCATCTTCTTGCCTTTTCCCAAATGCCACAGAGTTGCAATCATATATTTTGAAGCCTTTTCAGACTGACTTCTTTCACTTAGTAGTATATATTTAAGAGTTCTCTATTTCTTTTCATGATTTGATAGCTCATTTTTTGTGTGTGTGCTCAGTCATTTCTGTTGTGTCCGACTCTTTGTGACCCCATGGGCTGTAGCCTGCCAGGCTCCTCTGTCTATGGGATTCTCCAAGCAAGAATACAGAAGTGGGTTGCCATTTCTTCCTTCAGGAGAGCTTCTCAACCCAGGGATTGAACCCTCATCTCCTGTGTCTTTTGTATTGCAGGCAGATTCTTTACCTGTTGAGCGATTTAGGGAAGCCCATCTGAACGTCCCACAGTTTATCCATTCACCCACTGAAGACATCATGATTGCTTCCAAGTTTTGGCAATTTTGAATAATGATACTAATAAAAATCCGTGTGCAGATTTCTGTGTAGACATAAGTTTTCAAGTCCTTAGGATAAATATCAAGGAGAGCAATTATTGGATTACATGCTTAGAGTTATATGATGACATATAATGTGGAGCATCTTTTTAGATGAAGAGTCTATTAAGGTCTTTGACCATTTATTAATTGCTGTGTGCTTAGTCGCTTGGTCATGTCCAACTCCTTGTGACCCCATGTACTGCAGCCTGCCAGCCTCCATGGGGATTCTCCAGGCGAGAATACTAGAGTGGGTTGCCATGCCCTCCTCTAGGGAAACTTCCCAACCCAGGGATCGAACCCAGGTCTCCTGGGTTCGAGAGGAGGAGGATTCCTTTAACTACTGAGGATTCCTTTATCTACTGAGCTATCAGGGAAGCCCATTTGTTAATTAGGTTGTTGGTTTCTATTGTTGAGTTTTACGGGTCCTCTGTGTATTTTGGATACGTCCCTTATCAAACTGTGTCTTTTGCAAACATTTTCTCCCAGTCTGTGATTTGTCTTCTCATTTTTTTGACAGTGTCTTTCACAGAGCACAAGTTTTTAATTTTAATGAAGTCCAGCTTATCAATTTCTTCTCTCATGGATTGTGCCTTTGGTATTGTATTGAAAAAGTCGTCACCATACCAAAATATAAGTCTAACTTTTCTCCTACCTTTTCTTCTAAGAGTTTTTATAGTTTTGTGTTTTACTTTCAGGTCTATGATCCATTTTGAGTTAATTTTTGTGAAAAATACAAGATCTGTGCCTAGATTCATATCATTTGCATGTGTATGTCCAGTTGTTCCAGCACCACTGTTGAAGAGACTGTCTTTGCTCCATTGCATTGCCTTTGTTCTTTTGTCGAAGATCAACTGACTGTATTTGTGGGGGTCTATTTCTGGGCTGTCTATTCTGCTCCACTGATCTATCCTTTTGCCAGTATCACACTATCTTGATTACTGTAGCTTTACTGCTGCTAAGTCACTTCAGTCATGTCCGACTCTGTGTGACCCCACAGATGGCAGCCCACCAGGCTCCCTCGTCCCTGGGATTCTCCAGGCAAGAACACTGGAGTGGGTTTGCCATTTCCTTCTCCAATGCATGAAAGCGAAAAGTGAAAGCAAAGTAGCTCAGTCGTGTCTGACTCTTCGCGACCCCATGGAGTGCAGCCTACCAGGCTCCTCATCCGTGGGATTTGCCAGGCAAGAGTACTGGAGTGGGGTGCCATCGCCTTCTCTGCACTGTAGCTTTACAGTAAGTCTTAAAGTCAGGTAGTGTTAATCCTCCCTCTTCATTCTTCTACTTCAGTGTTGCCTTGGCTATTCTAAGTCTTATGCTTCTCCATATGATCTTTAGAATCATGTTGTCAATATAAATAAAATAAATTGCTGGTGTTTTGGTTAGGATTGCATCCAATCTATAGATTAGGTTGGGAAGAACTGATCTGAAGTATTGAAACTTCACATCCATGAACATGGAATATATCCCTATTTATTTAGTTCTTTGATTGTGTGTGTGTGTGTGTGTGTGTGTGTGTGTGGCTGCACCGTGCAGCATACAGGATCTTAGTCCACAGACTGGGGATTGAAACCTCATCCCCTACGTTGGAAGAGCAGAGTCTTAACCTCTGGACCACTGAGGAAATCCCTTAGTTCTTTGATTTTGTTCATCAGAGTTGTATAGTCCTTCTTCTACAGATCTTATATATCTCCTGTTAGATTTATACCTAAGTACTTCATTTTGGTTGGGTGTTATTATGAATAATATCATGGTTTAAATTCCAAATTTAATTTGTTTATTGTTGTATATAGGAAAGCTATTGACTTTTTTTTTTTATATTAATCTCTTATCCTGAAACCTTGCTAGAATATTTGTTTCAGGAATTTTTCGGGGGAGGGGGTATTTTTTTTTGGATTTTCTATGTAGACGATCACGTCATCTGCAAACAAAGACCATTTTACGTCTTCCTTCCCGATCTGTATGCCTTCTATTTCCTTTTCTTGACACATGGCATTATCAAGGGCTTCCAGTAATATGTTGGAAAGGAGTGGTGAGAGGGCGTTCTTGCTTTGTATCTGGGAAAGCTTCGTCAACAAAAATTCAATTAACCATCAAGTTAAGGAGAAAAAGAAAAAGGATTTTTATTCAAATCAAGCTAAGGATTATAATCCTGGAAGTAGATGCTCAAAGCTCTGAGAACTGTTCTCCTGTTAGAGTCAAAGGCGCAGTTACATCCGTTTTTGAGACAAACGATAGTATATCAAAATGATGTACAGATAGTTCACCAAGGATACATTGTTCAGATAAGCAGTACAAAGCAAGCAGCAAATCACCACGCCCCCTTAAGATCTGGTAGAGAATACTATTCTTTTAAGAAGTTACATTGCTAGCATCAGAAGAAAGAAAAAACATTGATCTTTATGGATGAGCAGTCCTTCCCGACATTGAGGAGCTCTGGTTAATGTGCAATATATATACATATGTACACTGTATATTACAGAGGAAGGAGGTCCAAGCAAACATAGACAGGAAATTCTATGTTTAATGTTTTTCTTGTTCTGCCTTAAAATATAAATTTTACTTAATCAGATTCATGTTTCTCACCATTTAGTACAACGTTATCTTAAGATATTTTGTGGATAGTCTTTATCAAGCTGAGAAAGGTCACCTCTCTTTGTCTCTCCCTTGTTTACTGAGAGTTTTTTTTATCATGAATAGTTATTGAAGGTTTTCAAATATGTTTTCTGCATCTATTGGTGTGATAATGTGATTTTTATTCCTTAGTTTATTGATATGATGGATCATATTAATTGATTTTCAAATGTTGTACCAGTCTGTTTTTATCAGATGAATACTAAATGGTTGCGGTATATAATTCTTTATATATATTTTTTGGATTTGATTTTGTTGAGGGCTTTTGCATCTACTTCATGAGAGATACTGGCCTTAAAATTTCTTTTCTTGTAATATCTTTGTCTGGTTTTGGTATTAAGATAATACTGGGCTCATAGAATGAATTAGGAAGTATTTCCTCTGTTTTTACACTGAAGGAGCTTGTAGAGAATTGTTTTTTTTTTTTTCCTTAAATGTATGGAAGAATTAACCAATGAACCCATCTGGGTATATCGTTTTCTATTTTGGAAGGTTATTATTTATTCAGTTTCTTTAATAGATACAGACCTTTTCATATTGGTTTCTTTTTTTTTTCCCTAGTGTGAATTTTGGCCAATTTAATCTTTCAAGGAATTGCTCCAGACTCCTTTTTAAAGACACCATAATTTAATGTATTAAGAATTAGATCAGTCGCTCAGTAGTGTCCAACTCTTTGCGACCCCATGAATAGCAGCACGCCAGGCCTCCCTGTCCATCATCAACTCCCAGAGTTCACTCAGACTCACGTCCATAGAGTCAGTGATGCCATCCAGCCATCTCATCTTTTGTCATCCCCTTCTCCTCCTGCCCCCAATCCCTCCCAGCATCAGTCTTTTCCAATGAGTCAACTCTTCGCATGAGGTGGCCAAAGTACTGGAGTTTCAGCTTTAGCATCATTCCTTCCAAAGACATCCCAGGGCTGATCTCCTTCAGAATGGACTGGTTGCATCTCCTTGGAGTCCAAGGGACTCTCAAGAGTCTTCTCCAACACCACAGTTCAAAAGCATCAATTCTTCGGTGCTCAGCCTTCTTCACAGTCCAACTCTCACATCCATACACGACCACAGGAAAAACCATAGCCTTGACTAGACAAAACTTTGTTGGAAAAGTAATGTCTCTGCTTTTGAATATGCTATCTAGGTTAGTCATACCTTTCCTTCCAAGGAGTAAGCGTCTTTTAATTTCATGGCTGCAGTCACCATCTGCAGTGATTTTGGAGCCCAGAAAAATAAAGTCTGACACTGTGTCCACTGTTTCCCCATCTATTTCCCATGAAGTCGTGGGACTGGATGCCATGATCTTTGTTTTCTGAATGTTGAGCTTTAAGCCAACTTTTTCACTCTCCACTTTCACTTTCATCAGGAGGCTTTTTATTTTTATTTTTATTTTTTTTTGCTGTCTCGTATACAGGGTTATCGTTACCATCTTTCTAAATTCCATATATATGCGTTAGTATACTGTATTATTAGTATACTGTTAGTATACTTTTTAGTTCCTCTTCACTTTCTGCCATAAGGGTGGTGTCATCTGCATATCTGAGGTGATTGGTATTTCTCCCAGCAATCTTGATTCCAGCTTGTGTTTCTTCTAGTCCAGCGTTTCTCATGATATACTCTGCATATAAGTTAAATAAACAGGGTGACAATATACAACCTCGATGTACTCCTTTTCCTATTTGGAACCAGTCTGTTGTTCCATGTCCAGTTCTAACTGTTGCTTCCTGACCTGCATACAAATTTCTCAAGAGGCAGATCAGGTGGTCTGGTATTCCCATCTCCTTCAGAATTTTCCACAGTTTATTGTGATCCACACAGTCAAAGGCTTTGGAATAGTCAATAAAGCAGAAATAGATGCCTTTCTGGAACTTTCTTGCTTTTTCCATGATCCAGCAGATGTTGACAATTTGATCTCTGGTTCCTCTGCCTTTTCTAAAACCAGCTTGAACACCAGAAAGTTCACGGTTCACGTATTGCTGAAGCCTGGCTTGGAGAATTTTGAGCATTACTTTACTAGCATGTGAGATGAGTGCAATTGTGTGGTAGTTTGAGCATTCTTTGGCATTGCCTTTCTTTGGGATTGGAATGAAAACGGACCTTTTCCAGTCCTGTGGCCACTGCTGAGTTTTCCCAATTTGCTGGCATATTGAGTGCAGCACTTTCACAGCATCATCTTTCAGAATTTGGAATAGCTCAACTGGAATTCCATCACCTCCACTAGCTTTGTTCGTAGTGATGCTTCCTAAGGCCCACTTGACTTCACATTCCAGGATGTCAGGGTCTAGGTCAGAGATCACACCATTTTTAAAATCTAGGTTACTGGTATTTTGCATTCTGTCAAAAGAGGTAAAAGCTGTTATCAATGACAGACACACAGGTATCAGAGAATTTATAACTTCAGTTCTCATTCACAGATCAGAAGTTAATACAGAAACACAAAAGCTCTCTGGTCATATCTTAAAGAGCTGTTCTCCTTCCCAGTGAGCACAAAATATTGCCTTAATTGACTTGTGCTCACAAATAGGCAAATACAGAAACAACAAAGCCTAATGGGCCATATTCTTTGACTGTCATGTTTCATCCAGTGGAAGATTGGGCCTCATCATTCTTAGAGATAACCAAGGGAGCGGAAGACGGAGTCGGATTCTCAGTTACTGCGATTATTGCTGCCACCAATGAGGAGTAAATCATCCACTCTGTGCGTTCCAGGGAAGTGACGCCTGAAAGCCCACTACACATGACTTCCTGGACCACACTGTAGGAAAAATGTGGCCCAACCACTGTTTCCTAAGGACCCAGGAATATACAGGGTGTTCCCTCACTTACGAAGCTGAGACCCGCCTCTCCGTCCAGGACCACCTGTGTGTTGTGCCCACTCCACTGGCTCACCAGAGCCCTTTGCAGCAGGGACTCTACATTGGTAGCTCATCATTGGCCATATTCAAATATTTATACCACAGAAGTTAGTAGATGCTGAAAATCAGCCACTGTGCCACTTGATGAGCCAGTTGTTAAACATTTTTACCAGCACACCACTGTCCTTTATCCACTAGTTCCTGGACACAGGAATGGAAAGAGAAATGGCCCAAATCACAAGTTAGAATGTGGACAGATGAATTGATTTGGCCAAGAAAAGAAATAAAAACAAATACAGAGAAGTGAAACGAAAAAGAATCTGAGGAAGAGAGTCAGCAGAGGGAAAATTATTTTGACACATGACTGGGCATAAGTAGCCCATGGAGTGCACCTCTAAGGCAGGTAAATTGGTCCTGGCAGGTGAGTCCACTTGGACATGTCAGACTTCCAAAGCATAAACTGCAAAAGCTGGTAACATGACTCCATACAAATATGCAATGAATGTGTGTCAAAAATTTACTTCATTCACTAACCAGGTGTCAACATGAGAATAAAACTGATTCTGAAAAGTATAGGAGAAACAGAGTATTTGTAGTCAATGAAAGATGAGATGCAGGATAAGATGACAGACTTAGATACGAACTGGACTTAGGGAAAGGAAAGGAGGAAAATATTTATTGTTGTTGTTTAGTCACGAAGTCATGGTCCACTCTTTGGACTGTAGCCCATCAGAATCCTCTGTCCATGGGATTTCCCAGGTAAGAATTCTGGAGGGGGTTGCCACTGCCTTTTCCAGGGGATCTTCCTGATCCCTAGAGAAGGGAAGGGATGGAACCTGAATATTCTGCATCTCCTGCCTTGGCAGGCAGATTCTTTACCACTGAGCCACAAGGGAAGCCCCGATATTTATTATGACACAGACCAAAAAAAAGAAAGAAAAAATAATTTAAAATAATGTTAATATTAATTGGAGTGTTATGAGCAAAGATCAAGTGATAGTTATTTTTCCTCATAGATTTATCTGGTCTCTGTCATATGCTGCTGCTGCAGCTGCTAAGTCATATAGACCTCTCTTATTAAGAGTGACCAAGATTATAGTAAGATATGGAATAAGCTGCTGCTGCTGCTGTTGCTAAGTCGCTTCAGTCGAGTCCGACTCTGTGCGACCCAATAGACGGCAGCCCACCAGGCTTCCCGTCCCTGGGATTCTCCAGGCAAGAACACTGGAGAGGGTTGCCATTTCCTTCTCCAATGCATGAAAGTGAAAAGTGAAAGTGAAGTCGCTCAGTCATGTCCGACTCTTAGCGACCCCATGGACTGCAGCCTACCAGGCTCCTCCGTCCATGGGACTCTCCAGGCAAAAGTATTGGAGTGGGGTGCCATTGCCTAGTGTTCATCAAACTTTGACCTCATAGAAAGAGTGCATGAGCTTTAAGCAAATTCATTAAAACATAATGAATTTTGTTGAATCCTTGACTAATTTTCTTTTTTTTAAATTTTATTTTATTTTTAAACTTTACATAATTGTATTACACATGTATACCTGTGGCGGATTCATTTTGATATTTGGCAAAACTAATTTTCTTTTTTAAAAAACATAGTTTATTTGGCTCTGCTGGGTCTTAGTTGTGGCATGTGAGATTTAGTTCCCTGACCAGGGATTGAACCCAGACCCCCTGCATTGGGAGTGAGGAGTCTTAGCCACAGGACCACCAGGAAAGTCCCAAATACTTGAGTAATTTGATTATAAACACATAATCAAATACACTGAAACTCATGACAGTTTCTGGGCACAGGATGGTCTTTAGAAAATTTAGAAGGTAATGAGGAATATGCTGCTGCTAAGTCACTTCAGTCGTGTCCAACTCTGTGCAACCCCATAGATGGTAGTCCACAAGGCTCTTCTGTCCCTGGGATCCTCCAGGCAAATATACTGGAGTGGGTTGCCATTTCCTTCTCCAATGCACGCATGCATGCAAAGTCACTTCATCTGTGTTGGACTCTGTGCAACCCCATGGACAGCAGCCCACTAGGCTCCTTTGTCCACGGGATTCTCCAGGCAAGAATACTGGAGTGGGTTGCCATTCCTTCTCCAATGAGGAATATATATATATATATATATATATATATATATATATATATATATATAAAGAGAGAGAGAGAGAGAAGGAAAAGGCAACCTATTCCATTTCAGTATCCTCTTTTTAAAAATTAATTTATTTTTTACTGAAGAATAATTGCAAAAGGTCAGTTCTCATTCCAACCCCAAAGAAAGACAATTCCAAAGAATGCTCAAACTACTGCACAATTGCACTCATCTCACACGCTAGTAAAGTAATGCTCAAAATTCTCCAAGCCAGGCTTCAACAATACGTGGACTGTAAAAACTCATGACAGATGTTCAAGCTGGATTTAGAAAAGGTGGAGGAACCAGAGATCATATTGCCAACATCTGATGGATCATCAAAAAAGCAAGAGAATTCCAGAAAAACATCTATTTCTGCTTTACTGACTATGCCAAAGCCTTTGACTGTGTGGATCACAATAAACTGTGGAAAATTCTGAAGGAGATGGGACTATCAGACCACCTGACCTGCTTCTTAAGAAACCTGTAAGCAGGTCAGGAAGCAACAGTTAGAACTGGACATGGAACAACACAGTGGCTCCAAATAGGAAAAGGAGTACGTCAAGGCTGTATATTGTCACCCTGCTTATTTAACTTATATGCAGAGTACATCATGAGAAACGCTGAACTGGAAGAAGCACAAGCTGGAATCAAGACTTCCGGGAGAAATAACAATAGCCTCAGATATGCAGATGACACCACCCTTTTGGCAGAAAGTGAAGAAGAACTAAAGAGCCTCTTGATGAAAGTGAAAGAGGAGAGTGTAAAAGTTGGATTAAAGCTCAACATTCAGAAAACAAAGATCATGGCATCTGGTCCCATCAATTCAAGGTAAATAAATGTAGAAACAGTGGAAACAGTGGCTGACTCAATTTTTGCACTCCAAAATCACTGCAGATGGTGACTGCAGCCATGAAATTAAACGACTCTTGCTCCTTGGAAGAAAAGCTATGACCAACCTAAACAGCATATGAAAAAACAGAGACATTACTTTGTCAACAAAGGTCCGTCTAGTCAAGGCTATGGTTTTTCAATAGTCATGTATGGATGTTAGAGTTGGACTGTAAAGAAAGCTGAGCGCCGAAGAACTGATGCTTTTGAACTGCAGTGTTGGAAAAGACTTACGAGAGTCCCTTGGACTGCAAGGAGATCCAACCAGTCCATCCTAAAGAAAATCAGTTCTGAATATTCATTGGAAGGACTGACATTGAAGCTGAAACTCCAATACTTTGGCCACCTGATGTGAAGAGCTGACTCATTTGAAAAGACCCTGATGCTGGGAAAGATTGAGGGTGGGAGGAGAAGGGGACAACAGAGGATGAGATGGTTGGATGGCATCACCAACTCAAAGGACATGAGTTTGGGTAAATTCTGGGAGTTGGTGATGGACAAGGAGTCCTGGCTTGTTGCGATCCATGGGATGGCAAAGAGTCGGACGTGACTGAGCGACTGAACTGAACTGCTTTATAGAATTTTGCTGTGTTCTGTCAAACCTCAACATGAATCAACCGTAGGTATACATATATCCCCACCCTTTTGAAACTCCCTCCCATCCCCCTCTCCATCCTACCCCTCTAGGTTGATACAGAGCACCTATTTGAGTTTCCTGAGCCATACAGCAAATTCCCATTGGCTATCTATTTTACATATGGTAATGTAAAGAAATGCAAAAAGGTAAAATGGCTGTCTGGGGAGGCCTTACAAATAGCTGTGAAAAGAAGAGAAGTGAAAAGCAAAGGAGAAAAGGAAAGATACAAGCATCTGAATGCAGAGTTCCAAAGAATAGCAAGGAGAGATAAGAAAGCCTTCCTCAGCGATTAATGCAAAGAAATAGAGGAAAACAACAGAATGGGAAAGACTAGAGATATCTCTTCAAGAAAATTAGAGATACCAAGGGAACATTTCATGCAAAGATGGGCTCGGTAAAGGACAGAAATGGTATGGACCTAACAGAAGCTATTAAGAAGAGATGGCAAGAATACACAAAAGAACTGTACAAAAAAGATCTTCATGACCCAGATAATCACAGTGGTGTGATCACTGACCTAGAGCCAGACATCCTGGAATGTGAAGTCAAGTGAGCCTTAGAAAGCATCACTACAAACAAAGCTAGTGGAGGTGATGGAATTTCAGTTGAGCTATTCCAAATTCTGAAAGATGATGCTGTGAAAGTGCTGCACTCAATATGCCAGCAAATTGGGAAAACTCAGCAGTGGCCACAGGACTGGAAAAGGTCCGTTTTCATTCCAATCCCAAAGAAAGGCAATGCCAAAGAATGCTCAAACTACCACACAATTGCAGTCATCTCACATGCTAGTAAAGTAATGCTCAAAATTCTCCAAGCCAGGCTTCAGCAATACGTGAATCGTGAACTTCCTGATGTTCAAGCTGGTTTTAGAAAAGGTGGAGGAACCAGAGATCAAATTGTCAACATCTGCTGGATCATGGAAAAAGCAAGAGAGTTCCAGAAAAGCATCTATTTCTGCTTTATTGACTATTCCAAAGCCTTTGACTGTGTGGATCACAGTAAACTGTGGAAAATTCTGAAAGAGATGGGAATACCAGACCACCTGACCTGCCTCTTGAGAAATCTGTATGCAGGTCAGGAAGCAACAGTGAGAACTGGACATGGAACAACAGACTGGTTCCAAATCTGAAAAGGAGTACGTCAAGGCTGTATATTGTCACCCTGCTTATTTAACTTATATGCAGAGTATATCATGAGAAACGCTGAACTGGAAGAAACACAAGCTGGAATCAAGACTTCTGGCAGAAATATCAATCACCTCAGATATGCAGATGACACCACCCTTATGGCAGAAAGTGAAGAGGAACTAAAAAGCCTCCTGATGAAAGGGAAAGAGGATAGTGAAAACGTTGGCTTAAAGCTCAACATTAAGAAAACAAAGATCATGGCATCCGGTCCCACGACTTCATGGGAAATAGATGGGGAAACAGGGGAAACTGTGGAGACAGTGTCAGACTTTATTTTTCTGGGCTCCAAAATCACTGCAGATGGTGACTGCAGCCATGAAATTAAAAGACGCTTACTCCTTGGAAGGAAAGGTATGACCAACCTAGATAGCATATTCAAAAGCAGAGACATTACTTTGCCAACAAAGTTCATCTAGTCAAGGCTATGGTTTTTCCTGTGGTCATGTATGGATGTGAGAGTTGGACTGTGAAGAAGGCCGAGCGCCGAAGAATTGATGCTTCTGAACTGTGTTGTTGGAGAAGACTCTTGAGAGTCCCTTGGACTGCAAGGAGATCCAACCAGTCCATTCTGAAGGAGATCAGCCCTGGGATGTCTTTGGAAGGAATGATGCTAAAGCTGAAACTCCAGTACCTTGGCCACCTCATGTGAAGAGTTGACTCATTGGAAAAGACTCTGATGCTGGGAGGGATTGGGGGCAGGAGCAGAAGGGGACAACAGGGGATGAGATGGCTGGATGGCATAACTGACTCGATGGACGTGAGTCTGAGTGAACTCCGGGAGTTGGTGATGGACAGGGAGGCCTGCCGTGCTGCAATTCATGGGGTCGCAAAGAGTCGGACACGACTGAGCAACTGAACTGAACTCTACTGAATTGAATGTAAGTTTACATGTTACTCTTCCAATACATCTCACCCTCTCCTCCCCTCTCCCCATGTCCATAAGTCTATTCTCTATGTCTGTTTCTTCATTGGTGCCCTGTAAACAAATTCTTCAGTATCATTTCCCTAGATTCCGAATATATGTGTTAGAATATGGTGTTTATCTTTGTCTTTCTGACTCACTTCACTCGTAAAATAGGTTCTAGGTTCATCCACCTCATTAAAACTGACTCAAATGTGTTCCTTTTTATGGCTGAGTAATATTCCATTGTGTGTATACCACAGCTTTATCCATTCATCTGCCGATAGACATCTAGGTTGCTTCCGTGTTCTAGCTATTGTAAATAGTGCTGCAATGAACAATGGGATACATGTATCTCTTTCAATTTTGGTTTCCTCAGGGTATATGCCTAGGAGTGGGATTACTGTGTCATATGGTGGTTTTATTCCTAGTCTTTTAAGGAATCTCCATACCGTCTTCCATAGTGGCTGTATCAATCATTCCAGTCTTCTTAGCCTGGAGAATCCCATGGACAGACGAGCCTGGCAGGCTCCAGTCCAGGGGGTCACAAAGAGTCAGACACGACTTAGTAACTGAACAACAGCAACAACACATACACACACATAGAGAGAGAGTGAAGTGAGTCTGTCATGTCCAACTCTTCTTAATAAAGAAGCAAAGTGTTCTGGAAGGTAAGAGAAGAGAGCTACTTGTTCTTTCAGTGTCGGACATTTCACAGTAGACAATGCTTTATTTGTTGAAAGGAAAATTTTTTAATATTTATCTATTTATTTGGCTGCATCGGGTCTTAATTACAGCACACAGGACCTTTCTTGCAGCATGTGGGCTCTTAATTGGGGTGTACAGGCTTCCCTAGTTGCAGTGCGTGTGTTTCTCTCTAGTGGTGGCAAGTGGGCTCTAGAGCACCAGGCTCAGTAGTTGCGGTGTGGCTGCCAGGGCGTGTGGAATCTTAGTTGCCATTCAGGGATTGAACCCGGGTCCCCTTCATTGGAAGGCAGATTCCTAACCACTGGACCACGAGTCCTTAAAAAAATATTTGAATAACTTAATTCTGGCTAACAGTCACTGAGTCCTGTCTCTGTGACTGGTACCACTTTAAGCACTTTATATGTTTTAAGTCATGGAATGTTGACGAAACCTCTTCATATTGGTAGTATTATCACTACTGTCTTCCTGATGCTGCTGCTAAGGCACAGAGAGGTTAGGCAACTTGCCCAGGGTCACACAGTTAAGACAGTAGCACAGGTGGGATTTGAAACCAGGCGATCTCCTCCAGTCAGGACTTTTAACCACCGTGCTCTGCTGCCAGGGAAGGAAGGGTGTTACAGAAGGAACTGGAATCAAGGAACTCTGCATGAAAGAGGTGGCCTTTCAACTAAATCTTTCTACAAGAATGAAATCCTGTGTGAGAGTAATTTTTTTTTTTTTCAGAAAAGATAAAATTGTGTCCTCATCATCGTTTCCCGTATCATTAATGTTTTTCATATGAGAGGGTTTATGGGAAATTTGGAAAGTAAGTGAAGAGCAAGGAAAGAGATAATAGCAATTTATTGTCACAGTTGTAGAGATGGTAATCTCCTGGAAGGCAAGCCTGAGGTTCTATTCACTTTTGCTCTCTCAGTTCCAGGAGAGAAGAAAAACTTCCATATTAGGTACCCATCTGTGTCACAAAATAGGTAACTAGAATATTCTGATGTTGGGTAAGCTTTCTTTCTTTTTTGGCTAATTTTAAAAATTGAAGTATAGTTAATTTACAATGTTGTGTTAGTTTCAGATGTATAGCAAAGTGATTCAGTTTTATATATATATATAAACACACAGTTTTAAATATATACACAGACAGATATATTCACACTCTTTCTCTTTAAAGATTATTATAGAATATTGAGCATAATCCTCTGTGCTAACAGTAGGCCCTTGTTGGTTATCTATTTTATATATAGTAGTGTGTATATGTTAATCCCAAACCCCTAATATATCCCTCCCCCAATTCCTCTTTGGTAACCATAAGTTTGTCTTCTATGTCCGTGGCTCTATTTCTGTTTTGTGTATAAATTCATCTGTATCAATTTTTTAAAAAAGATTCCTTATATAAATGACATTATATGATATTTGTCTTTCTTGGCGTGGATTAATTCACTGAGTATATTCATCTCCAGGTCCATCCACTAGCAACTTGAAAAGTAATCAAATGCAGCACTGTCAAAACATTCTATGATGGTGAAAATGTTCTCTATTCTGCTCTGTTCAATACAGCCACCACCAGCTACATGTGGCCACGGATCACTTGAAATGTGGCTTGTATGCCTGAGGAATGAAATCTTAAACATTTTTATTTTAATTAATTTAAATTTACATAGCCACATATGGGCAACATAGATAGTCACAGGAGTTCAAATTTTTCCAAAATCTCCATATGGTTCCAGATAATAGGTGGTGTGTAGATTGGTCATTCAGATCAGATCAGATCAGATCAGTCGATCAGTTGTGTCCGACTCTTTGCAACCCCATGAATCCCAGCACGCCAGGCCTCCCTGTCCATCACCAACTGCCGGAGTTCACTCAGACTCACATCCATCAAGTCAGTTATGCCATCCAGCCATCTCATCCTCTATCGTCCCCTTCTCCTCCTGCCCCCAATCCCTCCCAGCATCAGAGCCTTTTCCAATGAGTCAACTCTTCACATGAGGTGGCCAAAGTACTGGAGTTTCAGCTTTAGCATCATTCCTTCCAAAGACATCCCAGGGCTGATCTCCTTCAGAATGGACTGGTTGCATCTCCTTGCAGTCCAAGGGACTCTCAAGAGTCTTCTCCAACCCCACAGTTCAAAAGCATCAATTCTTCGGCGCTCAGCCTTCTTCACAGTCCAACTCTCACATCCATACATGACCACAGGAAAAACCATAGCCTTGACCAGAGGGACCTTTGTTGGCAAAGTAATGTCTCTGCTTTTGAATATGCTATCTAGGTTGGTCATAACTTTCCTTCCAAGGAGTAAGCGTCTTTTAATTTCATGGCTGCAGTCACCATCTGCAGTGATTTTGGAGCCCAGAAAAATAAAGTCTGACACTGTTTTCACTGTTTCCCCATCTATTTCCCATGAAGTGATGGGACCGGATTCCATGATCTTCATTTTCTGAATGTTGAGCTTTAAGCCAACTTTTTCACTCTCCACTTTCCCTTTCATCAGGAGGCTTTTGAGTTCCTCTTCACTTTCTGCCATAAGGGTGGTGTCATCTGCATATCTGAGGTGATTGATATTTCTCCCGGCAATCTTGATTCCAGCTTGTGTTTCTTCCAGTCCAGCATTTCTCATGATGTACTCTGCATATAAGTTAAATAAGCAGGGTGACAATATACAGCCTTGACGTACTCCTTTTCCGATTTGGAACCAGTCTGTTGTTCCATGTCCAGTTCTAACTGTTGCTTCCTGACCTGCATACAGATTTCTCAAGAGGCAGGTCAGGTGGTCTGGTATTCCCATCTCTTTCAGAATTGTCCACAATTGATTGTGATCCACACAGTCAAAGGCTTTGGCATAGTCAATAAAGCAGAAATAGATGCTTTTCTGGAACTCTCTTGCTTTTTCCATGATCCAGCGGATGTTGGCAATTTGACCTCTGGTTCCTCCGCCTTTTCTAAAACCAGCTTGAACATCAGGAAGTTCACGGTTCACATATTGCTGAAGCCTGACTCGGAGAATTTTGAGCATTACTTTACTAGCGTGTGAGATGAGTGCAATTGTGTGGTAGTTTGAGCATTCTTTGGCATTGCCTTTCTTTGGGATTGGAATGAAAACGGACCTTTTCCAGTCCTGTGGCCACTGCTGAGTTTTCCCAATTTGCTGGCATATTGAGTGCAGCACTTTCACAGCATCATCTTTCAGAATTTGGAATAGCTCAACTGGAATTCCATCACCTCCACTAGCTTTGTTCGTAGTGATGCTTTCTAAGGCCCACTTGACTTCACATTCCAGGATGTCTGGCTCTAGGTCAGTGATCACACCACTGTGATTATCTGGGTCGTGAAGATCTTTTTTGTACAGTTCTTCTGTGTATTCTTGCCATCTCTTCTTAATAGCTTCTGTTAGGTCCATACCATTTCTGTTCTTTATCGTGCCCATCTTTGCATGAAATGTTCCTTTGGTGTCTCTGATTTTCTTGAAGAGATCTCTAGTCTTTCCATTCTGTTGTCATTCAGGGTCTTAATAATTGCAGATTTTTGGGCCAATGTATTAGTATAACAGATAGGATCTGCTTTCAAGCAGGAAGGAAGTGGCTTGCCATAGCAATTTCCTCAAGTGTAGAAAATATAAAGCTGGAATGATATATTGCCAGTCATATTTAATTCACTTTTAATTAACTTTTACCACTGGGGAAGACACACTTAAAAATAGGCAGGATTTCAGACGTTATAGGTCCCCTTCAAAGACTTAGAATCAGTCCCAAACCTGGAAAGATATATATTCTCAGTGATCTGAGTTGGACTGTGGATTCTGAGAGAGATTAAATTGTTACAGTGTTCTGAAATAAAATAGACTGCATATAAAATGAGCTTCCCTCATAGTTCAGTCCTTAAATCATCTGTCTGCAACTCATGCTGTGAAGGAAATATCTAGGTTTGGATGTAACAGATTATTCAAGGATAGCTGAATTTCAGCTTAGTTTTCTATAATGCATTTTGACTGCCCGTTGGTATTGAAAGTCCAGTATGGAAAAACTCTGTTTAAAACACACATCATGCACACAAATTCACTTTATTTTGGAAATATTGGAAGTTGAAGAAAAGTCAAACTTTACTACTCAGAATTTCCATTGTGAATAATTTGGGTTTCCTTTTTAGGCTTTTTTCCCCTTTTCCCTTTATACAGTTGAGATCATAGTATATATAATTTGCTTTTATTTACTTGTAAATTTTAAGGTTATTTTTGTACTATTCCCATTTTACCAGCTTTGGGTGTCCCTTGCCTTTTTAGTTGTATTTGAGAGTTAACAGAAGATCAAGTCCTCAGAACTCTGTGCTGCAGAAATGCTACCACAGCTTTTTGAGCTGCCAAAGAGCTTTACTACATCAACAAAACACTTTCTCAGCTTTGAGCCGTTGTGCAGTGAGATTCAACACAGACATTCCACTTGTCTGGATTTTCCATTTTGAGGCTCATGTATGTTAGAAAAATATGTAAGTTCTACCATTTTCTGTCTATTATTTACTTTATTTGTAGCCATTTTTATAAAATAAGAGGTTTTCATAGATGTATGACTTTGGTTCAACTTACAGAAAATCTGAGAGGAAGGTGTTTTAAAGTGTGAATTTTACTTTAAAAAACTTCAGTGTACTTGGCATAATATTATGTACATGCCAATTAGTTGAAGCTGTGTTTCCAGAGGTGACCAACTGCCCTGCTCTCCAATATGCTTCAGATTGATATCTAGCTCAGCACAGAGAAAGCCAGCTCTCTGCTCTCCCAGCTCCTCCATCAACCCTGACAATTTAGCATATTGGATGTTAAATACGGGTTTTTATTGCCAAAACTCATGCCTGTTTAGAAAAAGGATAGGTGTTAGAAGCTGGTTCTCACTGGGGAAAATACGTTTCTCTTGATATACGTATGTGCTAAGTCACTTTCAGTTGTGTCCAACTCTTGCAGATGTTATGGACTGTAGCCTGCCAGGCTCCTTTGTCCATGGGATTCTCCAGGCAAGAATATTGGAGTGGGTTGTCATGCCCTCCTCCAGGGGATCTTCCCAACCCAGTGCCAGCTGGGAAGCCCCATAGACAAAATAATTTGGGGGAACTCTCTAACTCAACTTACAAATGAAAGTATGGTGGGTTCACCCCAGTGACCCCTGCCTCTGTGTAATCTCTGAACTTAAGTGTGGGCCAGATTTACTGACTTGATTATAATGAATAGAATATGGCAGAAATTATGGGATATCACTACCAAAATTAGGCTTTAAAAGACTTTGCTATTTCTTAGTCTCTCTCTCTCTGTGTAAATTCTTCATTTTCTTTCCCTCTTTGTCTTGGATTGCTTACCCTGGAGGAAGCCAACCACAAGCTGTGAGGCAGTCGTGCTGAGAGGCCCATGTGGTGAGGGACTGACACCTGCCAAAAATTACAGGTGTGATTTTGGAAGGAGAAACACCAAGCTACGTAGTCCCAAATTCCTAACCCGCAGAAACTGTGAGCTAATACATGTTTATTGATATGGGCTTCTAAATCTCAGGATGCTTTACTTCCCAGAAATAAACAATTAATAAAGATGTATAAGAGCTAGAGAAGCTGAAAGAAGCTACTCAAGGGATCCAATACACTTTTGGCAATTATGTAGTTAGCATTGGACTGCCTCCATTGTGCTAAGCAATGTTCTGCATACCTTTACATATAGCAATTCATTTAATCCTCACTTTGATCCTGATATTATCACCATTTTACAAAGAAACTGCCACAGAGAGAGGTTAAGTCCAAGGAAATCTAGATCTTGAGTCCATGCTCTTAACCGCTTGACTGTCTTGCCCTTCTGTGGTTAATTTTAGCGGGGAGAATGAAGCAGGTTTAGTCAGAAGGCCAGTTTAGCCAGGGGTGGAGGGAGGGCATAAGCAGAAACAAGAAGTTAGAAAGGCTCCCTGAAGTCTAACTTTGATTCTTAGTGGCTCAGATGGTAAAGAATCTGCCTGCAATGCAGGAGATGCAGGAGATGTAGGTTTGATCCCTAGGTCAGGAAGATCCACTGGAAAAGGAAATGGCAACCCACACCAGTATTCTTGCCTGGAGAATCCCTTGGACAGAGGAGCCTGGTGGGCTATAGTTCATGGGGTTGCAAAGAGTCAGACACGACTGAGGCACAAAACATGTATACTGTGTTTCTTCATTGCTTTGTGCAGGCTTTTGTGAACAGAGGCTACTTTTCCTTGTGGTGTGCAGGCTTCTCCCTGCTTCTCTTGTTATAGAGCACGGGCTCTAGTCACAAGGGCTTCAGTAGTTATAGCTCTCAGGTTCTAGAGAGAGGGCTCAGTAGTTGTGGCTCAGGGACTTAGCTGCTCTGAGGTATGTGGTATCTTCCCAGGCCAGGGATAAAACCCGTGTTCTCTGTATTGGCAGGCAGATTCTTAACCGCTGCACCACGAGGGAAGTCCTAACTGACTTTATTAAGCATAGCTCTAAAATCACTGCAGATGGTGACTGCAGCCATGGAATTAAAAGACGCTTACTCCTTGGAAGGAAAGGTATGACCAACCTAGATAGCATATTCAAAAGCAGAGACATTACTTTGCCAACAAAGGTCCGTCTAGTCAAGGCTATGGTTTTTCCAGTGGTTATGTATGGATGTGAGAGTTGGACTGTGAAGAAAGCTGAGCGCTGAAGAATTGCTGCTTTTGAACTGTGGTGTTGGAGAAGACTCTTGAGAGTCCTTTGGACTGCAAGGAGATCCAACCAGTCCATTCTGAAGGAGATCAGCCCTGGGATTTCTTTGGAAGGAATGATGCTAAAGTGGAAACTCTAGTACTTTGGCCACCTCATGTGAAGAGTTGACTCATTGGTAAAGACTCTGATGCTGGGAGGCATTGGGGGGCAGGAGGAGAAGGGGACGACAGAGGATGAGATGGCTGGATGGCATCACTGACTCGATGGACGTGAGTCTGAGTGAACTCTGGGAGTTGGTGATGGACAGGGAGGCCTGGCGTGCTGCGATTCATGGGGTTGCAAAGAGTTGGACACGACTGAGCCACTGAACTGATCTGAACTAATATGAGTAAAGTCACCCACCCCTTTCTCCCACTAAGAACAACTAGCAGACTAGGAGGAAATCTGCTTGTTTTGGGAGGAAGAACATTTTCCAAGAGATGGAGAAAGTCTAAGCAAAAGATAAGACAGATATGGTCATCAGTGCTGTTTTGCAATAATGTCTTTTTTGGGGGCCATGTCCCACTGCAGTGAAAGAGCTGACCATCAGAGAATAATTCCCTGTGATGATGTCTGTTTGCTCAAATAAGTTAACATACCCATCCCAACTGACACTCAGAAGACATAAACCCATCAACAGATTGACCAGTCTAGCCTTCCTCCAAGATAATCTTTTACTTTTATCTAGTTTGTTTCACTTTTCCTATTTCATACTCAGTGCTCCCATTTCATTTAGTTTGTTTTCCAATTTCATCTCTCTTTTCTTAATGTTCTTTCTCAAGCCTTTATCAAGCATAATAGAAAAGCCTTTGTATACATGTATATGAATAATATGTATAATATGTATATTTTAGAAAATATGAATTTTTGGCGGAAAAATTTATGACATTTTGATTCCATTTGTTTTTGTATAAATAGAATGCTAGATTTCTAGTTAAGAAAATAGATATGCAACCAGCAGCAAAGATTTACTGTTTAGCACAGGGACCTGTGTATATGTATAACTGAATCAGCTTGCTGTGCACCAGAAATATTGTAAGTCAACTATACTTCAGTAAAATAAATATATTAAGAAAAAAATTGAAGAAAGAAAGAAAAACTATATTATTGTGATTTTTCATAAATTGAAAGTCGTAGGCTATTTTGCCTGCTTTTTCTTCTTTTTTCACAGTGACCTCCATGCACCTGTATTTGGCACTTAAAAGAGTATGAAGGGAGCACGTCCTGGGGGTCTCAGTAGAGCCTTAGATCCACTCCACTACACTGTATGACATGGTCTTGTCCATGCAGAGGACGCCAAGAGATCCTCAGTACCCAGGCTGTGAGCATTATCTGATTGGATGAAAAAACTAAAGCCCCAGCACATTTTGGTGGTTGTTGATAAAAATGCTTTCTTGAGTGTCAGGAAATGAAGCCCAGTTGAGTTGTCCCAGCAAGATAACGGTAGACAATAGGTAAACAAATTATAGGAAAGAGCTTTATTATATTTTATTTTTTAATTAAAATTCTTTAATTGCATATAACTGCTTTACAATGTTGTGTTGGCTTCTGCTGTGCAATGAACTGAATCATCTGTATGTATACACATATCCCCTCATGTTGGATTTCCTTCCCATTGAGGTCACCACAGAGCACTGAGAGAGTTCCTTGTGCTATATGGTAGGTTCTCATTATGGAAAGAATTTAAATGAAAGTGTAAGTATTGATGATTCCCTCTTATGACCTACATGGTGCTGACATCTATCATACGGGTCAAGATCATTCTACCCTTGTCATGGTTTAAAACCTGGCTGCTGATTTTCAGGAATAGAAGCTCTTGTCTGAGAAACTTCCTCCCACAACACAACAAAGCTGAGCTTGTTGACTGGGTATGTGGAAAATGCCTAGGTTTTACATGGGGTATTTGATTTATTATTCAACTCAGTGTGCTAGTTACTTCGTGAATAGTTTTATGGGGAAAAAGTCATAGTGAATAAGTGATTGCATTTTGCATGTCATAAAAATAAGAAAGTGGATGGAATATTTATGTAACACAAACTTAGCATTAATTCTTACCTGCCAGGCAAGAAAAATAAAACATGTTTGTCTTGCAAACTAAATAGAACTCTAGTTCAAGTATTTATGATTGCACATTTGGGAGGAATGAAATTCCTCTTCCCTTTAAAAAATATGGGTATGTGTTCTATTTGGTATTCTAGTATATAATATGGAAACATGAACCATTTGAAGGTTTATTTTTGAAAGTATACCACAGGTTTATATATAAAATATAAATAACTCAGTCACTAGAGCTGTACACAGCCTCTTCTTGGAAAAAGAACCTAAACTTTGGGTTTACATAGTTACTAAAACACTCAACCACTCACTGCCACAGCCATACCCTTGACCTTGTTATTAGCAATAGACAGAGCCCTGTCATATCCCAGATTCTGGGTTCCATTCTGATTGCCATCTTCTACCCCATCTTCACCATTTTTTTTTTTTTTTGGTCCATCAGGATGTCCCATCCACTGACTGTATTGCTGTTGATCATCCCAAATCCCCCCACTGATGTCCCATGTTCTCTCCCTGCCCAGACTAAATCCCAGGTGCATCGACCGAGTCACTGCTTCACACAACTCTACCAATTCTTTCTCAATCTCACATCAAACTTGCTTGGATAAATCACAACCCTAGTTAACTCTGATTTTCCACCTACTCTGTGTCTGCACTCACACAGCTAAAAATCACGCAACTCTGCTAGCTGGTCTCATGTGAGATTTGGGACCATGAATCTTGAGTGTCATGAGAGTCAGCATGAAAGTGTGAAAGTGAAAAGTGTTAGTCACCCAGTCTTGTTTGACTCTTTGTGACCCCATGGACTGTAGCCTGCCAGGATCCTCTGTCCAAGTGATTCTCCAGGCAAGAAATCTGGAGTGAGTTGCCATTCCCTTCTCCAGGGGATCTTCCCGATCCAGGGATCCAACCTGGGTCTTCTGCATGGCAGGCAGATTCTTTACCATCTTACTGCTGACTCTCATACTGTTCTGCAATCCCACTGTGATTCCCTATCCAGGCTTTCTCATGCTTTCTCTTAGATTCTGTTATATGTTTTCCTCTCTTCTCAAACTTCCAACACTATTTCCTTTTACAGACATAATTGAAGCAATCAAAAGAAAATATTCACCACCCGTCCCCTGTACCTACCTACCTACCGCTACGCCCAAACGCAGTATCTTCCCTGTGCTATGGATGGTCTGTCTCTGTGGCTACTAAGCCTGAGCCCTTACTGGATATTAAGCCTCCTCCTTCAACACATGGTCACCCACAGTTTCTACCATTCCCAGCTCTCTCTCCTGCAACCTCAGTTTTCCTCTCTGGATCCGATTATTCCCATAAACGTGCAAGCAAACTGTTATTTCTCCCAACTAAAAGAAACCCCAAAGCACTAAACTCCTTTGACTCATTTTTTGTCTGCTATTGTCTATTTCTTTCCTTCCTTTCATAGAAAATTCTTTTTTTTTTTGGCAGCTTCACTGAAGTTGAATTAATATGCAAAAATGCAACACATGTTTAATGCACATAATTTGATGAGTTTGGACATACACATACACCCAGGACACCATCACCATCATCGAGGCAATAATTACATCCATTACCTCCAAAAGTTTCCTCATATCTCTTTGCTTTTTTCTTTTAATGGTCAGAATACTTCACACAAGATCTACCTCTTAATAAACTTTTAAGTCCCCTTTACGGACCATAGCCTTATCGTGGTGAAGGGGCTTGCAAAACTCAGTGAAGCTATAAGCCATGCTGTGCAGGGCCGCCAAGACAAATGAGTCATAGTGGAGAGTTCTGACAAAACGTGGTCCACTGGAGAAGGGAATGGCAAACCACTCCAGTATTCTTGCTGTGAGAACCCTATGAACAGTATGAAAAGGCAAAAAAGATATGATACCGGAAGATGAGCCCCCAGGATTGGAAGGTGTCCAGTATGCTACTGGGGAAGAGCAGAGGGGAATTATTAATTGCTCCAGAAAGAATGAAGTGGCTGGGTCAAAGTGGGAACGACATTCAGTTGTGGATGTGTCTGGTGGTAAAAATAAAGTCTGTAAGCAGAGACATTACTTTGCCAACAAAGGTCCGTCTAGTCAAGGCTATACTTTTTCCAGTGGTCATATATGGATGTGAGAGTTGGACTGTGAAGAAGGCTGAGTGCCAAAGAATTGATGTTTTTGAACTGTGGGGTTGGAGAAGACTCTTGAGAGTCCCTTGGACTGCAAGGAGATCCAACCAGTCCATTCTGAAGGAGATCAGCCCTGGGATTTCTTTGGAAGGAATGATGCTGAGGCTGAAACTCCAGTACTTTGGCCACCTCATGTGAAGAGTTGACTCATGGAAAAGACCCTGATGCTGGGAGGGATTGGGGGCAGGAGGAGAAGGGGACGACAGAGGATGAGATGGCTGGATGGCATAACTGACTTGATGGACGTGAGTCTGAGTGAACTCTGGGAGTTGGTGATGGACAGGGAGGCCTGGCATGCTGTGATTCATGGGGTCGCAAAGAGTCGGACACGACTGAGCGACTGAACTGAACTGAACTGAAGGAACAATATTTCCTAGGAACCTGGAATATTAGGTCCATGAAGCAAGGTAAATTGGATGTGGTCAAGCAGGAGATGGCAAGAGTGAACATCAACATGGTAGGAATCAGTGAATTAAAATGGACGGGAATGGGGGACTTTAACTCGGATGACCATTAAATCTATTGTGGGCAAGATCCCTTCAAAGAAATGGACCAGTCCTCCTAGGCAACAAAGGAGTCCAAAATGCAATACTTGGGTGCAATCTCAAAAATGATAGAATGATCTTGGTTGATTTCCAGGGCAAACGATTCAATGTCACAGCAATCCAAGTCTAGGCCCCAGCTACCAATGCTGAAGAAGCTGCAGTCGAATAGTTCTATGAAGACCTACAAGGCCTCCTAGAACTAACACCAAAACAAGACGTCCTATTTATCATAGGGGACTGGAGTGCAAAAGTAGTAAGTCAAGAGATACCTGGAGTAACAGGCCAGTTTGGCCTTGGAGTACAAAATGAAGCAGGACAAAGGCTAACAGAGTTTTGTCAAGAAAATACACTGGTCATAGCAAATACCCTCTTCCAACAACACAAGAGATGACTTGACATATGGACATCATCAAATGGTCAATACCTAAATCAGATTGATTATGTTATTTGCAGCCGAAAATGGAGAAGCTCTATACAGTCAGCAAAAACAAGACGTGGAACTGACTGTGGCTCAGATAATGAACTCCTTATTTCAAAATTCAGGCTTAAATTATAAAAAGTAGGAAAAACCACTAGGCAATTCAGGTATGAACTAAATCAAATGCCTTATGATTATACAGTGGAGGTGATGAATAGATTCAAGCATTAGACAGAGTGCCTGAGAAACTATGAACAGAGTGCCTGTACAAGAAGGAAGTGACCAAAACTGTCCCAGATAAAAAGGAATGCAAGAAGGAAAAATAGTTGTCTGAGCAGGCTTTACAAATAGCTGAGGAAACAAGAGAAGCAAAGAGTAAATGAGAAAGGCAAAAAGCAAAGGAGAAAGGGAAAGATTTACCCAACCAAATGCAGAGTTCCAAAGAACAGCAAGGGGAGATAAGAAGGCCTTCTTAAAAGAACAATGCAAGGAAGTAGAGGAAAACAATAGACTAGAAAAGACTAGCAATCTCTTCAAGAAAATTTGAGATATCAAGGGAACATTTCATGCAAGGATGGGCATAATGAAGGACAGAAATGGTAAGGATCTAACAGAAGCAGAAGAGATTAAGATGAGTTGGCAAGAATACACAGAAGAACTGTACAAAAAAGTTCTTATGATCTGGATAACCACAATGGTGTGGTCACTCACCTAGAGCCAGACATTCTGAAATGTGAAGTCAAGTGGGACTTAGGAAGGATTACTACAAACAGAGCTAGTGGAGGTGATAGAATTCCAACTGAGCTATTTCCAGTCTTAAAAGGTGATGCTGTTAATGTGCTGCACTAAATATGCAGGAAATTTGGAAAATTCAGCAGCGACCTGGACTGCAAAATGTTAGTTTTCATTCCAATCGCAAAGAAGAGCAATGTCAAAGAATGTTCAAACTATTGAACAGTTGTGCTCATTTCACATTAGTGAGGTTATGCTCAAAATCCTTCAAGATGGGCTTCAGCAGTACATGAACCAAAAATGTCCATATGTACAAGCTGGGTTTAGCAGAGGTAGAGGAGTAGTAGTGTTAGCTGCTCAGTGGGGTCTGACTTTTTGTGACCCCATGGACTGAAGCCTGCCAGGCTCCCCTGTCCATGAGATTCTCCAGGCAAGAATACTGGAGTGGGTTGCCATTCCCTTCTCCAGGGGATCTTCTAGACCCAGAGATTGAACCCAGGTCTCCTGCATTGCAAGCAGATTCTTTACCATATGAGCTACAGGGAAGCCCTTGTAGGGGAACCAGCGATCAAATTGTTAACATTCACTGGATCCTAGAGAAAGCCAAGAATTCCAGAAAAAACAGTTGCTTCATTGATAATGCTAAAGTCTTTGACCCTGTAGATCACAACAAACTGTGGAAAATTCTTAGAGAGATGGGAATACCAGATAACCTTACCTGCCTCCTAAGAAACCTGTATGTGGGTCAAGAAGCAACAGTTTGAATCTTACATGGAACAACTGACTGGTTCAAAATTGGGAAAGGAGAACGACAAGGTTGTATACTATTACCTTTCTTATTTAACTTATATGCAGAGTACATCATGTGAAATGCTGGGCTGGATGAATCACAAGCTGGAAAAAGATTGCCAGGAGAAATATCAACAACCTCATATATGCAGATGACACTACCCTAATGGCAGAAAGTGATGAGGAACTAAAGAACCTCTTGATGAGGGTGAAAGAGGAGAATGAAAAAGCTGAAAACTCAACATTCAAAAAACAAAGATCATGGCATCTGGTCCCATCACTTCATGGCAAATTGAAGGGGAAAAAGTGGAAGCAGTGACAATTTTTTTTTCTTGGGCTCCAAAATCACTGCAGACGGTGACTGCAGCCATGAAATGGAAAGATGCTTGCTCCTTGGAAGGAAAGCTATGATAAACCTAGTTGTTGTTCAGTCCCTCGGTCATGTCTGACTCTTTGCAACCTGATGGACTGTAGCATGTCAGGCTTCGCTGTCCTTCATCATCTCCTGGAGTTTGTCCATAGAGTCGGTGATGCCATCCAACCATCTCATCCTCTGTCATCCCTTTCTCCTCCTGCTTTCAATCTTTTCCAGTATCAGGGTCTTTTCTAATAAGACAGCTTTTCGCATCAGGTGGCCTAAGTATTGGGGCTTCAGGTTCAGCATCAGCCCTTTCAATGAATATTCAGGACTTTAGGATTGATTGGTTTGACTCCTTTGCAGTCCAAGGGACTCTCAAGAGTCTTCTCGAACACCATAGTTCAAAAGCATCAATTTTTTGGCACTCAGCCTTCTTTATGGTCCAACTCTCACATCCATACATGATTACTGGAAAAACCATAGCCTTGACTAGATGGACCTTTGTTGGCAAAGTAATGTCTCTGTTTTTTAATATGCTGTCTCGGTGGGTCATAGCTTTTCTTTCAAGGAGCAAGTGCCTTTTAATTTCATGGCTGCAGTCACCATCTGCAGTGATTTTGGAGCCCAGGAAAGTAAATTCTGTCACTATTTCTATTGTTTCCCATAAATTTGTCATGAAGTGATGGGCCTGGATGCCATGATCTTTGTTTTTTCAATATTGAGTTATAACCCAGCTTAAAACTCCTCTTTCACCTTCATCAAGAGGCTCTTTAGTGCCTCTTTGGCCTTTGCCATAAGGGTGGTGTCACCTGCATATCTGAGGTTGTTGATATTTCTCCCGGCAATCTTGATTTCAGCCTGTGCTTCATCCTGCCTGGCAGTTCACATTATGTATTCTGCATATAAGTTAAATAAGCAGGGTGACAATATACAGCCTTGATGTACTCCTTTCCCAACTTGGAACCAGTCATTGTTCCATGTCCTTTTCTAACTGCTGCTTCTTGACCTGCATACAGGTTTCTCTGGAGGAAAGCAAGGTGGTCTGGTATTCCCATCTCTTGAAGAATTTTTCACAGTTTGTTGTGATCCACAACAAAGGTTTCTGTGTAGTCAAAGAAGCAGAAGTAGATGTTTTTCTGGAATTCTCTTGCTTTTTCTATGATCCAATGGATGTTGTCAATTGGATCTCTGGTTCCTCTGCCTTGGCATATTAAAAAGCAAAGACATCACATTGCCAACAAAAGAAGAGTCAAAGCTATGGTTTTTCCAGTAGTCATGTACGCATGTGAGAGTTGAACATGCGTACATAAAGAAGGCTGAGCACCAAAGAATTGATGCCTTTGAATTGTGGTGCTGGGAAAGATTCTTGAAAGTCTCTTGGACAGCAAGAAGATCAAATGAGTAAATCCTAAAGGAAATCCTCCCTGAATATTCGTTGGAAGGACTGATGCTGAGGCTGAAGCTCCAATACTTTGGCCACCTGATGTAAAGAGACGACTCATTGGAAAAGACTTTGGTACTGGGAAAGATTGAGGCAAAGGGAGAAGAAGGGGACAGAAGATGAGATGGTTAGATAGTATCACTGACTCAATGGAAATGAATCTGAGCAAACTCTAGAAGATAGTGGAGGATGGGGAAGCCTGGCATGTTGTAGTCCGTGGGGTTGCAAAGAATTGGACATGACTTAGCAACTGAAAAATAACAACAAAACTTTAAATGCACAATATAATTTTGTTAACTATAGGTACAATATTGTATAGCAATCACAGTGAGCTCCTAAAAGCAGGGTCCAGGGGCTTCCCTGTGGTCCAGTGGGACCCCATGCTTCCAAAGCGAGACACTGGGTTCATAAAATTTTCTCCTGAAAATGTCTAACTATCTGAAAGCCTGTTCTGCCAGTTTTCCCCAGAATGCAGAGTGCCTCATTCCTGATCTCTGCCCTGAATTCCCTTCAGGGTGTGTTAAGGCTCAGTGACTGCAGTGGCTACTGTCTTCATTCCTGTAGAACCAGATAGTTAACAGCATTCTTTAGTTTAGAAGATGAAATCACCCTTGTCCCTTATTGCTAATCCAAAGTCATCTAGTCCTCATTTTACTTGACTGATCAGCACTTGATCACTGTGTCTTCCTTGGAACTTTCCCTGCCTGGCTTTGAGAACATCGTGCTCACTGGATTTTCCTCCTTCTACCTTTCTGCTGCTCCTTTTCAGTCCCCTTTGCCGGTTCCTCCTCATCTCATTTCCCAGACTGATAAACATTGACATGCCATAGGGCTCAGGCCTTGGACTTCTCTTCCCCACTCGCCTTCACTTTCTGGGTGAACGCCATATGTCCCAGGGGCTTATATGCCACCTTTGCGCCAAGGACTTCTGGATTTATACTATCTCTAACACAAACCTCTCCCCTGATCCAGACCATACGCTCAACTGCCTATTTGACAACCTCCATTTGAATGTTTAATAGGATCTTAAACTCAGCATTCTGAAACTGAGCTCCTGATACTTACCTCTCCCTCTAAATCATCTCAATTAATGACAGCTACATTCCTCTAGTTGCTCAGGTCAATTTTGTTTTTTTTTAAAGAATGTGTTTTAAAATTTTTTAACCCTTTTATTTTGTATTGGGGTATAGCTGATTAACAATATTGTGATAGTTTCAGGTGAACAGAGAAGGGACTCAGCCATACATATACATGTATCCATTCTCTCTCAAGTCCCCCTCACATCCAGGCTGCCATGTAACATTGAGCAGAGTTCCCTGTGCGCTACAGCAGGTCCTTGGTGGGTATCCATTTTAAATATAGCAGTGTGTACATGTCCCTCCCAAACTCCCTAATTATCCTTTCAGTTCAGTTCAGTTCAGTCGCTCAGTCATGTCCGACTCTTTGAGACCCCATAAATCACAGCACGCCAGGCCTCCCTGTCCATCACCAACTCCCAGAGTCTACCCAAACCCATGTCCATCGAGTCGGTGATGCCATCCAGCCATCTCATCCTCTGTCATCCCCTTCTCCTCCTGCCCCCAATACTTCCCAGCATCAGGGTCTTTTCCAATGAGTCAACTCTTCACATGAGGTGGCCAAAGTACTGGAGTTTCAGCTTCAACATCAGTCCTTCCAATGAACACCCAGGACTGAGCTCCTTTAGGATGGACTGGTTGGATCTCCTTGCAGTCCAAGGGACTCTCAAGAGTCTTCTCCAACACCACAGTTTAAAAGCATCAATTCTTTGGCCCTCAGCTTTCTTCACTGTCCAACTCTCACATCCATATATGACCACAGGAAAAACCATAGCCTTGACTAGACAGATTTTGTTGGCAAAGTAATGTCTCTGCTTTTGAATATGCTATCTAGGTTGGTCATAACTTTCCTTCCAAGGAGTAAGCGTCTTTTAATTCCATGGCTGCAATCACCATCTGCAGTGATTTTGGAGCCCCCCCCCCAAAAAGTCTGACAGTGTTTCCACTGTTTCTTTACCCACTGGCAACCATAACTTCATTCTCTGAGTCTGTAAGTCTCTTTCTGTTTCGTAACTTCATTTGTATCATTTCTTTTTAGATTCCATATATAAGGGATGTCATAGGATCTTTCTCCTTCTCTGACTTACTCCACTCTGTATATCAGGTCAAAATCTTGAAGTCATTCTTGAGTTTGCTATTACCCTCATATCCCACATTCAGTCTGCCAGCATATCTTGTCTCATCTAAGAGCATCCATCTATCTATCTATCTGTCTTCATCATCACCATCTATCCATCTATCTTCATCATTACCATCTATCCATCCATCTATTTGTATTCATCATCACCATCTATCATTCTATCTATGAGTTCATGTCATCATTTCTCTTCGTGGATTCTTGCTATAAACGTCTAACTGATCTCACTATTTCTACCCTTGACTCCTTTCACTTGATTCATATATTCAAAGCACATATTTGCTCTCCTTAAAATCCTCTAATGGCTTCCCATCTTGCTTGGAGTAAAAGCCAATATTCTTCTATAACCCTGCTGCTGCTGCTGCGAAGTCACTTCAGTCATGTCCGACTCTGTGTGACCCGAGACGGCAGCACATCAGGCTCCCCTGTCCCTGGGATTCTCCAGGCAAGAACACTGGAGTGGGTTGCCATTTCCTTCTCCATTCTATAACCCTAGGGTCTTATATAACTTACTCTCCCCAGTTTGTGCTCTGACCTCATTTCCTATATTTCTCCTCTATTGTTTTTACTCCAGCCACATCGGCTGCCTCGCTGTTACTCAAATATGCAGGCCAAGCTTGCACCTCAGGACTTTGCATTTGCTCTTCTGCCTGGTTGCATTTCCTCAGGTATCCCCCTGCTGGCTTCTTCACTTCCTCCAGGTCTTTATTAAAATTCACACTCCGGTGAGCCCTTCTTTGGCTGTGTGTGTGTATGCTCAGTCGGGTCTGACTCTTTGCGACCCCATGGATTGTAGCCCACCAGGCTCCTCTGTCCATGAAATATTCCAGGCAAGAATACTGGAGTGGGTTGCCATTTTCTACTCCAGGGGATCTTCCTGACCCAGGGCTCGAACTTCTGCCTCTTGTGTCTCTTGAATTGGCAGGAGGATTCTTTACCACTGAGCCACCTGGGAAGCCCCACCTTCTTTGGCTGCCCTATCTACAATTGTAGCCTTCCCTCCAAACTCATTCTTCACATTCTCTTTTTCTTTCTTCAGCATTTATGAGTCTATAACATACTATGTATTTTTGTCAGTTATGTTAATTTTGTCTCCTTTGGTTGGAAGTAAGCTCTATTAGAGCAGGAATTTTGTCTATTCACAATGTATCCTAGCACTAGGATGGGCCTGATACATACTAAGTACTCAGTATCTGTTGAATGAACACACTAATGAACAGTTGATGAACTTGATGAAGGTTTTCCCAGGTGGCACTAGTGGTAAAGAATCTACCTGTCAATGCAGGAGATGCAAGGACACTGGTTTGATCCCTGGGTCAGGAAGATCCCCTGGAAAAGGAAATGGCTGCAGTATTCTTGCCTGGAAAATTCCATGTACATAGGAGCCTGGCATGCTACAGTCCATGGGACTGCAAAGAGTTGGGCACAACTGAGCAAGTAAGGCAATGGCAAGCCACTCCAGTACTCTTGCCTGGAAAACCCCATGGACGGAGGAGCCTGATGGGCTGCAGTCCATGGGGTCGCTAAGAATCGGACAGGACTGAGCGACTTCACTTTCACTTTTCACTTTCACGCAATGGAGAAGGAAATGGCAACCCACTCCAGTGTTCTTGCCTGGAGAATCCTGGTGGGCTGCTGTCTACGGGGTTGCACAGAATCAGACACGACTGAAGTGACTTAGCAGCAGAGCAAGTAAGAAGCAGCAGTAGAACAAGATGAAAATATACAGCCTTATCTGAATATTTTATATACAGCTTTATCTGTATAAAGAGAAACATACACAGTATTGCTTTCTTTTATACATATTGGTGATACCTATTGTTAAATTGGTGATAATTATTGTTAAAAAGCAGTTATTATTTTATTCTCAATATTCCCATATCATCAAACGCAGAATTTTATTCTCAGACAACAGATACAAATCTAGAATTGTGAACTGCTACAAAAAATGTGTAATTTTTAACTTTAGGAAACTCCCACCATGATTTTCGAGAATTATTATATGAATATTATCACTCATGATATACTGAGTACATGAGAGAACTGTAATCACAAAATAAGACATAAAATAGGTTTATTAATGATTTTAGGTCATTGAATTTCAACTTATTACCAGCAGAGGGTACTACTGATCCGTCTTTTTTACATCTATGTATAGAAAATGTTTGCTGAACTATGAGGCAGTTTTTAATGATATAAATAACCTTATCTTACAAAACTACATTACATGGTAATGATTCAGTCATCAAAAATAGAATAACTTGAGTTTTTAAAATCTATTATTTTCTATTTTATTCTTTTATTTAAACTGATGATCTTGTACATACAATACAAAAAAATATAAAGAAATGATTAAATCTCTACCCCTGTTTCTGAGTACCCAGTTTCTCTCCCAAAGGTTATTGTTGTCTCTAGTTTTTTCTGTATCTATGTGTACCTGTGTTTTGCTTTGGTTTCTACTTTACATATTTTTAAAATGAGAAATAATATAAGTAATGTTCTTCACATTAGGGTTGATTTATATTAATAATTTGACCACATAATTTTGGGATTCCATATACATCCTTGGAGAACCTCTTTTACTAGTTGTATTTTATCACAAAGTGTGAATAAACTGTAATTTATATAACCGGTCCTTACTGAAGGATGCAAAAGTTTTTTCACCACTTTGTCATTCCAAACAAAACTATAGTAAGTATATTTTGGGAATTTCCTGGTGGTCTAGTGGTTAAGACTCTGTGCTTCCAATGCAGGAGGCGTGGGTTCAGTCTCTGGTGAGGTCCCACGTACCTTGTGGCGTGGCCAATATACATATCATTTACAAAGATAAATGTTTTATATATGTATAATGTTTAATATGGGCTTCCTTCATAGCTCAGTCGGTAAATAATCTGCCTGCAATGCAGAAGACCTGGGTTTGATTCCTGGGTTGGAAAGATCCCCTGGAGAAGGAAATGGCAACCCACTCCAGTGTTCTTGCCTGGAGAATCCCATGGACAGAGGAGCCTGGCAGGCTACAGTCCATGGGGTCCACAAGAGTCGGACACAACTTAGCTACTAAACCAAACCAAAACAAATGTTTAATGTATATGTATATGTTAAGTGTATGTATTAATGCATAATATATACATATATAACGGAGGAGGCAATGGCACCCCAACTCCAGTACTCTTGCCTGAAAAATCCCAGGGACACAGGAGCCTGGTAGGCAGCAGTCCATGGGGTCGCTAAGAGTTGGACATGACTGAGCGACATCACTTTCAGTTTTCACTTTCATGCATTGGAGGAAGAAATGGCAACTCACTCCAGTGTTCTTGCCTGGAGAATCCCAGGGACAGGGGAGCCTGGTGGGCTGCTGTCTATGGGGTCGAACAGAGTCGAACACGATTGAAGTTACTTAGCAGCAGCAGCAAGTGTATCTGTAGGATAACTTTATGGAAAAACCCAGTAGACATCTGAAAAATAATGAAGGCAGAGTCTTATTTCCATATACACCAAAATAAAGTCTAAATGTATTGAATTCTAAAAATAATAGAAAAGAACATGAGAAAATGATTTATGAGTTTAGAGTCAGGAAGAACTTTCTTTTTTTTTTTTCTAATTTTATTTTATTTTTAAACTTTACATAATTGTATTAGTTTTGCCAAATATCAAAATGAATCCGCCACAGGTATACATGTGTTCCCCATCCTGAACCCTCCTCCCTCCTCCCTCCCCATACCATCCCTCTGGGTCGTCCCAGTGCACTAGCCCCAAGCATCCAGTATCGTGCATCGAACCTGGACTGGCAACTTGTTTCTTACATGATATTTTACATGTTTCAATGCCATTCTCCCAAATGGCATTGAATTCTCCCAAATGGCAAGAATTCTCCCATTCTTCCCACCCTCTCCCTCTCCCACAGAGTCCATAAGACTGTTCTATACATCAGTGTCTCTTTTGCTGTCTCGTACACCGGGTTATTGTTACCATCTTTCTAAATTCCATATATATGCGTTAGTATACTGTATTTATGTTTTTCCTTCTGGCTTACTTCACTCTGTATAATAGGCTCCAGTTTCATCCACCTCATTAGAACTGATTCAAATGTATTCTTTTTACTGGCTGAGTAATACTCCATTGTGTATATGTACCACAACTTTCTTATCCATTCATCTGCTAGGAAGAACTTTCTAACAAAAACTCTGAAGCCATAAAGAGAAGATTGAAACCTGAGTTTAATTTTTTAAAAATATCTGCATGGCAAATATGTCATAAAAGAAAAATAGAAATGACCCATTATACAAATGAATTTCTAATGCATAAAATACAAAGAACTAAATTTCTTCCTATGTAAAGAGCTTTTGTAAGTTGGTAAAATCAAGTCCCTGTTGAAAAACGACCAAAGAATACAAACAAATAGAATATAGAAATGGAAGCACAGATATTAATAGCTTTAAACACATGAAACCATATGCATAAGGAGAGAAATGCAAATTAAAATGAGGAGATGCCATCTTTCACTTATCAGATTGGCAAAGATCAACACATTGTGTTGATGAAGGTGTGGGGAACCAAGCAGGCTCACGGATTGTTGGTGACACGATAAGCTGATACAACCGCTATGGAAACCAACGTGGCAACAGCTGTCAGAATTTCCAAAAGAAAAGTTTGTGGAGTGTTTTGGCTTTAGGTGTTTTTTTTTTTTTTTCCCAAATCAAATCCCTTTCTTTGAATTAGTCACATGTACTAAACCAGAAGGAAAGGTCACCAGAGTTTAAAAATAAAAACAAAATAATTTAAGATATTATGCCCTTCGTGTAAAGCTGCATAGCAACCATATTGGGCTATGGAAATTACAATGACGATGAAAAGAATCTCTAAGTGTGTATCAGTCAGGATCCCTTAAGAAACAGATGGCACATTTTTTAAAGGGGAGACAGAAAAGAATTTCAATCCTGAAGATGTGGGTAGGATTAAGGGAAATAATGAGGAGTGGGGAGCACCCCATGGTGCTGGCATCCTGGATCTAGGGAACCTATCCTAGCAAGGGCTAAGGTAGGGACGTTCAGAACCAAGTGAGTACTGTCACTTTAAGAGAGGGTTGCCTGGAACTTCCTGGTGGTCCAGCGGTAAAGAATCTGAATTCCAGTGTAGGGTACACCTGTTTGATCCCTGGTCATCCCTAGCTGGGAGCCAAACTCCCACATGCTGAGGGACCACGAAGCCCACTCAGTCTAGAGCCTGTGCGCCGTAACAAAAGAAGCCTTCGAGCTGCAACTAGAGAAGCCTGCACCTGCAACTCAAGAACGTCCCAGTGCTGCAGTGAAGACCCAGTGCAGCCAAAAGAAAAAAGGGGGGCTGCCTGACAGGTGCCGTAGAAAAGCACAGACCACTGTCAGACAGGGCTGGCAGGGTGGGATCCAGGAGAAAAATATTCCAGGCTCTTTCTGTTCATGCCTATTTTATGCAGGTGCCTGGTACTAAGTTCAATGGGAAGTCAGAGGGCAGCGAAGTCAGACTGATGCCATCCACAGAGGCCAGTCTGCTGGAACACAGAACAAGAACAGGTAGGTCTTGCTTTAATTCAGGAGGGTTAACTTGGGAGGGCAATGGGTGATTGTCGTTCAGCTAATACATATCTTGTAATATCTCCAGGGACTTCATTTTAACCTGCCTCCAAAAACATATTACCAATTTTTCTTCCAAAGTATTCACTTCTGTGTCCCCTTTCTTTTAGAATGGAACCCATAAAATCACTAATATTTCCAATCCCTTTCTTTCTGGGACAGTATCTTTATGAAAATTGGCTTCCTGAAGACACTGCCTTTGCTTAATAAAGCTTAATTAACAGAAACCAATTAAAAGACAATGGCACCTAGAACCTAAGTGCACTACTATAAGAAACAGTGCATTTAAAAAATAGTGCATTTTACATACAGCAGGTTTTAAAAAGTAAAATGTATGTTATGGGGACCTCCCTGGTGGTCTAGTGTTTAAGAATCTCCCTGCCAATACAGGGGACACAGGTTCAATCCCTCATCCGGGAAGATCCCACGTGTCATGCTACAGCTAAGCCCGTGAGCGGACACTACTGAAGCCCTCGGGCCCAGAGCCTGTTCTCTGCAAGAAGAGAAGCCAGCACAGTCAGAAGCCTGCACAGGGCATAGTGAAGAGAAGCCCCTGCTTGCTGCAACTAGAGAAAGTCCATGTGCAGCAACAAAGGCTCAGCGCAACGAAAATTAAATAAAGTAATTAATAATAACATTTTAAAAACATATGTTACATTTGGCCATGCTTCTCATGAAGGAAGATTCCACTATCTGGTTTTCTTTTTTCCTTCCTTCCTTTCTTCCAATGGTGCCCCTTTTCCCCTCCAATCTACTTTTGATCAGAATAAATGAGTCCCGTAGATCAACCAGAGATTAACTCCAGAGATCCTGCTACTGGCTAATGTCTAACAACATTAAAGACAGCTTTAAAGGGACTTCCCTGGCAGTCCAGTGGTTAAGGCAGTTAAGACTCTGAGCTTCCACTACAGAGGGCATGGGTTTGATCCCTGGTCAGGGAACTAAGATTCCACATGCTGTACAGGGAGGCAAAAAAAAAAGTATCATTAAAATTTTTTTTAAAAAAGATTGCATTAAAGAGAAGGAGATGTTATTTAAATATATATATATTTGCCTATTTACAAAATATTTAATTTTCTTGAAATGTTATTTTGAAGAGTGGGGATGGCATTACTTAGAGGTTCCCTAATTATAGCGAGACAGTTCCTTTCAGGTCTGGCAATATCAGAGGCCCTCTGGTCAGACCCACCTTAAAGGGAAATGATTTAGAGAGGAAACAATATGTTTCAGTCCTAACAGTAGTTTATTCAAGAGTCAAAGCTCCATCTTGACTTTCTGGGGTAAAGCCTGATTTTATCCCTTTGTACTCCTTCATGTGTTAACAAAACATATTTTCAGGGCTGGAGAAAATGTTTGCACTGTGCTGTCACTTCAGTCCCGTCCGACTCTGTGACACTGTGCATTGTAGCCCGCCAGGCTCCTCTGTCCATGGGATTCTTCAGGCAAGAATATTGGAGTGGGTCGCCATGCCCTCCAGGGGATCTTCCCAACCAGGGATCGAACCCATGTCTCTTATATCTCCTGCATTAGCAAGTGAGTTCTCTACCACTAGTGCCACCTGGGAAACCCAGAGATGTTTGGTTATATGCAAATACCGTGCCATTAAAAAAAATTACTTGTTTATTTTTGGCTGCCTTGGGTCTTCACTGCTGTGCACAGGCTTTCTCTAGTTGTGGCTAGCAGGGTCTACTCTGTGGTGGTGTGTGGGCTTCTCACTGCAGTGGCTTCTCTTGTAGAGCGTAGGCTCTAGGGCACAAGGGCTCCAGCAGTTGCAGTTCACGGGCTCTAGAGTACAGACTCAGTGGGCTCAGTAGCCGTGGCGCACGGGCTTAGTTGTTCCAAGGCATGTGGGATCTTCCCCAACCAAGGATCAAACCCATGTCCCCTACATTGGCAGGAGGATTCTTAACCACTGATCACCAGGGAAGTTCCTATGTCATTTTATATAAGAGACTTAAGCATCCACAGATTTGGGTATCCAAGGGGGTCTTGGAACCAATCCCTCATGGATACCAAGAGGCTATTGTATTCTGTTAGAATCAGCCTGAGGCAAACAATAATAAGTGATGGAATAAATAAGTGAAATAATACGTGATGATATAACACATTCATTTGATTCATTGATGAGCCACTGAAATTTTATTCAGGTTTTCCCTGAATAAGTTCAGGCTGCTCGTTTCACTGCTCTGGGAAATATCACGTATGATACATTCATTTGGAGAAGGAAAAAAGAGTTGAGTTTGCCAGACAGGCGATATAGTCTAGTGGATTCAGAATTTGAATATTATTTCTGGCTCTGCTGCTGTCTTTCTTTATGACTAGGAGGAAAATCTCTCTGGGTGTTGCTAGTTTCGGTATCTGGGGATTGATAAGAAGATCACAAGCAGGGATGTTATAAGAGAGTTTATTTCATGGGAAATTAAACAGAGCAAGTCTAATGAGAGACATGGGTTTATTAGTTATTTCTTTCTAGTGCTATTTTGTGTTTTAAGAGGACATTTAATACCTGAATAAATACACTGAGTTTCAGAAAATGTATCATATGCATGTTATTTCATTTAACCCTTGAAATTAACCCAGGAGGTCATTCAGAATAGGATGCAGTTTCAGGGAAGAAGAAACTGAAACACAGAAAGTTGCTTTGTCACAAAATGAGTGAGCAGGGACATCCCTGGTGGTCCAGTGGTTAAGATTTTGCCTTCTATTGTAGGGGATACAGGCTTAACCCCTGGTGGGGGAAATAAGATCCCATATGCCTTGTGGTCAAAAGCACAAAAAGCAGACAAAAAAAAAAAAAAAAAAACAGAAGCAATATTATAACAAATTCAATAAAGATTTTAAAAAAACAACAAAAAGCAAAACCCTAATGAGCAGAAAAGCTCATTGGCCCAGGTTATTTGAATCCAGAGCCCTAATTCTTAGCTACTACCTTTCTCCCTCTCACCTGGGGACAGAGATAATGATGACCCACAGGAATAGGAGTATATATATAAATCTTGATATACCAAAAATAGATTTTCAGAGCACCCTATGCAGGGGAGGGGGGAAGGGGGAGAAGAGGGGATGAGCAGGAAATCACTGACGCTAAGGTCTGAGAAGCATGTGATTAGGGCCTGCGAGGCCTGGCTGGAGAAGCCCTGTGAGTAGTAAGCAAAACTGCCAGTTTGAGAAAAACGTGTTCCAGGTTTGACGCTTCCAGTTTTACGTTTGGAACCCAGATTTTGGTTTGCTTTTCTGTTTGTTTGTTTTGTGGTGAGTTTGTTTTGTTCTGTTTTTAAGATGCTTGTCACAGCTGAGTATCATTTCCTTGGATGGGAAATGACACTACATGAAGTTTCATTTATTTCTGAATCTGCCTGTATGCTCCCCACCTAAATCTACATTTTTTCACTACCCACCCCCTCCCACCTTTCTCATGGTTCCATCAGACTGTGTACACAGTGCTGGTAAAATAACAGGCTCAGTCTCACCACTAGGCTTCACTCAGTCTCTCCCCACCTCACAGGTGTGTCCACACCCCTATCTTTGCATAATACTTTATTATTTAAAGCCCAGCATATGTCCCAGCTACTTTATAATGGCTTCTCAACCCACACGGAACACACCCTATCCTGACCTCCCATGAAGCTGAATGTTCCACTCATCTAATTCTTTGCTTAATTTTTGCACTCTGCTCAATTTATATGCTGAGTCTCCCAAACCAGGTCAGATCTCGTAAAAGACACGATGATTAATAGCACTGATGTCTGAGAAACTATACAGCATTTGGCCAAATAGAAGCATATGAAATTTAACTTAAAAAGTGACTTTTCCTAGTATGAAGATATTAACAATTAAACAATAAGCTTGTTTTTAGCATACATTTTATTATTAAAAGCTTTGAAATAATATTGTCTCTTTTAGACTTTCATGGGCTTCACAAATTTTAAATTTTTTGCAATGTCTACTTGATATTTCTGTTACAATTTTAAAATTTTAAATATTTAATAATAACCATGGTATGTACTCAATAACTTGTTTTGTACATTCTTTTCTAAGTGGAGAGATTCATTAAGCCAAGACAGCATAGAGCTGAATAGAAGTGGCAAAGAGAAGGGAAATTGGACTTGTCAATGGGGCTGCAGTTTGATATTTAGTGGTATCCCATTTTAAGTGTTAGTTGCTGGCTTGAAAATTCTTCAAGAAAGTCTTTGAGCAACAGGACAATTCATTTTCAGTAAGACTTCCTTCCTACTTCATTGATGGAATTAAGGCTATACATTGTGATTGTTTTTCCTGTTTTCAGACCTAACCCCATAAACAGAAACAATGGTAACAAAAAAGCTGACTTTCCCCGATTAGAGAGTATATTCGGATGATCTTTATTTTTGTAGTAACACGGGATGACGTGTTAGTGAGCACACCAACATGGCACCCATCCTTTCCCAGTAGTTGACCGCATCCTCCAATGTACCTTTCCTCACACCCCTACTCCTGTGGGCCTGGCTGAACCCGGGAGGCACGTGTAGCTCATGAGGGGCTTCCCTGATCTCCAGCCTTTGTCTCTCACCTCGCTCGGTACCACTCTGAAGACAGCTCCACCCACATCATCTGGTCCTGAGGCCCTCTCTCTCCATTCCGGGTTTTCAGAAGGTGGTTCTTGGATGCTGGTGAAGTGAAAGTAAGGTGGTGAGTTTTCCCCAAATAATTAAACTTTGGCTGATGGTGGCTCTTAGTCATTGAAGGTCAAGAAAATCTTCCTCTGAATGGGGCAAAAGCAACTTCAGCCGTCGCTAAGTTCTAACCTTCAATTCAATGTGTCTGTTGTGAATGAGACAAACCTCCAAAATTGATATAACAGGGTTCAGTGGAGCTCTTTGAAAGTTTGAAACACTTCTAGGAAAAAAAACCCAAAACACTGAAAGAAATTGGGAGAAAAAGCTGAGTGGCTAAAAGTGATAAAGCTAGTTTCCCTTAAAATGTTGCTTTGGAGATCCCAGAAGTGTTTTTTTGAAGGCTTTTGGATAGGTTAAAGCACTGAATTGTTGTTTCCAGTCTTGGCTATTTGGAATGTGTGTTAGGAGAATGTAATTTTGTGGTTTTGTTGACTGTAAGAATGTAGGAGCACCTGAGTTCTTGGAGTTAAGATTTACCATAGATTTTCCCCCTGGTCTCTGAGAAGAAAACCAGACTTCATATAATAAGAACTGAAACAGAAGAACACAGTTTTCAGAAGCATAATGTGTGACTGTGCTATTTCAGGAATTGTTCCAATATGAGATGTTTATAATAAGCTTGGTATGACCCAGCCAAGGAGCTTAATATAACAAGGTTAACTGAGTGGTGGGAGGAGAAGGTTCCAGCTTGCAATTATTAGTAATGAAAAAGGTTTGCAGATGACAGACTCACTGAGCATTTACTAAATCTGGGACTTGTGGTTTGCAAATCATTTTGATTAACAGCTGCTACCATGTATCTGGAGAGGGCAGGAAAACGTGTTGCTATTTTATCACATTAAATACTAGTCAAAGAGAGACTAAAACAGTGTAATTTGGCAAAAATAAAATTTACTGATTGAGTAGAAATCCATGCTCTGCTCTCCCACTGGGCTGCTAAAGATGAGTTTCCCGGGAACATCTCAGTGAACAGATGTTTCTTCTTATGTGTTGATGACGAGTTTACTGGCGTCTGATTGTTACTGAAGGAATCTTTTGGTAAAAGGAACCCGTTTTTTTATCTATCTACATATATACTTATATTTTTTACATACATTAATTAAGGGCTTTGCATTAATTAAGCCACCAAGTGGGACTCACTTGGGTGAGTCATGAAGGATTTCATAATTAAGTAACAAATGATTCTTAAGCCTACTTGATCTTAAGTTTCGAAGTTCAATGTTCAAGCAATAACTATTAATAAAGGGAGAAAAAATTTAAATGGTTGGTGAAGAAAAGATAATTACATTATCCACATAATCTTTCTTGAGTCAGAGTTTGATTCAGAAGGCTTCCTAAAATTCTTCAAGGATGCTATTTTTGTATCTCTGTATAAATCTTAATGTCTTTCTTTGAGAAGAAATCCAACAGTTTCTTAGTTATTGAAGAATATGGATATTGAAAACACAAATTATGCTCTAATATTATAAGTTCCTATGGAAGAGGAGATATTATCTATATTACACATACATGGTGAATTTATTCTAATCTATTGAAGACTTCTTTAGGAAGTCCAAACAGATAGGTTAGTGTGGGACTCTGTAGTTACATCACTGATGAAAATAACCTTACTTTAGATAAGAAACCATGTTTGTTTATAGATGTTGCTATGCATCAGAGGCTTTTAATTATTGCTTTATAGTTTTAGATCAGAGAGATGATTGAAAAGTGTTGAATCAAGACCTTGAATAGGGGCAACAAGGCAATTCAGGCGATAATAATAATGACACTCATTCTAGAAAGGAGGACAATGGGTCATAAGTCAAACAATAGGAGAAATAAATAAAATTAGTGAAATAACTTGTTTGGATAATCTCTAATATTATTTTATATTACATTTATCTAATGTAAACTCAGAAATATGCTGTAGGAATACATATCTGGATATAATGTAAATATATAGATATAGGAAATAGAATATAGATATACAGAATAGAATAAATGTAAATATATAGATATAGGGAATGGCATCCAGTCCCATCTCTTCATGAAAAATAGATGGGAAATAATGGAAACAGTGACAGAATTTATTATTTTGGGCTCCAAAATCACTGCAGATGGTGACTGTAGCCATGAAATTAAAAGATGCCTGCTCCTTGGAAGAAAAGCTATGACCAACCTACACAGCATATTAAAAAGCAGAGATATTACTTTGCCAACAAAGGTCCATCTAGTCAAAGCTATGGTTTTTCCAGTAGTCATGTTTGGATGTGAGAGTTAGACTATAAAGAAAGCTGAGCAACGAAGAACTGATGCTTTTGAACTGTGGTATTGGAGAAGACTCTTGAGAGTCTCTTGGACTGCAAGGAGATCAAACCAATCAATCCTAAAGGAAATCAGTCCTGAATATTCATTAGAAGGACTGATGCTGAAGCTCCAATACTTTGGTCATCTGATGCAAAGAACTGTCTCATATGAAAAGACCCTGACGCTGGGAAAGATCGAAGGTGGGAGGAGAAAGGGACAACAGAGGATGAGATGGTTGGATGGCATCACCAATGCGATGGACATGAGTTTGAGTAGGCTCTGGGAGATGGTGATAGACAGGGAAGCCTGGCGTGGGCAGTCCATGGGGTCCCAAAAAGTTGGACATGACTGGGCAACTGAACTGAACGGAGGGAGTGGACAAGGGATTTTTGAGTCCACTTCTTAATTTTCTGTTCACAACCTTAGATTTAGCAAATATATATAGCATTATGCATAGCACATGCCACATAATAGATGCTCCAATTTTTCCCTATCCTTAACTCCCAAACTAGAATAACCCCTATTATATTCTCTCACAGCCCTGGCACTTTTCCTTCCTAGTGTGTAATTATTTATTATTCTAGGCTTTAGGGTTGCTAGATTTAACTAGTTAGAACTGCCAGATGCCCAGAGAAATTTGAGTTTTAGATAAACAACAGATAATCTTTCAGTATAAGTTTTTCCTGTGCAACTTTTTGATGCACACGATGTACTTATACTAAAAAAATTAGCCATTGTTTATTGGAAATTCAAATTTTATTTGGCATCCTGGGTCTTTTTTTTTTTTTTTTTGGCTGCATCGGATCTTAGGTGTAGTGGCATGCAAGCTCCCTTGTCCTGTGGCATGTGGGACGTTAGTTCCCAGACCAGGGATCAATCCCTAGTCCCCTGCACTGGAAGGCAAATTCTTGCACGCTGGACCACCAGGGAAGGCCTGGGCATCCTAGATTTGATCTGGCAGTCTTCGTAGCTTCCTTCTTACATGTGCATCTCTCACAGACCAAAAGTTTTAGGAGAGCAGATATTCTGTTTTGCTCATGATCGTACCCCCTGTTTCTACGAGGTTTAGCACATTTTTAGGTAGTTAATGGATATTGATTGAATGCCTAAAAGGATGAGTGGTATAGAGTACAATGAAGGTTCAGAGAATTTAAAAATAAAACAAACCAATGGAATTTCTACAGGTGTACCATCTTTACATAGTATTCAATCAACAAAACAGATAAATAAGGAAATTCTTCGTAAAAGACAGACTCCAAGCACCTGATTCTACAAGTACAATTAACCTTCAGTTTTTAATTTTCATTAGTACTCTTTCAAAGATAGTTATTGAAAGCAAGTCAGACTTGTATTTTTCAGTGTTATGGCAGATTGCAGTGGATCTAAAACTAAAAAAAAAAATTTGGACAGGATGGACAGGAGATATTTCCATGCCATATATGGAGAAAGTGGCACAAATTTTGAAATCTTGATCATCACATCTTACTTATTGAACTCCCACAAATGTTCTGCTCTATATTAGAAAAAGCAAAACAAGTTAATCTTGTGAAGCTCTGTTAGCTCATGAAGAGCCAGTGCCTTAAGTGTGCTTTTTCTAAGGTTTGGTTTAATAAACCATGGAGCAGGGCTTGCTTAGGTGAGTCATGGAAGTTTAGGAAACAGATGGTAGGAGGAGAAAAATGCCTCAGAAAAGCAAATAGAAATGTGGTGTCTTATATGCTAGGAACATTCATCTGGACCCATCACAGATGCCCACGAGTGAAGCCTTTCACTGGGGCTTGAACAGCAACCCACGCTGAGGTTCACAGATGTTCCCATGGAGATTGATGGGTCTGGGAGTCTGAGGTTCCAGTTCTAGGGCTTCTATTAGCCTCAGGCTCAACCTGTCCCTGATTCACTGGCTGTTGAAGAGTAAAATAGTCACAGTACATTGAGAACACTGACAGATACTTCACTGTTGTTCAGTCGCTTAGTTGAGTCTGACTCTGTGCAACCCCATGGACTTCAGCATACCAGGCTCCTCTGTCCTCCACTTTCCCCCAGAGTTTGCTCAAATCCATGTCCATTGAGTTGGTGATGCTATCTAATCATCTCATCCTCTGCCATCCCCTTCTCCTTTTGCCTTCAGTCTTTGCCAGTATCAGGATCTTTTTCAATGAGTCAGCTCTTCACATCAGGTGGCCTAAGTATTGGAGCTTCAGCATCAGTCCTTCCAATGAATATTCAGGGTTGATTTCCTTTAGGATTGACTAGTTTAATCTCCTTTCAGTTCGAGGGATTCTCAAGAGTCTTCTCCAGCACCACATTTTGGAAGCATCAATACTTCAGTACTCAGCTTTCTTTATGGTACAAAGCTCACATCCGTACATGACTACTGGAAAAACCATAGCTTTGACTATATGGACCTTTATTGGCCAAGTGATGTTTCTTCTTTTTAATACGTTGTCTAGGTTTGTCATAGCTTTCCTTCCAAGGAGCAAGCATCTTTTAATTTCATGGCTGCAGTCACCATCCATAGTGATTTTGGAGGCCAAGCAAAGAAAATCACTGCTTCTCACTTTTCCCCCTTCTATTTGCCATGAGGGATGGGACCAGATTCTGTCTTAGTTTTTTGAATGGTGAGTCTTTAAGAAGGTCGTTAATTGACATGGGGAAGTCAGATGGCTCCTGCCGTGTCCCCACCACAGTCAGCTGTAGATGTGGAATGCCAGGCAGGCTCTCTTCTGTCATTACTATTGCTTCACTTCCAACCTCCTAGCTGAGCAATAAGAAGCTCCCATTTGGCCAGGGGAAATTTTCCAGAAAGAGTGGTAGCTACAAGTCTTTGAGCCAACACTCACTATAGCTAGGGAACAAGTCCACAAGCCTTGTGGAGTATCAATGCTGCCAACAGTAATGTATTGAGAATCTAAAAGAGAATCACACCATGACTTTTGTATACAAGAATTAAAAACATTTTTGAGGAGGCAGTGAGTATACACATTTAAAACAGCCCAAGAATAGAAGGCAAAATCTAATTAAATGACAGAATATACAGTACAATTATACATCCTTGGAGAGAACAGAAAGAAAGCTTGAGTCAAGTGCATATACACTGATTCCAGAATTTCAGTAGGAGAATGTGTTTTAGGCTTGACATTGAAAGATTAGCCTTGAATAGAAGAAACGGAGTGGATTGCAGAGTGACAGCATAAAGATTCAAAGATGATTGTTACCTTAAATGGTGAAGGGTTCTGTTGATGGAAACTTCTTTAGGTGGAACTGGTGGCAATTATCTTGAGGTACAATGAACCAGACTGAGATTTGGAGCATCTTCTTCCTAGTCTTTCTAAATGCCCCTTTGTTCATTTTCTGTTAGGGGACTTTTTAAAAAGAATCACAAATAGAAGCTTTTTTAAAATTTTTATTTATTTTAATTGGAGGCTAATTACTTTACAATATTGTAGTGGGTTTTGCCATACATTCACATGAATCAGCCATGGGTGTACATGTGTTCTCCATCCTGAACCCCCCTCCCACCTCCCTCCCCATCCCATCCCTCAGTGTCATCCCAGTGCACGGGCCCTGAGCACCCTGTCTCATGCATCGAACCTGGACTGGTGATCCATTTCACATGTGGTAATATACATGTTTCAATGCTATTCTCTCCAGTCATCCCACCCTCACCTTCTCCCACAGAGTCCAAAAGTCTGTTCTTTACATCTGTGTCTCTTTCGCTGTCTCGCATACAGGGTCATTGTTACCATCTTTATAAATTCCATATGTATGTGTTAATATACTATATTGGTATCTTTCTTTCTGACTTACTTCACTCTGTATAATAGGCTCCAGTTTTATCCACCTCGTTAGAAAATAGACGTTTTTGTTAAGGTTCTAGAAATAATAACTTTTAAACTCTTTGTAACTATTCAACTATTTATAACTATTCAATTTATTGTAACTCTTTGCATAGATTAAATGTTACCAGTTTAGGCACAATTTTGGATTTATTTCCAAGTTCTTTAGTTACTGTCTTATAAGAAGTTGAGATCATGCTTTTTAAAAGTGCTACCATTAAACAAAATTCTGCTGAAGTCAGACACTCCTTGGCACAGATCTTAGAGATGTTACCATTAGCAAGTTACTTGACCTTTTTGAGCCTTAATTTTATTATCTGTGAAAAGGGGATATTTCTACACATCTGACAGGGCTTGTGTGAAGTTTGGACATTATATATGCAAGATACTTAAAGAGGTATTTATTAAGTTCTCAAAAGATAAGAATCAGAGTAGGTACTCAAATGGGAGCTTTCATATCGTCACTATCATCATATTTGATGTATAAGTGAAGAGCAATGTTGTCTACCCTCTCAAGCAAGACTGCATGGGTTCAAACATGGACTCTAGCACTTATCTAAGCTGACTTTGGGTGTGTCCCTTAATCTCTTTGTGCCTGAAAAAGGAGATAATAGCAGTACTTGCCTCATAGAGTTGTTTTAAGATACGATGAGTTCGCAGCACTGTTTATAATAGCCAGGACGTGGAAGCAACCTAGATGTCCATCAGCAGATGAATGGATAAGAAAGCTGTGGTACATACACACAATGGAGTATTACTCAGCCATTAAAAAGAATACATTTGAATCAGTTCTAATGAGGTGGATGAAACTGGAGCCTATTATACAGAGTAAAGTAAGCCAGAAAGAAAAACACCAATACAGTATACTAACGCATATATATGGAATTTAGAAAGATGGTAACAATAACCCTGTGTACGAGACAGCAAAAGAGACACTGATGTATAGATCAGTCTTATGGACTCTGTGGGAGAGGGAGAGGGTGGGAAGATTTGGGAGCATGGCATTGAAACATGTACAATATCATGTATGAAACAAATCGCCAGTCCAGGTTCGATGCACAATACTGGATGCTTGGGGCTGGTGCACTGGGACGACCCAGAGGGATGGTATGGGGAAGGAGGAGGGAGGAGGGTTCAGGATGGGGAACACATGTATACCTGTGGTGGATTCATTTCGATATTTGGCAAAACTAATACAATATTGTAAAGTTTAAAAATAAAAAAAATAAAAAAAAAAGATGCGATGAGTTGATACATACAAAGAACTTAGTACTTTGCCTGGATCATGAGAAATACTTCCTATTTGTTAGCTATTATTTCTAGAAATTTGAGTCCCAAAGTTAAACATGTGGAAATCTGTTTAAAGCAATTGTTTAAATAACAAAGACCTACAGTACAGCACAGGGAACTATATTCAATGTATTGTAATAACCTATAATGGAAAAGAATCTGATAAAGAACATATGATATATCTTAAGTTGCCCAAAAAGTGCATTTGGACTTTTCTGTAAGATGTTACAGAGAAATCTGGATGAATTATTTATTTGTTTGTTTGTTTTTGGTTGTGCGGGTCTTTGTTTCTGCATGCAGGCTTTTCTCTGGTTGCTGAGAGCAGGAGCTACTCTCTGGTTGCAGTGCTTGGGCTTCTCATTGGGGTGGCTTCTTCTGTTGTGGAGCACAGGCTCTAGGCTGTGTGGGCTTCAGTGGTGGGCTCGGTAGTTGTGGTTCCTGGGCTCTAGAGCACAGGCTCCATAGCTGTGGTGCACGGGCTTAGTCGCTCTGTGACATGTGGAATCTTTCCGGGCCAGGGATTGGACCTGTGTCTCCTGCAGGTGGATTTTTATCACTGAGTCACTGGGGAAGCCACCAAACAAACTTTCTGGCCAACCCAATGTATGCGTAACTGAACCACTTTGCCGTACACTTGAAACTGACACAACATTGTAAATCGACAATACTCTGTTTTTTAAAGCAATTGTTGTAAAGATGGTGGTTTAAAGACATCTTGATCCCCCCAAAGTTTGTTTGGGAATAAATAGCCCATTGCTCCATTATTGTTAGGACAGTGTTAACTGAAAAACATGTCTATATTTTGCCTGTACTTTAGCCACTTCCTCTGTCTCACTGGAGGAAAGTCCGCAATGGCCTCTGCAAAGAAGGTAGCTGAGAAGCGGCATAACCCCGTGGAAAGCATCTGTAGAAAACTGCGAGCCATCCAAAAGAGAGAAGACATTTCTGATCCCATCCGACAGATTATCAAATACCAGTCTAGCAGTTTTGACAGCCCACAGACTAACCCCAAGAAGGATTTTGAAGAGGTACTGAAGAAAATGATGGCTGCTCACGTCCCTCTGCTCGACACGCTCTTCTTGAGTCCTGAGAAAGATGGCACCTTCACTTCACAGTCTCAGATAGTGTCTCCAAGAACCCCATCCATTTCTCATCTCAGCTCTCCTGAGAATGCAAAATACTCACTTATCCTCGCAGGTTCTGAAAATATCTCAAGGCCAAGATCACAGAGCTCCCAGAATTACACATCTTTGACACCGCAGATTATGAAAAGGGAGCTCTTTGCTAACAAGGATTTGACTAACTATTGTAGTGAAAATGATTTTAGTACCTTAGCACTTGATTTTGATTCCACCTCTGATCAGAGCTCTACTCCTCAGGATTCCATGGTGAAAAAATTATCTCCGAATGAAGAGGGTAAATATTTATCTTTTAATGTTTGTTCTTCCAATAAAGCAAGGAGCATATGACTCTGAGAGTGCCTGATCTAAAATGAAGTATGAAACTTGATGGAAGCATCCATCTTTCCCTTAAAATTTTCTTTCTCTCAACAAAAATCTTATATCTGCAACATCAGTATTTTCTATGCTTTCAAATATAAACCTGATAGCAATTCTAGATTATATTTTCAATCATAATCATGGATATTTTTCTACTGACCTGAAAACAAACTTTCTCCTGGGCAAATTAGAATGTCATGATAGAAATACGTAGATACATGGGAGTTAAAATTCATATACTTCCAACATGCCTTGCTGAAAAATAACATTTTAATATTTTTCCCTCTTTGTATGTGAGAGAAACATGTAAGAAAGTGTAGCGGCAATAAGGTACACCAGGAAACAATGCAAATTCTGTAGGCCAAGTTCAATGAAATTTTGGAATTCTATTTAGGGAATTGCTTACAGAATCCCATGTATGATAGACCCTAAAAAGCAATGTAAAATGATACATTTTCTGTATAGCTAGTGTTTACTTTCCCTCTGTTTTCTTTAAAATATTCTTATTTGTGTTAACACTATTTGCTTTTTCACAGAGTGCTTTTTTTTTTTTAAAACAGGTAAAGATAGCTTTATTTCCCCCAATTGCATTATATTAACTGAAACCTATCCATTCTGGCACATGAGTTTCTTCAAACATATATTCTTCATAGGACTAAACTGTCTTAATCCGTTGAGCACCTCATTATTATACCACTTCCTTCACAGTGCCAGAAGTTGTAAGCAATATAACTAAAGTAATATCCAGAAGTAACAACTTTTTTACTACAAATATTTGCATACATTTCCTTGTATAAATGTTCACTTGTCATCAAAAATGCAAAATTAATTTTATCTATTTCACTGTTCCAGTCATGTCAATCATTATTAACCTGTCATAGAATTGCACAGTGGCAATACCTTAGAGATGAAGGTACCAGAGCTGGCAAGAATAGGGATAACACACTGTAGCCCGTTCAACTTTCTCTATCGACTCTGCCAATGAAAAGTACCTACCCGCATAACAGAAATGAATCTCAATTTCGCCTTCTCTCTCGCCTCACAGAGTGCTTTTACTATCACAGGACAATAAAGCTCAGTTTCTTCTTCATCTTCTCTCCTTTTATTCCACCTTTGTAAAACTTGAAAGGAAACATGAATAATTAAAGATGCTTCAAGACCACTTTTTTCTTGATCTATTCATGTTAAGTAACCAGTATTGTGGGCTGCTCTTTATTTTAATATTTGAAACATAACCATATACGTAAAAATATATGTTAGTCACTCAGTCAAATCTGACTCTTTGTTAAAATTAAAATAGTAACTAAGCATGTTAGCACATAAAAGCATCTGGATTTGCAAACTTTTTCTTCTGATAGGGTGGAAACAAGGAACTGATGATGGCAAGGAAGATGTAACCTCTAGCAACACCAGGACCTATGAAGAAGAGTTGCTTAGGAGTATTTTTAATATATGTGACTCCAAACGCAGAGGTTAGTTGAAAGTTTTCTGCTCAGATTTTCACTGATACTCATCCACTCGTGCTTTCTGTTGTGAGAGAAAGGGAAATGGTTTCTGTGTATCTGTGTATCTGTGTCCGTACATATGGCAGGTGCAACCTAATTTGGGAGGGGCGATGGCTATTTAGAGTCTTGAATGATTTTACTGAGTTTATCATCAATTTTACCAGCTGCAGTCATTGACTGGAACTATTTACATCTCATAGGTGTTGCCTCACAAGAAATACATACTTCATATAAATAAAACCGCTGTACAAATTTAGCTCCAATTTTTGTCAATTTTAGATTTTCACTTCTGTTTTTCTTAGAGACATGCTTTTCTTAAAATTTCCGCAAGTAATGTTTAGCATGTCAATGGTTCATGATCACTGTAACAAAATTAATAATATGGAGAAAAGAAAGGAAAAAAGAACTCATCTGTTATCCTGTTTCCCTGAGTAACCACTGTTAATGACTCATAGTATAACCTGCCCCCACAAATTGCTTGGTCCATATGGTTTCCTTTCATTTGGATTAAAACTTTTTTATTATAGAAACTTTCAAACATATACAGAAGTGGAGAGGATATTATGACCGTTATGTATATGTCATAAATCATGATGTCTCATTTTTCCTCCACTCCACTCTGGATTGTTCCTGTTGTTGTTCGGTTTCTAAGTTGTGTCTGACTCTTTCTGACCCCATGGACTGTAGCCCGCCAGGCTCTTCTGTCCTCCGCTATCTCCCACTAAGTCTGGATTGCTGCTAAGTCGCTTCAGTCATGTCCGACTCTGTGCGACCCCATAGACGGCAGCCCACTAGGCTCCTCCATCCCTGGGATTCTCCAGGCAAGATCACTGGAGTGGGTTGCCATTTCCTTCTCCAATGCATCAAAGTGAAAAGTGAAAGTGAAGTCACTCAGTCGTGTCCGACTCCTAGCGACCCCATGGACTGCAGCCCACCAGGCTCCTCCATCCATGGGATTTTCTAGGCAAGAGTACTGGAGTGGGGGTGCCATCGCCTTCTCCGAAGTCTGGATTAGTTTGAGGCAAGTCTAAGACATATTATTTCCTCTGTAAACATTTCAGTACATTCAAAAGATAAAGACTGATTTTAGATACAGCTATACAAAGTCTTTTAAAATTTTTTATTTTTAACATATTATTGGGGTATAATTGTTTTCGATATTGTGTTCATTTCTGCTGTACAGCAAAGTGAGTCAGCTATATGTGTACACAGATACCCTCCCTGTGGAGTCTCCCTCCCACCCCCACATCCCACCTCTTTAGGTCACTGCTGAGCACTGAGCTGAGCTCCCGTGCTGTACAAAACTTCCCACTAGCTGTCTATTTTACACATGTACAATGTCATTTTTATGACCAAAAATGTAACGTAATTTTTAAATATCAAATACCTTACCAACATTCAAGTTTTCTCATTTGTACGAGAAATTTATGTTTTCTTAAACAGTTTATTTGTTTAAATCAGTATCCAAGAAAGGGTTGTTCATTGTTATTGGTTATCTGGCTTATCCCTCTGTTCCTTTTTCATTCTTTTTGTATTTTAAGTTATTTGTTAATGAAACTGGCCCTTTTATCGCCTCATTTTCTCCAATCTGAATTTTAGTGGTTGTGGGGCCATAGCAATACAACCTGTTTTTTGTCCCCTACATTTAGAGGCTTGATCAGGTAAATGTTTTATATCTGTTTTTGGGCAAGACTCTGTATAGATAGTGTATTTTGTATTTTTTTTTTTTTTTGCTACGTCAAGTGGCAGGCATGTGGGATCTTAGTCCCTTGACCACGGATCAAACCCTCACCCCTGCATTAGAAGCATGGAGTTTTAACCACTGGACTGCCAGAGGAGTCACAGTATATGTAATTTTATCAAAAGACAAAACTATTTGAGAGTGAAGGCCTAGATTTATTCTTTCATTAGATGATGTGAAGGTTAGTAGTTTATCATTCCTTCTTACTTTATCAACTGGAATATCTATAAAGAGAAACTCTATGCTGCTTATCAGTTTTATAAGGCTGTGGCTGAGTCTTGTTTCCCAAAGGAAAGGCCAGATAAAAGTTTGATGGTGTTTCTAATTGAAAATAAACTCCAGATACTGTGTCTCTTTACCCTGAAGTACACCAGTATGTATTTCCTACAAAGAAGAACATTTGCTTGCATAGCTGCAGAACAATTATCCAAATTAGGATATTTAACATTGATATGATACTGTTATCTAATTTAAATGTCTGTATTCAAATTTTGTCTATTTCCCCAACAATATTCTTTATAGCTTTTTTGTTTCCTGGTCCAGGATCAAATTCAGAATCACACACTGTGTTTAGTTTTCACATCTCTTCAATCTCCTTTTATCTGGAGTAAGTCCTCAGATTCCTTGCCTTTTATGACTTTGAAAGTTTTGAAGACTATATGCCAGCTACTTTGTAGAATGTCTGATATTTCCTCTTGTTTATTCAGGCCGTACATTTTCGCAGGCACACTACAGAAATGATGTTATGCTCTTCTCAGTACAATATACCAGGATTTTTAACTTTGATCCCTTGATTAGTGTGGTGTCTGCCAAATCTCCATCTTGTAAAGTTACTATTCTCCTTTGTAATGTCTGTACAAAATGAATCCGTTGATCTAAGAAAGCAATGGAAAATTTTAAGCCAAAGTGAGGACTATAATCCAGGAACAGCCTTTCAGAAAACTCGGAGAACCATTCTACCTGTTAAAAGTCGGAGCACATGTTTGAGACAGAAGGCTGTACATTAAATGGTGTACATATTATTAACGGTTTACACAATCTGGATCTAAGCATATAAGGTGAGTAGTGAGTCATGGGTCATCCTAGCTCCTTATAAGAAGGAAGGTTATCTTTTTAGGGGTTGTCTTGTTGATGCTAGGATAATGTTGCTCTTTATGGTTGAGCAGGTATTTCTGCCGATGGGGATGTTTGGTTGATGCAAAATGCAGATACACAATGCATAGTAGAGGGGAGAGGGGAGGACAAAGAGCAGAGAAAATATTTAGTGCTTAAGTTTTCCTTGACTAGCCTTAACAGTTTCATCTGTGGCTTAAGTAGGGAATGACCTGCTTTAGGTGGCAGAATTCGTTTCTTGCTCTTATAGGACTGAAGACTTCAGAGTCTTGCTACTGTCAGCGAGACAGTTTCTTGCTAGTTGCACCTCTGAATATAGGAAGCCCCTAATATGGCAGATTTTCTTCTTCAAAGCCAGCAAGGGAGTGACTCCAGCAAGATAAAAGTTTGAAAGTATTAGTAACTAAGTTGTGCCAACTCTTTGGAGACTCCATGGACTATAACCCACCATGCTGCTCTGTCCATGGGATTCTCCATCCAAGAATACTGGAGTGGGTTGCCAGTTAATTCTCCAGGGGATCTTCCTGACCCAGAGATTGAACCCAGGTCTCCTGCATTGGTAGGCAGATTCTTTACTGCTGAGTCACCAGGGAAGCCCTAGCAAGATAGGCACTGTGATCTCATGTAAGTTAATCACACAACCATATACATGTATATCCTGTCCCCTTTGCCATATTCTACTGGTTAGAAGCAAGTCCCAGATCATGCCCACACTCGAGGGGAGGAGACTACACTAAGGTGAAAGCATTAGGAAGCAAGGATCATAAAGGGGAAGCCTGGAGTCTGTCCACCTCATTGCCACAGTATGGTTGCAAAAAATGGTTTAAGACCTTTTTTTTGGTCATTATTTTCTCCTTAAGTTATATGCAATATATTCCCTAAGTGTAAGTGGGAATGTTTCCACCTTGCTTTATAATCTGCTTTTTCTTACTTAATAATTTTGAGTACTTGTCTATGTCAATAATATATATTTTCTCTGTACTCTAGGGGGATGTAACATAATATATTTAAACAATATGTCTCAATTGGGTATTTTTTCTCTATTATGAAAAGCACAAAAATAACCATGATAAACCATAATGAACATTCTTATAGCAAAACATTTACCTGCACTCTTAATTATATCGGTAGGATGAATGGGACTTATTTATTCCTGGTAAGCCTCTCTGCATGGACAGGATTTAAGGAATTGTTTCCTGGAAGAAAATAAGGAAACTCCATTAAAGGAAGATGGGAGATGTATTAGAAACAGAACCAACAGGGTGTGTGTGTGTGTAAAATATATAAAGAGATATATTATAAGGAATTGGGGCTTCCCTGATGGCTCAGTGGTAAAGATCCATCTGCAATGCAGGAGACACAGGAGATGCAGGTTCAATCATTGGGAAGATCCCCTAGAGAAGGAAATGGCAAACCCACTCCAGTATTCTTTCCTGGAAAGTTCCATGGACAGAGGAACGTGGTGGGCTACAGTCCATGGGGTCGCAGAGTCAGACACGACTGAGCGTGCAGGCCCACACGCACAATTATAAGGAACTGGCTCATGTGATTATGGAGGCAGGCATGTTCGAAGATCTGCAGGGTGAGTGAGCAAGATGAAGATGGAGTCCCAGAGAGCTTATGATGGTTTCCTTCCAGTCAGTGTCCAAAGGCCTGAGAAGCAGGAGGCAACCTGTCCAAAGGTCAACATCTGGAAACTGAAGAAGAGCTGATGTTTCTGTTCGAGTCCAAAGTTAGGAAAAAAGATAAGTCTTGGTTCCAAGGCAGTCATGCAGGAAGAATTGTCTCTCATTTGGGGAAGGGTCTGTCTTTTTGTTCTATTCAGGCCCACTTGCATTAGGGGACAGCAGCCTGTGTTAGTCTACCAATTTAAATCTTAATCTCTTTCAAAAACACCCTCACAGAAACAACCAGAATCATGTCTGACCACATAACTGGGCACTCTGTCGCCCAGTTGAGTTGACACGTTAAAGAAACGTCTCAGGAGATCTTTCTGGTTTTGAGGTATAAGATCAGATTTTAGAGCTTTAGTGGAGGAAAATGAGATATAGGGTATTCTTTTTGACTTTCCAACTCTCCAATTATGCAAACAGGAGTAAAAATTATCCTTCTAAATAACTATTAAAATTTTATTTCCATTTCTTTGTGTCACAACCTAATGACATTTTCCATTAAATTAATGCATTCTTTAAAGTCATTCAGTTTCCTTTACAGCTCTCTTTTCCTAATGATGTACTAAGCTTATTCTTTTATTTTTTTATTAAAAAAATTTTTTTTTCAAATATTAGTGTCTCTTCTTACCTCCTGGGGTAAGAATCTTCACCCTATCAAACTTCACCCTATCAAACTTCTACTTCCTTTTCCTTCCCTCTTTAAACTGCTAGTCCAAGGCAGGCCCTAGTTAAGAGTAGAAAAGATGTCTTATGCTTGAGGAAGACTGGTGTGTTAATTACTAACAGTCTGTATGACTTTAATTTCTGAATGTGATAGTAGGGCTGATTATATCCAAGAATGACTTTTCCACTCCTCCCTCTCCACCCCGAAGAGTCAAACTACTTACTTGAGGCTGAAAATTTCACCTAGGGCCAAGGAAATCCTTCCTTCACGAATGCTTTTTTAAAATATTTATTTATTTTAAAATATTTATTTACTTGGCTGTGTCAGGTCTTAGTTGAGACAGGCAGGATCTTCCCTGTGGCTCATGGGCTTCTTCAGTTGAGGTGCCAGGGCTCAGTAGTTGCTGTAGCTCGAGGGCTTAGTTGCTCCACAGCGCGTGGGATCTTAATTCTCTGACCAGGAATTGAACCCAAGTCCTCTGCATTGGAAAGTGGATTCTTAACATTGGATCGCAAGGGAAGTCCCCACTAACTGTTTTTTAAGGAAAGAATGGGAGAGAAAAATAAAGCGGCATTTTTGACCACTTCCCACAAGTGATTATTGATTACATCTGTGTGTGTGTGTGCGCGTGTGTGCGTGCACACGCTCACTCAGTTGCTTAGTCATGCCTGACTCTTTGTGACCCCCATGGACTGTAGCCCATCAGGCTCCTCTGTCCATGGGATTTCCCAGGTAAGAATACTAGAGAAGGTTGCCATTTCCTCCTCCAGGGGACCTTCCCAACCAAGGGACTGAATCCTCGTCTCTTGTGTCTTGCATTGCCAAGCGGATTCTTTTATTGCACCATCTGAGAAGCCTATTGATTACATAAATCTTTCCTATTTGAATCTCACAACTCTGTGTAGTAGGCATCATTTCACAGATGAGGACACTGAGGCTCAAAGAGACTGAGTGATTTCCCCAGAGCCACACAGCTGATACAGTCCAGAGCCGAGATTTGACCCTAGTCGGTTAGACTCCAACCTTAAGGCCAGTGCTCTACTTTATGACATCAACTCAGCAGGATTGCGAGGGTGATAAGGCACATTTCCAGGACTCAATGGACTTGAACGAGTTAAGCACCTCACTTAAAAAAAATCTTTTGCCACCTTTAAAAACTAACTTGACTTTGTTCTTCCTAAGGTTTAGTCAGAGTCACCAAAATAATAGATTATCTGAGACAGACAACTAGTCAAGGTTCTGAAGATGATGACCTCGAGGAGCTATGGATCATGCTTGATCCTGAAAAGAGAGATGTACATGTGAACCTGGAAACCTTCCAGGCCACTGTGAAGGAATGGATGATGGCTCACTGCAGAAACAAATGGTAATCATAGTCCCAGCAGGATGCGTTTTCAGGTTCTGATTTAATAATTGATTACAATGAATGTTAATCACTGTTTTTTGCACTGATAGGAAATACTATCTGATAGTATCTTACTATTAATCCAAGAAATGAAAATAAAGAGAACATATTTGGTGCATCAGTTTAACAAAGGTTTAGAGGAATGACCCTATCCCATGTTGTCAGGGAGGGTGGAGAAATAGACCTTCTCCTTGTTTATAATACTGCAAGTTGGCACAGCTTTTCAATGGCAGTTTAGGAATGTATGGCTTCCCAGGTGGCTCAGTGGTAAAGAATCTACCGACAATGCAAGAGACGCAATTTGACCCCTAGGTGGGGAAGATATCCTTGAGGAAGAAAATGGCAACCCACTCCAGTATTCTTAACTGAAAACCTTCATGGACAAGAGGAGGCTGGCGGGCTGCAGTCCATGGGGTTGCAGAGAGATAGACACGACTGAGAGACTGAGCACAGCACGAGCATCAGAGCCTTAGAAATATGCAATGTGGTCAAATTATGTAACTTCAGGAAAGACAACCAATTGTATACTCTAATGTATATGCAGAATGTTGTTTATGATTATGACAAATGTAAGCAAACCAAATATTTAATAGTAGGTGGTTGGACAAATGATAATACTTCCATACTAATTAGTCACTCAAAATTATAATTAAATAAATATTTGACAGGAGAAATATTCATATGTATTAATTTAAAATAATTGGCCATAGATCTGTGTATGTAGTATACTCCCCTATTTGTTGAGAAATAAAAATATGCACAGGAGAAAGTGGGAAGGAATATATTCCAAAATGATTTTCTTTGCATGAAGACCTTAGCTTCTTTGTCTTATTTTCTTATGAATTTTCTACTTTTCCTAAAATATTTAGGCTTGATTGTATAATACAGATATCAATAATCCATGGGTAAAGTGGAGTGAGGGCAAAAGAGAAAATTTATTTTTATGACAAATATAAAGGAAAAGAAAAAGAACATGGGAGATATAAAAGAACAGAGACTCAGAAATGGTGATGGGTGCGGATCTATTAATAGGAATATGAGAGTGAGGACTGAGCTATTCTGCTCAGTCATCTTCTGAAAACATCTCATGTTGAAACACAATAGGATGTAAGTACTAGTCTAGAGGCTTTGGTAGCTGCTCCGAAGAGATTATCTAAGGGTTTGTCAATTGCTAAGATTAGGCAGCAAAACTGAAATCATAATACAAAGACTCTCGGAAAACAAATGGTTGAAGTGTTAATATGTTTATTTGGGGTGTCCTGGGCAGAGGCCTGTGTATAGGGTTCTCCAAATTTTAGGAATGATATGCTCCAAACTACAATTAGTTCAAGTTCAACTTAGTTTTTCATGAGAAAGAAAAAAGAGCACCTTCAGTGTGCACCAAATTATTAGCTGTTCATGCCTTTCCCTTCCTAATTCTCTAAGGCCCAACGTCTTGCTCCCTCTACAAGTGTCCACTTAGTCCTCCAAATCATGCCAGCTTCCTAATCCATTGAGGCTCCCATTGCCTAATTATAGCTATGTGCATCATCACCTACTTACTTATGCATTCATATTCTTTTCTTCATGTTAGATTAAAGTTTATAGGAGGTAGAGACAACATGTTTCTTTTCTATGACTCTGTTTAAGAACAGTGTTGGGCTCCAAATTGTGGCCAAATGGATAGATGGTTTTAAAATTCAGAAAGACTACCATCAATAAGAAAATACAGAACACATCTGAAAAATTGGCTAAGCTTTGGTTTGACAAGGAATTCTAGCTCACTGGTTTTGTTTTTTGGCCACAGGGAAAGAGAGAGTAGTGGATCAAGCAGCACAATGGTTGATTCTGCTTTTGAACAGGACAACATAAAATCATGTGAAGCAAGTATGTATGTGTTTCTTTGGGATTGTTCTGCCAGTTTTGTGTGATTTGGAGAAATGGATTTTTTTATAAAACTTTCTTGTGTGTGTTTCAGTTAAGATGACCACAGATAAAACAGATTCTTCATCATGGAACTTCAAGGGGTTGGGTGGAGACTTGCCTAAAGGAGTCTTGTAAGCATTCTTACTTGTAATGTTTTCTCAAGCGCCTCAACTTTTCTTATGGATTTTCTTATTTCATAGATCTATGTATTTTATTTTATTTCTGGGCTTTCCTGCTGTCTCCAACAGTAAAGAATCTGCCTGCAATGCAGGAGTTCATTTCAGTTCATTTCAGTCACTCAGTCGTGTCCGACTTTTTGTGACCCCATGGACTGCAGCACACCAGGCTTCCCTGTCCATTACCAACTCCCAGAGCTTGCCCAAACTCATGTCTATTGAGTTGGTGATGCCATCCAATCATCTTATCCTCTGTTGTCCCCTTCTCCTCCTGCCTTCAATCTTTCCCAACAGTAGGGTCTTTTCCAATGAGTCACTTCTTTGAATCAGGTGGCCAAAGTATTGGAGCTTTAGCATCAGTCCTTCTAATGAATATTCAGGACTGATTTCCTTTAGGATGAACTGGTTTGATCTCCTGGTAGTCCAAGAGCCTCTCAAGAGTCTTCTCCAACACTCCAACACCACAGTTCAAAAGCATCAATTCTTTGGCACCTAGCCTTCTTTATGGTCCAACTCTCACATCCATACATGACTACTGGCAAAACCATTGTTGTGACTAGACAGACCTTTGTTGGCAAAGTAACATTGGCAAAGCAATGCAGGAGACCTGGATTTAATCCCTGGGTCTGGAGAATCTCCTGGAGAAGGGAATGGCAACCCACTCCAGTATTCTTGTCTGGAGAATTCCATGGACAGAGGAACCTGGTGGGCTATAGTTCATGAGATCTCAAAGAGTCAGACATGACTGAGTGACTAACACTTTCAACTTTTTCATGTATTTTATTTACGGTAAAGTCACTTAGCTCTGCTTGTGTGCATGTGTGGTAGGGCTAACATAATTTATTTTTAACTCTTAGCTATTATATCCTAATTGCATTAGAAGTAGTTTCACTAGGAACACAAATTGTGAAAGATTATGAAGTGTCACATAAATAAGCATTTTCTTGCTCATGAAAACTTTATTCTTCTTTGACTTTGTGTTTTCCACGCACGACAAGTTCTATCATACATAGAATTATGACATTGACCTTAAGCTCTTTGGGGGGGGGGGTTGCTTTTTTTTTTTTTAGTTGGAGTGTAATTGCTTTAATGTTGTATTAGTTTCTATTGTACAATGAAGTGAATCAGCTATATGTATACCTATATCCCTCTCTCTTGGATGTCCCTCCCATTCCACCCATCTAGGTCATTTTAGAGCACCAAGCTGAGCTCCCTCTGCTTTGTAGCAGGTTCCCACTAGCTAGCTATTTTACACATGGTAGTGTATATATGTCAATCATTATTACTGCTTCAATAGATACTTTTGAGAAGGCAATGGCACCCCACTCCAGTACTCTTGCCTGGAAAATCCCATGGATGGAGGACCCTGGTAGGCTGCAATTCATGGGATGGATAAGAGTCAGACACAACTGAGCGACTTCACTTTCACTTTTCACTTTCATGCATTGGAGAAGGAAATGGCAACCCACTCCAGTGTTCTTGCCTGGAGAATCCCAGGGACAGAGGAGCCTGGTAGGAGGCCGTCTATGGGGTCGCACAGAGTCGGACAGGACTGAAGCAACTTAGCAGCAGCAGCAGCAGATACTTTTAGATATTAATGAGAAAAGCTGTTTTCTGCTACACATGCATTTGGATATTAAGGAGAAGTGACTCTGTTCTTTATTTTTATTTTGAAAAAAATTTTTTGGCTGAGCCAACATGTGGCTTGTGGGATCTTAGTTCCCCGACCAGGGATTGAACCCAAGTCTCTGCTTTGGAAGCTCAGAATTGAAGCACTGAACCTGTCCTTCCTTATTTTATCTTTGCCACTTCAGGTTTATCTGTGCAAAAAGTGTGGACTAGGAACCGTGTAGCCAACCTATGCTAAAGTCTAGGAAAAGATGGCAAAGAAGAGAAGGCCTGGGACTCCTTGAAAAACACAGTTCAGACTCTCAAAGGGTTTAGGATCAAATGTCAGGGCAAGTGTGACAGCTACAAATATTAACAAGCTGTAGAAAATACTAGGAACCATGAGTACTAAATTGTGAGCTACAGGCTACAATGATAAAACTCTAGGAATTGTTTCCTAGTTAAAGGCCTGTTGAAACCGGCCAAGATTTCTGATTGAAAGCATCCAGTGTCAATTTATTTCAGGATTTTCCATAACCCAGGCAGAAGTAGGAACTCTTCAGTGTCGATAGAGACAGAAGTTGGGAGCAAAGTGAAGAGGAAGAAATGAAAGCTGTAAAAGTTGATTTCACAAGTGGCAGATGCTAAATATCTGGCAATTTTGGAAAAATCTTTGGTGTTATTGTAATAAGTGCTTGAATAAATACTGTGTATGTGAACTATGTTTATGAGGATGAATGAAAATAAAGTAGAAAATCTTCTTTATTTGTTTATTTTTGGTTGTGCTGGATCTTCATTGCTGCATGTGGGTTTTTCCTAGTCGTGGCAGTTGGAGGCTATTCTTTGTTGTGGTGGTTTCTTTTTTTCACACAGCAAAGGCTCTAGGCAGTGGGCTTCAGTAGTTACAGCATAAGAACTCAGTAAGTTGTGGCACGCGGGGCCTAGCCTGGGAGGGCTTCGGCAGTTGTGGCCTACAAGGTTTAGTTGCTCCGCAGCATGTGGAATCTTCCCAGACCAGGTATTGAACCTGTGTCCCCTACACTGACAGACGGATTGTTAACTACTGGACCGACAGGGAAGTCCTCACAGGAATATTTAAGCTTGTTTGGGCTTAACCATAAGCCTTACTTTGACTGGAAGGGATTAGTGATGTTGAAGTTTATGCCATTCATCCTTTTCCCCGCAGAGAGGTGCCTGATTTGATTACCTATATAGCAGACATGCATTTCAACAAGCAGAAATTGGAAGAGGAAAATAATAAATTGAAATTGGCATTGGAAAACTTGGAGGAAGCAAACAGAGAGTTATCAGAGGACTGTACTGAACTGCGCCTTCAGATAAAAAGGTGAGCCATGGTGTGGGTACTGTGTGCTGGGAATTCTCAGTTCCTTTTCCTTTTTTTTTTTTTTTTAATAAATTTGTTTTTTATTGAGATACAAGTCACAAAGCAGAAGAGTCACCCTGTTGAGGTATACAATTAGTTTAGTGTTTTTTAGTATATTCACAAGATTATTCACATGATCTAATTCCAGTTATTCACAAGTATATCCACATGATGTATTCACATGGTATCAAGTATATTCACATGATCAGGACATTTTCATCACTCCAAAAAGAAATCCCATACTGATTAACAGCCACTCCCTATGTCCTCCCCTCTCAGCCCCTGGCAACCACTAATCTACTTTGTATCTCTATGGATTTGTCTATTCCAAACATTTTCATATCCATGGAATCATACAGTATGTGACCTTTCTGTCTAGCTTCTTTCATTTAGAATCACATTTTCAAAGTTCATCCATGTTGAAGCATATATTGCTATTTCATTCTTTTTTATGACTGAATAATATTCCATTGTATAAATATACCTCAGTTTGGACATTTGGGTTAGCACCACTTTTTGGCACTTAAAAAACTGCTGTTATGAACATTTGTGTGCAAGTTTTTATGGGATCATATGTTTTCTGTTTTCTTGGTTATGTATCTAGGAGTGAAATTGCTATACTTTTTAAGACCTATACTTTGGTCTTCCCTGATAGTTCAGTTGGTAAAGAATCTACCTGCAATGTAGGAGACCCTGTTTCGATTCCTGGGTCAGGAAGATCCGCTGGAGAAGTGATAGGCTATCCACTCCAGTATTCTTGGGCTTCCCTTGTGGCTCAGCTGGTAAAGAATCTACCTGTAATGTGGGAGACCTGGCTTCGATCCCTGGGTTGGAAAGTTTCCCTGGAGAAAGGAAAGGCTATCCACTCCAGTATTCTGGCCTGGAGAATTCCATGGACTGTATAATCCATGGGGTCACAAAGAGTTGGACACGACTAACTGACTTTCACTTACAACCTATACTTTAGGGCTACCCAGGTAGCACTGGTTGTAAAGAACTTACCTGCCAGTGCAGGAGACATAAGAGACACAGGTTTAATCCCTGGGTCTGGAAGATCCCATGGAGAAGGAAATGGTCACCCACTCCAGTATTCTTGCTTGGAGAATTGCATGGACAGAGGAGCCTGGCAGGGTACAGCCCATAGCGTCACAAAGAGTCAGACATGACTGAAGCAACTTAACATGCATGCATGCAACTTATACTTTGTATTTTGAGAAACTGCCACACTTTTCCAAAGTTCCAAAGCGACTTTGGAAAACAGCTTTATTTTCCCACCAGTGAAACAACTTTACTTTCCCATCAGCAACGTTTGTTAGTTCTTTTCTAGCAATGATGTTCTCTATGTCCTTCAAGTCTCTGTGTAAGACCAATATGCATACAGGTCAAGTGTAAATCTATCCCAACATTCAGTGGTTCACTAGAACTCTACTTATGCAAAGTTCCATGCTGAGTATTATGAGAGATTCATCGATGAGTCAGGTTTAAAATGTGCCCTCAGGGTACCTGTTTGGCCACCTGATGCGAACAGCTGACTCATGCTGGGAAAGATTGAAGGCAGAAGGAGAAGAGGGCAACAGAGGATGAGATGGTTGGATGGCATCACCGATTCAATGGACATGAACTTGGGCACGTTCTGGGAGATGATAAGGGACATGGAAGCCTGACGTGCTGTAGTCCATGCAGTTGCAAAGAGTCAGACATGATTTGGAGACTGAACAGCAACAGGGTACCTGTAGCCTAGAAGGATGATAAGAACATTCATTACCTTAGCTTAAGCTAGAAAGGGATACTGGACCTTGAGGATGTAATAGATCAAGTGCAGACACTGGTAAAATAGATGAAGTGGGACATGCTTGAACATCAGAAAACAAGCAACCTGGTTCTCACAAAGTCTGTGTGTACAGGTGTCATCAGTTCAGTTCAGTCACTCAGTCGTGTCCGACTCTTTGCGACCCCATGAATCGCAGCATGCCAGGCCTCCCTGTCCATCACCAACTCCTAGAGTTCACTCAAACACGTCCATCAAGTCAGTGATGCCATCCAATCTCATCCTCTGTCATCCCCTTCTCCTCCTGCCTCCAATCCCTCCCAGCATCAGAGTCTTTTCCAATGAGTCAATTCTTCACATGAGGTGGCCAAAGTACTGGAGTTTCAGCTTCAGTATCAGTCCTTCCAAAGAACACCCAGGACTGATCTTTAGAATGGACTGGTTGGATCTCCTTGCAGTCCAAGAGACTCTCAAGAGTCTTCTCCAACACCACAGTTCAAAAGCATCAATTCTTTGGCGTTCAGCTTTCTTCACAGTCCAACTCTCACATCCATACGTGACTACTGGAAAAACCATAGCCTTGACTAGATGGACCTTTGTTGGCAAAGTAATGTCTCTGCTTTTGAATATGCTATCTAGGTTGGTCATAACTTTCCTTCCAAGGAGTAAGCATCTTTTAATTTCATGGCTGCAATCACCATCTGCAGTAATTTTGGAGCCCCCAAAATAAAGTCTGACACTGTTTCCACTGTTTCCCCATCTATTTGCCATGAAGTGATGGGACCAGACGCAATGATCTTCGTTTTCTGAATGTTGAGCTTTAGGCCAACACTTTCACTCTCTTCCTTCACTTTCATCAAGAAGCTTTTTAGTTCCTCTTCACTTTCTGCCATAAGGGTGGTGTCATATGCATATCTGGGGTTATTGATATTTCTCCTGGCAATCTTGATTCCATCTTGTGCTTCATCCAGCCCAGCATTTCTCATGATGTACTCTGCATATAAGTTAAATAAACAGGGTGACAATATACAGCCTTGACATATTCCTTTTCCTATTTGGAACCAGTCTGTTGTTCCATGTCCAGTTCTAACCGTTGCTTTCTGACCTGCATATAGGTTTCTCAAGAGGCAGGTCAGATGGTCTGGTATTCCCATCTCTTTCAGAATTGTCCACAGTTGATTGTGATCCACACAGTCAAAGGCTTTGGCATAGTCAGTGAAGCAGAAATAGATGTTTTTTCTGGAACTCTCTTGCTTTTTTGATGATCCAGTGGATGTTGGCAATTTGATCTCTTGTTCCTCTGCCTTTTCTAAAACCAGCTTGAACATTTGGAAGTTCACGGTTCACATATTGCTGAAGACTGGCTTGGAGAATTTTGAGCATTACTTTACTCTAGCGTGTGAGATGAGTGAAGACTCTACACATGGACATCACCAGATGGTCAACACTGAAATCAGATTGATTATATTCTTTTCAGCCAAAGATGGAGAAGCTCTATACAGTCAGTAAAACAAGACCGGGAGCTGACTGTGGCTCAGATCACGAACTCCTTATTGCCAAATTCAGACTTAAATTGAAGAAAGTAGGGAAAACCACTAGATCATTCAGGTATGACCTAAATCAAATCCCTTATGATTATACAGTGGAAGTGAGAAATAGATTTAAGGGACTAGATCTGATAGATAGAGTGTCTGATGAACTATGGACTGAGGTTCGTGACATTGTACAGGAGGCAGGGATCAAGACCATCCCCATGGAAAAGAAATGCAAAAAAGCAAAATGGCTGTCTGGGGAGGCCTTACAAATAGCTGTGAAAAGAAGAGAAGTGAAAAGCAAAGGAGAAAAGGAAAGATACAAGCATCTGAATGCAGCATTCCGAAAAATAGCAAGAAGAGATAAGAAAGACTTCCTCTGCAATCAATGCAAAGAAATAGAGGAAAACAACAGAATGGGAAAGACTAGAGATCTCTTCAAGAAAATTAGAGATACCAAGGGAACATTTCATGCAAAGATGGGCTCGATAAAGGACAGAAATGGTATGGACCTAACAGAAGCAGAAGATATTAAGAAGAGGTGGCAAGAATACACAGAAGAACTGTACAAAAAAGATCTTCACGACCCAGATAACCACGATGGTGTGATCACTCACCTAGAGCCAGACATCCTGGAATGTGAAGTCAAGTGGGCCTTAGAAACCATCACTATGAACAAAGCTAGTGGAGGTGATGGAATTGCAGTTGAGCTATTCCAAATCCTGAAAGATGATGCTGTGAAAGTGCTGCACTCAATATGCCAGCAAATTTGGAAAACTCAGCAGTGGCCACAGGACTGAAAAAGGTCAGTTTTCATTCCAATCCCAAAGAAAGGCAATGCCAAAGAATGCTCAAACTACTACACAGGTGTCATAGATGTTAAAATTCTGAACAGAAAAGTCCTCACTTAACTTGAAAACACAGAAAAGCATTCTAACATTGAACTCCTACCCTCACAATTTTTGACCATACTCCAAATCAATCTATAAAATTAAATATATATATATATATATGTATGTATATGTATTTATTTGGTTGCACCAAGTCTTCATTGCAGAGTGTGGGATCTTTAGTTGTAGCATGTGGGATCTAGTTCCCTGACCAGGGATCAAACCCAGGCCACCTGCATTGGGAGTGCAGATTTTTAGCCATTGGACCATCAGGGAAGTCCCCCGATCTGTAACATTAAAAAAAAATGCTAACCTCAGGCTCTCTCCATTCCATTGTTGGCTTATGTATTTGAAATATTCAGTTTCTTTAAAAAGAAAACAAGCTATGCTTTGAGTGAATGTGTGATGTTATTTAATAACTATTTGTGTAATTATATTAACTAATATTATGTCTTAGTAGTAGAAGGAAAGAACTGTGTGATTTAGCCAGTGATGGATTTCAAAGGGAGTATGCCAGTCCTTGGCTTCAGGAATATGTTTGTTTCCTTCTATCCTTTATCTCCCAGTGTACTCTACCTGAGTCCTTTCCCTTTCTAAGGACTGTGGAAGATCTTGAGTAAATTTTTTTTTTTTTCCTTTTACTATTGTTGGCATCTGGTTTGAATTTTCAGTGGTTTTCAACTTGGAGCTTAAAAACAGTCCGTGGCTTTAGTTAGTATCTTTGACGGTTATATTTGAGGTTTTGCTTATTGCCTTCTCTCCCCACCCCCACAGTGCCCACCAGGCTATTATGAGAACAAACCTGTTAAAAGAAGAACTGGAGGAACTGAAAATTACTATGAATGCTTCAGAAGAGCAGAAGACCATGATTGTAGCCCAGAACAAACAATTAGTAAGTCATCCAAGTACTTTGAAATCAGCGGATAGTTTATTTAACTGAAATCCAAATGGTTTATTTGGAGGCAAAGATCAGAAATCACAGGCTGATGAATGAATTGGTAACCCCTTAGAAAAGTAAAGATAAGTAGGATAAAAAATACTGTTTTCTTTTCAACCAGGGTTAAAATTCTTTACAAATGTTACATTTGCAATGGTTTGTGAAGATCTAGAATGCCTTCTGAAGTTAACAGGTGAATTTATAAATATCTGACACTGAAAGTCACATCTTCCAAAAAAAAAAAAATTGTGTGTCAAACTTTCACCTTTTTCTCAGGTTTTTAAAAACATTCATTTTTTTCAGCATGTACAGATTACTAATTAGCTCCATTAATCAGTCCTTAACACTAAATAAGCCCAGGCTTGTAATTTTTGGGGCAAAACATTATTTAGACTAAGCTTCAACTACCAGAGAAGTAATTATTTTTATGGAGACTGTTAAACTATTCTCTGGAGCTTCAGTAATAGTCTTCAAAATCCCTCTAGCACTATTTGAGCATTGCTAACCATGGTCAGGCATGGGGGGACAGTCAGCTGAAAGTCATTCAGACTGATTTATTTTTAGGTCTCTAAGGTATCAGGAAACTTGAATTTCAGGCCTGTGTCTTTCACTCATGACCTCCTACAAGCAACAGTTTAGCTTAGCTTTTGCTTCAACAATAAATGTGGAGACTGGACTCACTAAGTATCAGGTGACTCTGCAAGTCTCTATGAATACATTACAGCAAGGACTCAGTCTGGGACCACTAAAGAGCTTCTGTGTGGAAGTCATGTAGAGCAGTGACCAAGAGCTCACCTTTGGGAGTCAGACTGAGAACATGTAAGCCCCGTTTCTGAGGGCTGTGTAACTTTAGGCAAACCACATAACCTTTATTTTTTGTTTTCTCATCTTTCCTTCTCTGTCATGGTTAGATTGAGTCAAGGAGGAGAGTGACTTTTCACTGATACCAAGAAACTGGAAGCCAAAGGCTTAACCCCATATTGAGAATATTTTCCGACTAGGCTTATGTGCAATATGTCAATGCTATATTTAAGGTTGCTGAAAAAATGTTGATGACTCTGGAAGTAAATATTTGTTATTTTCATAAGCTTCTCAAATACTTTTAAATTATGTTTCTCTTAATAAATCAGGAGACAGAAAACCGGGCTCTGATTCTTAAGATTCGGATTCTCCAAGAAGAGGTATGTTGAAATTGTTAAGCAGACTATACAGATAAATATGGAAATCATACAATCATGGGTCCTGACCCTGGATTCATATGAAATTCAAATCATACGAATTTCAGGCTCCTGTGGGCAAAATACTAGGTTGCTTTGTCAAATGACAAATGAGAAAGAGTAGACAGGATTTTCCTGTTTGGACAGAAGTATATTACCTTTGTAATCCTCCTCATGTATTTCCTTCCTCATGTAATTTCATGAGGAAATAGTATTTAAGAAATTCAGACTTAAGATGAAATGAAATTAACCCATCTAAACAGTATGCAAATCAAGAAGGAAAATGTAGACGTTATTTAATAATTTTCCAATATTATTCCCCAAAACTAGATGGCAAAGGTCATTGATTCTAAGACCTAGATCTTAAATTCTTTGACAGTCTGACCTTGGAAAGGCCATTTATCTTCTGAGGGATTAATAATACCTATTCTCTACAGTTACTTTAAAAGTTAAGATAATCATGTGAAGCCATTTCGTTAACCATAATATACCTATATATATTAGTAAATATTAGTAAAATCTTTAAAAAAAGAAAACTTTTATGCAATATATTAATTATTATTTATTAATTAATTATAATTATTATAAATTAATAATTAATTAAATTATAATCAAATAATTAATTAAATAAATTATATATTATATATATTATTTAATATAATTAAATAATTAAATTATAATTAAATAATAAAAATAATTATTAATTATAATTAATTAAAATATTAATTAATATATATTAAGCAACAAAATTAAAACATTGAAAGAACAGGTAAAAAAGCTATTAGTAAGTTACTATTTTGAAGAAAAATTCTCTATAGGTATCTTTTGAATGTCAATCATTATGTATAGTTTTTTGGTTGTGCTTTATGTAAGTTTATTAGAGTTATTTATTAAGCTGCAATGAATGATCTGAAGAGTTATCCAATTCATGGCCTAAGTGGACATTCATAATGGATTGCAAAGGAACAGCTAAAGATTGGAAAAAAATCTTGTATTTTGTTTAGATATATTACAGCTGCCAGGCCAGGTTTCCATGAAACTAGTGCTTTTGAAGTAAGTTCCCAGTGTAAGATATTTTTCTTCTCATATTTAAGATGATTGACTACCATCAAAGAATTATAGTATACCAATTTAGAATTGAGATAGAAGGAAGGAGACTTAGAACTCTTCTTCATGAGATGACATTACGATGATTGACTTGTGTTAGAAAAGGCGTATAGATGTCACTGAATTTCCTTTAGGAGGTAAAAATCTGATGCATTGTGAAGAGCACAATGGCTTGGGTAATTATTCCACCGATTGCTTAGTCACTCAGTCGTGTCCTACTCTCTGCAAACCTATGGACTATAGCCCCCTGGCTCCTCTGTTCATGGGATTTTTCAGGTAAGAATACTGGAGTAGGTTGCCATTTCCTCCTCCAGGGAATCTTCCTGATCAAGGGATCAAACCCACATCTCCTGTGTGTTCTGCATTTGCAGGTGAATTCTTTACCCACTGAGCCATTGGGGAAGCCAATTATTCACTTACATTTATTTACTTCTTATACACACATTCACTGGGAGATAGACTCTATTCTAAGTGAATATGGACTTAAACAAAATAGCCTGTGTGAAACTAGCATGTTAGATGAGATTAGTGCCACCAAGAGAAGAAGAACAGAAAACGGCAATTTAAACTAGGGTGGTTAGGGGACTTCCCTGGTGGTCCAGTGGTCAAGACTCCACCTTTCAATGCAGGGGATGTGGGTTTGATGCCTAGTCTTGGAGCTAAAATTCCACCTGCCTTGTGGTCAAAAACACAAAAATAAAGGTTTACTTTATAAACTCTAGCTTATTGGGTGGTTAGGAAAAGTAGAACTGTGAAGTTAATTTTTGGTTAAAAACTATGAGGCTCATCTTGAAGAACACTCATGGCAGAGGAGATAGCAAGTCCAAAGTCCTCAGGCTGTAGCCTGCCCACCATTTTTAAGGGATAACAAGATCATTGTGGCTGGAGCAGAGGGAACAAGTACTACAAGGTGCTACAGAGAGTTGTGGGGACCTGGACCCCCAGGATCTTATAAAGGCATTGTTTGGACTCTGGTTGTTTATGCTGAGTGAGATGGGAGCTGCTGAACAGTTTTGAGCAGAGGAGTAACATCATATAATTTCAGTTTTACCAAGATTTCTCTGGCTCCTGGCTTTAGAATTAACTGTGGGGCGAGGGAAGAAGTGAGGAGACCAATTGGGAGGCTCTTGTATTAATATTAAAGCAGGCAAAAGTCAGTGAAGGCTTAGACTGAAGCAGGAACAAAAGTAGTGGATAAAGTATTCAGGTCAGTAAATGCTTTATAATATCCCAAAATATTTATTATATATCCAAGTAATATGTAAAATTCACTTCTAGTAGTTTCTATTAGAGAGTCCCTTGGACTGCAAGGAGATCCAACCAGTCCATCCTAAAGGAGATCAGTCCTGAATATTGATTGGAAGGACTGATGCTGAAGCTGAAACTCCAATACTTTGGCCACCTGATGCGAAGACTTGACTCACTTGAAAAGACCCTGATGCTGGGAAAGACTGAAGGCAGGAGGAGAAGGGGACAACAGAGGATGAGATGGTTGGATGGCATCACCAACTCAATGGACATGAGTTTGAGTAAACTTCAGGAGTTGGCGATGGACAGGGAGGCCTGGCATGCTGCAGTCCATGGGCTTGCAAAAAGTTGGACATGACTGAGCGACTGAACTGAACTGAATAGTTTCTAATGTCTCAGTGAAATACAGAGCAAAGTCATTGGCTGAGAGTGAGGATGTTGGAGGAGGTATTGGAAGTTCAAGGAGAGATAAAGAATGAAATAGGCCAGGAATTGGCAAACTTTTTGTGAAGGACATGATAGTAAATATTTTTAAGCTTGCCTGGCTAGAAGGACTTTGTCACAACCACTCACTTCTGCCATTGCAAGGTGAAGGAGGCTAAGGACAATCTGAAAACAACGGGCTCAGTTGTGTCTTAATAAAGCTTTATTTATAAAACCAAGTAGTCAGAGTTGGTCTCTGAAAATGGAGAACGGTAGTTGGTACAGTTTGCAAATCCTTGCTTTAGGCAAATGGCCATTTGAATAGATATGATATAATCACCAGAAAACCTTGAGATTAAAGCTTACAAATTTAATATGTGACCTATTGGTTTATTTGTATTTCTCTTTAACAATCATTATCAGAAAAGGTGCTGGCATGGAGTGGATGGCAATCTGAAATTAAGAAAATACTAAGAAATAGGGGAGAGCCAAGGGGATTGAAGGGATGTGGAAGTAAGAGATTGTAATGATTGGCCGTGAAAGAATTTAAGCTGAGTCAAGAGGTGACTGAGTTCATAGGAAGGTGGTAGGGTAATGAGAAAGTAGTGGGATCATTGGATTGCAGGTTCCAGTGGGGACTGAAGGTTTGTTGATGCACAAAGAAGTAATCTGGAAAGACAAGAAGTAATGGTTGAAGAGTTTAATTGCAAAATGCTTTTGCAATTAAGGTAACAGAAGGGTCACAGTTGCTGTAATGACAAATCTGAAGGTATGTCTAGGGAGTGAGTGGCCCAGGTAGAATGGAAAATAAGAAGGGATTACTGAGAATATTCCTGGATGATCACATTAAAAAGATTGTTATTTTTGGACAAAGTCTAAAGTTCTGTCCCTTAGTTTAAAATGGATTACGATGTCAATGATGAAAATATCACTTTCTAAAAAAGACTTTGTGATGTCCTTTTATGTTTTTTTTGGTCTAAATCTAAGAATACTATCTTACTTTACATTAGAATGCTAAGAACATTATGGATATATATAAATTGGAAGAGAAGATTGAGGACTTGTCTAAAACTGAGAAAGAGCACCAAGTAAGCACTTCTCAAATACTGGTAAAATATTTTCTTGCATCAAATTAATATTACTTTATGAAGGTGTTTGTGACTCATTGACACAATGACCTTTCATTATAAATTTTGAAATTTGTACTCTAGATGTCTGAGTTATATAAAAGACAGCTTCTGCTTTTTTAATGTAGCAGCTTTACTGATACATAACACATATGCCATTAAATTCACTCAGAGTCAGTGGTTTTTAGTATTAAATATATTCAGAGTTGTGCAACCATTACCAAAACCAATTTTAAAATACTTTTTCATCCAAAAAGAAATCCCTTTAGCGGTCATTTTCCATTCTTTCCCAACACTAGACAAACACTAATCAGCTTTCTATCTCCATAGATTTAGTTATTCTGGGCATTTCATATAAATGGGGTCATATACATTATATTGTCTTTTGTGACTGGCTTTCTTCACTGAGACTAGTGTATTAAGAGTTCATTCATGTCGTAGCATGTATCATTGCTTCATTTCCTTGTATTGCTGAATAATAGTCCATTATAGGAATATAGCACATTTTGTTCATTCATCAATTGCTGGACATTTAAGCTGTTCCTACTTTTTTTTTCTTTTTACTATAATGAGTAATGGTGCTATGAATATTCATGTATAAATTTTTGTGTGGATGTAAGTTTTAATTTCTCTTGAGTATGTATCTAAGAGTCAAATTACTACATCATATGATAACTATGTTTAACCTTTTGAGGAACTGCCAGATGTTTTTCCAAAGTAGCTATACCATTTTACATTTCCATTAGCTATGTATGAGGGTTCAAATTACTCCACATCCTTGCCACCATTTGCTATTATTTATATTTTTTATTCTAGTGACAATTTCTAATTTAATAGTATCTAATTTTTCAAATTATTAAGTTAGGGAAAAGTTCAGCTATTGTACCTTCTTAATGCAAAAAATGAGAGATGGAAAAAAGTCCATCTTGATTTTTTAATTCAACTCTATTGAATAAAGAAATTATATCTTACAAAAATGATTTTTTAATCTATATTGATAAAAGTATCTATTTAGTGTATATTTTTGTTATATCTGCCATATTTTATTATCAGGAAACAGAAAGTGACTATTACTAAATTCAGGAATTTGTGTCATGCTTTTTGTTATCTCTGATGGTTTATTTGAACAGTATTTTTTGCTTTATTATATGTTTGAAATGATGTACTTAAAATTCATATCTATATGTGGAATTCTCACTTTTCCTAGCAGACACTCAATTCCATGTGTGTATGTACATATACATATATTATAGCCATTATAATGTAGACATTAAACATTGATTTTATTCTAGGAATGACTGTTTTGGAAAATATAACTGCCATAAACTAGTGGAAAGAGCCAGAGAAGATGTGGATTCAAATCCTGTCTTCTCGACTTAAAAGCTTTATGGCAGTGGTGGTTTAGTCACTAAGTCTTGTCTAACTCTTATGACCCCATGGACTGTAGCCTGCCAGGCTCCTCTGTCCATGGGGATTCTCCAGGCAAGAATACTGTGGGTTGCCATTTTCTTCTCCAGGGTAAAAGCTTTTAACCCCAAGCAATTAGTTAACTTCTTTAAATCTCAGTTTTTCCATCTATTAAATGGGTACCTCATCCACAAGCTTGTTGGAAACTCAAATGAAAGGATTATGTGAAAATACCTCGAGGACTATAAAGGAATATCAAACATGTATGATTATGATGACAATTCTTCTGACTATGCTATTATTTTTCCAAGTTTTCCATTCAAACAATATACATTTTTCTCAATTACATCCTACTTAGGAGTCTATGCCAACAAGCTTGCTTTGGTTTAAACTGATAATATCCTTAATATTCACTTTGCTAAAAGAAAGCTTGAACATTTTTACACTGTTTTTTAAAAGAGGAAGAGCCTTTTGCATGCTCATATGGAGTCTGTGTTCATGTCCTACCTAGATTTTTCTTTTCACCAAAAAATGAACACACTCTATGTCCTTTTATTATGTGAAGTGTGAAACAGTGGGAAGAGCCCTTGGCTGAAGTTGGAGACTCAGATTCTAGGCTCTGTTCTGTCACTTACTAGGTGTGACATCGGGCAAGTCTCTGGATAGTGCTGAGCTTGGATTTCCTTCCTGGTAGAGAGAGGGCAATAACCTTGGCCTTGAGGGTTGTTGTGAGGCTAATGGGAAGGCTCTTTATAAAGTGAAAAATGCATGCATATAAAAAATGCTTCAGAAACATGTCTCCTGATTGTGCCATGATTTTGTGGCATTGTCTTTTACCAAAGCAATGTCCTAGTGGCCTTCCCTAAATGTGTTTCTTTTCAGATGCAGTTACACATGTATGAAAACACTTTGCTTAATACAGATGCAAGTTTACAGAAGGTTGGTACTGTCTCTGTCCATGGAATCCTGGAGACTCCCTCCAAGTAATAGAGGAAGGCGATGATATTTGCATAACTCCACCCCTGTTAAAATATCTGATTCTAATATTCTGTCATAAGACATTTCTTTATTTGTAAGAATAAAAATTGTTCTTCTGAGTGAAGAATATTGACTTTTCCACTTGGGATATTTAACATATCCTCTGTAAATTCTGGTGATATTCATTCCTTTATTCAACAATATTAGTATGCCAATTTGCCAGTCATTGGCTAAATAGTGGTGATGAAGTGTTTTGTTTTGTTTGTCTTTTGTCTTTAATTGAACCCACGCCCCTGCTGTGGAAGCGTGGAGTCTTAACCGTTGGACCAACCGGAAACTCCCTGTGATGATGAAGTTTTAATTCATAACAACATTAACGAATGTACAGTCATTCATTTCAGGGAAAAACAATATATCCCGAGTTATGTTCTACCTAGTTTGACTGATTAATTTGATAGATAAGTATTACTCTATTTATATTTGTCTCTCATGATCATAGCCTATTTGGTAACAAACTTTCCTGGCTACAGCGATGCTGGTTTGGTGGTTTTAAGAGACACAGAAAGGAGGCAGCCTAAGTTAATAAGCTTCCACGTTCAAAGACAGGAAGGGGAAGGAGGAGCAGTATTTCACTTCCTTTCCCTGCAGTTTATGACATTTCAAAGGCATCCTTAGCTTGTGGACATTGACCAGAATACTGACTATGGTACCAACTGTGTCTCCTCCTCATGGGCAGTCTCTCCCCATGTAGTGACATTGTAGTAGCCATGACTGCTCACTTCCTCCATAACTTTAGTCCTTCCACCACTCTGCACTCCCGCCCAGCACTCGTAAGATACTTCTCAGGCCCCAGGCATCATGCCATTCATGGGACACAACTACAGGTCAGGCACTGACTGTACTCTCTGGTCTTGGAGTACAAACTATGATTTTTAAAAGATATGGTTTGAACTGGGTAAAATTGGATGCTTTTATAATTTATTAGTCATTTTGCAGGTAAAAACTGCTTTTTTTTTTTTTTTTTCCTTAAATAGGCCGTAGTAATAAAATTTTGACTTGGATTTTAACATTGCCTTTCAGGGTATGGTTTCACTGGACCAGGCAGAGATAGAACATAATAACACAGTCAGATAATAGATGCCTCGCTACCCCTTATGTTTTTCTGTAGTTTTAATCACAAACCCAGACTAGCTGAATTTTCAAATCATGAGATTCATAGGTCTCATCACATCATTAGGCATATATAATTCTTCTTTGACTCAGATTGCTAGTCTAGTAAATGTGATTTGGTAAACTCATACATTTATTTGCTATTAATTCGCTCTCCTACTTTTCAGAAGGATGTAAGTATAGAAGAGCTTAAGTCAACGATCATAGAATATGGAAGCATTATTGAGGTATACCATAATAATCTCACAACTTGCAAGGTGGGGATTTTAAATGGAAATGTGAATGTCCCAGTAGAGTAACATGGGCAGCCTAATGTTGTGTGTGATTCCAGAACTTACGAGGGGAGAAAAACAAGCTGGCTCAAGAGTTACAGCACTTACAACAGGAATTCATGATGTAAGTACAGAGTAACCTCTCACCGACTTTCCGTCACGTGTCCCCCCACTCCACAGTATTCACTGGCTGAGCTGTGTGCAGTTCTTTGAACATGCCACGTTCTTACCTCCTGTAACTTTGTGATGTTTTCTCAGCTTCTCTCCTAAGAGTACAGATTCCTTCACACGTTTTCCATCAACCTTCCTCACTCACCCTTACTTTTCTCATGTCTTGAGATTAAGTAATCTTTCTGAGTGCATGCATGGCATGTTGTTTTTACCTTTTTCCTGACACACTCTACCTTGTGTTATCATTTGATTCTGATTTTGTATAACATGCTAATCCAGAAGTCCATAAGCAGCAAAATGAGTAAAGTCAGTGGGGTAAGCGCACATACTTATATTAGGGGGGTGAAAACGAAAGTACCTTAGCCAGGTAAAGACGGGGTGTTACTCTGCTTAGCTCCAGATAGTTGTTACATTAAGAATATATGGACCCAGTGTGACCACATATTCTGATTGTTTAAAGAAAAGCAAGACATCTAGATTTTTAGTGAAAAATTTAAAAATTCAACTATTGGCTCCAATTCTTAAAAAGAAAGTATGGCTTACCTGGTTGCAACGACCTAGAATCACTAGTGTGTGCAGCACCTGGAGGGCAAAGACTACCTCTGTTTCTCTCTGTAGTCTTACGTACCTTATGACGTCCTTATACAGCACACATAAGTGCTTACCGTTTGGTGATAAATAAATCTTATTCTTGTGACTTAAAACATAAGGCATACCTAACCAGACCAGACTACTGTTGTTTTTTTTTAAGAAATGGAATGCAATTAAATGTCAGTGGAGAGCATAAAAGTGTCGACTCTGAAGGAGTAAAATCGCTACACTGCGAACTCATTCTTGCTCAGTCTGCAGAGGTAGGTAATTACCATCAAATGGAAACCTTTACAAAAATAATCAGCATGTGCAATAGCTTGCTATTAAGTAAAGGTCTGTATCTTGCTGAAGATCACCCATGACATTTTGAGGGACTCCACTGATAGTTTGTGGAACCTAAGTCTAAAGTTTCTTAGCCTGGAAGAATGAATCTTTTTCAAGTTATGGCTGAAAACTATAGTGAGACTCCAGCATGGGGTATGGAAATGTGTGTTCAGTGAATCTGGACTTTAAAAATCTTGATATATTTGTATACACACAGATACAGTGTGCACACACACACACACACACACACACATATATTTGGCCACATGGCATGCGTGATCTTAGTTCCCCAAGGAGGGTTCGTACCCAAGTCCTTGGCAGTGAGAGTGTGGGATCCTACCCACTGGACTGCCAGGGAATTCTCAAGAAATCTTTACTATCTTGATATTTTTCAGGACTACCTGCAGTGATCCCCAGCCTGGGGTCTGAAAGATTGTGGTAGAGATCATGGACTATTTTTAGTATTTCTTCAAGTCCCAAAGTAAATGTATCTACCAAAAATTTACTTGTTTCATTTACATTGTTTTATGCAGAAACATGAAATTTCTTTGCTTGAGAATATAATTGTACCGACTTAAATTAATGACACTGATTATTATATTCTGAACATAAATTAGCATTTTTATATATTTGGGGTTAATTTTAAAATAGCAAAATGAATTAGTGCCTTAAAACCTCCAGCCTGTTGGTAGTGCTTTACAACAGGGGTGGAAACAGTCACACGCCTTCTTGTGAATGCAATGTTGGAACCTGACTCCCTAGTATATTTTTGTTCCTTTGCACTTTCCAGTTGTGTGCTTGGAATGCTAGGAAATGTTTTCTGGCAGATTGCTTTCTTTCACTACTTGGATGGTCTTCCCATGTTGGTAGATGATAGATTTGTCCAGAATGTCCTCCTGTTGACAGCTGTGCTATGACCTTGAAAGGAGAGAATGTCCTTGGGGCAAATATCATTTGAATATCTCCTGCCAAGGATGCAGGGCGACATATGTTGCTTCACCTAAGGCATTCTCAGGCAGTCTTGAACATTCTGCTGAGGACTGTGCTTTCCTGACATTCTGTTGCAAAGACGCGTCATTTTTTTTAGTGTGCTTTTGAAACCAAGCCGAACTGCCAGACTGAATGACATGGTGGCTAATCTACCACAGCGATGTGTTTTTATCCCCTGTCCTCTGAGGTAATAGTGATGCCAAGATGCCAGCCTGTAAAGTTTTATAATTCTGAACAGGGGTTAAACAGCTGGCAACACTCTGGTGCTGAAGTTTATCTCACTATTGGATTAGGAAGTCTTTGCCTTCTAATTGGAATCTGAAATAAGAGCCCAATCACTTTTTTCCAACTGACAGCAAGGAGGAAGTTAAACGTGCTGTTGTCATATATCTAAAGTATGAGAGGACGCAGAGACTTGGAGAGAAGTATGAGAAACTTGCTTTGTGAAACATCATCTGAGAGCATCTTCTATGAGTGGAAGAGAGACAAAAACACCAGTCTGTTTTCAGTGGGATTTGTTGAATGCACCCTCCCGTGACCAGCAGTTTTCTTTTTCTGAGAATTTCTTTCCTGTTGCTTCTTTTCATAAAATTAGAGCTGTAGAAGTTTATATCATGTAAATGTAAATGTTATCTATTAGATATATGAGTGTCCTTTAAGAATGAGTAAATGTTAAGCTGAAGGCATCCAAGAGAGGAAATGAGCAGTTTGGGGAGGGGTGGTGTGTAGAAGTAGTTCCAGGTGGCGCTATGGGTAGAGAACCCGCCTGCCAATGCAGGTAAGATGTAAGAGATGTAATGATGTAAGAGATATGGTCTTAATCCCTGGGTCAGGAAGATCCCCTGGAGGAGAGCATGGCAACCCACTCCAGTATTCTTGCCTGGAGAATCCCATGGATAGAGGAGCCTGGCTGGCTACAGTCCACGGGGCCATAAAGAGTCAGACACGATTGAGTGACTTTAGCATGCACGCACGAGGATTTCATAAGATAATTTAGAGTGTTTGATGGGGATCATTACATTGACCCATGGGCATCATTTTCATAAAATAAAAATAATGAATATTCTTTGTTAGGATGACAAGGTTGTGGACATTTTGGTAATTGTTTCAGAACAATGAAACTGAGTGGCAGTGCAATTTAATCAGCTTGTCATCTCTGGACATGATAATGGATGAAGAAATGCTGCTGTTACTGACAGAACTTGAACAAAAGGGAGTGGAGTTCACAGCTACGCTTCAGAATCTGGTATTGTATAACATCTGCATATCGTATACTGTTTCACTGGCCAGCAAGATCTACAGATAACTGACCTACAGCCTGTTTGCTGAGCACAGGCGTATCTTTGTGTTGAGAACAAAATATATCCTACTATGAAATGAAAAGATTTTTCTCAAATCTTCCTAATGTGCATCTTCTAATTCTGGGTCAATCAGGACTAACAGGCTGACCATTAGGTATAGATTGCTTGAGCTTATATTCCCTACAAGTTAATCTTTAATATCAGAGGGCTGAAGACTATTGAACTCCTTCTAGCTAATGACTAGTACTTCTTTTTCCATTTTAATTAAAAAAAAACATTTCTTCATTTATTTTTGGGTGTTGGGGCTTAGTTGTAGCACAAGGGATCGTTTGTTGTGGCACACGAGCTTCTCGCTACTTGTGGTATGTGGGTTCCAGAGCACGTGGGCTGTGTAGTTGTGGCAAGAGGGCTCAAGCATTGTGGTGCATGTGCTTTGTAGCATGTGGGATCTCAGTTCTTCGACTAGGGATTGAACCCCCGTCACCTGCATTGGAAGAAAAGTTCTTAACCACTGGATTACCAGGAAAGTCTCTCTCTATCTCAATTTTTGACTGGGAATCCTAGATGATCAGAGAAAGCTGAGAGCAGCATTTTCATGTAGGTATTTCCAGTTCCTTTCACAGTGTCTAGCACACTGTTGTTGTTTAGTCACTAAATCATGTCTGACCCATAGCCTGCAGCATGCCAGGCTTCCCCGTCCTTCACTGTTTCCCAGAGCTTGCTCAAACACACGTCCATTAAGTCGGTGATGCCATCCAACCGTCTCATCCTCTGCCGCTCCCTTCTCCTCCTGCCTTTAATCTTTCCCAGCATCAGAGTCTTTTCCAATGAGTTGACTTTTTGCAGGTGGCCAAAGTATTGGAGCTTCAGTATCAGTCCTTCCAATGAATACTCAGGGTTGATTTCCTTTGGGATTTACTAGTTTGATCTCCTTGCAGTCCAAGGAACTCTCAAGAGTCTTCTCCAGCACCAGGATTTGAAAACATCAGTTTTTTTGGTGCTCAGCATTCTTTATGCTCCAACTCTCACATCTGTACATGACTACTGGAAAAACAATAGCTTTGGCTATATGGACCTTTGTCTGCAAAGTGGTATCTCTGCTTTTTAATATGCTATCTAGGTTTGTCGTAGCTTTTCTTCCAAGTAGCAAGCGTCTTTTAATTTCATGGCTGCAGTCACTGTCTGTAGTGATTTTGGAGCCCAAGAAAATAAAATCTGTCACTGCCTAGTCTAAGTAGATAATATTTAATTTAATGAATGAAAAAATATCCATGAAAATGCTTGCTTCCTTCTATTTGAGACGGAAATAAAATGGGTAGGTGTTGTTCTGGAAAATAGTTTTAACTGATTTATTCAGCATATGTAGAGTAGAGAGTTAGCATCTTCGCATGGCAACATCCTGGGATAAAGGAAAGTCACTGGGTGGCATTAGATAACAAGGAATTCTCTCTGATGGCTTTCTAAATTGCCTATATTAAACCTTGTCTAAATTACTTCTTTTTATATGCCTTTCACTGAATTCCTATTTGAAGGTATGGAATTCTTTTTCAGCATGAAGATGTTTCTGAAGTTGAAACACTAATTGATCATTTTCTACTGTGGGTAACTAATCCAGAGATTACTGTGAAAGAAAAGTGGGAGAACAAGCTTACTGTAAGTGTTCTGAATTTTTGTGATTTTCCTGGTTTATCTTCTACATTCTAAACCCAGGTAGCACTTATTATACACAGTATCATTTCTAAGATTTCATTGCAGTGTTATGCCTTCTTATTCTGACAATGTGTGTAGAGTTTGCATCTGGGGGTGTGCATAAGGTTGTGTATATGGGTGAGAGTAAGAGTGTGATATGAAAAGTGTGAGTGAGTGTGAGGATATGGGATATGCATTGGAGAGACAAACAGTAAATAAGATGTAAATTAATAGTGTATTTTATTTGAATCCTTGTGAGAACTGGCTGGTCTAAGCTTGAATTTTTCCTTGGCTTTTCAAAATTCTCTCTGATAGAACGATTATTGTGCAGAAGAATCTTATTTTTGAGACTTTGACAGTTTTATTATACCAGAAGTTGGCAGAATATCAGAATGTGGAAACATTTTAGGTAGCTATTCCTAAGTTTTGTTAGACTGGAAGCATATAAAAAGAAATCTCTTAAATTTATTCATAACTTACTATCTGTACTTTACAACTTCCTAACATCTATCAGCCCCCTAAGTTAAGCTAAAGCAAGAAGTAAATGTTGAAAACTCTGGAGTGTTAATATCAGCCCTTTTGTCAACCTTACCTTTTTTAAAGGTTTTTAATATGGTTTTGAATATGGTAATCAACAAATACTGATTTTACTGCATTTCCTAGTCCCATTCTATTCTATTAATAAAGCTACTGCGATTATTGATGAAATGGCCACTTATCTTAGGAAAAAGAGAACAAAGCTCAATTTTAGGCACACTGTATGTACCCAATATGTACTTGTTAAATTGGGGTCATCAGTCCACAGCATCATCCATCTTTAGGCAACTGAGAATTGACATCTGTTCGATTAGAATTTTAGAGTTCAATAACAGTGAATGCTGCTGGTGTTGGAATGTCCAGAACATTTTCTATTGCCTGTTATTTCTTTATATTTAACATTGGAACAGTGGAACTTGTTTTGTGATTCTTCTTATAGGAATTCAGATATATCATGGAGGAGAAGCTAAATCTTTGCATCTTAATGCTGAACAACTTGAGAAACCATAAAGAATCCCTTGATAAAGAGTTTGCCAAATTGATAGACATTTTGAAGAGATTCAGGCTGGAATATTTTTATTTCAGAAAAGAATTTCTTTCCAGGTGATGATCCTTTATGTATAAGAGACCCCTACTTTATGTATATAACATGTTTGTAATTTGCCATGGCATTCTGTTTACTTTTTTTCAAGTTGTATACATTGATTTCAGGTGACAATTTTTCAGGGGGACCATTTTGTTTGACAATTCTGAATTGTGAAATAGTGTGAGATTGACCTATATATTCAAAATTGCAAGTAGTAAGCTTGAAATCTATGGAGACCCAAACAATGAGTTATTTTTCCTAGAGAAGGAGTTTGGAATCAGAATATAGAATTCTTTTAACCAGAAGGAGCATTAGAGATCATTCCACAAAGCTGCATAATTTTACAGAGGACTGAAGCAAAAGAACATAAACTGAATTGATGAAGTTTTGAGTTATTAATGGAAAACATATGGATAGCTCTGTAACCTCAGATATGCAGACAACACCACCTTTATGGCAGAAAGTGAGGAGGAACTAAGGAGCCTCTTGATGAAGGTGAAAGAGGAGAGTGGAAAATGCTGGCTAGAACTCAACATTAAAAAAACTAAGATCATGGCATCTGGTCTTATCACTTCATGGCAAATAGGTGGGAAAACAATGGAAAGAGTGACAGACTTTATTTTCTTGGGCTTGAAGTCAGTGCAGATGGTGACTGTAGCGTAAAATTAAAAGACACTTGCTCCTTGGAAGAAAAGCTATGACAAACCTAGAGAACATATTAAAAAGCAGAGATATTACTTTGCCAGCAAAGGTCTGTATAGTCAAAGCTATGGTTTTTCCAGGAGTCATGTACAGATGTGAGAGTTGGACCATAAAGAAGGCTGAGCACTGAAGAATTGATGCATTTGAACTGTGGTGTTGGAGAAGACTCTTGAGAGTCTCTTGGACTGCAAGGAGAACAAACCTATCAATCCTAAAGGAAATCAGTCTGAATATTCATTGGAAGGACTGATGCTGAAGCTGAAGCTCCAATCTTTTGGCCACCTGTTGTGAAGAGCTGACTCATTAGAAAAGACCCTGATGCTGGGAAAGATAGACTGCAGGAGTAGAAGGGGATAGCAGAGGATGAGATAACTGGATGGCATCACCGACTCAATGGACATGAGTGTGAGCAAGCTCCAGGAGATGGTGAAGGACAGGGAAGCCTGGCATGCTGCAGTCCCTGGGGTCTCAAAGAGTCAGACATGACTGAGTGACTGAGCAACAACAACAACAACAACAACAAATGAATAGCTCTATTATTGGAAGGACTTGCTGCTGGGTCTGTTGACTCCTATCCCACTGGGCTTTATGTTCCAACTCAGTATACAACGCTTTGCATTGGGCCCTAGTCAATTAAATTTCAAATAAAAGAAGTCATAGGGAATAGAAGACTCTAAATATAAAATGACTTACAATCTTATCCTTCCTCTTACCTTAATTCTTATGCTTTTTTTGGAAAACTCTTGAAATGTGTGCACTTTGTAAACTAAACATACTAAATACTAAACAAGGATGGGGATTAAATCTTTTGTTAATCACTATTTATATAGCTGCTGATACTTTACTGAGCATTCACTTACATGCTTTTTGACTGGATAAATGAATGTGGGTGTAGTTGAAATTAGAATAAATTAAAAGAAAAAATCATCAAGTCATCAACTCGATGGACTTGAGTTTGAGCGAGCTCTGGGAGTTGGTGATGGACAGGGAAGCCTGGTGTGCTGTAGTCTATGGGGTTGCAAAGGATCAGACATGACTGCAACTGAACTGAAGTGAAAGGAAAAAAATATACTTAGCATAGTTGCTTAAAGAGAATAGCAAGAAGAAACGATTTTATTGCCCCCAAATAAGGAAACTAGATATCAGAGAGAGGTTAATACCAAGAGGAACTATCAAAAAGATGATCTTTTGCTTTCCCTAAGAAGCCAGGCGCCCAGACTTCCCCATAGTGGTAAAGGCGATATGCAGTTAAGTAGATATGCAGTTTCCTTACACAGATACCATCTCCACAAAAGGGAGCGTTGAAATTCTTCTGTTTAGCAAAGAAGAACTATTTTGAGAGAGGCCTGCACTAGAGTCATCTTGGAGTAAGTGAATATTCTCTGTGATCCTATTAGACACACAAAACAGCCCAGTTAAATCACAGCACGTGTGATTCGTCAAAAGCTCACTGTGTTCCATGTAGTGCTGAAAATTTGACCTATGTTTATCTCCAGAGACATCATCCTGGTGGAGTTAAGTGACAGCTGGGATCAGGCCTAGATATGGTCTACTTCAAAACCTATGTTCTTTTAACTATCAATCCCCCACCATCTAGTTGTTAAAATCTAATATAATATTAGGGTTTCTCAGGTGGCACTAGTGGTAAAGAATTTGCCTGCCAATGCAGGAGACTTAAGAGACATAGGTTTGATCTCTGGGTTGGGAAGACCCCCTGGAGTAGGAAGTGGTAACCCACTCCAGTATTCTTGCCTGGAGAATCCCATGGACAGAGGAACCTGGCAGGCAACAGTCCATGGGGCTGCAAAGAGTCGGATATGACTGAGCATAATATAATAGTATTTTGCTCAACCTAGCATTGGGCAGGAGAAGGCAATGGCAACCCACTCCAGTGTTCTTGCCTAGGAAATCCCATGGACGGAGAAGCCTGGCAGGCTACAGTCCACGGGGTCGTGAAGAGTCGGACATGACTGAGTGATTTCACTTTCACTTTTCACTTTCATGCACTGGAGAAGGAACTGGCAACCCACTCCAGTATTCTTGCCGGGGGAACGCCAGGGACGGGAGCCTGGTGGGCTGCCGTCTATGGAGTGGCACAGAGTCGGACATGACTGACGTGACTTAGCAGCAGCATTGGGCAAAATAATGCTCATCAATGTAGAGATGGCTTAGCTCCTGCCTTCTAAACATAATTTAAAAGACACAAAACTACAAAGTGGCTACACACAAAATGATTTGGCTATAGGTCTTAACTGTGAATAAGGACATGAGTGAAGTATTTTGTGGAAGTGAGAGAGACTTCTATGTTTAGATGAAGTAGGAAACATTTATTAAAAGCAAGCTTTTAGAAGTTAATTGTTTGCTGAGGAGAAAGCCTTCATTCAGGTGCAAGACAGATAGTTCCAGTGCTGAGGATTGGAAAGAGATGAGTGAGGCAACAAGAAACAGTGGAAGAAAAAAAAAAGACCCTTAGAGGGCTTGGTGAGAAAAGCATGTGATCATTTGCAAATGCTTTTGTACATCCAAGTGCCACTTCTTTGCCAGACTTTTCCCCCCTCTAAATACTAGGGAATTATAGAAAATAAGACAGAAATATTTACCTCTGTAAAACTAACATCAATTAAGGAACACAGATAATAAACAAACATGTAATTATACAGTACAATTCCAGGGAACAGTAGGTGATATGAAGAGAATTAAAACAGGATAAGAAGACCAAGACTGACCAGGGGCATAAGGACCTAATTTTAGAAAGAATGATCAGGAAAGGTCTGTCTGAGGAATAGTAAGTTAACTAGATAAATGAAGTGAGAAAGTGAGATATGTGATGATTTGGGGAGTATTCTAGGCAGAGGAAATAGTCAGTGGAAAGGACCTGGGGCTGTAATGAGCTTGGTATGTTTGAACAACAGCAAGGGGTCAGCATGGCAGGGGTGGGGTGAGTGCTGGGGAGTGGTAGGCAATGAGGTAGGAAAAATAAGCAGAGGTCAGGTCCTCAGCCTTGCAGATCACATTTAGGAATTGGGGTTTTATTTTGAGTAGATGGGAAGCCATTGACAATTATAAGCAGAGAAATAATATGACTTATGTTTTGGACATTCATTCTGGCTGCCAGGTAGAGAATCGTCTATAGAGGGCAAAAGTGAAAACAGACAGGTGAAAGAGCTTTTTTCAATAACAGATCACTAATTAGATATCTTGAAATCAATTTACTGGATTATAACCCTTTAAAGAAATAAACACAAAACATCAGAATACTTTGCATACAGGAAGAGTAAGTACTATTTAATAAAATTTTTGTTTCAGCCAGGTGCATGTGTGTGTGCTTGAGTGAAATACTGAGTCATGGTCAAAAAAGCTATTGTGTTAGGTGCCATTGTAATAGTAGTCCAGGTGAGGGGTATAATGTGAGCCAGGGTGATGGTTGTGAAGGTGATAAGAAATGGTTGGATTCAAACTGTGTTCTAAGGATAGATCACATCTAACATACTAGTAAATTAGATGTGGGAATGCAAGAGTCATCCTTGACTTAAGTGTTTTTGGTCTGAAAATTTTGTAAATGGGGCACTAGATGGTAAGGTCTGGGGGAGACTCAGACTTGGTAAGACTAAAAAGTCAAGATTTAGCATTAGGACATGATAACAAGAAGAGTTGTTGAATTTAAATACACACACACCTAACCTCTTAACACGATAATGAAAATCTCTATAGAACAAAAATCTTCAAAGTTTCTGTTGAATACCTTTAATTGATATTCATCTGCTAAATGACACTATCTAATTTGTTAAAGCATTTCTAAGGCTGCTGTGCTTCATATTCATAATATCAAAGTAAATAAATGTTGTAAATAAGATTTATAGGTGTAAGTACACATAAGTCATGAAAAACTTTAGTATTATTAAGTATGGATTTCTGTTGATCTTCACATTCCTTTTACTTTCCCTGGAAAGATAATGGATACTCTTGAGAGCTTAGACTATTCCTGGAAAAGATAAAAGTAGATAAAATGGATGTCTTAAAAAGCAGATGAGGTGATACCAGCAAGAAGGTGGAATAGAAAGTAATGGACCCTCCTTCTTCCAATAGATACACTGACTCAACAGTAATACATGAACAAATTCCTTTTGTGATAAGTCCAGCAGCTACTTAAGAGGCTCTTGTACCCTGGGTAACCATGAAATGAGCCACATCAATGCTGGTAGAAAAATTCTAAATACCCTTTCACCATAATTCCAGCTCCTGGCATAGTGTCATATGATCAGAAGGAACCCTCCAGCTTTGAATTTCTTTCTAGATAGGGAAGGAGTTGGACTGTTGTGCCCAACATTCCAAATTTGCTGAAGACTGCCCAGAATACTAGCTTCTGTTTCATCTGTGTCAAAGATGCAGATGGACTGGGTATACTCCAGACACCTGGGGGACACTGAAAATAAAGCAAGTGGTTTGTTTTAGCACACAATCATTCATCATAGTCCCTACCCCTGGCCAGCATAGAATAAGCAGATGAAAAATTCCTGATCACAGCTTCTCCCTAGGTAAGGAAAGGGTTGGATCATACATACAACACTGCAGGTTTTCTGGGGATTGCCTGCGAGATTGGCTTCTATCATGCCTGTATCAGCAATGATGGAAATCTCATACCCTAGATACTTAGGTTCCACTAAGAACAAAAATGGTGGGTTGAGCTAACATAAAGATTCTGAGGGATTCTTAGAATCTTTGCTCAGAGTGGTTGGTAAGGAATTTTTCCTGTAAAAGGCCAGTCTGTGGATACTGGGAGAGGTGGTTCTTTTTGTGAAGAACCAAAGACTCTTGTATGGGGAAATATATCACCATTTTTGAGGGATAGTTTTGCTGGGTATAGTAAAACTATACACAAAGAGTCAAGAAAAATTAAGACATAGGAAAATATGTCTCAAATACAAGAACAAAATAAATTTCCCAAAACTGCACCTAATGAAACAGAGATAAAATATTTACCTCACAGAGATTTCAAAATAACTGTCATAAAGATATGCAATGAGGATGGGAGAGCAATGCATGGACAAAGTGACACAAAGTGAGGCTATTAACAAAAAGACAAAAAAAAAAAAAAAAAACCAGCGACAAACAGAAGTACTGGAGGAGAAAAATACCTAAAATTTTATCAGAGGAGTTCAATAGCGGACTAGATCAAGTAGAATAAAAGATTAGTGAACTTGAAGAGAGATCTTTGGAAATTTAGTCAGAAGAGTAAAAAAAAAAAAAAAGAGTGAAAAAACTTAATGGACATCATCGAGTAGACCAACATCTGTATTATGGAGTCCCAGAAGGAGAAGAGAGAAGAAAAGGGATAGAAAGGTTATTCAAGGAAATAATGGTTAAAAACTTCCAAAATTTGGGAAGGACCCCAGAGGCCTAAAGGATTTCAAGTAAGATGAACCCAAAGAAATCCACACTGAGACATGCTATAATCAAAGTGTTAAAAGTCAAAGAATTTTGAAAGCAGCAAGAGGAAGGTTTTGTCAGATAAAAGGGAGCACTCATAAGACTATCAATGGATTTCTCAGCAGAAATCTTGCAGGTCAGAAAGGAGTGGGATGATATATTTGAAGTATTGAAAGAACTACCAAACAAGGGCACTATACCCAGCAAAACTATCCCTCAAAAATGGTGATATATTTCCCCATACAAACAGAAGCCAAGGGAGTTCATTACCACTAGGCTTGCATTATAAGAAATGCTAAAGGGAGTTATTGAAGTTGAAATGAAATGGACTGTAGCCCATAAGGCTCCTTTTTCCTTGGAATTTTCTAGGCAGGAATACTAGAATGGGTTGCCGTTTCCTTCATCAGGGGATCTTCCCAATCCAGGAATCAGACCCATGTCTCCTGCATTGTAGGCAGATTCTTTACCACTGTGCCACCTTGGAAGCCCTTAAACAGTGATTAAAAGTACACTAAAGTATAAAATTCACTAGTAATGGTAGATATATAGATACAGTCCTGGCCTGAGCCATTAGGCAAGGAAAAGAAATAGAAGGCCTTAGCACTGGAAAGAAAGAAGTAAATCATTTCTGCAGATGACATGATCTATATATAGAAAACCCTAAAGACTCCACAAAAAGCAGTTAGAGCTAATAAACAAATTCAACAAAGATGCAATATACAAAATCAACATACATAAGTCAGTTGCATTTCTATACACTAATAATAAATTATCTGAAAAGGAAACTGAGAAAACAATCCTATTTAAAGTAGTATCAAAAGAATAAGATAAGAATAAACTTTAAGGAGATAAAGATCTATACACTAAAACTGAGACAGTGCTGAAATAAAGATGTAAATTAATGGAAAGACATCTTGTGTTTATGAATTGGAAGACAATATTGTGAAGATGTTCATACTACCCAAAGCAATTTACAGATTCAGTGCAATCTCTGTTAAAATTCAAATGGCATTTTTTATAGTAATTTGTTTTTATTCAGTTACTAAGTTGTGTCTGACTCTTCGTGACTCCATGGACTACAGCATGTCAGATTTCCCTATCCTTCACTATCTCCTGGAGTTTGCTCAAAATCATGTCAATTCAATCAATGATGGTATCTAACTGTCATCCTCTACTGCCTCCTCCTTTTGCCTTTAATCCTTCCTTTTCTAGTTAGTCGGCTCTTCACATCAGGTGGTCAAAGTATGGGAGCTTCAGCTTCAGCATTAGTCCTTACAATGAATACTCAGAGTTGATTTCCTTTAGGATTGACTGGTTTTATCTTGAAGTTCAAGGGACTCTCAAGAGTCTTCTTCAACACCACAACTCAAAAACATCAGTTTTTTGGCACTAAGCCTTCCTTATGGTCCAACTCTCACATTTGTACATGACTAAGGGAAAAACCATAGCTTTGGCTAGATGTACCCTTGTTGGCAAAGTGATGTCTCTGCTTTTTAATATGGTATCTATTTGTCATAGCTTTTCTTCCAAGGAGGAAGTGTCTTAATTTCATGGCTGCAGTCACCATCCATAGTGACTCTGGAACCCAAGGAAATAAAATCTGTCACTGTTTCCACTTCCCCCCTTCTATTTTCCATGAAGTGATGGGGCTGGATGCCATGGTCTTAATTTTTTGAAAGTTGAGTTTTAAGCCAGGATTTTCACTCTCCTCTATCACCCTCATCAAAGAAAATTCCTAATATTCATATGGAACTACAAAAGACCAAAACAGCCTTGAAAAAGAACAAAGCTGTAGGTATCACACATGATGATTTCAAAATATATTACAAAGCTACAGACCAGTGAAATAGAGTAGATTGTCTTGAAATAAACCCTCATGTATATAATCAACTAATCTTCAAGTAGGGTGCCAAGAATACACAATGGGGAATGGATAGTCAACAAATGAAACTGGATATCCACATGTAAAAGAATAAAGATGAACCTTATCACATGCCATATAGAAAAATCAACTCAAAATGGATTGAAAAGTTAAACGTAGCTTAAAATTATAGAACTTCTAGAAGAAAACTTGGGGGAAAACCTTCATGACATTGTTCTTGGCAATACTTTTTTGGATATGAAAGGCATAAGCAACAAAAGAAAAAATATGCAAGTGAGTCTACATGGGACTAAAAAGCTTCCACACATCTGAGGATATAACAGAGTGAAAAGGTAACCTATTGAATGAGAGAAAATATTTGCAGAGCAATTATTTGAAAAGGGGTCAATATTCGAAATACGGAAGGAACTTCTACAACTCAGTAACAAGAAAAATCCAATTTAAAAATGGGCAAAAGAAGTGAATAGACCGTTTTACAAAAAAAGATATAAAATTGACCAACAAGTACATGAAAAGATGTTCAACATCATTATTCATCAGGGAAATGCAAATAAAAACCACAATGAGTCATTCACAATGATGAATGAATCACACCTGTTCGGAACGCTATTATATTTAAAAAAAAAAAAATCCCAAAATATACCAAGTGTTTGTAAGTGTATAGGGAAATTGAAACCCTTGCATACTGTTGGTAAGAATTTAAAATGGTGCAACTGCTATGGAAAATAGTTTGGAGGTTCTCAAAAAACTTAAAAATAGAATTACCATATGATCTAGCAGTCCCACTTCTGGGTATATATCCAAAAGGATTCAAATCCAAAATCTTGAAAAGATATTTGCACACTCATAATCATTGCAGCATTAGTCTTAATAGCCAAGATGTGGAAGCAATCTAAATGTTCATCTAGGATGAATAAATAAGGAAAATATGATATATACATACAATGAAATATTTGCCTTTTAAAAAAAAGTTTTTGAAAGCTTTTTGAGAAAAGAAGGAAATTTGCCACAAATCTTAAAGATACTATAAGTGAAATAAACCAGTCACAGAAGGACAAATGCTACAGGATTCCATTTGCATGAAGTGTATAAAATAGTCAGACCTGTAGAAGCAGAGTAGAATGGTGGTTTCTAGGGGCTTGGGGAGGGGAAATGGTGGGTGTAATTCAGTAGATATAGTATCAGTTGTGTAAGATGTAAGTTCCAGAGATCTTTTGTACATCATTGTGCCTATAATTAACAACACTGTATTGTACACTTTAAGGTATATAGGGTAGATCTCAGTTTAAATGTTCTTACCACAATTTAAAAAAAAAGAAAAAACTGACTACATGCTATTGAACAATGCTGAATAGAACGTGTGTTTTGGTAGTTTTTATTTTTGGTTAGGGTTTTGTTTGCTGGCTTACCACAATGGTAAAGCATTCTCTGAGACCATTTTTGTCTCTCCTATGGTTCTTCTTATAATCAAGGCTGGATTTATGCCAGTGCACAATGGGATTCTGACTATGTATGAACATTTGAGAGGCACGCAAAAAGCCTAAACCTGACCGTGTCTTCCTCACTGTTTTGAAACTCCTGAAGGATATCATTCCATTGAGCTAAGGTCCTTATTTAGGTCAAGTTGCTTCCAGACAGTCATTGATGTATTAGTACATACCATGGTTTAAATAATCTCATTAGCTAACAGATACATTTGTATATATTTTGAGGTTTAGGATTGGATCCAAAAGAGAAATAACATTACAACACTAAGAGATTTGAGGTGAGAAAGAAAGGGGAGGGGAGAGACTTTAGAAAAGAGAAGACTGCAGTGGAAAGCCTAACTGCTCACTTTTATCTATTCTTGAGAACAGCCCTTCCTGTGTTCAAGGCATGTATTATACCATGATTGACAATTCTTAAGGAGAAAGGCTAATGTCATGAAACAAAGTGCTTATTTCTTTTGTTCCCTCTTTTTTCCTTTCCCTTCTTTCTTTTTCCTTTCTTTCTTTTTTTGAAAACGCTAGATGTGATATGTAAATATTGCACCTGTCACAGTGACCTCATTGTGGTGCCAGTGTAGCTAAAAACTATGAATGTAGCTTGTGGGGAACTGAATATTCCAATGTAGAATAGGAAACGGTTTTTTTATCTGTAAAGTGAGGTTATTAGACTAAGTGAGCAATATAATTGCTCTAATTAAATTTCTATATTTGTGAACCATTTATCTATATATAAATACTTTCACTTTTCCCTCTCATCTCTGAAGAACTGTATTAAGTTTGAACTTGTCATAACTTCTGAGGGTTAACTCTTGGTTGAAATGTCACTGACAGCTTGTGGTTGGCACTTTTTTTTTTTAACTCCAGGCAGAAACAACTAGAAACAATCACACAATTGCAAGAAGTTACTGTCAAGCAGGAAGCCATCTTCAGGAAGCAGGTCCAAGAAGCCAGCCAGTGGTTGGAGGAGGCAGAGAAGCAGGTAGGGTGGCCTTTGACTGACTACATTACAGGCACAGGAAGTCTCCTCAGATGTCCTTAAAACCCTGAAGTAAAAATGGAGGAGGAAGCAAAAAAACAAAGAGGAACTGCGAAGTTCAGTCCCTCTCGACTAGCAGTGAGCGGAGGAAGTAAAGGGGGAGTTGTAAGAGGCGGTGTCAACAGCCTGCTGATGAAAGAGGCAACTTTGCAGAAGGAGGCAACTTGACATATCAGGACTTTTACCACTGTAGAAATAGCTCAGGCATACGAAGCGCATGCAAACACAGAATTGCAGAAGTTCAGTGGAGGCTTATCGCTTCCCTGAGAAGAAAAGCACATTTTCAGTTTCGTGTGCATAATCAGAGTGAGCATTCAGTTGCTTTCTTTCCCGGCCACCCTGCTAAAATCCAGCGTTAACTGTCGGTATCCAGGTGGAGGATGGAGATGGGGCAGCCCACACTGCCGGGGAAGAAGCGAAGCCTTCACTGCATAAATTAGAACAAGCAATTTCAGATCAACGAAATCTCCAGACTATAAATACCGAGATAGTGAACACTTGCCAGACACTTGGGCAGAGGACAAGAAAACCAAAAAGTGAGTAGCCAATATTTGTTGTGTTCGAATTCAGTCCACTCTGAGGTGAGGGGCGAAAGGGCTACAGCCATTTGTCTTGATTCCAGCTACTGTATTATTACTGAACTCACGGTGCTGAAATGGCTCTAGAAGACAGAGTTATGGGCATGCACAGAGGTCTGCCTAGTGGCTAAGAGGAAGAATTTAACCATTAACTTTCCCTTTTTGTTGTTTATGAAAGCTAGATTTTTCCATGACTGTTATTTCTTTAAAAATTAAACAAGAAGGAGGGAGGTTCAAGAGGGAGGGGACATATGTATACATATAGCCGATTCACATTGTTGTATGGCAGAAACTGACACAATATTATAAAGCAGTTACCCTCCAATTAAAAATAAAAAATTAAAACTTCTCAATATCTGTAAATGTAAACATGGAAAAAAATCTTGTATGCCTGAGTTAGTTGAACTTGCAAATTGTTTACATATTCTGCTCTGATTTTATTAGCTGGTTTGTACCCATCACATGGTAGAAAAGGCCTGCCTCTCTGGTTTTTTCTATTTTCTTAAAAGCAATTATTTTAGGGTTGAGCAAAAATACTTATGAATTCAATGTGTATCAAAATATTATATACATGTGAAAAGTCTTTAAAAATATTAAGGCATTCTTTATATATATATACACATATATATATATATATACACACACACATATATATAGCTTTAAAAATTAGAATATTGTAATTTTTCTGTATTACCTAAAAGTGGAGAAATGTTTACTGAGGATTTGGGTGAGAAGACAGTTGTCAAATGACAGATGTCAGATTATTTTTAAGCTTATTTTATTCTAGAAATATAGTTCAATAAAAGTAAAGCATATATATATATAAAACCATTTATCAGACAAATGCTTTTGTTCAAGCAGCTTCTTGTTCTAGCTGTATGAAAGTTCCCTTTATAGAAGGTTACTGATTTGGGTCATAACTAACTATAAGCATGGAAATTTTCAGGCTTGTGTTTATTTTGGATTTATTGTACCCTTTCTGCTGTTATCTGAGAAAGCTGTTTAAGCATTTAAAGGAACTGGCTAGTTCTAAAATAGCAATGGTTGTTCAACACTTCATTATTATTATTTCTAAGCCTTGTAGCACTTGCTCATTTTCAGTAACTCTAAGTATCATTGTACTCTGCTTCACTGTCAGACAATGTAAAGCATGCTTTAAGTTATGTAATCTATATGTTGTTTTTTGTATTGCTCAGAGGGCATTGGAAAAGGTCCCCTTGTGATTAGAGTTGTTCATTCTGAAACATGAATGTGCCTTCATTAAGGCATTCCAAAGTTGGTTTACAGTGTGTTTGCTTTAGATGCTGTGCTTTGAGGTCTAATCTTTTGATCCAGTTATATTTATCCTTTGGTTAAATCACTATTATACCTCACAGTTTTGTAAAATGAAAAATGTATCCCCTCCTCTGTTGGTCTGTAGTGCCTTCTTGGAAAGGCCAAGTTTTACAACTTATTCCAAAATATACATTCTTAATATTATGAACTTGCTCTTGTCTTCCCAGTGTATACTCGGGATAATTGGTCCAAATATCATTTAAAACAGAATATGAAAGCTACCCTGAGTGAGATGCATGTATTTTTGTCTGGCTGGATAAAGTAGGATGAATGCTTCCTTTCTGTCTTGAATTGCTCACTGCATATGATACAGCATTGCTTTATCAGCTCCTTCATTTGCTAGTATTTTTTGTTCCCCTAAGAAGGCATGCCTATCAAAATTTTGCTCTGATGACCTTTTGCTTATGAAGATCTTTCTAATAATACCCTGAAAAATAAACCTGTGCAAGAAGAGGGAAATTTGGGTAGCACATATTTTCAAGAAGTCTGTAGAGAAGATTTTCCAGAGAGACTGTGAACAGATGTCAGTGAGCTAGGACAGTTATCACACAAACGCATCCTCACACATTCCACCATGACCACTACTACCACATACTGTCTGAATTCTGACTCAGACATTTGAATTCTGAGTCAGAAAACAAAACTATTTAAATACATTTTGTTCTTGTGAAACTGTCTGGTTAGCTTTATAAATTCATTAAATGTCATGGCAGTTGCTCTCTGCTTGTACCTAAGAAAGGTTCATTAGCAAATTGTGTGGGGATGCAGTTGTTTAGTCCAAAATTTTAGGTTAATGACAGTGTTCTCAAATTGGAAGTAGGAAGTTGTTTATGACATTTGATGAGATGCCCTGGATTTACTGTTGACTGAGAAAATTGTTCAAGTTTTCAGTTGCCACCAGGACTGGACTGATTTATGAGGTAATTAGTATACACACTTGCCCTCCTGAAATATGCCATTAGAATTATTAAATGTCTTGAATGGTAGCATGCATCCTTTCTTCTGCTTCTTTGTATGTATCTCTTAAGTATCTTATTAACAAGGGCAATACTGGATGTATAAATGAATGTTTGCTTTGAAAATGAAGTGAATAAAGCTTCTTAGATCTGGAGTATGCATACAGCATATTAGGGTGAATCTGATGTGCAGGAAACAGAGACTAAATGATCTAATCCAAGCTATCATCCCTTTATTATTCATCCATTTTTTTATCCCATCTACATAAAATCTTCAGAGAGTTGCTCATACAGTAGACAGTGAGTGAAATCATAAATAATTCCTTTAGAAGGCATAAATATTTCTTTGGGGAAAGAGCCTGAGAAGCTCCTATATATTATAATTCTGTATTTGAACATAGAATCTGACATGAACTTTAGAGTAGGCTGTCACCTAGATGAGCTCACTGGAAATTCTCTTCCAGCTTCTATACTTAGCATGGAAGGCATGATGTATGGGGCAGATAACAGTCTTACAGCTTTGAGGTTGAATGTGGTTGTGTACTGAGAAATTAAAACACAAGAGTGAAATGAGACTGGAAGGGGAATTTAAATGATGGAGATACTCAAAGATAGGTGTTGGGATGAGGACCAAGGAGATAACAAAATTAAAACATGGCTTGCTGGACAGTTCTGATGGGATGCGGGCCTCTATTGTCCCAGAGGAAAAATGCATGAATGGATAAAATAATCTAAAAGGAAGTATTGCAGTGATAAAGAGGATGCTGCTGCTAAGTTGCTTCAGTCATGTGAAAATCCCATGGACGGAGGAGCCTGGTGGGCTGCAGTCCATGGGGTCACTAAGAGTTGAACACGACTGAGCGACTTCACTTTCGCTTTTCACTTTCATGCATTGGAGAAGGAAATGGCAACCCACTCCAGTATTCTTGCCTGGAGAATCCCAGGGACAGGGGAGCCTGGTGGGCTGCTGTCTATGGGGTCGCACAGAGTCAGATAAAGAGCATAGGATTTGAAGTTAAACCTATGTTCTGACTCCAAGTCTACAAAAGAACTTTATGAATTTGGGCAACTCTCTACCTTTCCGAACCTCAGTATCTTCTTCCAGAAAATGCCAGAGTTCTTAATTTATAAATGCTGTAACAAAAGCACAACAGTAGCTAGTGAGTGGTTGGCCATACTGGGTAAGGTCTGTTCTGCAGGAGTATATTTCTGTATGTAAACTACCTCATTCACAATTGACAAATGGGTGAAGACATGTGAGAACAATATGGACGTTTCATTCAGTTTACCTGGGCATAGCATCTGGATTAGTAGGAACAGAACTATAACCTTCAGCAGCAAAGGAAAAAACCCTCAGCTTGGCTGCTGACAGGCAGCAAGAGGCTTTCAGCTTTATTTTAAGAAAATTAAAAACAGGTGTCTGCACCTGGGCCTCCCTTGCAGAGGAGCGCCGTCCCGGCCCCGGCCGAGCTCTGCTCTGTGGCAGACTATATTCCCGCCTGCGTTTGTTTCAGCAGCCCCACAGCCTCCAGGTTCCGCTTTCATGGGCATTTTCTCAGCAGCCCCCCAGCTCTGTGCCACTTAAAGTGTCACCAGCATTTCCACTCTGTTGTTTTTGTGCATTCTAGGATTCTGGAGTCAGCCTTTAGCCATTTTAAGTCGTATGTCTCAGTGATCTAAGCTATCTTCCCTGGTACTAATGACAATTGTGTTCAATAGTGCTTGGGTTATAATGTTGCATATACATTTTTAGTGGTCTCTTCCTAGCCCTATTTACCTCATAATCTCCATTATTTTTGTTCTTATTGTAGTTTTTATTTATTTTTAAATTTTATTTGTTTTTTCCTGCACTGGGTATTGCTTACAGCACGAGGGTTTTCTCTGGTTGTGGTGAGCAGGGGGGCTGCTCTCTAGCTGTGGTGCACAGGCTTCCATTGTGGTGGCTTCTCTTTTTGGCAGAGCACAGGCTCTAAAGCCCAAGCTTAGTAGTTGTGGCCTATGGGCTTAGTGGCTCTGTGGTATGTGGGTTGTCTCCAGACCCTGGATCCAACTTGTGTCTCCTGCATTGGCAGGCAGATTCTTAACCCCTGCACCACTAGGGAAGCCTTGTTGTAGTTTTTAAATTCTTAGTTATTGCTGAGTAATTAGTATATCATGAAACGTTCAGATCTTAAGTGTACTGTGGAACCAGTTTGACAAGTGCACATGGAAACACAGAACTTCAATAACCCCAGAAACCTCCTTTGTGTTACTTCCACTTCTACTTCCCCACCACCAGGAGGAACCAGTGATCTGATTTCTATCATCAGTGGGTTCTAGATGGGTTCTAGAATTTAGGCTGTTCTAGAATTGAGTTGTGTAGTATAAACTTTTGTGTGCTTCTGTCTGTCTTCCCTTCAATGTGTTTATCAATGGGATGCCTTTTCATGGTTGAGTTACATTGTTTTGTAAGAACATTGCACACTATGATTATCTTTTCTCCTATTATGGGACATCTAAATTATTTCCAGTTTTGGGTCTGTGTGTGGACCTGTGGGTTTTTTTTAACCTAGGATAACTATCTAGGAACAGCTGTAACTTTAACATCTTAAGAAAGTGCAAACAGTTTTCATAGTGCTTGGAGCATTTCATGCTCCTTCCAGCAGTGTATAGGAGTTCTAGGTATCTGATTTTAATTTTTTGGATTGATTGGCCATTGTTGTATTTCTTCTTTGTGAGCTACCTAAATCTTTTGCCCTTTTTCAAGTTAAGTCCTTTGTCCTTTTGTTATTGAGTTGTAGAATTTCTTTTCTTTATATATTTTGAATACAAGAACTTTGACAGATATATGTGTTGTGAATTATTTTCTTCTAGTCTGTGGTTTTCAAAGAACTTTAATATTTTTAATGCACAATTTAATAGAACATTCAGAAATGCTATGAAGTTGACTAACATTATTATGGCTTAATATCATGGTCTTGATTTTCAACAGCCAATCAATTGCAATGTCTTAGTGCATAATCATTTAGAAAGTTGTTTTATTTCAGCTTCCTTCAAAGGCTGAATGTATCCAAGACAACTGGTCTCATCCTACATCACAGATGGCAACAGCAGGGAATACAGTGGCCATTGTTTTACTCGCTTCCATGTAAAACCTAAATGTCCTGGAGACATGGCAGGTTCAACTCCAAACACATAAAGAAGAATGCAAAGATTCATGCAAATTAAGGTCATAAGCCAGCTTGTTTTGCCTTATGAAACATATGAAAATCGTTGCTACCCATTGCACAAAACATCTGTTGAAATGAGGTTTACAGCTTGAATGTTTTGAGATTGACTGTTTCTAAAACCCAAGACTGCCTGATGGGGAAGCAGATGGGCAATTTAGACAGTCTTATACTAACTCGTTATTTCTTCTGAAACACAAACTTATTTAGAAATTCAAAGACAGTGTATTGAGATATACAGCTTCAGAAGTATAATGTTGGAAACTGGTTAAGAGAACAGAGCCTTCAGAAAACTGATTAGGAGAACAGAGCCTTATTCCTTAATATAGTGAACACAGGGATTTTTAAAAAATTGAGTCTATACTTGAGTTCTAAGTATTCAGAATTTAATTCTTTAAAATTACTTAAATATGTTAAAATAGATTTAAAATATATTCTCCTCCTTGTGGGCCTCATAAACACTGTCAAGCTTAGTTGAAAAATGTTAGTTTTACAAAAAAAAATTCATATAAAATAAATTTTACATTGGTAATTTTCCACAAATTGGAGGTTTTCAAGCTTTTTTCCCTGAAAAATGTTTATAATTAGATTTTGTACTTTTCACATGTATTAGCATTATTTTCTATGGCTCAGAATTTCTTCAGGCTACTGAGATATAAAACTGTTGGTCTTTAAAATAAGAAACACCAGATTTCTGTGTGTTTTGGACACCAGAGTATCTGCTGTTAATTTTCCTGGCTCTTAGTGACTTTTTTTTAAGTGGCAGCTATTAATATGCCTCCATCTAGCAGAGCTTCCTACCCTCATTTAATTTTTGTTTTTAATCATCTGTGGGCTGAGAAAACAGTCAAGCTTGTGAGAATTATGTATAAATTCTGAGCCCACTATTTGAGTGAAGTATAGGACTTGCCACATGAATAAAGGGCATGGATATCAACATCTATTTTGGTTGTTCCAATGATTTCAGCCTATTTTCTGGTTCTTGGCTACTTTTCAAAGGGTATGGATTGTCAAATAAGAAATGTGTTACTATTTAACTTAAAAGTTAAATAGGTGTTTTTCTCACTTTCATTATTTCAGAGATGAGAATTTGGAAGTTGCTGGGAAGCAAATTTTCAGTTAAGTAGAAAGACAAATATTTTTAATTTCACAAAAGAGGATAGTGAATGGAGCACTGTCCTGAGTCTGATCTTAGCTCCATGAATAGCCAGTTACGCACTTCAGTCTTCTGGACATCAGTATCATCACACCTACTTGTAGGATTCTGGGGCTCTGGGGCTCTGTTTCCAGGGCTTCCTTTCCTTGTAGCTTGAGCAGAGGCTTATTAAAGAGACAATTTCCCCATGGGTAGGAGTTTGGATGGAGTGACCTCTGAGGTGTATTCCCTTTTTAACATGAATAATTCGGTGACTCACTTGTAGAAGATAATTCACTTGCATTGATCAAGGTTAATTTTAAATACTCAAGGGCAATAATAGTTTAGTTGCTCCCTCCTGTTTTGTTCTTCTGCTTTCCCAGTTTGATGAGTCTTGAGAACATCATTCTCAAAAGCCATTGTTTTCTCTCTCCTTTCCTCAGGCCCCAGATTTAAAGCTGTTAAAAGTTTATGAAATGCATAAAGGGAGGCAGTTTACAAACTGTCATATTAAGCTGGTTATACATTCTCTTTATAGCAACAATTCAGCCACTAAGAAAGAAGTTAATTAAAGGACAACTTCATGGCTTGCTGTTTCAGGTAAAAAACAAACAGAAAGACCCAAACCCCTGTGATACGTGTTTACTGTGGGGAAGTTGTCCAGTTGGTGTAAGATTTTGAAGCTAAGTTATAATATGTAATAATTTTAGTCATAAAGTTAAATAACTGACTTAGAAAAAGATGCTCTGGTGAACTTTGTCCTTTCATGCATTTTTGAAAGCATTTTGCAAAACAGGAGAAAACACTCATCAGTGAGTGGTTCCTAATAACATCTTTTAGAGAGGAAGCACCTCAGAATTTACTGTATCTATTAGCGAAGGGCCAGTTTTCTAAGCTTAGTCACATCCCTTCTGAGACTCTTGAGTAGGCTTTGGTGGTTGTTGTCTCTTTTCTTTCCTGTTTGAACCAAGCTCTCAACTCCTTTCTGTCTGGGTATCTCAGGATATCCATGGTGGAGTTAAATGCGTTTCTTTCCCTTATGACACTTGGTGAATTCCTCCTTTCTGTTCATAAATGAAGAACATAAGGAACAGTAAGATTGGCACTGGAGGGAAGGGGCTGGAGGAGGAAAAAGAGAAGGGTGACATTTGCATGTATCTGTTCCCAGGGCATAATGCAGGAACATCTGTTTAAACAGAAAAAAAATTCATGTCAGAGATTAAGCTAGGCAGAGTGCCTAAGAAGCCCCTTACAATAAGTTGAACAGGAAAAATCTCCATATCTAAATGTGCTTTAATCATCTCAAGAACACCAGTTTTCTATTATAATGTAACTGATAGATATGTATCTATATCTTTGAGGAAAGTCACAGTTTTATTGCTGTAAAATTTTCACAGACACCGTTTTCACTACTCTGAGTTATGTCTCCAACAAGCTTCTCTGGCCTCTGCCTGAAGATTCAGTGACAAAGCCATTTAGTTTCCTGTTACTGATCCTTGAATTTCATTCCTAGAATAAGTAATGGGGAAAATGCAATGAGAAGCTTACCATTATAAACCTGTTCCCTTAATGTAAAATACAAGATAAATAACTACTCTATTTTCTCCCCCTCAGTTAACATCACATCTTTAATGTGTTTTGTATCTGTGACTCTTCTATCATCCTATTTTTGAATATACTCTACCATTTTCTCATGACAGAGCTGTTTAGATGAGGAATTTCCTCACTGTGATCCCTTGTCCTGCACAGAAAGAATTCATCAATTTCTCCAGGAACAGCTGGTAAGTTTCAGCTTTTTGAAACTGTTTAAGTGCCAATTGTGAACTTACTGTGCAAGTATTAGTAAGTTAGACCTCTATACTAATTTTCTTGAGAGATTATCAGGTGAAGCAATATACCTATGTTCTTTTCTTTTTTAAGGCTTGAATGCCTGATTTTAATTTTTATTTAAGGTTCACTTGTTATTTATTTTTGGCTGTGCTGGGTCTTCATTGCTGTGTGTGGGTTTTCTCTGGTTGCGGTGAGCAGGGGAGCAGGCGCTACTCTTCGCTGAGGTGTACAGGCTTCTCACTGTGGTGGCTGCCCCTGTGGCTCCCTTCAGGCTCTAGGTGCACGGTCCTCAGTAGCGTGGCTCCAAAGCTGGAGTGCTGACTCAGTAGCTGTGGTGCATGGGCTGAGTTGCTCTGTTGCACGTGGGATCTTCCCAGATCAGGAATCGAACCTCTCTCTCCTGCTTTAGCAGTCGGAGTCTTAACCACTAGACCTCCAGGGAAGCCCTATTTTTTTTTTCTTTATTATGTGCACACACACAATTCTGATAGGCCCTAGGAAATGGTACTATTAAAAATTTTTTGATTATAGTATCATAAAGAAGAATTATATAACCAAACTTGCCCCTCATATTTCTTTCCCCAACACCTTTGTTTATATGAAAGTGTTTAGTATTGGGAATTGGTGTTACCATTCTATTAAATTATTGAAGAGTAATTTTTAATAAGTATTACATCTTACTCATAAGGTATACATCTCAATTCAGAGCATGAAAGCTTTTTTACTTTGGTGTCATTTATTTTCTTCTTGATCTCTCTTGTGGGAGGACAATGATATTCTTTCTGATTCTGGAGATGAGAAGAGTAGATTATGAAATATGTTCAGCCCTTTGGAAAGCTAATAGTACTTGATTTCTGTTCAGAAGCAGCATTGCCATAAAAGATATAGTGATCCAGAAGCAAGAATACATCCGCTACCCTTGACCTTCAGACACACGTGCTGGTACACACCTCTGCTGGGTAAGCGTGGATGGCCCTCTCCTATACCCTGTTAGACACCGATGGAGGTGGGGCTTTTTCGGAAAGGGAAAATAATCAGTTATTGGGAAGATCGCCTGGAAAGGGGAATGGCAACCCACTCCAGTATTCTTGCCTGGGAAAGCTCATGGACAGAGGAGCCTGGTGGGCTACAGTCCGTGGGGTCTCAGAGAGTTGGACATGACTTAGTGACTAAACAACAACAACAATATATAGCAACGGTTGTCAAAAGCTTATATGTTTATCTCTGAATTCAGTCAGTCAACTTATATTTGAGCACCTACTCTGTGTAAGGCACTGTATTATATATTAATATAATAAAGAGTAATCCCTAAAATAGCTCACAGATTATAAAGGGAAGTAAGACTTGGGTCAGAGAAGGCTCTGCAGAAGAAACGAGTGTTTAACTGGGCACCGAAAGACAAGTTGCATTTGGAAGAGCAAAAAGCATGGGAAAAAGTATTCCAATGGAGAAAATAACATGAATGGGGGGGAAAGAAGAATGCAAAGCTGTAAGAGAAGAGTTCAAGCTGGACAAGTCACTTTGGAAATAAGAGGACTTGGGTCAGGGTACAGCAGAATGTAAGTTTGCAGCAGGTTCACGTCAATGCCAGGCTAAGGAGAATGAACCTTATCTTAGGAGATGCTCAAAACTGGGGCATCTCTCATCAAAACATAGATGTGCTTTGAAAGTAAAAGTTAATGGTTGGTTCTGAAAGGATAAAAGAAATGGGATGATAAAATAACTTCAAGAAGAAATAGAAAGTAAGTAGAGTGATTTGTGGATCATTTCAACTAGAAAAGGGAAAACTGCCACTGCAGCTAACGAGTGACCAGTTCATGTAGGACAATAGATGAGCACTTGCTTTCTAGGGATGATGTTACCCACAGGAACTCAGTGATTATCACAAGGGCACTGAAGGAGAGCCCCCTATGTGCCAGGCACAGGTCTCTGCTCTGAACATACCTCTTAATTCCTTTAATCTTCACTATATCCCTGTGAGGTAGATGCTAATGTAATTGCCATTTTAGAAATAAGAAAACAGGAACATGTGTTAGGAACTTGCCTCAGGTCGTGTGGCACTTCATTTATAAGTAAACTGGGGCTCAGAGTGGGTTAGTTGTTTATCTGAGATCACAAAACTGTACATGGCAGAGTCAGGCTTTGAATAGAAAATTGTGATTGATTCTAAAGTCTATGTTTTTTCTATTAAATTCTGCTGCTGCTTGTACTCAGAAAAACATAACAAGACAGTTTCCACACCCAGAAAACATTGTCATCCTATGTCCTGCACTCTTTAATGGACAGGGAAGTCTGCTGTGCTGCAGTCCATGCGGTCTGTAAGAGTCAGACACAGCTTAGCGGCTGAACAACAAAAACAAAGACAATGTCGAACTATTTTCTCTTCAGCAGTTGGTAAACTGTTTCCGTAAAGAGCCAGATAGTAAATATTTGAGGTTTTGCTATATGGTTTCTGCAACAACTACTCAGCTTTGCTGTTGTAGCACACAAGCAAGCTTGGATAATGCCAGATGAATGGGTGTGGCTATGTCCCAATAAAACTTTATTTACAAAAACAGGTGGCTGGCTGGATTTTGCTTGTGACAGCAAGTTGTTGTTGAAACCTCTAGTTGCTTACTAGGCAAGGGTTTCTGTTTCCCCTCCTCTACCCTCACTCCTCCTTGAAAAAAGAAAGGCATGAAAACTTAGGGGATGGGGGATTATGTTAAAATATTAATAAAACTGAATTTTTGCTGTCTCAGAAATGGTCTCATCTCCAAAGAGGGAATTTTGGGAGAGTCCCTCCAAGGATTTTGAATTTTGTGGCATCTGCCTTTGAACCATTAATTTCTATTTTTATTTTTTTCTCTTCTAATGCAGATGCCTTGCATCTGGATAGTTTTACAGCAATTCCAAGACTAGAATTGACTCCTTTCTCATGTGTGGCCAACCTAATCCATGCTTCGCATGAAAGGCCCAGATATGAAGAAACAGAGGATGGTGCTTTGGCTGTGACTGAAAGACACAGGTAAGCTAAAAGGGCAGACTGTACTTATTCTGCTTTTCGGGGGGTGGCCTCTTTCCGTTGCCTACCCTTTTAATCAGTTAGATTTTCATATCCTCAGATTGTAACACCTTTATCATGGAATTTTTATTGTGTAACTTGCCTAACTTTCTGAAAATCGATAATTTAAAACAAAGATAGTTTGCTCCATAGCTCTTTTGAATTTCATAATATCCATCCTAAAAGTATAAAAGTTGAATAAGGCTGTTTAAAATGTTTCCCAGCTTTTAGGAATATATTATGTACTGCTAAGTTAACTTAACCTGCTAGGTTTTGATCGTAATTCTATTCCTTCACACTCCAGGCAAACAAGTCTTTGAGAATCTACCCCTGTGCCCCTCTTCCCGCACCCAAAGCTCCTCTGAATTTACTCAACTCTCTAAGTACACAGATTGATCTTCCTTAGGAAAAGTTCAGAAAAGTCAGTGGAATCTGTGAGCACTGTCCACTCCACTGAAACTTCCTATCTGTACCAAGGGGTCAGGAAGCAAGACTTTGAATTGCAAATACTTCATTTTCATTTGGGGCTGGATTCTCTATGGTTATAACCTCTTTCTGATAAAACTTGGAGCTCTCTTTCATCATGTCTCACTGAAGGCATGAACTTAATTAGATATTTGGTAAAATTGGGGTGGGGAAGGAAAACTACATGATAGATTAGTATCTGCTAAAATTTGCAAAGTTTCCACTTGTAGTAAGGAACTTGACTTTGTGTTGTCAGGTGCCCTGGCCCTTCAGCTGGTCCCCACCCAGGAACAGATCTTTCAGGTTGCATCAGGATGAATAATGACCTAAGTATGGAAGTGAGTATTGGACTATATTTCAGCTTCATTTTTTAGCTCTCCCATATGCTGATCCTCTTCCATGGGTATTCTTTTTTATTTTTTTAAGTATTATAGACTCTTGTAAGTATTATAAACTCTTTCAAGTACAAGTCTTATATCACAAAATTCAGATGCATGAGAAATGTCTGTCTACCTTTGATGCCATATGGGGAGCTTTCTACCCTCTTCTATAGTATAAACTCAAGCAAATATAAACAAAAGGATATTTTCATGAAGTGTGATGAACTTTTTGTTTGAGAGGTGGAGTTCGGGCCTTATATTCTCTATTAACTGCTAGAAGTCTCAGGTCCCACTGACTCTCTGAGAATTGAGGTCAAGGCTAGACAATCTTTGAGGTGTTGTACTTTGCTGTACAAAGTAAGGCAATGGCCAAGGAGCAATCACTGCCTCAGTTAGGGGTTCGTAGGACTTCTTCTGTATCCAAGAAGAGAATACTAAGTAGCTGACGAAGTGAAAAAGTGAACATGAGAGTAACTCAGTGATGTCCAATTCTTTGTGACCCCCATGGACTGTAGCCTGCCAAGTTCCTCTGTCCATGGGATTTTCCAGGCAAGAATACTGGAGTGATAGCCATTTCCTTCTCCAGGGGATTTTCCCAGCCTCGAACCTGGGTCTTATGCATTTGTAGGCAGATTCTTTACCATCTGTCACCAGGGAATCCCCAAGTCACTGAGGGCACTCAGACAAATACCCCAGGTCATGGAGATGTGTCTGAAGTACCTTTCCCCATCAGCAGTCTGAGCCTGAGGGAACATGATCTTCTCAACCAAATGGAATAGACTGTTCTGTTTCAGAATCTGAAAATCCATCACTCTACTTTCTTTTTTTTAAGATTTATTGTGATATATTTCTCATATCAAACAGTTAATCAATTAAAATTGTTCAATTAAATGTTCTTAAAAATATTCAGAGTTGTGTAACCATCACCACAATCAACTTTTGAACATTTTGATGCTCCTAGAAGCATGACTATTAGGAGTCTATTCCTATGTCTGACCCCTACCCTGACTCCCACTCCGCCCCACTCTCGGCAGCCACTAATCTACTTTCTGCCTCTATAGATTTTCCTGTTCTGGCTATCTCATATGAACGGAATAATACAATACATGACTTCTTATGACTAGCTTCTTTCACTTAGTATAATGTTTTTAAGGCTCATCTATTTTGTAGTGTGTTATCAATACTTCCTTTTTATGACCACATATTTCACTGTATGAATATGCTATGTGGTATTTATGTATTCACCATTGATAAGAGCTTGAGTTATTTCTACTTTCTATCATGAACAACATCACTATGAATGTTGATGTAAAACATTTTGTGTAAATATATGTTTTCAGTTCTTTTGAGTATACATCTGCTGTGGTGTGTGTGCTCAGTCATGTCCAACTCTTTGTGACCCCACGGACTGTAGTCCACCAGGCTCCTCTGTCCATGAAATTTTCCAGGCAAGAATACTGGAGTGAGTTGCCATTCCTACTCTGGGGGATCTTCCCAATCCAGGGATTCAACCTGTGTTTCTTGCATGTCCTGCATTGGCAGGCAGATTCTTTACCACTGTGCCACCTGGGGTACCGCATATATCTACAAGTGGAATTATTGCACCGTATGGGCTTCCCTGGTGGCTCAGACAGAAGAGAATCTGCCTGCAACGTGGGAGACCTGGCTTCAATCCCCGGGTTAGGAAGATCCCCTGGAGGAGGGCATGGCAACACACTCCAATATTCTTACCTGGAGAATCCCCATGGACAGAGGAGCCTGGCAGGCTACAGTCCCTGGGATCACAAAGAGTCGGACACGACTGAGTGACTAAGCACAGCACATGGTCACTCTATGTTTAACACTTTGAGGAACTGCAAAGCTTATTTCCAAAGCTGCTATACCATTTTACATTCTCACCAATAGTGTATGAAGATTTCAATGTCTCTATATTCTTAGCAACCCTTGTCTATCCTTTTTTCTTAGTTTACTTAGAAAATGTTTTTATTTTATACTACAACGTAGTTGATTTAAAACCTGTTAGTTTCACGTGTACAGCAAAGTGATTCAGTTATACACATACGTGTATCTATTTTTTTTGTCTATCTTTTTAATTATAGGTATCAGTGGATGCAAAGTGGTATCTGATTGTGGTTTTCATATGCATTTTCTTAATGACAAATGATGTTGAACATGTACTCTTTGGCCATATGTATATCTTTTTTAGAGATATGTCAACAGATCTTTTTTTTGCCCATTTAAAAAAAATGAGTTTGTTTTTTAATTGAGTCACGTGAGTGGTTCTTATTCTCCCTCTTAAGTGGCTGCAGTCCATGGGGTCGCACAGAGTCGGACACAACTGAAGCGACTTAGCAGCAGCAGCAGCAAGTGTGTGTATCTGACATTTTTCTGTCCCTTAGTACCCCATCCTATTGAGTAGTTAAGAGAAGGAAAGAAAAAGGAAATGAATCTGTTTTGCTATTAGCAGTTCTTGTAAAGTTTTAATAAAGGAAGTTGAACTTGGAAGCTTACAGGATGTCTGGTTATTAGTAATTTCCCTTTTATCTGGTATTGATTTCACCAAGAAGACGGAAGGAACCAACATTAGTTGTGTACCAGGTACACAACTGTAGGAAAGCATTTCTATATACTAATTTTGTCTACAACTTTGAATGGTATTCTCTGCTTCTGCCATCAAGGCAACTGAAATTCAGAGAGGTTAAATAACTTAACCAGGATCACTCAACTAACAAACCTGGGCTGCAAATTCAGGTCTGTCAAGCTTCAAAGATTAACCACTTCTTACAACTCCTCTTATACAACATTGAATTTAGACATCTCAATCATCATAATTACTCACAGTTACCTTGAAAGTAGTTTTTTGGCTGAGAAACAAATGTGCTTCCTTATGTATCAAAAAGGAGCTCCTAATCTATTCTTATTAGAATATGCGACCAAGTTGTCTTGTCTTTTTATTTATTTATTTACCATCGGGTGTTAGTTGTGTTATGTGCGATCTTTCGTTGCGGCAAGGGGGCTTCTCTCTGATTGTGGCATGCGGGCTCAGAAATTGCAGTAGGTGGGCTTAGTTGCCATATGGGATCTTAGCTCCCTGACCAGGGATGGAACCTGCATCCCCTGCATTGGGAAGCAGATTCTTAACCACAGGACTAGCAGGGAAGTCCCATTTATTTTGTCTTGACACCCATGAAGAAATAGGAGCTAACAGAGATCACAGGTCAGATGCTGCTGGGGAAATATAGAGATTCCCTGAAGGTTTTTCTGCTGCCTCTAAGCCGTTTCTTCCACGGGCCCCAGGAACTAGTCTGTCTGGTGCACTGTGCGGCTATTCTCAACTGTTTCCACCATTCCCTTTCCGTCTGCTTCACTGAAGAATCCTTGCAGCCTGTGCACTCCCTCATGCCTGTCCCCTGAGCACATCCCCACCCCCTACCCTGCCATGCCCTCCCACACCCATCTCTTAAACAAATACAGTGCTCTCCTTAGACAGTGCTTGTCAAAGCATTTGCATTAATAAGAATTAAAATTAAATATGAGATTAAAATTACAAAGCATATAATCCATGTTTATCCCATTGACCCATAGATCGTTGTGTTTCCTTAACTCTTCAGCTTCAAACTTTCAGAATTTCATCACTCTTGAGGGCCTTCATAACAAGCAACTTGCCCTGGTATTCAAGCTTTTCTCTAATCTGGCTGCAGTCTTAATTTTCCACCCTTTCCTCATCCCTGCCTTATAGTTGTCCCTAAATGTCCGCCAAGCCATGTGGTCTGCATTGTCGGAATATATCACACAAAGTTGTTTATGCTGTTTTCTCTGCCCCAAACACTTACAGTTCTCCATTTATCAAATTCCATGTGACTGTCAAGGCCCATTCCAAAAACTTTTCTTGTGATAGAAATATTTGCAGTCAAGCATCTCTAGTCCTTTATCTTCTTCTTTTTTAAAAAGATTTTTTTTAATGTGGAAAAATTTTAAAGTCTTTATTGAATTTTGTTATTTTGTCACAGTATTGCTTCTGTTTTATGTCTTGGGTTTTTTGTTTTGTCTTTTTTTTTTTTTTGGTCCCGAGGCATGTGGGATCTTAGCTCTTCAACACCCTGCACTGGACTGCCCAAGGAAGACCTCTTTAGTCCTTCTTGAGATCGAAATCAGTATGAATTAGAAGTTGAGAGATGAGGGTTTTCCCTGGTTCTCCCTCTCTGCAATTGTGGAAAAGTCTTGTCATTCAGGCCTCAGTTTCTTCATTTCTCAACTATGCCACTTGGGAAAAAATAAGTTCACCCTTTTCTTTTAGACCCAGTCACTGTGTATCTTTTGTCTATATTTTTGGTTACACTGTAGTTCTTTGTTTTCTTATGTATTTTCCTATATCAGGTTATTAGCTTGGTGTAGAATGCCTTTGGCCATTAACCAATGTCCACCTAGCATCCTGAATAGATTTGGTATATGGTAGCTATCCTATTAATATTTGGTTAATGCCTGTTTACTTCTTTATTTTTGTATCCCCTATCGGGTCTATTTAAAACATTGAGAGTGAGCACCCATGAACTTGTTGAAGTGACAGTCTTGTCCTATTGCTTTCTGACTGGTGTTCCTGAGAACTATTTTTTATTCCTCTCTGTATTCATAGAGATAGCTATATTCTAGCCTCTTTTGCAGAAAGCACAGCATGAGATAAGAATGAGCATCAGTATTCACAGGAGGATTTTGGGGGTGAGCAGAGGACTCTAGCAAGATTAACATCTCAATAAGAATATCTCTTAGTAAAATAATTTGGGGTCCAGTTTGGGGCATTCTTGGGAAGAACAGAGCTATTTTACTGATTCAATGAAATCTATTTATTTGGAATATTTTAAATAGGGGAAAAAAAGAAATAAATTATTTCCAGTCCTTGTCTTTTAGAAACTCAGACTAAAATATTTATGAGAGAAATTTTTACAGTACCTGAGTCATACTTCAAAACAATGCCAGGGTAGTTTTAGTGGGTGACAGTGTCGATGAAACAAGATGGGCCACAGGTTGATCATTGTTGAATCTGCAAAATAGGTACACAAGGGTGGTTGTTCTGTTCTGTCTACTTTTGTATTTATTTGAAATATTCCCTAATAGTGACTAGAATTTTTAGCCACATAGCATAGGCTTTGGGATTCAGCAGGTGTGGTTTTAAACTGGCTCTGTTACTTATTATCTGTGAGACCTTGGACAGGTGGCTCAACCTCTTTCAGTTTGCTTGTGTCCCTTGTGAAACAGAGATATTATTTTGCAGAGTTCTTCTGAGAATTCAAATACATACACACACATATATCTCTCTGCACATACATATACATATATTATGCTTATACACATGCCTATATATATCTACAACTGTTAAGTTCTGGTCTAACCAGTCCATGGAAACAAACCAGGTTTGTTTAGAGAAACAGACTGTTCATATTTAGAGAAAAGACAAATCTCAGTGCTCTGTCTCCTCACTTGCTGATGAATAGGAAGCTCTTTTTGTTTCATGAGGTCAACATGAAACAAAAGAACATTTGTTTTTCCAAGAACCTATGTTGATGCCTGGGCTTCCCTGGTGGCTCAAACGGTAAAGAATCTGCCTGCAATACAAGAGACCCGGGTTTGATCCCTGGGTCAGGATCATCTCCTGGAGAAGGAAATGACAACCCACTCCAGTATTCTTGCCTGGAGAACTCCATGGACAGAGGAGCCTGGCAGGCTACAGTCCAAGGGGTCGCAAAGAGTCATACACGACTGAGCAACTAACCCTTTCATACTGATGCCTACCAGTATATCCCAATGTCCTTCTGACCTCACCAACCAGTGGGTCCCAGGGAAAGGCACTTCACCTCCTAAGAGATTGTTGGAGAAGGCAGGTGGTTTCACCACTCCCATCCCTGTAGTCCTTTCTGTTTGCTGTCTCCACTGGCCACAGGCCCTGCCTGCTCCACTGCTGACCTCCTCAGAACACTGTGTCTGGACTTCTGGTAATCTCCTTACCCTGCTCAGTGGGGAGAAGTCTCTCCCTTCTTGTTCCAGAACTTTAAGGATCCTACTGTAGTGTCGGGTGGACTGCTTGTGACTTAGTCATTGAAATTATCCTTTGCTTTTCAAGACAAATGGATAATCCAGCAGTGCTGCATGATAGTACAGTCTCCCACTGAGTTGATTCTTGCTGCTCTTTTCCGTAGCTAGATCAAGCAGTTTATTTGGTCCAACTTTCTCCATTCTTCCTCACTCCTGACAACTTCTATTTCTCTCAGGCCTAGGTTGTCTCTCCTTATAATCTGTCTTTCTTTCCTTATTCACTGCTCCCACCACTGAGTCTGAACAGCAACCAAAGGATTTCTGGGCCTTTGCAAAACTGCATTCATGATTAGGTACCTGTGTGTGTCCCCCAACACTCCAAGAATTAAGATGCTTCATGAAAATCCTGGGACATCCCTGGTGGTCCAGTGGTTAAGACTCCACCTTACTACTTCAAGGGGTTGCAGGTTCAATCCCTGGTCAGGAAACTAAGATCCTGCATGCCGTATAGTATGACCAGAAAAATTTGGGGGGAGCTTCCCAGGTGGTGCCGGTGGTAAAAAACCAGTCCATCAATGCAGGAGATGTAAGAGATGAGGGTTCGATCCCTGGGTTGGGAAGATCCCCTGGAGGAGGCATGGCAACTCACTCTAGTATTCTTGCCTGGAGAATCCCATGGACATAGGAAACTGGTGGGCTACTACAGTCCATGGGGTCGAAAAGAGTCAAACATGACTGAAGAGACTTAGCACCATGAAATGAAACTGATTCTCCCCTCTACCTACCTGAGTCTTAGATTTTACCTCAACAAGACTCTTTATAACATATTAAAGTACCTGGTTCATAGTAAACACTCGGGAAATAGCAGCTATCACCCAAAATCAAGATTATCAATAGCATGAAGCTCAGAGGATATAGGTTAAAGGATATGAAGATGAATTTTTGTTTTCCATTTGACTGTTACACACACAAAAAAGTATACCATAAATATTAAGTGCTTTGCTATCCCTTTGAGGTCTCCTTCATGTAATTACATGTTTTTTCCATCACTAGAAAAGGGTGATTTTATGAGGCAAAGTACAGAATCCATTTAAAAATATCTCAGATTTTCTGGCCATTGTCTGTCCTGTTCTCTCAAGCTATGTGTGGGTGCAGCTTTAATAACCTTGGAGAATAAATAACATTGCCAGTTGCAAAATTGGAACATGTAGAAGTTGGCTGATAACTACATTACAGATGAACCTCGAAGTGGTGGGTGTGTCCTGTAGGTCTCAAGGTGTGGTGTCCTTTGAGTTAGAAACTGCGGGGAAAAAAAAAAACTTGTGAAGGCATTTAGTTTTATTTAGGTTACAGCAGTTATAATCTTTTGACATTCAATTTTACATTCTTTTCTTTCTAGAAGATTGAAACTTTGACTCTAAGTCAAGGGCATTTATTTTTTAAGTTAGAATGAAATAAGTCTATACAGACTCCCTTTGTTCAGTTTTTTTTTTTCTCAGAAAATCATATTTACTTGAGTAGTGTCAATTGTCTAAAATGGATCTAAAAGTGAAAGTTACCTTGGTAACATGAATGTTTCTTAGTGAAAGGGTTTTTGATCATAAAAATCTATGGGTAAAATAGCATTTCATCTAAAAGAGTAACCCTGGAAGATTATCTAGGCCTATTAATTGCCCTTACTGATACTGATAGAGCTTCTTGGTGGCTCAGATGGTAAAGAACATGCCTGCAATGAAGGAGACTGGAGTTTGATCCCTGGGTTGGTAAGATCCCTGGAGAAGGGAATGGCTAGCCTCTCCAGTATTCTTGCCTGGAGAATTCCATGGACAGAGGAGCCTGGTGGGCTAAAGTCCATGAGGTGGCAAAGAGTCAGACATGATTGAGCAACTAACACTTTCACTTTACTTTCAATATCTTAGAAGCTATTTCTTCATATTTTCGAACTGGATATTAAAATAATGCTGCTGTATGTATGTGAAAAAGCTGAAGTGAGAGGGGGTGAGTGTGTGTGTCTTGCATTTGCTGACCCAGCCCGTGGGAGACTATCTCGCTTTGTTCCATAAGTACGTTGGCTACCCCACCCTTACCCTACATTAGACTTTTACTGTCAAAAGCAAATGGGCTGCACCACAGATTCTCATGTAAATGTTATGCAGGTTCCTATTTGAATGGCTTGAACAGGAAGAACATGCTTCCTGCTCTAGGCTGTCAGCATGTGTTAGACTCATTAATGTGAGCCAATCTTGTGCTGTAAGTAAGTCTCTCTCTTCTGAACTTTCTCTTTCTTGCATTTAGTCAGTTTCTTGATTTTCCTTGGTTTTAAGATATATCCAGTAAATTATCTTTTTTTATAATCTGTCTAGATCCTGCAGTTGTTGTGTGTGTTAGGTTCTCCTGTGGGCTCAGTAAACTAGTTTGAATAGGGGCGCCTTTTGAAACTGGAAGAAAAGAGCATAATTGTAGAAAGTGTTTGCTGAGTTATTTTTCATCCCCTATTTCACACACACAGACAGCCTGAGGGGCTATATCTCCAACTTTCATGAACTATTAACTCTAAATTTGGAAAAATAAAAATCTCCTTCTTTTATCTGGCTCTTCTTCTAAGGAGGAAAAAATGTTAGCTGAATATATGAAAATCTAGGATTGAGGTATGTTGTGTATTAGGTTGTTTTTTTGATCAGTGAGATGTATAATGATTCATGAATTGGGACTAATATCCAGTAATATCCAATATCTTTTCAACAGAACAATGCAGTAATGTATGTCTACTAAATACATAATGTTTATCCAAAACCACAGAATTGTTACTTAATCAATAAATATTTTATGTTTACCAGTTTCATGTATAAAAATTAGGATGAAAAAAGGGCTTTACACAGAGCATTATGACAGATGAGACTCATTTTTAATATAATGTATTTTTTCTGTACTTATTATTTTGATTTTAAATAGAATTTTTAGAAAAAAAATTTATAGAAATAATGTTTTCTCTTTCCTTTAATATTGGAAATCAGTTTAATTCAATAGAAAATAGCTGCATTCTCTTTCATCTCTTAAATTCAAATATAAGGTTTCATGTCTGATTGGTATAAAAAGGAATTTTTCCTGACAAACTTAGGTTTTTAGTTAGTACAGTATAATTATTGCATATATTATTATTATTTATAACACAGTAATAAGTGCTATTTCAAGTCACATATAATAATAGATTTCTATGTTATGAAGTGTTAAATGGGCCTGATTTATTATTATTATTATTATTAAGGACTCAATGCTCGTTGATTTTTATGGAGGATACTCAATGAAAATGAAGAATGTCTAATTTTTTCCTATTTTACAGCTTCATTTTTTTACATATGTATTGGTAGATAGTTAAATAAGCATATAATAATTACTAGTACAATATATTTAAATATCTCAAGGACAGAGCCAATATTATTTAGCTACCAGTGGCATATAAGATGTAATTTCTCTTCAAAATTTAATGCACATATTTTTCTACTCTGTTCTGTGCATTCCTCTATGCAACGCTGCTTATAATTTATGAAGTATTTGTTTTGCATATTTGTCTTTTTGACTGGCCTATGAGTTCCTCTGGGACAAGGACTGTGTTTCTGGTCTCTTTCAGGCTTTCAGTTTTGTGCCAGAAACGACGCAAGGCTGTTTCTGGCACAAACTAGGCCTTTGCTGAAAGTTGTTGAATTAAACTGGTGCCACAAGGGACTTCAGTCACATATAGTCTGACACAAAGACGTTTAAAGCAGGGACAAGATGAAATAAAAGAGAAGATTGCCTAACATTTACATATACAAGTTGTTGTTATTATTGTTCAGTCACTAAATTGTGTCCCACTCTTTGCGACCCCATGGACTGCAGCACGCCAGGCCTCCCTGTCCTTCACTATCTCCCAGAGCTTGCCCAAACTCATGTCCACTGAGTCAGTGATGTGATTCAACCATCTCATCCTCTGTCACCCCCTTCTCCTCCTGCCTTCAGTCTTTCCCAGTGTCAGGGGGTTAGGTATAAATTCTTACTGTGCAGGTTTGATTTGTGGAGTTTCTTAACATTTGAGGTGAACATTTTGGAAGTTTATATTCAAGTCATTTATCAGTCAAAGATGATCGATGGAAAGTCTCTGCCTCTCCAATAGCCTTAGGGTGTTTCAGAGACAGTTCTGTTTACAATGAAGAGGACACTATATTTAGTCTGATTGTTCAGACAGTTTAGAGGCTGGCACTACCATTCTGAATGCTCCTGAGAAATTACTTTATTCATTGGCTTTACTTTCCTCACCTGAAATAAGTAAAAAATTTTTTTCTCATTAAAATCTATTGCATAAGGTTGTGGAGTGAGTTGAGACGGTATATAAAAGGGATTAATAAATTGTAGTATGCTGTACAGATGTAAGCTATTGTTTTTTGTACTGGATAACTATATATTCAGCAAACTCTCGCTAAACCTTTACCTTTCTGTGAAGTCAATCTTTTCTTGGATAGATTCTCAATATGGTATATGGTATACAGCAGGCCTCTATTGAAACCTATTATATGTTATGACACCTAATGAGAAGTTCTGTGTTTGATTATGGAAATTTAAATATCTTTATTTTTGCATTGTCTGTGCAGATTTTGGATATGTCCAAGTGATTTCAGTTTTAATTTATTAAATTCTTATTTGTTTTCCTAAATAAATCAAATCATAATAAAATATATTTATTAGTAGAACTTTTTATTAAAGAGGAACCCGTGTTCCCACTGTATTTTTTGAAAGAGAATAAGTGAATCTGGGGCTTCACAGGTGGCTCAGTGGTAAAGCATCTGCCTGCCAAGCAGAACATATGGGCTTGATCCCTGGGTTGAGAACATCCCCTGGAGAAGGAAATAGTTATCCATTCCAGTATTCTTGTCTGGAAACCCCAAGGACAGAGGAGCCTGGCAGGATACAGTCCATGGGGTTGCAGAGTTGGACATGACTTAGTGACTAAAGAACAACAGCAAAAAGTGAATCTATGTTCCCACTGCTTTTTTTTTTTTTGAAAGAGAATCAGTAAACCTAATCTCCTAAAGTTCCCTCCAAACTAGGAACTTGATGGAGATTACAAAGCTCAAATGAGACTTTCAAATACTTACCCTGGCAGACTGGGACCACAAATTTTTTTGGGGGGTAGGGGAACCACAATTGTGTTAAAGCTCTTTTTGAGCCCCAAATAAGAGGAGCTGACATAGATATAATCCCTCAGAACTTTGAGACTTGGATAAACTTTAAATGTATTATGGATCTATCTAGAAAATTGAGAACCATTTTTAAATCAGCAGGTCAAAAGTTTTAGGTTGAGTAATAGTTCCATAAATAGAAATGTTTCATGCCCACCTAGAATGCCCACCTAGTTCTGTTTAAAGAAAATTTAAGTTCATGATAGAAACTCTGTCTGCCCTTTAAGATTAGAATTTGTTTTGCCCAAGAATTTATATTTTATTTGAATATTGGACTTGTAAGTATAGTTAAAGTTGGACTTTTTTTTGAAAGTACAGCTTTGAGTAAGTATGTATATCCATCTGCCCTATAGCATCACATTCCCATATCCTCTCCAAAAGAGCAAAGCAAATATGGGTTCATTTAAAACTGTATGAAAATATTTGCTTAACACAACCTCTCTGGAATGGAAAATGTCAAATTGTTAAACTTATTTCTCTCTCTCTTTCTCTCTTTTTTTTTCCCTTAAGGAGAATGGTGTTGAATACTTATGTTCTGAGAGCCAGCCCCAAACCAGGTTTGCCTATTTGTTTGTGTGTGAATTTGGACGCATGTTCCATAATTTCTAAGAGAATTCTTTGGACCCAACACTCCAAAAATATTACTTCTACTTTTTTGACAGGGAATATTCTACCCTACCATCTCCTGGTCACACTTCGTCCACAGAAAGTACTGTAACTTCAAGTGGTAAGTAGATTAGAAAAGATATAAAAATAAGACTGTTAGTCTGTTATATTGAAAATGGATAACCAACAAGGACCTGCTGAACAGTGCATGGAGCTCTGCTCAATGTTTTGTGCCAGCCTGGATGGAAGCAAGGTTTTGGGGAGAATGGATACCTGTATATGCATGGCTGAGTTCCTTTGCTGTCCATCTGAAACTATCACAACATGGTTAATCGGCTATACCCCAGTTCAAAATGAAAAGTTTAAAGTTTGGGGAAAAAATAAATAAATATGAGGAAACAGAAAAAAACTGAGGATATTCTACAAAAGATCCCATAAGCAGAAAGCTGTACTCTATTTCAATAAATGCTATATTATTTAACACCTCCTTTAAAAAATTAGAATGTTAATATTATAACCATAAGCTTGGATATCTTGTGATCTCCTGAGGTGTATACAAGTGAAAAGGACATAAGCAAATAATCTTTTGCATAGTATTCATGCTGTTAGTTTCTTCCTGTTGATAGATTCTGGATCAGAAATTTTGCATATGGCTTCTGGTGACCTTGACTGTAAACCACTCTGTGAGAAAGAGGAAGATAAAAGATCAGCTTTTGCTGTGACCAAGATCCAAGGTAAGCTGTTGAAGGGTTCAAGCACAGTTTCCATTCTAAAACACGAAACAAACCTGGAAGCTAGCGGAGTAACTATCGTCAGTGGCTGAGTAATATTGTCTTATAAAAGAATTTTGAAGACAGAGTCTGAAGAAAAGAACTCTAAGAGGTGACCATGGCCTTCATATATGACAATGTTACCAACTTTTTCCCAACTCTATATTTAGAATAAAACTTACAATGTATTTTAATAGGATTTAAATATCTTCTTATGGCCAAAATTTATTGGACACACCTGAGTCTCAGCTGTGATGCAGTTGTGAAATCACTTACTTAGGAAATTCTCAGAATCCTCATTAGAATTTACTGGGTTAAAAGGATGGACCAGGACTTCTCTGGTTGTCCAGTGACTAAGACTCCGTGCTTACACTGCAGGGGCCATGGTTCATTCCCCGGTGGGGGAATTCAGATCCTGTGTGCTATGTAGCATGGTCAAAAAATTTTTATTTATTTATTTATTTTTAATTTTATTTTATTTTTAAACTTTACATAATTGTATTAGTTTTGCCAAATATCAAAATGAATCCACCACAGGTATACATGTGTTCCCCATCCTGAACCCTCCTCCCTCCTCCCTCCCCATACCATCCCTCTGGGTCGTCCCAGTGCACTAGCCCCAAGCATCCAGTATCGTGCATCGAACCTGGACTGGCAGCTCGTTTAAAAATAAAATAAAAACTGGATATTAAAAGAAAAGAGGATGGACCAATTAGTGATGGTCCACTCAGGAGGCAATAATTAACTAGATAATGCTCAGTCGTGTCCGACTCTTTGCGACCCCATGGACTGTAGGGACTGGAGTCAGTTGCCATGCCATGTCCATGGGATTTTCCAGGCAATAGTACTGGAGTGGATTGCCATTTTCTTCTCCAAGGGATCCTCCCAACCCAGGGATCGAACCTGGGTCTCCTGCATCGTAGACAAACACTTTACTGTCTGAGCCACCAGGGAAGTCCTAGACAATGCATTAGATCCTCCTTTTCTGCCATTTGAGTCTGAAAATAAAGAGGTTATTCTCAACCGTTCCCTGTTAGGCATCACTACAGTTGATACCCTTGGGAAATGTAGACTCCCATTTCTACCTAAAGTGTCAATTAAGGAAAATTCATCAAAAGTTAAATTGTCAATTAAATTTGAGATATAGGTGCTAAGTTAAAGGAGCTGTAAAATTGTAGAAATGGAATCCATTTCTTCATTTAACTAAAGAATATCTTTACATTCTATCTCACACCAAATAAGAAAAATTTTAATTAAAACTACACCAGGATACCATTTTTTACCTATCATGTAGATAAAGATAGAACAATTTGTTTGCACACTTCTGATAAGATTGTTGGAAGAAAAAGAATTTCTCGTCCATTGCTGCAAGGAATGTAAATTATTATAATTAGTATGGAGAGGAATTTGCCAATATCTACCCAAAATTTAAATGTACGTCAGTTCAGTTGCTCAGTCGTGTCCCACTCTTTGCAACCCCATGTACTGCAGCACACCAGGCCTCCGTGTCCATTGCCAACTCCTGGAGTTTACTCAAACTCATATCCATTGAGTCAGTGATGCAATCCAACCATCTCATCCTCTGTTTCCCCCTTCTCCTTCTGCCTTCAATCTTTCCCAGCATCAGGGTCTTTTCCAACGAGTCAGCTCTTCCCATCAGGTGGCCAAAGTATTGGAGTTTCAGCTTCAGCATCAGCCCTTCCAATGAATATTCAGGACTGATTTCCTTTAGGATGGGCTGGTTGATCTCCTTGCTGTCCAAGGGACTCTCAAGAGTCTTCTCCAACACCACAGTTCAAAAGCATCAATTCTTCAGCACTCAGCTTTCTTTATAGTCCAACTCTCATCCATACATGACTACTGGAAAAACCATAGCTTTGACTAGATGGACGTTTGTTGGCAAAGTAATGTCTCTGCTTTTTGATATGCTGTCTAGGTTGGTCATAAATGTATGTATCCCATGATAAAATAATTGGTTTCTGGGAATTTATCCTGTAGATCTAAGTACACACATACTATATGACATATATGGAAGTTGATTTATTGCAGCATTGTTTATAATAACAAATAATGGAAACAAGTTAACTATCAGTAGAAGACTAACATATTTTGGCATGTCCAAGTAATGGAATACGAATATGCATTTGTAAAACATACAGAAGGGAACGTTTTTCTTGGAAGAATATCAAAGAACTATTGTTTCTCAGGGAAAAGCACTAGAGTACAAAGCCCTATGTATTGCATGTAAATATTTGTGAAAGAATAGAAAAAGGTTTTTGTACATATAATACATATATAAAATATCTCTACAAAGCTAGACAGAAATTAGTAACATTGTCTATGAGTCAGGAAACTGGCTTTCTGGTGGGCATGATGGGAGAGAAAATTTTCACTGATAAACATCTTATACTTTTGATTTATGGACTATATGAATCTACTATCAGTCTTAAAATATTTTTAAATATAAATTTTCCATAGGGAAGATTTTTATGTCTTTGAAGATAGTGGTTACCATTTCGTTCTTATTTCCATATAAATTTTAAAAATGGAGTACATCCTTTAGTTATTCTGTTTTCTTGAAAAGAAAGAAACAAAATCTAACTATTGCTGCTGACCTTTGTGTCTGGACTGAACTAAATTTGTACTGTAATGTGCTTGATAATGTGAAGAGGAAAATCATTATCAAGTACTGCTGCTGCTGCTGCTGCTGCTGCTAAGTCGCTTCAGTCGTGTCCAACTCTGTGCGACCCCATAGACGGCAGCCCACCAGGCTCCTCTGTCCCTGGGATTCTCCAGGCAAGAACACTGGAGTGGGTTGCCATTTCCTCCTCCAATGCATGAAAGTGAAAAGTGAAAGGGAAGTCACTCAGTCGTGTCCGACTCTTACCGACCCCATGGTGTGCAGCCTACCAGGCTCCTTCATCCATGGGATTTTCCGGGAAGAGTACTGGAGTGGGGTGCCATTGCCTTCTCCATTATCAAGTACATTACAGTACAAATAAATACAGGGAAATTACAAAAAGGAATGGCATAAATTAAAAGTGCATCTCTTTATCTTAGTTTGATGACATTTTGCTTAGAAAGATACTATGTTTTGGAAGGATATCATACTTCGTCATCAGCCCTGCATATATAATTTTTTAAAACATGTTTGTCAAGCTATTAAAAAAAGCTAGCTACCCTGGTAAGGGAAGAGCCAGCTTAGCTGGCTCAGTGGTAAAGAATCTACCTGCCAGCGCAGGAGATGCAGGTTCAGTCCCCGGATCAGGAAGATCCCCCTGGAGAAGGAAACGGCAGTTCAGTCCGGCAGACTGGCGGGCTACACACTATGGAGGAGCAAACTAGTTGGGCAGGATTTAGTGACTAAGCAACAACAACTAAGTAATTGTTTATCCTTCTTTCATTGTTTCTATAATTATACTAGTAGTGTGTTTGATTAAAAAAGCAGCATCAGCCTTAAAAAGTAGTTTAAAAACCCTATTATTTGAAGGCCATACAAGTATTTGTATGGCACAAGCATTTGTATTCACACTTTTAATTTATGCCATTCCTTTTTGTAATTTCCCTGTATCTATGTGAACTGTAATGTACTTGATAATGATTTATACAAATATTCATTTGTTAAGAAATTTTGCGTGGCTGGCTTCTTTGGGAACACATATTAAACCCTTTGCCACGTAGGTGTCTGCCCACATTGCCACCCTCAGTATTTCTTCCTCTTTTCCTTGTAACCCTCCTCGCCCCACAGTGTTTGGTGTGTTTCCTCCTTCTTACAGGCGGAAGTCCAGCTCCTGAAAACATTGAACTGCAAGGCTCTGTGAGTGGAGAAAAAAGCATGTTGATTCAGGTAATATATACGTGTTAACAATAAAAGTAATGATACATTACAGTGGTAGAACTGGCCCTTTGAGTTTGCAAAATACTCTTAAAAGCATTATTTCAATTTATCCTTTCAAAATATTATGAGGTTCATAGAATTTAGTTATAGCAATATTTTATAGATGAAGAAGTTGAGGCCAGAGCATCCAGGGTCACACAGTAGAGTCAGAGGTAGGACCTCCTGACTCCACACTGGTTTTTCTTTCATTCATTCTTGTATTTGTTCACTCATTTATCCATTAAAGGTCTACTGGAAACAAGCTAAATATCTATCTCTAAAGTCCTCTTACATAAATGAATGCATTAATAAATAAGGCTAAATAAAAGTGATACCTATCTTAAAGATATGCTGTAATTAAGGGAAGAAACATACAATTACTCAGTAATTAGACTGCAGTTAAACTAACATTGTTTTAGTTCGGCCTATTTGATTGTAAGAAACAGAGACTCATGTAACTATTAATAACCCAGGTTGAGAGAAGGTTGTGACATGTATACATTTGAAGTAATGAGATAAAAATTTTATGCTAAAGGGAGTAGAGTAATTGGATATGTGGTTTGGAATAATTCTTTGTAATATAAATTATACCTAAAGTGTAGTGTTAGCTAGCAGACATGCCTAAAATAGTTGCCTCTTATTAAAAAATAGACAGAGGAAAATTCAAATCCTCTAGTCTTTCATAGTTGGAGAAGGCAATGGCACTCCACTCCAGTACTCTTGCCTGGAAAATCCCATGGCCGGAGCAGCCTGGTAGGCCACAGTCCATGGGGTCGCTAAGAGTCGGACACGACTGAGCGACTTCACTTTCACTTTTCACTTTCATACATTGGAGAAGGAAATGGCAACCCACTCCATTGTTCTTGCCTGGAGAATCCCAGGGACAGGGGAGCCTGGTGGGCTGCTGTCTATGGAGTCACACAGCCAGATGTGACTGAAGCAACTTAGCAGCAGCAGCAGCAGCAGCAGTCTTTCACAGTAGTCTTTCAAGAAAACATTTTTTTTTTTCTCATTTCAAAAAGAAAAAGAAAAAACTTAAATAATGGATTAGAAAATGTAGTAATGGAAGTAGAGGACTGGTTAGAATGCTATTGGAATAATTCGGGCAAGATATGAAGATAGTATGAATTTAGTGATAATGAAAAAAATGAGACTTATTTGAGAGATATTTATGGAATAACATTCACAGTACATAGTGACTGATAATTAGGGGCCTGGGAAAAGGTACATACTCAGGTTTACAGCTTAACCTATAGAATGAGTAGAACAACATGAGAGAGGGAAAGAGTAAGAAGAATTTGTGGGGTAAATTTAATTAATTTGAGATAAGTTTCAGGTTGATATGTGATATCATCAACAGTCTGTAAGGAGATTTTATAGATAAGCTATATACCCATATTTGTAAACTCATCAATGGGACTTTGGGGACAGAGATATATTTGTGAGTTATCAGCAAAAAACCAAGCACGTGGATGAGATTTCCCAAGAAAGGAGGGCAGACAGAGAGAGAGAACAGAGGATAATGGACTCTTGATTCCAGTGTCAAATAAGAGGAGGCCAGTGGCAAAGGAGACGGAGAAGGAGCTATTGTGGTGATTGGTGGACATAAGGAAAGGGAAGCCAAGGGCTGAAAAACCTTCAAGAAGGGGATTCTAGATCATTTTAGATGCTACAGTGAGCTTAAGTAAGATACCGACTGAAAAGTATTCACTGGGGTTGGCAGTAGGGAGGTCACTGATAACTGGGGAGGGCACGTTCCTAGGAGTGTTGGGTGCAGAGGCAGAGTAGTTCACAGATCACAATGGGAGATGAAGAACTGGAACAACTCTTCAACAGTGTCCAACAGCTGCCAGCTCTTCCCAGAAGAAGCATAGCCCGGAAGCACAGAAGAAGAGGAAAATGACATCACTGGAAGACATCATAGGATTAAGAGAGGATTAAAAAAAATTAATTGATACAAATGATCCAGTGTTTTACTTGCATTATTGCATTTGTTATATTTTATCAAAATCTTAGTTTCAATTGTCCAAAAATGATGTGATGTGGTATCCAGGGCCCTACGAAGGAAATCTGTCTTGGCCAAAATAAGGAAATATGGAAAAATTTTGAGAATGTTGAATAATAATTATCCGAAAATAATTGTAACCTATAGCTTCTCCTTTAGATTTCCCCAGGCAGTGGAGTACAACTGCTATTGTGGTGATTCTTGTTGCATTGATGCCTTTGTGGGACAGTTGGTCAGTGACCTTAGAGTATATTCAGATGCAGTAAAAGCCAAACAGCACAGTATTTTTTTTTGAAGTATAATTGCTTTACAATGTTCTGTTAGTTTCTGCTGTACAATGAAGTGAATCAGCTGTATACATACATAGATCCCTTCCCTCGTAGACCCCCCTCCCACTCCTTCCCCATCCCACCTCCTAGGTCATCACAGAGCACTGAGTTAAGCTCCCTGTGTTATACAGCAGATTCCTTCCACTGTCTAGTTTACACATGGTACTGTATATATGTCAGTCCTAATCTCCCAAGTCGTCCCACTCTCCCCTTCTACCCCTGTATCCACATGTCCATTCCCTACATCTGAGTCTCATTTTAGCAGTTATTTTGTCAAAATTTCCCCAACAACCCATTTGGAATGCTGCATGTGAAAGTCCTAGATTACCGCCCCCTTTTCATTCATTCAGTCCTGCCTCTCCCTCAAGCTCCAACTTGTTCTTTGCCTGCAGAGACATTCCATGCTTCTCAAGGCATATGTCTCTCTCCTCCCTTTGCAAAGCATATATTTGTATCTCATTTGGCAGGCACTTAATCCTAGTCTTCTTTGTGGTAATTGGTATCACATTTGCAGCTTTTCAGGTATTTCTATTTTTTTTTATGCCTCAACTAGACTGGAAACCCCCCTGGAGCCAGTCCTCTTTTCTTAATCCCTAACACAGTTCATGGCATACTTTGTTTTTGAACAGGGTAGGGCAGGAGAGGACAGGAAGCCAAGAAATGATTGCATACGAAGGATTTCCACTCTATGTACAGCAATAAAATCTCCTTATGTTTTTAGGAAGCCAAAAAGGATCCAGAAACAATAGATGAGCACAGAAAAGAATGTGCTGCAGGAGGTAAGGAATGTTCTCTTCCAACTCCCCACATTAACTTTTATTCCCTGCTGGTAGGTTTTAAGGGAGAGATCTTTCTCAGTAAAGATACGGCAGGCCAACTCTTTGTGACCCCATGGACTTGAGCCTACCAGGCTCCTCTGTCCATGGGATTCTTCAGACAAGAATACTGGAGTGGGTTGCCATTTTCTTCTCCAGGGGATCTTCCTGACCCAGGGACTGAACCTGAGTCTCCTGCATTGCAGGCAGATTCTTTACCATCTGAGCCACCTGGGAAGCCCCCTATAACTCTGCATCTGTAGATAAGACCAGCCAAATAGAACTAATTTTGATTCAATTTGTATCATTTTCAGAATGCCATATTTACATTGCATTGCCTGTTAAGCCTAAAGGTCTGGTAATAACTAGTGCCCTATTGTGAACTAAAAGCTGTGCCAATGTTGGGACTTCCCTGATGATCAGTGGCCAAAACTCCACACTCCCAGTGCAGGGGGCCTGGGTTCAATTCCTGGTCAGGGAACTAGATCCCACATGGCACAGCTAAGAGTTTACATGCCTCAACTAAACATACTGCATGCCTTAAGGAAGGCCGAAGATCCTGTGTGCCACCACTAATACCCCAGTAGCCAAATAAATAATGTTTAAAAAAAATGCCAGTGTTAGTAGTGAACTCTCAGCAGCTCTAATCTAAGATCGTTTTTTATTGTCCCATCTAAAAGCAAATAAGCCAGTATTTAAAGAATGAGTGTTAATTTGCTTCTCTCCCCGTCTTCCTATTAGGATGGAATAGTGGATAGAGTTCTGCCTTTGGAAATCAAACACTATGCTCTGTCACTCTTACTTGCTGTGACTTCAGAAAGTTGTTTAACCTGAGTCTTAATTTCCTCATTTGCAAAGTGGAAATGATGAGTAAAAAACAATGTGTTGGTGGTTTAGTCGGTAAGTTGTGTCCGACTCTTGCTACCCCATGGACTGTAGCCCACCAGGCTCCTCTGTCCATGGGATTCTCCAGGCAAGAATACTGGAGTGGGGTGCCATTTCCCTGGTAACTCAGCTGGTAAAGAACCTGCCTGCAATGCAGGAGACCCTTGTTTGATTCCTGGGTCAGGAAGATCCTCTTTAGAAGAGATAGGCTACCCACTCCAGTATTCTTGGGCTTCCCTGGTGGCTCAGCTGGTAAAGAATCTGCCTGCAACGCGGCAGGGCTGGGTTCCATCCCTGGGTTGAGAAGTTACCCCGGAAAAGGGAATAACTACCCACTCCAGTATTCTGGCCTGGAGAATTCCATGGACAAGTATAGTCCATGGGGTCACAAGAGTCGGACATGACTGAGCGACTTTCACTTTCACTTTCAAAAATCAATGTGCCCTTTATGAATAGACTGTGCTAAGTACTAGGCAAAATTCTTTATGTGCATAGTTCCATTTAGTTCTCCCCAATGCCTGTTTGAAATAGGTAAGCTGTGATTCAGTTTCATAGCTTATAAACTGTAGGTAAGAAGGGAACCTACCACAGAAGGCTGGATATGAGGATTGAGTAAATGATATAAAAAGCACTTAGAAAAGTGCCTGATGAAAGTTCTCATAAAAACTACTATAGAAAAATAGAAAAATCATCCTTATTTTGTGGATGGTTTGATGAAGTTGTGCCAAAAAAAAAAACAACAACAAAAAACCACCAGGCCATCCAACATCGAAAGATTACTGCTAATTGTAAAAAACCCAGACATCTCAAGTTAATGAATTTAGCACTTTTCTGTGCATGGGAAGATACAAGAGTCTGAACTTATTACAATCATTCCTTTGATATTCACCTTAACTGTCTAGGGCCTATGTCCTGCTTTTCTCCATCTTAAATCCCCGATGGCTTGATGACAACAACATCTTTTGTTTACTGAAATGACAGGTGACATTCTTTGTCCACAAAAGCTAGGATTTAAACTAGGTTTTTTCAACTCTAAATCTAACGCTCTTAATAACTAATATTGTGTTCTTTGCAAAATAGTGAAGAGTATCATTAATACGTGTAAAGAGTCTTGTTCTGGGACTGGCCTATAATAAACCTATGGGAAATGATTGGGATATCATATTTATACTGGCCACCTAATGCGAACAACTGACTCATTGGAAAAGACCTGATGCTGGGAAAGATTGAAGGAAAGAGGAGAAAGGGATGATAGAGGATGAGATGGTTAGATAACATCATTGACTCAGTGGACATGAGTTTGAGCAAACTCAAGGAGATAGTGAAGAATAGGGAAGCCTGGAGTGCTGCAGTCCATGGGGTTGCAACAAGTCAGACATGACTTAGCCAGTGAACAACAACAACAACAATCATGTTTATTCTTGCTGTTATTGTTACTATTATTATTATTATTATTATATTATTAATATTACTACTACTAGAATCATTACTCTTCATGTTGTTGCTGTTTTTAAACCCTTGATCTGTAGGAGGACCAGGGTACCAGAGGAAGGTATGCATTTAACCATGGAATTAAATTAAGTAAACATTCAAATACAGGAAGAACAAACTGGGCTGTCCCATGATTCTGAGACATCTTCAGGTTTCAAAGACTATTCATATGCTGAAATGTGAGCCAACAATTTTAACATCATCATAATCCCCAAAGCATAACGTAGCACAACATTATCTTATATTAATATTTAAGCAGATGTATTATTAGCTGAGGGACATCCCAGGTGGGTCAGTGGTAAAGGATCTTCCTGCCAATGCAGGAGACAAAGAATCAATCCCTGGGTTGGCAAGATCCCCTGGGGGAGGAAATGTCTACCCACTCCAGTGTTCTTGCCTGGAGAATCCCATGGACAGAGAAGCCTGGTGGGCTGCAGTCCATGGGATCACAAAGAGTCGGACATGACTGAGCGACTGAGCATGCATGCACGCATTATTAGCTGGCAAGCTTCTCAGACATGTGTCAATGAAATGCCTTTGTCTGATAACAACGTTTGGTTGAATGTGCCCTTAGCTGTTAATCCTTTTTAACCAAATACTGTTCTACTGTCTTTAATAGGTGCTGCTCTTTCCTCTCTTCCTGTGAAGTCGGTTAACTTTAGACAAAGTGACAAGTAAGTTCTTCCTCTTACAGCATGCTCACATTTTTTGCATTTCTGTTGAACTGTGTTTGAATAAGTTCTTTCTCTTATTCTCTAGCACTTCTGCTAATGAGAAGGAGGTAGAGGTAAGTTTCAAGCAAATATTTTTTCTTTAATAAAAAAAGTGTTTCAGAATCACTTGCCTACAGTCCCTGTATGCTTTTTCATAAGCTGTCCTTCCTGTGTTGTCTTTTGGCTTGGCCATGACAAAGTACAGGTAAAGCTCATGCATGCCAGCATTATGTCACTGGGAGAGGAAAGATATGCTTCAGTGTAATTTGGTATTAAGCTGACATATTTGACTACATCCAACGTTCTTCCCTCACTGTCACATTATTTTGACAATAGGCCGAATTTCTCAGATTATCTTTGGGATTTAAATGCGACTGGTTCACCTTGGAGAAAAGAGTGAAGCTTGAAGAAAGATCCCGTGACTTGGCTGAAGAAAATTTGAAGAAAGAAATTGCTAACTGTTTAAAACTGTTAGAGGTAAGGACCCTAACATTTTGGAACTATAGGTTTGTTATATTATTAATAAAGTTTTCAAAGCTTCATGAGTTTATTTGTATAACTAAAACTATCACCAGGTACCAAACCCTGTCTGATTCAAATGTGAATTAAATAGGAGGTAAGAAGTCCCAATCAAGCTAAGATAAAAAGTTCACCAATAGAAGGGTGTAAGCAGTAAAACAAACAAATGTGCTTTAAAGCAGTTATGTGAATCTTCTGCCATCTCTCTATAGCTTCAAATGGATTTCAGGTAGAAGAATAAGCAGAAAACAATTTTAAGCTTCAAAGAAGATAATCCAAAGACCATTTCCATTGAATTAACTGAGGAAAAAAATTGAATTAACTGAGAAAAAAGGATGGTGACTGATTTCAGTCTTGTTAGATAATGGGCAGACCCTTCTGGAAGGTACACAGAAATGTAATAGCTACTATTCTTCTATTTTGTGAAGTCACCATAAATAACAGATGGGTTGGAAAATTAAAATGGTTAGTTTTTGAAAAAGAAAAAGAAAACATGTTCTGTTTTTATTGTGGTTTGAAAAACACAGGATGTAAAATTTACCATAATAACAATTTTAAGTGTACATTAGTAGTGTTGAGTATATTCACATTGTTATGAAACAGAGCTTCAGAACTTTCTCATCTACTTACTGAAACTCTATGTCCATTGAACGACTCCCCCTTTCCCCTTCTCTCAGCCCCTGGTAATCACCATTCTATTTTCTGTGTCTGTGAATCTGACTACTTTAGATAGCTTATGTAAGTGGAATCATACAGTATTTGTCTTTTTGTAACTGGCTTATTTTTCTTAACATAATGTCCTCAGAGTTCATCCATGTTGTAGCATGTGGCAGGATTTCCTTCCTTTAAAGCTGAATAAAATATTCCATTGTATGCCTAGACCACATTTTGTTTATCCATTTGTTTATTGATGGACATTTGAGTTGCTTCCACCTCTTGACTGTTGTGAACATTGAACATTTTTGCTATGAATATTGGTGTGCAAATATCTCTTCAAGACCCTGCTTTCAATTCCTTTAGAAATATGCCCAGATGTTGGATTGCTGGATCATATAGAGTTCTATTTCTTAAGTTTTTGAGGAGTCACCATACTGTTTTGCACAGCGGTTACATCATTTTACAGTCCTACTAACAATGTACTAAGGTTCCAGTTTCTCTATATCTTGGCCAACATGTTATTTTCTGATTTCTGATAGTAGCTATTCTAATAGGTGCAAGGTGATATCTCACTGTGGTTTTGACTTGCATTTCTGATGATTAGTATTTGAAGCATCTTTCATATGCTTACTGGCCATTTGTGTATCATCTTTGAAGCATGTCTATTCAAGTCCTTTGCCAAAATTAAAGTAATAGATATGATTTGCAAATATTTTCTCCCATTTCGTGGGTTGCCTCTTCATTCTGTTGATTATGTCCTTTGATGCACAAAAGTTTGTAAGTTCGATGTAGTGCTCTTTGTCTACTTTTGCTTTTCTTGTCTATGCTTTTGGTATCATATTCAAGAAATCATTGCCAACTCCATTGTCAGGAAGCTTTTCTGCTATGGTTTTCTTCTAGAGTTATCTTCTGGCGTTATATAGTTTGGGGTCTTCAATCCATTTTGGATTGATTTTTGTATATAGTGTAAAATAAGAGTCCAACTTTACCGTTTTGCAGTTTTCCAGCATTATTTATTAAAGAGACTGTTCTTTCTCCATTTTGTAGTCTTGGCACCCTTGTCAAAGATCATTTGACCATATGACCATTTGACCACGTACTCTTGCCTGGAAAATCCCAAAGACAGAGGAGCCTGGTGGGCTGCAGTTCATGGGGTCGCTAAGAGTCAGCCACAACTGAGCGACTTCACTTTCACTTTCATGCATTGGAGAAGGAAATGGCAACCCACTCCACTGTTCTTGCCTGGAGAATCCCAGGGATGGGGGAGCCTGGTGGGCTGCCGTCTATAGGGTCACAGAGTCGGACACGACTGAAGCGACTTAGCAGCAGCAGCAGCAGCAGGTTTATTTCTGGGCCTGCTATTCTGTTCTATTGGTCTGTCTTTATGCCAATACCATACTGTTTCAGTTACTGTAGCTTTGTAATGTGCTTTGAAACCAAGATGTGGGGTACCTTTAGCTTTGTACTTTTGTTTTCAAAATTGTTTTGCTCTTCAGAGTCCTTTGAGATGCCATATGAATTTCAGGATGAATTTTTCTGTTTCTGCAAAAAAAAAATTCACTGGAATTTTGATAGAGATTATATTGATTTGTTAATTGATTTGACTAGTATAGACAGTGAGACAAATGGCTTTCCATCAGGAAAGCCTTAGGAAAGCCATCATCTTAGATCAATGGCACAGGTTTGAGATAAATATTCATAAGGCAATAAAGGCCTACTTACCTAACCAGCCTAGGCTCACCTTGTTATCAATGGAAGAGCAAATATAGTGGTCAGAGTCAAATATAATTTGAGTATTTTTCCTACTTTTCTTAAAAGTTCAAACTATGTTCTTCATATAGTGCATTCATTTATAGAAATAATTTCTTTACCACTGCCAATTAATTATATCCCATCCCATTAATTGTAGAAGAAAGATATAAACACACATGAAGGAGTGGCAAATTTGGGAAATTAAAGTGGAAGAGATGAAAATTGTATAACAGATTTTATGAACACCTCCATAGGTCTACTTGATAGCCAACAAAGATCATAATATTTCAGTAGCATTCATTATTTGTCTTTACTGCTGCTTTTCACCTTCCACAGAGATAATAGAGTCATCTGCATTTACAACATAGTCAGCATTAGAATCACTTGCTGAATACTTGGGTTTGATACTGTCTAATACTTTACTTTCTGTGCAGTCTTTAACATCTCTTTGTGAAGACGACAGCCAGGCCCAGGAAATCATTAAGAAGCTGGAGAAGAGTATAACGTTCCTCAGCCAGTGCACAACACGAGTGGCCAGTAGAGCTGAGATGTTGGGAGCCATTAATCAGGTAATTTGTCTCCATTTGTCTAGTTACAATGAAATTACTGAAAGGATTTATTATCTGTAACATTATAGATTGTATTCTAGGAAAGTACTCTATTTGATCATTTCAGAATATTTTTGGTATTTTGTGCTTTTACACAATGCAGTAATAAAGATCCTTGTTTATGGATCTTCTCATACTTATTCAGAGAGAAGTAGATTTTTTTTTTTTCAAAATTTCTTTGTGAGAAATTCTGGGGAAGATTTTAAGTTTTTGAATCTATACCTAAACAGATGTGTTATATTCATATCTCTAAATAATATGTCTGCACTATCACTTAGTGATTTATTTACAGTTTTAGATATTTGTTTCCTACTATGAAGATGAATATTTAGTTCTTTTATCAGTCTCTCCTTCCTCACACCTAAAGTGTCTTTCACTTTATTGTTGATCTCTCTTCTTTCCTGACCAAGCTTAAATTCCATGGTCAAACACGACATTCACTCTCTTGCATGAACTCTCAACACTTTTACCTCTCTCGTTTTATTCATTTATTTAGAAAATCTACAATCTTGTTTAATACATTTCTTTACCTGCTCATGCCTGCATAGCTGGAAAACCTCACACCCTTATGCTGACTGAGTTCTCTTGAAATTCATCACAAATCTTAAGTGGTCCTTGGGGCTTCCTATCATTCACCCTGCTTCTCTTCTATATATCAACTTCATACTTTCCCTTTCCCCTGAAATCCCCATCCTGTCCTCTCCTACCTTCTCTGTCAAATGATGACTTTGCTTCCTAATTCAATAGGAAATTTGAGGCAGTCAGAAGGAATCTTCCAAAAGCTTTGAACCTACAAGCATCTAAACACTCAACATTGCCTTCCTTTCTAGTACCAAAGATGAGTTTTCTCCTATCCAAGGCTAACCATCCCACCTCTATGCAAGAGCCCATTCCTTTCAGTTTGCTCAGAATCTGGGCCACAATTCTACCTGCAGTCTTTCCTCTCCAGTTTTTCCCCACTCTTTTGAATCATTCTCATCAGCACACCAGAGAAGGCAATGGCACCCCACTCCAGTACTTTTGCCTAGAAAATCCCATGGACGGAGGAGGCTGCTAGGCTGCAGTCCATGGGGTTGCAAAGAGTCGGACATGACTGAGCAACTTCACTTTCACTTTTCACTTTAATGCATTGGAGAAGGAAATGGCAACCCACTCCAGTGTTCTTGCCTGGAGAATCCCAGGGACGGGGAAGCCTGGTGGGTTGCCGTCTATGGGGTCGCACAGAGTCGGACACAACTGAAGCGACTTAGCAGCAGCAGCAGCAGCACACAAATACTTAGATACTTTGTTTTTAAGACAGGAAAAATAACACAAAGCAAACACAAAAAATCTTTCACTCTTTCTCCTTTGGTTACCACCCTGTTTCTCTGTTCCCATTTTTAGCAAATTTCTTCAATAGAACTGAACTCACTGTTTCTAATTTCTCTCCTCCTGTCATCTCTGAAATTTATTCTAGTTGGCCTTAACCTACTCTTTTTTCTTAACCTGTCTGCTATATTCAACATGGCTAAGCTCTTCCTTCTCCTGGAAACACTCTTGACATTTGGCTTCCAGGTACCACAATCCCCTGTTTTTTCCCTCTACATCATGAATCATCATGGACCTTTCCAGACTCCTTTATGGGTCCCATCCTTTCTCCCAGCCTTATTAATCTTAATGGACCCCACAGCTTTACCTTTGCACATCTGATCTTCATCATCACTCAATCCTGGTACTATCCCATCTAATCAACTGATGATTCCCCAATTCACACACTTATCTTAAACATCTGCCTTGAGTTTTAGACTAGAATCTGCTACTGTTGACATAGCACTTTGAAGTTTGATAGACAGCTTAAACTTAACATGTCCAAAAAGAAACTGCTGATGGAAGGGAAGAAAATATTTGAAGATCATATATCTAATACGGGTCTAGTTTCCAGAATATGGGCTTCCCTGATAGCTCAGTTGGTAAAGAATCTGCCTGCAAAGCAGAAGACCCTGGTTCAATTCCTGGGTCGGGAGGATCTTCTGGAGAAGGGATAAGCTACCCACTCCGGTATTCTTGGGCTTCACTTTGGCTCAGCTGGTAAAGAATCCGCCTGCAATGCGGGATTGGGTTCCCAACCCAATCCCCGGGTTGGGAAGATACCCTGGAGAAGGGAAAGGCTATCTACTCCGGTATTCTGGCCTGGAAAATTCCATGAACAGAAGAGCCTGGTAGACTACAGTCCATGGGGACTCAAAGAGTTGTTCATGACTGAGACTGAGCATACATGCACATACATCCAGAATATGTCAAGAATGCTTGCAACTTAACAACAAAAAGATAAGCAATCCAGTTAAAAATGCAGATAAGACTTGAATAGACATTTCCCTAAAGAAATTATACAAATGGCCAATAAGCACACGAGAAGATGCTTAATTGTTAGCAAATTGAAAATCAAAGCCATAATGATATACCACTTCACACCCACTACTGCTGCTGCTGCTAAATCGCTTCAGTCATTTCCGACTCTGTGCTCTGTCAGCCTACCAGGCTTCACCGTCCCTGGGATTCTCCAGGCAAGAACACTGGAGTGGGTTGCCATTTCCTCCTCCAACGCATGAAAGTGAAAAGTGAAAGTGAAGTCACTCAATCATGTCCGAGTCCTAGCAACCCCATGGACTGCAGCCTACCAGGCTCCTCTGTCCATGGGATTTGCCAGGCAAGAGTACTGGAGTGGGTTGCAAGGAAAAAGAAAGGAAGGAAGAAGGAAAATAATTAGTGTTGACGGATGTGGAGAAATTACAATATTATTTTTTTATTGGAGGAAAATTGCTTTACAGTGTTGTGTTGGTTTCTGCAGTATTATTGTCGCATTATTAATATAATATTTAGCCACTAAAAGGAATGAAGTGTTGATACATGCTACAATGTAGCTGAATCTAAAAAATTTTATGCTATAGATGCTAGACATAAAGGTCACATGTTATGTGATTGTGTTTATATATAGTATCTAGAGTGGATAAATCTTTAGGGAAAGGTAGAAGATTGGTGTTTGCTAGCTTCTAGGGGAAGGAGGTGAGTAGGAAGTAACTGCTTCATAAGTATGGGGTTTTATTTTGAGATGATGAAAATGTTTGGGAACTAGTGATGTTTGTATAACATTGTGAATGTACTAAATGTCACTAAATTGTTCACTTAAAAATATTGAATTTTATATTGTGAATTATACACTAGTATAAAAAAAGAAAAAATACAACAAATATATATTTTGTCAGGTTCCAGTTCAAATAAAACTGTAAATAGATGTTTTTGAGACAGTTAGGGAAATTTGAATATGAATTAGATGATATTAAGGTGTTTCTGTTTATGTTGTTAGAAGTGATCACGGTATTATTATTTAAGGACACACACTCCCACTTTTCAGATATTTATTAAAATGTTTAAGAGTTAAATAACATGATGTCTGTCGCCTGTACTTAAAAAAATAGCATTCAAACTTTGAGATGAAACTTACACACCAAAATGTTGACGGGTCTTGAAACTGATTGATGGATATATGTGGATCCATTGTGTACTTTTTGTGTCTGTGGAAATTATCATAATATAAACAATTTTAATTTTAAAAAAGTAGATAAATAATATTAGATCTGTATTATCTGTAAATATTATTATGCCCATGTAAGTTCTATTCATAGCATATACAAGTAGTCTTTTACTTGTATATGCTATGAATATACATAGATGTATATTCTATGGAAAATATATTCTAAATGTATATTCTAAAGGAAAAAGATGACTTTTCCTTCTTTGCACAATGTTTATGTTCTTTTTGGAGTTAATAATTTTACTTTACCGTGATTGTTATGCTCAGTTTTCTATTTCAGTTCAGTTCAGTTCAGTCGCTCAGTCGTGTCCGATTCTTTGCGATCTTATGAATCGCAGCACGCCAGGCCTCCCTGTCCATCACCAACTCCCGGAGTTCACTCAGACTCACGTCCATCGAGTCAGTGATGCCATCCAGCCATCTCATCCTCTGTCATCCCCTTCTCCTCCTGCCCCCAATCCCTCCCAGCATCAGAGTCTTTTCCAGTGAGTCAACTCTTTGCATCAGGTGGCCAAAGTACTGGAGTTTCAGCTTCAGCATCATTCCTTCCAAAGAAATCTCAGGGCTGATCTCCTTCAGAATGGACTGGTTGGATCTCCTTGCAGTCCAAGGGACTCTCAAGAGTCTTCTCTAACACCACAGTTCAGAAGCATCAATTCTTCAACACTCAGCCTTCTTCACAGTCCAACTCTCACATCCATACATGACCACTGGAAAAACCATAGCCTTGACTAGACGGACCTTTGTTGGCAAAGTAATGTCTCTGCTTTTCAATATGCTATCTAGGTTGGTCATAACTTTCTTTCCAAGGAGTAAGCGTCTTTTAATTTCATGGCTGCAATCACCATCTGCAGTGATTTTGTAACACCCAAAAAAATAAAGTCTGACACTGTTTCCACTGTTTCCCCATCTATTTCCCATGAAGTGATGGGACCAGATGCCATGATCTTCATTTTCTGAATGTTGAGTTTTAAGCCAACTTTTTCATTTACTTATCTCTAATTTATTCTTAACCTCTCCATGGAGTCTAGATTTCACAATAGATACACATTAATCAGATATTCTGTCAATTTTTTCTTTGAGTTGTTGCTTCCAGGGACTTTTGACCTGTCAGTCTCAACTGACAGTTGTATGTGTGTGTGTGTGTGTGTGTGTGCTCAGTTGTGTCTGACTCTTTGCAACCCTATGGACTGTAGCCCACCACGCTCCTCTGTCCATGGAATTTTTCCTGGCGAGAATATTGGAGTGGGTTGCCGTTTCCTACTCCAGGGAATCTTCCTGATCCCAGGGATAAAACCTGCATCTCTTGCATCTCCTGCATTGGCAGGCAGATTTTTACCACTATGCATGTGGGAAGCAAATTCTTAAATGAAGACTTCTTTCACTTCTCTCTTGAGTTAAACTCCATTTCCTGAATCCCACGCCTCCTTCTTTGCTGGTTTATTTATTTTTCTTTATTTTGATGGAACATCTCACCCAGTAACTTTTCAAGAAAAAGAATGCCTGGGAGGTAAACTTTTTGAGATGTTATATAACTGAAAATCCAAGTCTTTATTCTTATGCATCTTTACATTAGCTGGGTAAAGGATTTTAGGTTAGAAATCATTTCCTTTAGAATTTTTCTCGCACTGCCTCATTTTCTTCTTAGCTTCTGGTGTTGGTATCAAATTTTGATGCCATTCTGACTCTTGAGCTTTTGTTTATAACATATTTTTACTTTCTAGAAGCTTTTAGAATATTCTGTTACCCCTACTGTCCTTCCCTGGCATGGGTTTATTTTCAGCCACTATTTTAGGTCCTGAGTGGACATAAATTGACAAGTTATTCCTTGAGTTCAGAAATTTTCTTGAACTATTTCCTTTTCTACGCCTTGTGGACTTTTTCTACATTTTCTATACTTGCATTCCTGTTTTTTGGCTGTTGGATCTCCTGAACTGTCCTTTCTCTTCTCTTTTCTACCTTTTAGTCTTTTTGTTCTAGTTTCAGAGAAGTTTCCTCAACTTTATCTTGAGACTCTTCTCTTATGTATTTTTATTATATTTCTAACTTCCAGACTTTTAAAATTCTCAGATCCTAACTTTTTTATACCTTGTTCCTATTTCACAAATGTAATGTTTATTTTTCTCTGAAGATATTGATAGCTTCCTTAAGTTTTCATTTTTCTGTAGTTTATTTCTTTCAGCTTGTTTTTTCCCCCTGTATTTTTATTTTCTTTTCTCAGGTTAGAGGCTTGCCTCTGACTAGTGATGACCCATTAACTAGTCCCATTAATTGATTGGGAACTCGGGATGTGTTAGGTGGGGAAGCTTTTTCCTGGTTCTGAGTTTCACACAGGCCGGGAGGTTTCACCAGCATCCTCTTATACCAATAGTTTTAAGACTTTCATCCTGCAGTGTTAAGATTCCTCAAAGAAAATTCCAACTGCCTATCTTGAGAGTATAATCCTGGCTACCAGTGTTTGGTAGTTAGAAGAAGAATAAGGCTTTGTATCTTAATATTCAACATGTATCAGCAACAGCCACAGGAGTGGAAAAGGTCAGTTTTCGTTCCAATCCCAAAGAAGGGCGATGCCAAAGAATGTTCAAACTATTGTACAATTGTGCTCCTTTCACATGCTAATAAGATTATGCTCAAAATCCTTCAAATTCGGTTTCAGCAGTATGTGAAGGAGAACTTCCATTTGTACAAGCTGGGTTAGAAAAGGCAGAGGAACCAGAGATCAAATTGCTGACATTCATTGGATCATGCAGAAAGTAAGGGAATTCGATAAAGGCATCTACTTCTGCTTCACTGACTATGCTAAAGCCTTTGACTGTGTGGATCACAAAAAACTGTGGAAAATTCTTAAAGACATGAGAGTACCAGATCACCTTATCTGTCTCCTGAGAAACCTGTATGTAGGTCAAGAAGTGGCAGTTAGAACTGGGCATGGAGCAACTGACTTGTTCAAAGTTAGGAAAGGTGTATGACAAGGCTATTGTCACCATGCTTATTTAACTTATATGCAGAGTACATCAAGTGAAATTGCTGGGCTGGATGAGTCACAAGCTGGAATCAAGATTGCCAGGAGAAATATCAACAACCTCAGATATGCAGATGATACCACTCTAATGGCAGAAAGTGAAGAGGAACTAAAGAGCTTCTTGATGAGGGTGAAAGAGGAGAGTGAAAAGGCTTACTTGAAACTCAACCCCCAAAAAACTAAAATTATGGCATCTGGTCCCATCACTTCATAGCAAATAGATGGGGAAAAAGTGGAAGCAGAGATAGAATTTATTTTCCTGGGCTTCAAAATCACTACTGACAGTGACTGTAGCCATGAAATTAAGACACTTGCTCATTGGAAGGAAAGCTATGACAAACTCAGATAGTATATAAAAAAGCAGACATCCCTTTGGTGACCAAGGTCCGTATAGTCAAAGCTGTGGTTTTTCCAGTAGTCACGTGTGGATGTGAGAGTTGGACCATAAATAAGGCTGAGTGCTAGAGAATTGATGCTTTCAAACTGTGGTGCTGAAGAAGACTCTTGAGAGTCCCTTGGACAGCAAGGAGATCAAACCAGTCAATCCTAAAGGAAATCAACCCTGAATATTCATTGGAAAGATTGATGCTGAAGCTCCAATACTTTGGCCACCTGATGCAAAGCTAACTCATTGGAAAAGACCTGGATGATGGCAAAGATTGAGGGCAGGAGGAGAAGGAGGTGATAGAGGATGAGATGATTAGATAGCATCACCAACTCAGTGGACATGAATTTGAACAAACGCTGGGAGATAGTAGAGGACAGAGGAACCTGGCGTGCTGCAGTCCATGGAGTCACAAAGAGTCAGACATGATTTAGGGACTGACCAACAACAGACTTTTGCTTCAATCTATTTTTTTCTGTAGGATCCATTCACCATCAACTGTTACTGCTCAATCCACAGACCCTCTGTTCAAATCTCTCCAGATATCCACCATTTTAATCTTTCCCCAAAATGGTAGAGGGGCTCAGCTGACCTGAGTGATGGAGGGGATCTGTGGATCTAATTGCTTTTTATACAGATTTTCAACTCTTCGTGTGTTTTACCTCCAAGCTTAATTCCAGACATACCACTAATTCTTGGGCATTTGTGGATTTCTGTGATTCAACCCAGGTTTCTTCCAGACTTTTCTTTTTTTTATTTTTTAGGGTTTGGCTTTTCAGGTCTTTGTCTTTTACCTCTAGTCTGTCTACCTGGCAAGTGTTCAGAATTTGGTTGCTGTTCCATCCTCTTCCATTCTGATTACCCTTGTATGCCTACCTGCTAAGTTGCTCAGTCATGTCCAACTCTTTGGGACCCTATGGACTGTGGCCCACCAGGTTCCTCTGTCCAAGGGATTCTCCAGGCAAGAATACTGGAGTGGGTTGTTGTGCCCTCCTCCAGGGCACCTTCCTGACCCAGGGTCTCTTTATGTCTCCTGCACTGGCAGGCAGGTTCTTTACCACTAGCAACACCTGGGAAGCCCTTACCCTTTTATAGTCATGCCTTTAAAACACAACAACAAAAAAACTTTTATCATCACTTTAGTGGGATTTATGTCTGGGATGAAGACAAGAACATGTATCTTTTAACTGGGTATTAAGGATAATATTTTCGATGTAAATTTGTTCCTTTTTTTTTTTCCTGCTAGGAAAGCCGGGTTAGTAAAGCAGTTGAAGTGATGATTCAGCATGTAGAAAATCTGAAGAGGATGTATGCCAAAGAGCATGCTGAATTAGAAGAACTGAAACAGGTTCTTTTGCAAAATGAAAGGTCTTTTAACCCTCTTGAAGATGAAGGTAATAAAAGTTTAAGATAACAGTATCAGTTACATTTTTCTGACATTCTCCTCTTTCTTTCTCTCTTACTAATTCTGATTATACACTGTCTTTAGTACAACACCCTTTACGTTAAGGTTGTTTTAGAAGAATATAAAAGGGATACAATATATAAAATAATATAAGAAGTAACTCATTCCTGTTATTTATATAGCCCAAAGTAAGATGTCAGCATACAAATTAGGAGACAAGTATTTTATGGTAGACACCAAAAATTCATTAAATTGTTGATATGAGACAGTCATATCAACTCATTGACCCCCGTGTTGTCCTACTTAGGAACTGGCTCTTTCGCCACACATAAAACAAGGCCCCATAGTATAAATGAACCACTTTTGCCAACAGTGGTTTTGTATCCCTCGAAGAAGGAATGACCATGGCAGAATAAGCTGATGAGTGTCTTGGAAAATAGTGAGACTACTGAGACCATGGAAAGTATCTCAACAGAAGGCCTATATATACCTTTACTAATTTTATTTTAAATAGATAATATAAATGTTCATAAACAGAATATTCGTTTTAATGATATGTTCTCTCTTTTGTAAAAGTAATAATGTTTGGTGATCTTCTGATCTGTAATTTTGGGCTCATTTATTCAGCATACGTTCATTTTGTGCCCCATCTGTCCCAGACAGGCATCGTTGACAGTGGCAGAGACACAGAGGACTGTATTTCATTGGTTCAGATATTGCTTTGAATCACCAAATAAATGACAGCTAGATATCTGCATTGTTTAGTAGTCGCTAGGGTCTTAAATAGTTTCCGACTATTACTTTTCTTTATAAGAATTAAGACCATTATGTTAGATTGCATGTGTTAATTCAAAAAACATGCAAATGTGTTTTCCCTTTCAGATGACTGCCAAACTAAAAAACGTTCATCTTCTGTAAACTCTAAGGTAATTACCAATTCACTGAACAAATGTCTATCACATGTTACAGATGAGATGATTTAAAAATATTTTTTGAAGTAACATGGCTTTAAATGTAAATCATAAAGCAACAATGATTTTAAGTCATATATGTTATATGCATGTGTGTTTATGTTTATATATATATGCTTTTATACTTCTTGCAATATTTGTATGTAACAAGGCTTCCCAGGCGGTGCACTTGGTAATGAGCCCACCTGCCAATGCAGGAGATTCAAGAGACACCAGTTCCATCACTGGAGTAAGAAAATGGCAACCCACTCCAGTATTCTTGCCTAGAAAATTCCATGGGCAGAGGACCCTGGTGGGCTACAGTCCATAAGGTCATAAAGAGTTGGTGCGACTGAGCATGCACACACGCTAAGTTTGCCTGCAGTGAGATGAAAGTCAGTGTAACAACAGTTTCTCTTTCATGTGAAACCAGAATTGGGAATAAGCAGTCTAAAAGTGGCACAGCAGCTTTAGAAAATCTCTAGGGCCCAGTTTCCTTCCCTCTTACTGAATCATCACCCTCAGAGCTTTGCTTCCACCTCATGGTCTAAGATAGCTTTGTCAGTTCTGAGTACCAAGTCCTGGTGATTACTTAATATGTTGCACCATATTCCAAGAAAAAAGAATAAGAGAAACAGGTGTTCTCTCTCTCTCTGAAGACACTCCCTAGAAGTCCCAGCTAACATTTCCCTTTTCATTTTTGCTTGGAAACAAGATGAAAACAGAGCTTTTATTCTGGAGATGTAACTGAAAATCAAGAGGTCTGTTACTAAAAAAAAGAGGGGGGGGGTTGGAAAATGGGATATTGAAAGTCAATCAGCAGTTTTTGTCAGTTTAAAAATCAGGATTTCACAGAATTTTTGAGCAAGTGAGTTTAAAAATCATTCCATCTAAATTGATCTTTTGCACAGATGAACAAAATCACTTTCACAGAAGTTATATGTTTAGTTATGATCCTATCGTGATAGAACCATGATTAGAACCCAGATTCCTGGACCACAATTTGATTTGCTTGATGTTCAGCTAACCTATAAAATTAAATTAGGGATGATGGTTTAAGAAAAGAATTCACATAAAAATTCTCATTTATTTTCCTACATTTACCATATTTTTATTTCCTGTAGTCCCACTTATTTCAACTTTAAGAGTCACAAAATATGACATAACATTTTCCTGTGTAAATCTCAAGGCTAAGGTATAAAAAACATCCATTCATTAAAATGTCATACTTACCCTTATATGTGTTAAATGGAAAAAAGTGAAACCATGAAAAAAGAAAGCTCTTAAATAGATGCATATTTATCTCCTCTTGATTTGAGGAAATTTTTCCAAGCATAAAAGAAATGGCAGCAAAAGTGAGGAAAAGATGAAAAGATTTGGCTGCATTAACAATAAAAAAGTTTTTTGCCAAGAAGTATCTTTTGCAAAATTAATATGAGCAAAAATCATAAACAGGTGGTTCTCAGATCAGATACACAGTTATTCAACATAGAAAAATGGTGTTCAGGGTTACTATAAACCTAAACAGAAAACCCTGTATTCCTTACTTGACTGGCAAAGATTATCCAGTGTTGGAGAAAGTTGAATATAAGTTGGCAGAATATTTCTGAAAGGAAATTTGGCCATAACAAAAACCTTGAAAATATGTCTCCTGTTTAACTCAGTAATGGTCAAGTACATGGATGTGTACATACAAGAATACCCATCAGTGTTTCATACAAGGATAAAATATTGAGAATTTTCTAAATGTACATTTCTTCCCTTTGGGTAGCCATCTTCTCTTCGAAGAGTGACCATTGCCTCTTTGCCCAGAAATATTGGAAATGCAGGAATGGTAAGCAAATTCCTAAGTGTTCTTAGTCAGAAGCAAATTAATTTTCATATCACAAAAGTATAAACTTCACTAAATTTGTATTTTATTATTTCCTTAATGTCTGAACTTTAAAGTTGGCTGGGATGGAAAATAATGACCGATTTAGTAGGAGGTCAAGCAGTTGGTAAGTATAATTTTATGATGCCTCTTTGGGAACCTTATGATTTTATAATTTGGCTAAAGTAAATGTTTGAAATAAGCAATATAGTAACATCTGTTTTGTATGGAGTATATGCAGAATAGTTATAAAAATTGGCATATGATCGTGAAATTGTTTTCTTATGAGATAAGCATTACATGAATATGCTAAAGAAAAAATAAGAACATATTGCTTTTGTATTGATTTAAGTAGTGGGAAATAAATTGGTAATGGCTACACAAGTATTTGATTTGATAAGTGGCTATAATCATCTTTATTTAGGCGTATTTTGGGGTCAAAGCAGAGTGAACACCGTCCCTCATTACATCGATTTATTAGCACCTATTCCTGGGCAGATGCTGAAGAAGAAAAGTGTGAACTAAAGTAGGTGAAGCTTGATGTGTTTATTAACTTGACGTGACTGGGGAATAAATACTGGGCATCACTTTTATTCTGTGGAGTCCACTGCTGCAGCATCAAAAAGACCATTCATTGTATAAGGCTTTTATGAAAATACAGCACTATGTAAATGTTACTTATGAGTACATTCACTCAGTACTGCAAGGTGTGAGGTCTTAAGTTAGAAAAGAACCTGAAATTTGCCAGATTTGTGAAGATAATCTTCTTCCTGTATAGGTATATGGTCATCAGGGGGAAAGGTTCATAAGAGAGCCATAGAAATAAAATGTTCATCAACTTAGATGAATTATATACAACATGTGTGTGTGTACATATAGACATATATGTGTATGTTTATATTTATATATATCCTAAAGGCACGTATGTAATATATGTGTATTACATATACATCTGTCTTCTCTTTAGGTAAATGAAGAGTAGGAAAAACAAAACTCTATATTGCTATATCTATATTTAGCAAGTGAAACAAATAAAATATACTTCTATAGTGAAAGGTAGAAGGTAAGAGGGAGGGACATGAAGAAATGCTGCCTCTAAAATCCTTGGTGACATTTGGTCTGTTTCCTCATCTGTAGAGATCTTAATGAAATTATTTTGTGTTGATTGTATACACATTCCTTGCATGCCTATTATGTTAGGCACACTACGCTCAAGCTTAAGGGATATGAAGATGAAAAAGACATTGTTCCTACCCTCAAAGCCTTTTTTCTCTCTTAAATAATCGTGGAAGCCTAATTGCATGGAC